>NC_133933.1:107932389-108539710 GCF_031877795.1 Strix aluco
TCTGTTAAAAATGAATGCTATAGAATACACTTCTGAGAAATTTCCCCTTAATGTCTTTGTAGACATTATTTTTAAAATCTTCTGCTTAAATTGCATAGATGGGACATCTCAGCTGAAAGCCACAGTGCATCTAGTTGTGGGGAAAATAGAGAAAAGGACAAAAAATGTTAAATCACAGCCAAGTGAAATACTGTTTCCAGAAAGTCTTCATAAATTATAGTCTGTCATAATCTTTTGCTGTACTTTCCATTAAGTCTCATCTCTTAGTTCTCAGAAAGATTCCTACTTCCAATGCAAATTGATTGCAAATCAAATTATATATCAGCCTATATGAATTAGGTATTAATTACATTAAACAAATGTATCATTGGCCTACTAATTTTTGTAAGAGTCAAAGAGTGATTGAGAACGATTATTTTTTTCTCATTTTAATGAGAAGCTTTTCTGAGCCTTAAATAACAATGGAAAAATTAAGATCGCATAGTTTGTCTAGTCATGAAAGAAGCTCTGGTTCACAGCAGCTCACAATGTTTGTTGTTGCAGAGTAAATGTTGCAGAGGAGTTTATTTCTCTTTTTCTGTAGCACTGTCTACTTAATTCTGTCATCCAAAGTGCTCTGCAGAAAAATACAAAATGTCTTTCAGAGAAGCCATGTGACAGTCTTCTTGGAGGATTGTATTTCCCTCACGGGAAAACCTTTCAACACCAAATTGTTTGTAGTGCCATATGAAAATGCTTGGATTTTTAGTGAAAGTGGAAACTAAAAAAAGAGCAGATTTGACTTGAGTTATTCATTCAAAAAGCAAAAGCAACACAGTCCCAGCAAAACATACTAGCTCTGAGACACACCAGCTGAGTTCAGTCTCAACTTGCCTCGTGGCTTGTGTTCTCTGAAATAGTGGCCCTCAAAGTCCAATGATATCTTTGATTTCTGGAAAGAGCCTGAAGAAAGGTTATTCTAGCCTTTTGAAATTGCTAGCACAGAGATGACTTTTTAGCTAAACATGAAGGACCAGAGTGAAAAAAGCACATTCAAGGTATTGCATATTTTTCTTTAAGTTTCTCATTACCAGGAATTAATTGCAGATAAATATTGAAGTTTTTGGGGGGGGTTTGTGTTTTGTTTGTTTGTTTGTTTGTTTGTTTTAAATTAAATTTTCATTCTAAAAGAAGACAAAGTATAAATTCTGTCAGCCAAAACAAACACCACCAAAGAAAAGTCTTGCTCTTCAAATCTGTCAGCTTCTGGCAACCTTTGCTGTGGCTTAGTAACACAACTGTGAATGCAAAATATGGGGAAACTAAGCTGAACATCTTATGGCACTGCACTGCTAATAATGGTTATGATTTCATGTGTCTGAAACCAGTTTAGGAGTGTTGCAGCCTTTCTATCACTTGTCTAGTGTTCGCCAAACAGAACAACAAAAAAATACACTCATATTTGTCTTGTTTGGCCTTGTTTTACCTTCAGTGAACTGAAAGCAGTTAGTGGCCTAATCTTTATTCTGATGTGGTTGTGTCAGTAGTTAGTTCTTTCCCTTTATATGCACAAACATGTCCTATTTAAAATTGAAAAAATGCTTCATTTCTAAACAAATATAGAAAGTCTCAAATACTGGAATTCGGGGTAGACTGTTTTAATACAAACATAGTGCCATTCATGAGATACTATTTTTTGTTTATGTACAATTACCATCTTCTTTCTGCATGGCTAATGTGATCTTGTGAGAATTGCTAATATGATCTTCATTATTATAGTATTCATTATGACATCCTTCTTGGTCACAGGGACTCAAATCTTATGACTAGTCAGGTGTTCTTCACAGTGAGCATGATCCAAATTGATCCTGGAATTTTAGACATTTGCTCAGTGTTTTCCTAAGAGAAATATTCAAAATAAACTATCAGTATCAACATTATTATTTTAATGGTAGAAACTTATAAAATGTATTTTTTCTGAATCCTTTCTTCCCTAAAGTTTAATCCCATTTCTCTCCACAATGATATCGGAAATATATATCATGTATTTTTCTACCAAAAGAAAATCTGTTATCTGTTGTAAAGACAGAAGAGTGTTTCTTCTGAAAACTAAGGTTTAAAGATGCAGATGACCCAGCAATTTACATGCGTTGCATTTCTTAATGATAATACTTATCTCATTATATCTTCACATTTTATATGATCTTTGTATCGTAACTCCTTTAGTCAGTTTGTAATCATCTTAAATTTCCTTTGAATGTTTTTGTATATATTCTCTCATAGGCAAAAGTAGCTGCAAATTGGTAGATTTCTGTTTGCCTTTCATTTAGAGGGAGGCAAAACAAGATCAGAAGCATTTGTGTAAGAAATGCTGTATTTTGATAGGCAAAGCAACTAAGAATGATAAAATTTAGAAAGCTAATAAAAAAGTGAGCCATGACTGTACTCCTTCCTTTGACTTTTGTTTGCCTTGCATTTGTCTTTACAACTTCACGTGCCTTCAACAAGTATGTTTAAAAAAAAATCAGGAATTGTTTACTTTATATAAAATAATCCTGTCTGTCATTTAGAATCTTGCTAAAGTATCTTAGAGTGGTGTTAGATGCACATTTCTGAGAAATTACTATTAGATTTTAGTTTGAAACTCCATAATAAACCTTAATTAAACATTTTTAGACATATAGTAGAACTGTATAAATTGTGGGTCATGGTTTTACAGCATAGCTGCACTGCATTACCGCTTAAATCATCTCAAGGAGAGTGTTTCAGGTTTGTCTGGCTTATCTTTAGTCCAGAGAAAACAATTAAATATGTATCCATTTTTCCCCAAAATAACAAGGATAGAGATCATTTCCTCCTCAATAGCAATTACTAATATTTTTAGGGGATGTTATGTCTCAAATTGACAGATAAGCTTAGACACATTGGAGGAAAGCTAATGACAAAGAAAGACTTCTATCTGCCTTCCAGGTTCTGACCATATTCTACTTACAACCAGTCTCAATCAGATAGTGCTGTTGAATACTAACACCTTTCAATGGCCAACTACATTTCTACTATATTTAATCATAATTTTATAGCTAATTCTGTTACATTCGTATACAAATTTGGTGTTTCCAATGCTGTTACTGAGGTGATTTTGACCCAATATGGTATTTACTGATACAGCCTTGCATCCCAAGACTCCCTTCTGACTCATGCTAATCATGTTTCTTTTTGGACAAAATTACTTTACTTCAGCCTTGATTCCTTTACCTAATTCTAATTAAGCAGTTTCTCGTCTTATGAACAGACAGCTGCATACAAAATCAATGAAGTAAGCTATTTTGTGGGTATCTTTGCCCTTGAATAGTTTTCATCACCCTTCTGGTTACCATGAGAGGCCTCAGTTAGTTTGGAAGGTTAGTGCTTCAGTGGGACCTCCTGCTCACAAGTGCTTTGAAATTGGGTGTTTGTGTTAGCATAAATACATGACCTGAGCAAATTGGAGACAAACTTTCTGTTTTAAATACCAGGGCTATGCTTATCTTTTTGGAGCCTCAGACCCTCGAAGAAATCAGAGAGGAAGAGACCTAATGACTGAGTTTTAATCTCTGCTGATTCTTAAGGATGGCACTGAGACCTTGGCAAGTTTGAATATGATAGAAGTTTTGAATTACAGATTCCTTGTTAACCCTTCTATTTATATTTTCTTCTGACAGTCTGACACATCCTGCCTAATTAGTAATGTTAAGCACAATACTTCACAATATAGAAAAATACCAAAAGGACACCAATCCGTTGTAGGGTAAACAAAAAAAAAAAAAAAAAGAAATCAAAAGTAAAGGAACATTAACCTTTTTTTTTTCCTTTCTCTGTCTTTCTCCTGACCTATTTTACTGTTTTATCCAGTTCTGACAGGACAGTAACTTTGAAAGACTTCTGTGCATTGTGGTTGTAAAGGGTAAGCTTAAATCTTTCCCTTCCTTGTTGGAATGAACTGATCTTGGTCACCAGTGTAGGCTGTAATAAAGTATAATGCTACTTTTTACTTTCCATCTTCCATAGTGTGTGATATTATCTTCCTGATGACAAGTGTTCTGATTTAAGGGTAAGAGAAGCTCACAGCTCTTTGAACTCTTTTCAAACACTTAGAAGTGCTTGCGGAGCTGAACTGTACTAAACTCAGGTGCAGCAAGGGGCTAAATTCTAGCTCTACATTTGCTACCAACTTCAGCAGAAACCGTTATTTTCCCCAAATCAGAGTTGAATTTAGTGCTTCTGAGCTCATTATTTATGCCTTTTTGTATAAGCAGTTAAAGTTGTCATGGTAGGATAACTAGAGAAGAAATTTGCCAGTTCTCCATAAACTGAAATATGCTCTTGCGCAATATAAAATAAGCCTTCTGAGAACAATAATTCAATATTCTTCTTGTTCTTTGATAGGAATGTTCATAAGATAGTCTAGATGAGCAGGTGAATTTGTGGAGAAGATGCAGGCTGATAGCAACCAATCATGAGGAGACGCAGGCTGACCAGTCATGGTCAGGTGAAACTTCTATATATAACAAATTGGCAAACAACTCAATGAGTTGGAAGCTTGATATAAATAAGACTTTGTGTCCATGTTTATATAGAGTAGGTCATCCACTCAATGGAAAAAGACAAAATTATGTAACTTAAATAGTACTATGTTGTAGTTAGAAAATAGACTGTATATTTCCTTTGAATAATTTAAGAAAAATTCAAGTACATCTGTAATTAGTATTCATTCAGTCACTCTGAGTGGATACTTAGAATAATTTTTAAAATTATGTTTTGTAGACAACTTGGAATGAAAAAATATGCAGTATGACAAGATAAACTGCATGTAACAAGTAATTCAGCTAGAAGTTCCCTTTTTAACATTTCTTTAGAATTTCAGGAAAAAAAACACAAATGAAAATTGTTCGAATGTTAGTATAGCTCATTTTGCAGGCTACAGAAAGGGTAGTTGTGAATAAAATTATTCCATCTATGCTCAAATGGTAGCAATTAGAGGGTAAAACTGATTAGGTGTAGAGGGAATACTAAAACCAAACAAAATCCTTACCGACTCCTTGAAAATGCAAACACATGCATACATGCAATTTCAACAGCTTCCTTATTTAAACATAACAGAACTGTTTCCTTATTTTTGGTTTAGATTCAAGATATTTATTCCATTCTGTCCTTTGCATTCCCTTCTAAGTACTTCGGAATCTTTGGGAACATGAAACCCTAGAACTAATCTGAATACATGAAATGAAGAAATGCAAACCTATTTGAACTTAAGTTAGATTTCATAAACACCAACATACTCCTGAATCACACAGAATCACACAGAATGGTTGAGTTTAGAAGGGACCTCTTGCCCAAACCCCCTGTTCAAGCAGGGTCACCAAGAGCCAGTTGCCCAGAACCATGTCTAGAGAAGTTTTTGTCTACAGGAGTCTCCAAAGATGAAGACTCCACAACCTCTCTGGGCAACCTCTGCCAGTGCGCAGTCACCCTCACAGTAAAAAAGTGTTTCCTGATGTTCAGATGGCACTACCTGTGTTTCAGTTTCTGCAATGCTCTGGTCCTGTTACTGGGCACCACTGAAAAGAGCCTGGCTCCACCCTCTTTCCACCATCTCTTCAGCTACTTGTATACTTTAATAAGGTCTTCCTGAGCCTTCTCTTCTCCCGGCTGAACAGTCTAAGCTCTCTCAGCCTTTGCTTGTATGTGAAGTGCTCCAGTCCCTCAGTCATCTCAGTGGCCCTTCTCTGGACTCTCTTCAGTATGTCCATGTCTCTCTTGTACTGGGGAACCCAGGTGTGGGCTGAATAAAGGGGAAGAATCACCTCCCTCAACCTCCTGGCAATACTTAGACCAATGCAGCCCAACCTACCATTCACCTTCTTTTCTGCAAGGGCACACTGCTGGCTCATGTTGAACCTGGTGTCCACCAGGACCCTCAGGTCCTTTCCTGCCAAGCTGTTTTCCAGCTGAGTGGCCCCCAGCATGTACTGGTGCATGGGGTTGTTCCTCCCCAAGTGCAGGGCTTTGCACTTCTCCTTGTTGAACTTCATGAGCTTCCTGTCAGCACATTTCTCCAGCCTGTCAAGGTCCCTCTGGATGGCAGCATGACCCTCTGGTGTATCAGCCACTCCTCCCAGTTTAGCATCATCTGCAAACTTGTTGTGGGTAGACTCTGCCCTATTATCCAGGTTCTTAATGAAGGTATTAAACAGGACTGGACTCAGTTTTCAATCCACCTCACTGAATTTTCAGCCAGCCTCTACAGCTTGTCTGTGAGGATCTTATGTGTCACACTTTCAAAGGCCTTAATTAAGTCCCTGCTCTCCCCTCATCTACAGGCCAATCACTTAATCATTGAAGTTTATCAAGCTAGTCAGGCATGACTTCCCCTTAGTGAAGCCATGCTCACCACTGCTGATGATTTTCTTGCCCTTAATATGCCTGGAAATGGTTTCCAGGATTAGCTGCCCATCACCTTCCCAGGGATCAAGGTGAGGCTGACTTGCCTGTAGCTGTCTAGGTCTGCCTCCCATCTTGAAGATGGGAGTGGCATTTGTTTTTGTCCAGTCTTCAGGCACTTCTCTCTTGAAATGGAACTGCACATTTTCAGAGATCTCTAAACAGAGTTTTGTATCTAGCTCGGTGGAACATCTCAGTAAGTGGGTAGTAACATGGAAAACAAAGCTCAGAAGATTTTGAAATAGACAGTGAAACATGATTAAACAAGTCTTATTCCAAAATACCCAGTTTTTAAGACAAAAAAATTTTGAGAAGTCAGTTTTTCATTTCTGCAGTTGTAAGGATTTCTTTTTTTTTCCCCTGCACATCATTAGCCAATACTAGAGGCTTTTGATCTCCATGGGAGGTGGGTAGGAGGGAAAGAGCTTAGTGATTTTTAGACATATATCCAATAGTATATACACATTACTTTGATATGAACTTTAAATAGAAAACGAAAACAGAAAATTGTGCTCCAATGTAAGTGGATCTTTGCATCCACGTGTTAGTAAAACAAGATCCAAGACTGATAGAGATTAAATATAAAAATATTATAGCCTTTTCTAAGTTCTGTTTGAATTCATATTTTTAACAGTAAACATGCTGGCTTTACAGACTTAGATATGAACAGAATTGTCTAGTTGGGAAATACAGTACTAGATAACTCTATATTTTGAATTTGAGGTGTAATAGTAATAATCTTTGATGTGCCTTGCACCTATGTACTTGTGTCATGATTTATGTTTTTGCCTAATAAAAAAATGTATATGGCTCAAGCTGTTGATGCGGTTGGCATCTGTTTCAGATTCGTTTTTACTGACAACAAGCTGCTGCTGGCAAGTATTCAGCCTTTTTATCATCAAAAATACAGAGACTGCCATTCCTGCCATTGCTCTTTATTCTACACTAGAGTTCTTCATCAGATGTACTGCACTAAAACCTGTGATGGATGACAAACATAGAATATGCATTTTAAGTCTCCTAATTATAATTTTTAAACAATGCTAGAATTTATTGAGAAGTTATCATGTGTAATAATGCTAAATAACCCTTGGCAATGTCTAAGCTTTTAATCCCCTTTCAAAGATTATAGAATATCTTTGCATATCTACACAGATATATCAGAATATTTATGTCATTTGTTATAAGAAACAGAATAGTTTAGAAGAAGCCAAGTATTTGGCTGTTAGTAGTATGACTCATTTCTCTTTATCTGTACTATGCTATCTTTCATTTTCATGCACCACTATAGAAGGGAGAGTGTGTGTTTGTGTGCATGTATTCATAAATGTGCACATAAACCATCCACGCATATACTATGTCATTTGATGTACATTTAGACTTGGGTTTCAACAAGAACTTAGAAGCACTTTCTGAAGTGTTCCATTGTTTGAGCAGTCATTTTTTCCCAATCCCTGCGCTGTATGAAGTAGGATATTGGGGCTTAGTTCAGGGGAGGTTGCTTGGCATAGTACAAAATAAAAAAGGTGCATTCTTCTATCTGTGCTTTATAATTTTACTGCCATTTTGTCTTCATGAAAATGATGGTCTTTCCTGTTCACTTTTCCACTATTCACATAAGCATTATCTTCACTGGTGCTTGTTTTTCCCCTGTGACTAGAGACACTTCCTTTTGATATGATCCATTGTAATGAACCCCTGTATTTTTTTCAGATATCCATTAAAGAGTCATGTAGTTTATGATGTGTGATAAAAAATAGAAAACTAATAACAGTAAGTTGGAAGCAGTATATGGAAGTGAGAGGTATGTATTTATGGTCTAAAAGCTATTATACAGAGACTATGTCCTGCTCTCCCACTCTTCCTATGTAACTTGTTCTCTTAGGTAGTGTATGCTGTAGGCATAGATTATGTCCTGTCCACTGGCTGTTCCAGGAAGAGAATGAATAATAATAAAATGAAATAATAATAAATGAATAACAGCTCAATTTTCAGTGTAATCTTACCAACTGTTAAAATAGATTTTGCAAAACCACCTGATTTTTTGGCATGAGACGTTTTCTACAGTTCAGACATTTCAGTTCTTTTGGCAACCCAGTTTTGGTCTTGGTTAGAAATGTTGAAATAGAAACTGTAAAACTGGTGCAGCACTACAGAACAGTTCAACCACCTGTTCACAGTCTGAAGAGATATTATTAGTCCCATGAGAAAACAGCAGAATCCTGTCTGAGAGCCATAATTAGATGGTAGTCTGCATTTTTTGAAGAACATGGAGTTTGCTCCTGTCAGTTGCTACCAGAATCAGAAGCCTCTCTTTGTAGGAAGTGGTGCTTGTCTAGTGGATTGGGTGGCCCTTTTAGTACATCCTGGTATGTGCACCAAGAAGTCAGGGCTATTTCATGTTTTCTCTCATTTATCTTCTAGAAGGTAATTTGGCATTCTCAGAATTTCTTTAACTGGCATACGAGCCCTACATTTCCCTACCTGCCTCAAATGTATGATTCAGACTGTCTTGCCATCCCAAATTATTTGTTTCTGACCTGGCCTCTGCTAACAGTTTTATGTACTCAGCAAATATCTATTTCTACATATTTTCTGTTCTATTTTCTCCCCTTTATGTCCCTCCTTCAAATAGCATGATGGCCCTTATAGAGAACAAGACCTTTATCAAATCACCCCTGGTGCTACTGTGTCTCAAAGCCCCTTCAGGACAGAATTTTTTGGCCCCTGTTGTGAGCACAGGATTCATGATGCGTTCAGAGGGTGGTATGCCAGGAAACCCAGCTCTTCAGAAAATCCCCAGAGGGAGAATGAGAGACTTGAATTGGTTCTGTGTAGAGTATGGCATTTTCTTCATTCCACATGCTTATCACCAAGAAGGAAATAGAACAAAATGGGAAGAGGTGAAAATTAAATATGATATAGAAAGAAGGCACTTGATTATCCAGTTAAAGTAATTTAAAAGGTAACGAAGTCTCAGTTATCTGACAATATAAATATGTAGTAAATAAAATATCAAAAACGGTAGTGATACATTGGATATTTCTTAAGATTCATTAGTATCAATGAAACAAGACTAATTTACACTGGCTGGCTGACTGATCAACATTTGAGAAAATGAAAAAGAAAAAAAATTAGCAAATTGTTCTTAACTCAGTATACAAAGCAATATGCAAAAATTGATAGTTTCTATTGGTTTCATAAATATTTTACAAGATTTCTATTGCAGTACTTGCATCTGGGTTTGTTGAAAATACTCAGGGAAGTTACTAAAACACCCTCTGTTGTTCATTTAACCATAATGGATTATCTCTTTTTTGTGGATAAATCACTTTTATAAAAAGATTTCCAGCATGATGGACTGCATTTCACAAGAGTTATTTAAAAAGCCTAGCCTTCTAATTTCAGGAAATGGTTTCAGGCTGTAAATACTTAGTGAGTAGAAGTACCTCCCTGCAGTTCCTGATAAGATGTCTTAGAGGCAGGAATGAAGATACTCGTACCATCAGTGTTTCCCATTAACTAGCTGTAAACAGCTGCACACTTAGCATGCTAGCAGTACTTCTGCAGAGTCGCATTGTCATCCTATTCTGAGGTACCTGACTTAACGCACTAGCAATTTGCAAGAGTGGAAGACTAACTATTTTTAATTCTAAATATAGACCATTTCAGTAATTAGACTTTTGCGGGGGAAGAAACAAGTAATTGCCATGCAGAGGTTCAAAAGAATCTCAAAAAAGACTGGAGATGTTAATCTCTGGGTGCTGCACAGTGCTGCGTAGGAATGCAAAAATCTGTAAACAAAGGCTTAGAAACAACTAGGAAGGATAAAATGAAAAAGCTTAATTTGTTTCTCTGATGTGAGGTCAGAATTACTGAAGGTATGACTGGTATAAATTGGTATGGGAACTATGGAGAAGAAAGTATTTGGGAGCAACAGGGCAAGGATGGACAGAGGTGGAGCTGATGTTTGCTGACAATTCTTTATCATTGTAAGCAGCATGTCAATACTATGAATTCTCATTGACTCAAAACAACTTGTTCCTTACGATACTCTCTATACTGCCAAACCTTTAAGTATCTAGCATTGTGTGAGCTTTAGAGATTGCACAGGCTGTGGTGTTCCTTCAACATTGTGTAGATAACATTTTGTTGCAGCAATCTGAAAAAGAAGTGGTGTTTTTCACACTCTTTCACTGATGCTTTTCCTTTTTTAACTTACAAATTATTATGTTGATCATCTGATGTGGAATCTGGAACTGTGAGCTAGGTGATTAAGCTCCCTATTCATTACATGAAAAAAAGAATGGAAGTCTGATATCCTACTGTGTTTATTAGTACTTTGACTAATCAAATCAGAACATGAATGTTTTGCAATAAAAAAGCATTTTCATTTTCACATCTTACTGCTATTTAAAAAAAAAAAAAAGTTGCATTCTCTGCATTTAGTAATACCACACATCTTACATGTTGGAAAGTTTTTATTAGGTCAAACCTTTGAAAGAATTCAGTAAATTAAGAACTTAATTTATATATTTTAGTTGGGCCTCGGCTTCTGAATCCTGTCAAAGCTAGAACGTTTGTGCATGGGACTAAGGAACTCTAGAGTAGGTGGATCTTGCACCTGTGGAGTTTTAGAAGTCACTGTGGTGTAGCATGCAACTCGGCAGGGACATCTTTATTATATTTTAGGACTGTATGTCTAGTTTAAACCAGTTATATCCCATTTTACCTGCTTAGATTCTTTATTGATTCTGACTTATGGTATTTTACAGATGGTTGCAGCCTTACAAGATTGGACCTTATTATTGATATATACTGACACAGACATTCACTGAAGCTGCTTTTATTGTAATTTTTTACCAAATGGATTTAAGTTATTTCAGATTGTGAGCATCCCTATTAACTTCTTGCCAGTGAAAAGATTTTGTGGCAGAAGGGGCTGCTGCTGAGTTTTCAGATACATTGTCTTCCTGGGTTTACTGATATCAGTTGTCTAGTATTATTCTTCCTATTTCAATTATGATAGGTAAAAAAATCTCAGCAAATAGAAACAGTTATTTTTCAAAGCAGCTCAGTAGTCACTATGCTTCCCTTCCTACATGAGACATAGCAGCTGGAGGGGGTATCTGGGGTAAATTGTAGGGCTGCCACAGAAAAGAGGTTTTGCTATAGATTGAACATAATATTGAAGTCACCAATATGGTTTCTAAGGGATATCTTTCATTGGTTTATATAATGAATCTACAAATAAAATTTGCAGACAGCCTTTTTCAATCCAGAATCTTTATGAGAAAGACTTCTAAGGCAAAAGAACGTTTCACAGGCAACTCTTCCTCCCGCAACTCCACCCCAGAGTCCACTATAGTATACCTTCTGCTTTTTCCAGCACCAGTGACAAACACACAGCAAAAATTATTGCATTTGTACAACAAGAGAAAGTGTACGGAACACATTTAGAACAAGGAAAAAGATGAAAATGCAAATGATGCCTGCTTTGTGTCTGCATTTCATGGGAAGCAATGTACGCTACTGTCAAAGTAAGTGACAAAACGATGGGCCAATTTGAATAAGCCCATAATTTATAATAAGGCATGTTCCCTCATGCTTATATGTAGTTCTTTCACGTTTTGTACTCCTACTCTCTTTTTTCCTGTATTTAGCAAAAGGTGTTAAATTTTTGGTATATTTGAAAAGTGTCAGGGAAACAACATACACAGCTCTAGCAAGGTTTTATTGAATCCTGTTCATCACAAAAATCAGAGAACAGTTAAATCATCAACAGAATCATGTTTTTGTTGCAACCACTCATAACACCCTTAGAAATTGGTATCTATGGGTCATCTAATCATTTCCCTTAGTCAGCAGATCAACCATCCCTTGCTAATAACTTTAAGAAACTGGTGACCTTCAAGTAGAAAGATTTAAAACTGTATGAAGAGTGGATTTTCATTCTTGTGCCAACGCTGAAAAAAAAAAAGACAGCAGCTTAAGTTTGGTAAGGGAAAAAAAAACAGCTAAAAAAGTGATTTTTTGTATCTTTGTTGAAAAAGAAATCTGTTAATTTAAATTTGTTTGTTTTGTCTTTAAATTCAGTTCATTCAGAAGAAGAAGTGTTATCTTTCTGAAATAGAATTATAAAAAACCCCAAAATAGAAAACTTATAACCAAAATGTATTTCAAAAACTTTAAAGCAATGTTTGCAACAATGTATTTGAAATTATTTCAGAATTTTTCTTCTCTATTTTTTTCTATCCAGATGAAACTTCGTAATGTTGAAATTAACAGATTGGTTTGGTTGCTTTAGAAGCTTGCAGTGTGGGGGAACTGGTGATTTTCCCCAAATATATTCTTTACAGCTAGACATCTAGATGTGTCACGTGTTTTTGAGTTAACTAGAATTTAAGAGTTGTTAAAACAGGTCAAAATTAAGTTAGAAGTAATTTAATTAAGGGCTTTGTTGATATTAATTGTATATTTACAGTTAAAAACTCTGGTATTACAGCAATGCTCAAAATCTGCAGCCGGGCTCTTGCTCTATGTGATCTTCTTGTGCCACAAAAAGCTGAGAAACCATGGGCCATGTTCTGAGCAGTTAAAAACTAGAAACTTTTGAAAATCTTGTGCAAGTGGTGAATGAATGTATATCTATCTAAAGAGACAGATTAGTTTGATTACACTGTACCTACGCCTGACGTATATATTAATTTGTGCTCTATGACTGTCATCAGAGATTATCACCCTGAAATAATCTTCTTGTTTGAAAGATTTGAAAAATGGAAGAAAACAAAGTTTTTAAGCCAAATTAATCTTAGCACAGCGTGCACAGTTAACTGAGTTTATTTAATTAGAAAACTCCTATAAATTCTGTTGTGATATTTTTTATACATGGAATGTAATATCAAGAAATAAGAGAATATAGAAATATTTTTTTTTTTTTTTATTTAAATATTAAGATGGTGGGGAATGGATGTTTATCTTCCATCAAAGAACCAAAAAGAACAGTGGGTACAACTAAAAGTTTCACCATTGAATGTACCATAATTTTTTTACTGTTGCAGTTGTAACCAGAGGGCATGGAGATTATTATTTCAATTCAGTGTTTAAATTGAAGGGGGGAAACCACACTAATTTAAAATTTCAATCTTCTGTAAAACTATTGATTTTAAGGTTTCTCACATGAGAAATTTTTCATATTCTTTAATAAAATCTTCAGTTTGAGCAATTCTGCTCAATTCAGCTTTCAAAAATAATTCTTAAAATTATTAATAAAGTATTTCTTACTGATTAACATTAATTAGTATTAATAATAAATATTAATAAAATAAAAATAAAAGCTGGTACCAATTTTGGTAGCTTTATTTAGAGCAATCTACATCTGGGTTTTTTTAGAAATTTCCTGAAGCAAGTGTCCAGGATCTTAATGAGTCAGGGGAGTTTAGTCCTAATTTATGAGAAAATGTTATAATTCACTTATTTTAAACCACAGTGACAATCTACAGAATGCTGTGTCAGTGAACCTTCCTTCATGGATAGGAACCTATAATTAGCTAATAGGATTCCAAACTGGGAGGACTGAGCCCAACTTTTTATGAAAATGTACTTATGATGAACATTCACAAATGAGTTTTACATTTAATGCAATCTTATATTTGTCTTCATAGAGCAGTTATCTACATGACAAATTACTCAGTAGAAAACGAGCTAATTGCATTGGGAAGAATTAAACATTACTAGTGTTATGTGCAGAAAAAAATGTCATTCCTTCATGAGATACTGTGTATTCATTGTGTGAATGTGGTCTGGTTGTAGGGAGATTCAATCACATTTGTAGAACTGAAAAGACAACTCCTAGATATACTGAAGTTCCTAGGTACCACAGGCTTTTCCTTTATAGTCCAACATAAAAATGTTAAATTCGCCTCTTTGTTTTATGGGAAGGCTATGTAGTGACACTATCGTCAAGGAAGTATGCTTGTGTTTCTTTGTGATATACAGTTGTGAAGCTCAGTAATCTGTCTGTCTGTCAGATCACTGAGCAGAATATTAGGGTAGTCTATTCTGTGAGAGATAAAGGCATGAATGAGCTTCTCTATTCAACAGGTAGAGATACGTTTTAAATTCCAAAATATTTCTCAGATTATAATAGATTTTAATAATAAATTTAAACATGCGAGTGTTCAGAGGATGTACTGGAGTCAAAAAACACTCTGCAGTGTTAAGCAACATCTAAACATTAAATGTACATCCATCAGAGAAAAAAACAAACTTTCAAATATTTGAGATGCTCTTGAACTCTTGAGGAAACCCAATTACAAATTTTATCCAAATTAACTTAAGAAATTAAGGTTTATCTATAAAATGACATTTTATCACTAAAATAGTATGGTTTGGTTTTCCTTGCATGCTCAATACACTGATGTTTGTGGTACAAATTTAAATGATCTGTCTCAAATACAGTAGGCAAATATTAGTTCATATAATGGAACCATATAATAGTTCATATAAGGAACTTAATAGAATATTTTGTAATAATGAATATGAAGAGACTTTGGAAAGCAAAAGATTTAGAAGGTTGTTTCCCTGCAATTGGTAGAAATGGCAGAACCTATCTACAGTCTACAAAAACCTGTATGGTACAATATAGATGATGTTGTTTTGACCTTCTAGCCTACAAAAAGAATTAAGCAGGAAGAAAGATGGCTATCATAGATTAGAGTATGTTTTCACCTATAGTACCCTCAGTGTGTAACAGTCACAAAACTCGCATCTGATAATCAAACCAAAACGGAGATTCTGTATGTGATCTTTCTTGCAAGTCATGGTACTAACAAGGTAACACGGAAGTATTGTAGACTGGTTAATAAAGGGAGATATCCAGTAAAATGGGAGAGTAGTTCAACTTCATTGGGGAGGTTAAGATGGAGTTTGACCTGGAAGGAATCAGATCTGCTCAGAAGATTCTCTGAAGATTCCCAGAGAAACCAGTGAAAAAATTTCCACCCATATGTTTCCAGTTTCAGGCTTAGAAGTCTGCAGAATTTCTTGGGGTTACAATAGGGAAATAGTAATTTGGGAAGAGGGGCTGGTTTTTTTTAGACATTTGAGAATTTATACTGTAAAAAAAATAAAAACTTGTACAGCAGACATATGGTTCCTGCAAGCAGGAATTAACACTATTTCAATACTGTGTAAAACACATTCACTGCAATCTGATATATATTACTATTATTACACAAACTACAGAATATTTAATATTTTTTTTAAAAAAGACTAAAAAGATTTTAAGAAGAGATTTAAACTTCTTTTCTTAATTTTTTGCAAAGAAATTTTAAGCTCCCAAAAGTACTGTCAAATTTTTGCTGATGCGTAATAGCATTTGAGTGGTTGCTGTCATTCAGCTGGCATGCTGTACTTAACTCTACACCTAAACATCTCACTCTTCTTTAAGCAAGGTTTGATCTATTAATTCTTTTCTCTTGACACTTTATTCTTCGTTTCAGATATGCTTTGGCAAAGGACCATAAAGCTTTGCCTTTAAGAGTAAGATGTTTTAAGCATTCTGTACTCTTTATGTCCATTTAAAATTCCATTCTTAATTTTATCAATGTACAATTATGTAAATGATAGCAGTGATATATAGTTGTTACAAAAATTACATTTAAAAAAACAGTGGAAACATTTTTTGAAAAATCTTAGTGCTGCAGACTATTAAATAGAAGAGAAACTTCTTAAACTAAATAGGTTACTATATGTATACCAATAGTAACAGGACTTTGGTTTGGTAAAAAACTCATACAGGTACTAAGTTCATTCCTACACTAGATCTAAGGGTACTTGGCTCTAAAAAGCAAAACTGAAAAATACCCTTGTGATACAGATAAACCCTTCCATTTAAGAGGAGGAGGCAGTAAGAAGGGCTCAACAGCAGACTAACAAATGATTCACAAATCCGCTAGAAAGCTCATTTGACATAACCTGTCAGAATTCAAACAAGACCTAAAAATGGGACATAGAAATTATGTATTTTTAAGAAATTGGTTTCCATTTTGCCTTTGTTTCCAGTTGTGGTAGGATCCAAGAAAATGAATATGCTTCTCAGAAAATTCTTTTTTTTTTTAAAGAAATAAAGAAAAAAGTTATGTCTTTCTTTAAAGCCTAGGGACAGCTTTTCAACTCTTCGCATTTTCAAAAAGAAATTGGTAACCAATTTGATAAGAATTCATGGTGAAAATTTTGTGAATTAATATATTTGAAATAAAGCTGTTAATAAAAAATCATTACAAATGAAAAATCATTACAAATTATAGCTATCTTGGTAATTATTTTGATAATTATTACATTACTTTGAAAATAATATTTTTCTACTGTATCTTCTGTAGCAAACAATGACGTCAAATATGTTAATATTTTGCTTTGTTTAAATAAATGTATTTTAAAATTTCCAATAACAGTCACTTCTGTGTTTTGACCAGCTGTAGTGCTTAAGCTGTTCTAAAAAGTGAGTCCCTTATTTAGTGACTTAGTGATTTAGCTTTTAAATTAGCTTTGTTGAAAGTTATGGGCTGACTGCAGTTGTGGATCCCCGGTGAAATGGGGCCATTTAGTACCAACCTCAAAAGCCTTGGTTTGTGCAGATTGCTTGGGCTAAAACCATGCGCTAACTGTGCTGTTTGTATATACTGTTCCCTCATGGCAACTCTATCTTGCTTGCCAAATGGAAGTGCCAGATAGCATTTTCCGAATGGGTTTTTCCCTCATGGAGAAAAAAAAAAAGCCCAACAAAAATGTTTGCCAGTATTTAAAGCTCTACTCAAATCGTTCAACCCTGACACCTAAAAGCTACTGTGCATTTTAATGTTGATTTTGCAAAGAAGAGAATAGCAAATTCACAAAACAACACTGGTGTACTCAGGGTGGGGTAGGCACAACATAGATGTGTACAAAAGATTTTTTAATTTCAATTTTAAAAGATTGAGAGAAGCAATATTGTCTCGTATACTTATTAAAAATATGCTAAAATATGTATCATATATCCTATGGTTCACAGAATGCCAAATTTTAATAAGGGTGTATTTGTACTATGTTATGATGAAAATAATGAAATAGATTGCTCTGCAGTAAGAGGTAGTTACGAAAAAATCATAATCACACTGGTGTTGTAATAAATTATTAAATTAACATTTCTCTATTTCCAAGATTAATAGAAGATGGAAAATGTGTGCAGTGTCATATTTTCCAATTAAGAAGCAAATAGTCTTCAAGTAATGAGAAAGCAGATTAGTGTCATCCAAGTTATATAAGACAAGTAATATCTGTGATAAAGGGTTTTTTTTAGAGGTTTTTTTAAATAATATCCCTTAGTCAAATCTAAGGGATATTATTAAAAATAACTGCAATTTAAACAGGACTATCGAATACTATGCCACAAGAGAGTACTAACAATAAAAATAGAATCATAAACTTCAAATAAATGACACAATAATGTCAGGCACTTCCAATAAAACCTTTGAGACCTAAAGATAGAATTTTACCTTATAGTTTACACCCCAAGGTCAGAAGACTGGAGTACTTCGTCCTACATTTCCAGAAGTGGTCTCTTTACTCATTTACGGTAGGGAGCAATTTAAAGTGACTTAAAGTAGGTAAAGGGCTTGGTTCTCATTTACACCCATTAAAAATAAACAGTAGTTTAGTAAAACATGTCAGCCTTTTCTGTTACTCAGTAATCCTACAAAGCATTTATAGTCTGGAAATTCAAAATAACGTGTTGATTGGACTAAACTTTCTGCATTAAAGGCTAATGGAAGGCAGATAACCTGTATGGCAAGGAAAAAAGAAATAAAACAACCACCTTTTTTAAAAAAATATGTTAACATAGAAAGTGGCTTGTTTATTCAAATTGTCTTTTGATACAGATAATGAGACTTCTAATAAATGAATAGGTTTGCATCTAGATACCTGATTCAGGATTCAGCTTCTCCTCCTGATTAAGTTAATATCAAAGGCTCTGAATAGTGTGCTAACAGTCAAAAGAAGGACTAATTTCCTAGATCACTGGAACATAATTATCTAAATTACAATTCCTGTGACCCATGGATTTAGCATACCATCCTTTCTGTGGCAAGAGCCTGCCATTTAGCATCAAGATCTCAGTTTTATATTACACTGAAAGGAAATGTTGTGATCTAGTTGCCACTGTTGATAAAATTCCTAAATCAGAGAAAGTCAGTACTGAATGCATATCACTGTTTCTTGCAGCTTTTTTTTTCTTTTCTTCATTTAAATACTGCCAACATCAAACCTTGCTTACCAAATGAGTTCTGAAAAATCACTTTTTTATTGTGCAAAATTGTGGGCAAAACCAAATTCTTATTTATACAACATGCAAGCAAAAAGCAAGTTTTATTGCAACTATTAATGCTTATTTGGGAAGATAGAAAAGAACCTCTAATCTTGTTGTCAGATAGCGGGCCCTAAAAAGTGTTTTTTCAACCAATGGATCAAAATATCCCTTACCTAGATTGGCTGAAATCAGAATAACATAAACTGAGAACAGTTACTGGTCATTAATCCCTGCTGTTAATTTTCAACTTCTCTGACAGAAATACTGAAAATAATTCATAGACAAATTCTGTAATGTATTGTATTTGGGGAAAAAAAATCTTTGGGCTTTGAGATAATTAGATTGTCACTTCTATAACAGTGATATGTTGTAGATTACTTAGAACAATTTGTAAAAATAGAGTTCTTGTGTTTATGCTGTTCAAAGGATGAGAATATACAGGGATACAGGCATAATTATAAACGTCAAACAAAATAATTTGTCTAGTTTTAACTTTGCAATATGATGACTTAATATGATAACCTTATGATGACTTTTAGGTTTTTGAGTGCTGAATTAAAAAAAAAAAATTAAACACTGGATTTGTGGATCCTGTACCAATTACTTAATTAAGAATTAATCTGTGTTATTCTTAAAAAAGTCTGTCCCATATCTGAGTTTCTGTATACTAAAAGGTCTAGTTAAGTCTGTCATTACCTTGGCATGCTTGCTTCTATGAAGCTGTTTTTGTAGGCTGCTCAGTTCCTTGAACATTTGAAATTCTCTGGAAGTCAAGAAATAGTGTTTTCAAATACAACTGTGCAAAGATAACTCCTGTCTAGTAACGTAGGGTTTCCAATTATGTGTATTTTAATTTTTTAAAATAAAATATTATCATATTAGAGGTGTTACCTACCTGGAAGAGAAGAATACAGCAAACATACAACATGAAAATAGCACTTTTCTAAAAAGTATTGCTAGTATAGCTTATCTGTTTTTAGAAGGTATATTAGGAATTTAAAAGCATAAAAATAAAACATCCGTGGGTGTCTATGCATTTCTAATTCTTGTAATGTTTAATTCACGTTTCATGAATCATAGAAATGTTTGTATGTCTGTGTTGAGTGAGTTTCAAGAAAGATCAGTTTGCTCGTCCCCCTAATTAAAGTGTGTTTTAAGTATATTTAAAGTATCCTTGGACTGTGTTCTTTGCAATTCTGATTTTTCTGATCTAAATATATGCTAGTAATGAAAAGGAAATAAAAGTTATATTATTTAATCAAGTAAATTACATGCAATAAACAGCTAAAACCCATCTTCTCAATAGTTAAGGTTTCCAACAATAACAACTCCAACAAAGTTTTCCAACCTTAAAAATGTAAATCAGTTACATATTTTCTGTTAAACATAAGAACAATCTTTTGCAGACTCCATGCTTAATTGAAGAGTCTCTATACAAAACAGCTAAGAGGAATCAGTATCTCCCTTACCCAGTTATAACAGGGGTCAACTTTTTAAATAGAATTTAAACTTTGTTACAGACTGAGCTAAGGAAGAGTGGCAGAATATGGTCATTGAGGTAGAAGTGACTATGTTAGCTCAGAAGTATAATTCACAAGGTTGGAAAACTTTTCTACAGCGTAAATTGCATCCACGTTGAAAATTCTGTTTCTGATACTGTTGGAGTTGTTAAGACAAGTTTGTGTATTCAAATGTTTTGAAAGTAATTAAAACTTTCAATTTACTTACAGAAATCATTATTTAATGTAAATATTTGGAAGGGATTTATGAAACATTGCTTTTACTTTAGCAGGTTTCAGTTTACCCACTCTAAGAGTTAGTAAGGATAATTTTGTTCTTTTAAATTTTTTGGACCAGCTGAATCTCATTCATAAGACATATCCTCCCTCATTTGTCATTGCGATGAACTGCTTTCCTTTTAAAACTGAGCTAGGCACAATGCTGGCAACTTTGTCTTGATAACTTAATAGATGCAGGAAAAAAGGGAAATTCAAGTCATCATGACCACTTGAAGACACATTTTAAAATTTTGTCACATGTTCACAATTAAACTATGAGAAGACACAACAAGAACTACCTTTATTTTATTTTATTTGGAAGAAAGAAAATCAAACAGCACCAGAATTTATGCTTTGATTTCAAGAACTATAAGACCTAGAAGCCAAAAAAAAAGGTCAGATTAGCTATCATGGTAATATCAAAAATTAATGTGCTGATACGATAAAAAGTTCTCAACAGAGAATACAGTTATGGGAGATATTGATTTAAAAAAAATAGGGGGGAAATGATCATGGAAAAATCATTTTCATGCCTGCGTAGAGTCACACAACCAGAGTGCGCTCAAAACCCAAGGTAAATATAACATTGCTATCACAGAATATAATTGAGTAGTTTATTATCATTTTAATATAGTAAATGCAAAATAATAATAACATTTTATTGTTAGCTTACAATGGCACTATTATAAATCCAATAAAATAATTTGAAAATGTCACTTCCCTCTTGTTATTTTCTTCAGATGAAATACAGTGAAAGTGATAGAGTTTATCTACACAGACATGCAGTAAACCTGAGAAGTAACCAGTTGCAAGCAATTGAATTCTTCAGGTGAAGAAAGAAATAGAAATTGCTGCTTAGAAAACAATAGGGAATAAGGCTTTTCAAACATGTTTATTTTTTAATTTCAGATATTCATTATGTTTTCAACAGTAGATTATGAGTAGTAACAGTAGGATCATATTAAAATAATTATAATCTCATAACTTTTGAAATGAAAACTTGAAAAGACAGGGGGACAAGTTATAGTATACAGTTATTCCCCTTTATTTCTCCAGTAGATGTGCAGTTTGTCATGTTCATAAAATACTGTGGCTTTTGGAACATGTTATCTTTTAAGTTCTTTTCTGCTACTACCGGTTGGTATTTCTGCTGGATTTAGTGAATGCCTTATTTTTTTGTAACAACTTTTTATAAATTCTTTGGTACTGCTTTATTACAGACTAGAGGGGCATATCTGCCCTTGCATTTTGAGGCAGCAATGCAGATTTGGCAATCAGTTTCTCTTCCCAGTACTGCAAATTTAAATATATGCTGTGCATCATAGACAGACAAACCATGAAATACGCTTAGAATGAAGAAGTAAAGGTCCAACCTTCATTTGTCTGTCATTTGTGTCGTTATTTGCATGAGCCAGGGGTTACTAATTTTTTTTAAGGTGCGGAATTTGACCGTTGAACAAAAGAGAGATTTTGATGTTATTTTAAATGAGGAGTATGTGTGTTCAGCCCAGTAGAATTGCTACTCATTTGTATCAGGGAAAGAAAAGAGATTAACAGTCTATTTAGAGTATGTCTTATAATTTCTAATCTTTGTGTATCAACTCATTTGCATCTTAGCTCCATGAAAAATTCTATAGTTAGAGTTCATAGTCTCTCATTTCATGTAACATATTTCCTGTAGTTTCAAAACAAAAACAGTCATTGAAAGAAATTTTATAGTATTCATGTTGCCTATTTTTAACAATTTTGTTATTAAAAACATGGGGGAAAAAATGTGTCACACAATTGCAGTTTCTCTCATGTGTTTTCTTTTCCAGAAGGCTCGAACCTATCATGCATATGTTAAAATTAGCCTAGGGCCTAGGAAATTTGGCAGAGAAATTGTTAGAACAGTATTTCACAACCACCTGCACTTTCCTGTTGTGAATTTTATACCAATTGCTAAAAATATGCTTGCCATTAGCAGTGATTTAAGAGCTATCAGTGTATCATTGGTGCAGGCTGGAACTCAGAGAGGACAGCTAAAGAGAAAGCGCGGTGATTATGACCTCCTTGTTCAGAGTGACTCTTTTCATCCATGTAAAGTACATCCTGGAAACAAGGAGCTGCGCTGCCTTGAAATATTCTTTAGAAATGAGCTGTCTGAAGAAATAGGAAGGAAAATCTGTGTAACATGAAAGAAGCACAGACATTCCTAAAGCTCATACAGCAACATTTACTGAAAAGCTAGCTATTGGAATGTACAGTAATAAAATCAGATCACAAAATAGTTTTCCTCCAAAAAGGTATTCTACAGGAATTTGAAATTAATAACACAAAATCTGTATCATAGATCTGACTTTGCAAACTATTTTTCAGTTTATAAATTGTGGTTAAAATGGGGCCCTGGAAGAAATTAAGGTAGTTTTAGTAATAAAGGCCAGTAAGCAATTTTCAGTGGTGGAATATTTTTTTTGTCATCTGGTTTGTTTTCTGTTGGGTGCACTATTATCTGACAGTCATCTTCACATTCCAAATCACACTATAATCTTAGGTCCTATTTCAGCAAAAAGTAGGTGAGTACCTGGGCAATAACTGATTCACTTACTGAGATTTGCTAACATTTGGAATAGCACATACCAAAAGGAAATTATTTAATTCTCGGAAAGTCCTGGTATCTCCTCATTTCCTAGTGTGGTTCTGTACAGCCATGTGGGCTCAACCCTTTTTGTTCATATCAGTGCTATTTTTGCCTGAGCCGCTGTGCAGAACAGAATGGCAGAACAATGCTGTAATAAGAATGTTCCCATTTTGTTTTGGGTTCATTCTCCTGAGAAGGCATTGCAGGATTAGCAGCTACTTACGTGGCTTTAATCTACCTTTGCGATGCAAATCGGACAGGTTGCTAGCTTGAGAAAAAGTCTCACTTCTGGATTTGGCTATTCCCTGAGTTAAATTAACAAGTTTAGGCTGAAAATATCTCTGAAAATAGGTCAGAGGCTTTCAATGTGTGAATGAGAACTGGACTAGGGGCAGTGCCTTGCTGCTGTGGTTAATGCTACAGGGAAGATATGCCTTAACTGAAGAGTTTGAAAAGTCTGTGTGCATTTATAGGTTACTTGGGTGCTACATAATCCTGCTGTTTGGACTCCAGTTGCTGAATTTTTACATGATTCTGCCTTACTGAGGAGCAGTCACCTGATGTAAAAACACATTGGGATTGATTAGCAGCTGACAAATCCAGGTGCTGGGCTATGGCACATTTGAGCATTTGTGATACTGCTTTACATTCATCTTCACAATAATATTGTGTGAACTGGACTAGAAATACCAACACCTCTAAGATTGCCTCTTTCTAGCCATTTTAAAAAATATTTTCAAAGTAAGTTTTTCTGGATTATTATTTCCTGTCTACAAAAACCACCATGTTCACTGGGGGGGGGGGGGGAGATAATAAAACAAGAGCTTTTAATCAACTGTGAACTAAAAGGTAAACCTAAGGGATCTATACAATGCCAAAGCTGATTTATGGAACTTGTTTTAGAACAAAGTCAATTCAAATTCAGTTCCAATACACACAAATTTCTGAGTTAATGGAAATCCAAATGAATTAATCCTAAGGCTTAGTTTTCCATGGCCTTTCTCCTCACCAGTTGTTATACTGTCATAGGACTTTGTACATTTCCATATGTAGTTGTCTATATATAAAAACTAAGGAAAAATCTTTAGGTACATCTTTTTCTTGAAGAAGCAGGTATATATGAGTTTGGACAGAATTCTCCAATATTAGACTGTTGAAAATACTGGCATTTTGTGGATGTCTTCAACTCAAGTGATCAAACTGCTATGCTAAACAAAATCAAGGGTGTGACAGGCACTTCCTAATTTTATCAATTGTCTTGTTTTTAAGGTATTCTACACACAGTTGTTAAAACTAGTGTGAAATAACTATTTTTAGCATAGGATTAATACATTCTTTGCTGTTGGTTTACTTCTCTGATGAAATGCCATGCTGTTCTATGATTGTATGAGTTATGTTCTTGCAGCTACTGATTACTGAAGTAAATTTAAGTGCATGAAATGAGACAACTTTTTTCTTCAGTAGTACATCATGAATTAACATTTATGAACATTTAGTAACCTAACAGTTATAAATGTAATTGTTTGAACACCAATATACCAAGCCATAGTTAAATCAACTGTTAGCTGCAAATTATTTAAATTCTTTATTTTTCCTTACAGATGGAGCCTCTTTTCATGACCATTAAATTAAATATCTCTAGTTAAATTACTTCTGTTGTGCAACTACAGTAAGAAAAGAAAGAGATTTGGTTTATCAAGGTTTTGTTGACTTCAGGATTGAGAATGGTTAGAAAAGAGAAAGAGAAGCAATCATACAAAATGGCGGTAATGCAGTATACTTGCAAGCATTGATTTACTGTGCTAGGTCTTCTGAAAATTAGAAAACAGGTGTTGGCTATGATGGGGAACTGTCTCCCATGTTTTTTCTTGTAAACAATGCCAAGAGACTTAAGGATATTTAGACAATGCAGAATGAGCTAGATTCTCCATTTAAATTCTAGAAAAGTTTTTCCAACACCAGTAATCTTGGTTGAGGTGATAGGAAGCATTTGCATACAACAGAGGGGACTGTGTTAGAAGAGTGTTTGTCAGAAACATACCTTGTTTAAAATGGAAGATTTGGCAACTCCAAAATGAAGTTTCTCTGATGAGTTTTGTCTGAATACTCAGATGGGCTATGACAGATGCAAGTTTACATTCTCTGTCCTTACCTCTAGACGTAGGCTATTCTGAATTTTCCTCTTATTTTTCTACAAAAGATCAAAAGAGTTTGTTGTCGTGTTGATGCAGATTGTGGAAATACTTGAAATCTCAAAATACAGTGTTGCTAAAAGATGAATTCCCACACAGTTCTGATTGCTATGGAGAATAAGCTATATCTGAATAGTATGACATGGTAAAGAGACAGTTCTGTCCTTACACAGAAATATATTCTCAAATCATACTCATTTTTGCTATAGTGGAGCTAATTAGCATGCATTAGTTATCTATCTCTCACAAAAGATAATATAATATGCAACTTGGTATTGCAGTTTTGCAATGAACCTTGATCCCAGACATCTTTTAGAAGTTATACATTTTAAATATTTAATTTCGGTTTTAGATGCACAGAATACATTAAATGTAATTTATTCCCCCCCCCCAGGTAAGCAAGCAAAAAGAACTTTGCGAGTGCTTTATGAGAGTAAGAAGTAGTCACCACTAGCTGATTTCTCTATATTAGTTATGAGTCAGACTGGAGAAAAGAATTTGTAACCATAAGTGTGGATCATACAATCATAGAATCATGGAACCATTTGGGTTGGAAGGGACCTTAAAGATCATCTAGTTCCAAACCCCCCTGCCATGGGCAGAGTCACCTTCCACTAGATCAGGTTGCTCAAAGCCCCATCCAACCCGGCCTTGAACACTGCCAGGGAGGGGGCATCCACCACTTCTCTGTGCAACATGTTCCAGTGTCTCACCACCCTCACAGTAAAGGATTTCTTCCTTATATCTAATCTAAATCTACCCTCTTTCCATTTAAAACCGTTGCCCCTTGTCCTATCACTACACTCCCTGATAAAGAGTCCCTCCCCATCTTTCCTGTAGGCCCCCTTTAAGTACTGGGAGGCTGCTATAAGGTCTCCCCAGAGCCTTCTCTTCTCTAGGCTGAACCACCCCAACTCTCTCAGCCTGTCCTCATAAGGGAGGTGCTCCAGCCCCTGATCATCTTCGTGGCCCTCCTGTGGATCCGCTTCAACAGGTCCGTGTCCTTCTCATGTTGGGAGCCTCAGAGCTGAACACAGTACTGTAGGTGGGGTCTCACCAGAGTGGAGTGGAGGGGCAGAATCACCTCCCTTGTCCTGCTGATCCCACTTCTTTTCATGCTGCCCGGGATACATTTGGCTTTCTGGGCTGTGAGCGCACATTGCTGGCTCAGAGTCAGTTTTCCATTCACTAATACCCCCAAGTACTTCTCCGCAGGGCTGCTGTCAATACACTCATCGCCCAGCCTGTATTTGTGCTCGGGATTGCCCCAACCCGTGATGGTAAGGGTGCTGCAACATCACATAATTGACGCATGTAATAACTTTGTTCTTCAAGTATTTAGGACTGTTCGATGTCAGCAGCACAAACTTATCATCACAGTAAAATGCAGGTCCCTTCTTAACTGACTACATCAGTGTATCTAATAATTGTCCCACAGGAGTTCCATATATTACCCACACTAGACAGGATAATCCATCCTTTAAATAGAAACCTCATCTCATTCATTACTGAATGTGTTCATGTGTTTACATTAATCATAACAAGTTACAACCTCTCCTATTACCTTTGAAATAATTTTTTTTATTTTTCAGGACTATAGCAGTGTCTAGTCCCATAATTGTTTCCTCAGACCTGCTGCTGTACAAATATAGCACAAAAAATAATGAAGGTGAATATATTGGCAAAAAAATTTAAACCTTAAAAAATGGGTTCAAAGTATCTTTAATAATATCTCATTAATTTAAGATGTTATCTTAAATGATGAAATATATTACAGAGAAAATTGTGTTATAATTGTATTAGGACTGTAATATTTCAATTTTAGTTATCAAGAAGTTGTTTCAAAGTTTTTCACTAAAAGATATTTCATATGTGTTTAGATACAATTTCTCAGATGCAACACCCAAATAAGACAGAATTTCTAGAAGAAACAAACTTCTTAGAACCTCAAGCACAAATTCGCACATAATTGTGGTACAGAAGATGCCGTTATGGGTGAAAAATAGCTGGCTGTTGTTTAACAAACTGTTAGTTAAGTTTTACGTCTCTCTCTCCTATGGAGAATATAAGAAACATCAGGCAACTCTGACACTGTTCTCAGGACAAGTCTGTAGGAGTGATAGTTTCCACTGGTATAATAGTCTAATAGTGCCAGAGCACTCCTGAAGTAGCATTTGATCACTCTTAGTCTGAGTGCAGCTGAATTCCTATATTCTTCCTCTACCTCTGGCTTATTCTTCCTGGCTGTCTGCTTCCTGCTTCTGGCTGTTCACTGGTTTAGCTTCCAAAGGAGGGGGACAGAGATGGAAAGTGCTCCTGCCTGTGGGATTAGGACACAGATGGGGGAGGCTTGCAGTCTCTGATGTTGAAAGCAACCAGCAAATCAGGTTTCCTCCAAATGAGGGATCTAGACTGTGAAGTATAAAGTGGCCAGGACCACATCCACCAGGGTAACAGCAGTACCACATTAGTTGACGGTCTGAACACATCTGGCTCTTTAGGCTTCTCCATGGGACATGCACAGGTATTTTCTGCCTAAGTTAGGGTCATGGGAGAACTCTCTGCAGAACATAGGTACCACAGCTCTTTAAAACGGGCCTTTGTGACTGGCTACAGGATGTTCTGGAGAGCCACCTAAATAATTTGGCCCCGAAAAGCAGTCCACTTAGATTTCTGTCAAAGTTCAATGTCAAAGTAGTTTAAATATAACCTTAACATATATTTTCTTTATAAAGATAAGCCAAAGGTATTTGGAAACTAAAACCCTGCAATGTTTCTTTGTGCTAAAGAAAACAGTGTTTAACTGATACGAATATGTGGTGGTTTAGCCCCTGCTGGGGTCTGAGGCCACACGGCCGCTACCCCTCCCCCACAAAGGGAGTGTAATACAAAGCCCCAAGACTGAAATAAGGAAAGGTTTAATACAATAATGCAATAGCAACACAACAAACAACAACAATAACAATAACAGTAATAGTGATAGCAATGAACAGAGCAAAATAGCTACCAAATACAGCAGTGAGAAGCACGATGTACAAAACCATGAGTGCACCGCGCTCCCGCGCCAGGAAAAATGTGACCTGCCAGGATGTGATGTCCGCATGGTATCTGAATAACCCGGCTAGAGCTCCCCCCCTCTGCTGGGGAAACTTAACCCTATCCTGGTTAAACCAAGACAGAATAAATAACCCTAAATTACCTGTGCTCTTTCATAGAACTACTAATATTTACCTTGTGTTTTGTAGTAGCAGAGACTTCTGAAATTTATCCAATATATGAACAAGCAATTGCAACACAACAAAAATAAAAATGAGACACTTGAAATGTGATCAAAGTAGGTATGAAAATGCATGTTGTTTTGCCATTAAAGCAATTATTATAATCAAAAGAATATCAATATCAAACACACTTTGTCCCATTGGGTTTACAAATGTTTTAGTGATTACATCAAGAAGATTTCAAACTATTGTGGTTCATTATGTATCCAAATATCTTACTATTGGATTCAATAAAAGTTTTCTAAATTCTTACAGAAGAAGTTGTTGTAGCACTCCAGTCATCACATGGTAGCTTTCTTAGAGCAGCCGTAACACAGATCAGACTGTAGTTCTAGCCATTTCAACAATTTTAAAATTTACTATGACATAACAAAAAAATGGCAGTACTTGAAGGAAAGGGGAGACATATTTTAATGTGTGCTTGGTAAACATGAGACTATTTGACTTTTCTGTTCACTAAGATAATATTTTAAATGATATTTTCAAGGAGCAGTGAAGGATGAATCAGGAACAGCTTTCCTTTTAACTTGAGTGAAAGAGCTTAGACTACAAGAGATCAGACAGACATAGCTGGTCTACAACACAGAGGCAGAGTGAACAGTGTATTTATTTTGACATAATAACAGCAAACAGCATATTTATTTCACATACATGTATTTCTTATTTTGGAATTGCCAAATTAACAGCAAACTTAATCAGAAATTTTTGTAAGGCAAGAGGAGACACTGAACGGAAGTGGGCTAAGGAAAGAGAAGAGATATTTGGAGATCAAGAAAATTTTGTGTAATTTTAATGACAGAACTAACACTTCCTTTTGTCTGTGCTAATTGTCTATATTCTTCACATTTTCTCCACGATAAGTCAGTTCAGTTATTAATTATACCTTTCCCTCTTATCCTTCTCTGTCTCTCCTTATCCCTCTGAGAGGGGTAAAAATTGCACTAATGTCCAATTAGTTCACTTTGGATTGGTTCATATCTTCTATGTTGCGTTTGAGCTGGAAAGAAATTTCTAATGCCTAGTACACATGCGGCATGTGGTTTTCATCACATGAGGTTTCACCATATCCTCTAATCTCATATCAGATACATTGATAGCCCCATTAACCTTTCCAGTGAATGTGTCCGATTTCAAGTACTCTTGATTGATAGATGAATTTATATTAAGACTCTAGAAAGCAAGATGAAATTCAGATGAAAAAATTTGTAGTGAACTGAAGCAATGAGATAGTGTGTATGAAATTTAGTGGGCAGCCATCACTGGGCTTTTCTCAGCTCTGATGATGTTTTCTTCTTTCAAATGTAATCACATGTGGATAGCTTGTATCTATTTCAGCAAAATAGATGGCCTGATCAGATGACAAATGTAAAATGTACACTGTGATTTATTGTCAAATTTGTTATTAAATATTTTACCAGTCATCAAAACTAAGATGTTTTTTATGTATAGGAAATCTGAAAGTCCCTAGGAAAAAACCTCAAGTTATAAATTATTTCCATTTTAATTACAGGACCAACTGGTAGTCAGGAGCAAGCTCAAACTATATAGGCCTATGGCAGTTTTAATTCTCTTAAAACTGTGAAATAATTTGAAGATTTACTTGTGGAAGATGTATTCCTAGGGAAGAAAGAATTTTTAGTTTGGAAAAAAAAATTATATTTTACAGTAGTGTATCTGTATCAAGGGTCTGCTGTGTGTCGATTCTGTGCTGGTATCCCAGGGCCAGCTGGTGGTGGTATATAGCCAACTGGTGGTGGTATATTGCCCAAAGAGGTTGTGAGACACATGCTTAGATATATTAAAAAGCTGTCTGCACACAGTCCTGGGCAACCAGCTCTAGGTGGCCCTGCTTGAGCTAGGATGTTGGGCCAGGTGACCTCCAGAGGTCACTTCCAACCTCAACCATCTTGCGATTCTATAAAATGTAACCAGGACAGGGTTATGAAAACTACATTTCTATTGAGTTCTGCTTACGATGAGGCTTGTTTGCATTCTCACGGCCTGCTGAAGTGTGATAGTAAGCCTAGACATTGACTGTATATGTTTAAAATTCTCACATTGATGCTTTAGAGAAAATAATACACAGAAAAATATTTTAGCCACCTGAAAGTTATGTGTCAAGTTTAAAGTAGTAGTTTAAACTAAGTTCTTTATATGGTCACTTGGAAGTTGATCCTACATAATTTAGAATAGGACAAGTGGTACTCTGGAGGCGCCTGCTGCATTTTTTTAGACAGAGGCTATTGACTAAATTTGATTGGATTTCTGTGTATTAGATGGTTAAAGTGAAGTGATTTGAATCTTCTCTCATCTGTATAACAGCCTATGTAAATGAATGACTGCTTGCTAACAGAATTATCTTTGTCTATTAATATTTACACATATAGAACCCCTGCTACTGTAGTCAAGAAGGGTTGCTTCTTAATTCATTTCAACTTTATAGTGAAAAAGTTGATGGTTAATATGTCTCCACTGTAATTCTTCATATTCCTAAATTTAAAGATCAGTTGTGATTGTTTTTCATGTATGGTACGATGGCCATTTTAAGGAAAACACTTACATGACCAGTTGTTCACATCAGTTTAAATTATGTCCTAAAAGAGAATTGTTTTCTGTATTATGTTTTTAATGGATGATTAAGTATCACTGTTTTAAAGTACAGTTAAGAGCTGGGTTTTATACAATGTCTGGGTATTGCAAACCTGAAGTGACAGTGATTCAATACAGGATGCACAGGAAGTGCCACATTTTATATCAATAAGTAAATTATCTTTGAGATAATTCAGCATCTTTTTGATTGTAGAATATAATTAATGATAATAAACAGTGTTTGATTACCTAACTGTGCATTTACAACAGTTGTTTCAGTTGTGTTTCTCAAGTGTAACTTTATTGCCTTGATGAGCTGAACAGTTACCAAATATAATTTTGTTGTAAAAGATACTTTAGTCAAATTCAATTCTTAATCGTACTAGGATGGGAGTACACTAGACAAAGAGAATCATCACAGAACTCCCCCTAAAATAGACATCTACAGCTTTGTCAGTCTTTAGGCTCTCATGACTATATTGAGTTTTTCCATTGATTATGGAAAACCACCATATGGATTATGGATGACATCTAGCTGAGTTCAGGTGTCTTAATACTGACTGAGTCTCTTCCAAAATATGTTTTTTACTCTAGAAATATCCTACAAACCTATGTTTCATTCTGTGCAAGAGATGACAGAAACGATTTCAGATCTGGAAATCTACACCACAGACATCTAAATCTGTATGGATTAATTAACCTTTTAATTCTATTTAATTTAAATGCCAATGTTGCTGAGCCTTTGCATGCAATGTTGCTTTATTAAAGTGTTCAACATCATTACATGTAAGAAATGCTTATAAACAAATGTAAGTTTTTGGAAAATAAAGTAGTATGTTTCTCTACAATTTGAGAAAAATGCTTCTATTCTGATGTACTGCTTAGGGTTTTGTTTTCTCAAAGAGAGCATATGGATTAGGACCATTCCCAGGTGAGCTATTTCTGTCCTTTCCCAGGAGAGTCTTGTAGAAATTTAATTGGGCCCAAAGTTGGCCAGACACATTAAATCCCCAAGGTATCATAGGCTCAGTCCTTAGAAAGATCTTGTTGCAGCCTGGTGAACTTTGATGGATGGCTAAGGGACAGCTGCAAGTGAAAATATAAGGAAGAAGGTTGATGCGTCTTGAGAGAAAGCAGCAGGCATCTCTAAATATATACAAAATAGGTTTTCTTCTTTGCTCCGCACATTTCCTAACTAGATAAAACATGTGGATATCATTCCACCATAAATGGTAGAAAGATGCCCTGTGCTCATATACTGTGCATTGTATCTATCTACATATATTTAGTATCTGGTTTTATAGGAAAGGACCATTCCAATTTTAATTCAATATCTGCATAAGCTTTTATGATGAAATTGTTTTCACTAACCTCCTATTGGAAAACAAGAGTTTTGTTAAATAAGTGACTACGTTACTGATGATTTGCCTGCAATTCATCCCACCTACCTTTTATAGATAACTATAGCTGATGTTACCCTACGCTTCCTTTATAGTCAGTAGAGAAAAAATGTGCACTTCTAGAGAGCCACTCATCTGATCTATTTTGAACATCTACTTTAAGGTAGGAATAGCTCCTTAAAAAGCTGTTTCCATTTACTGCCCATGTAAGGAGCCATAGGCGTTTAGCTCTAAACACCCAGATTTGGACAGATAACATCCCACCATCAATCTTTTAAAATTATTGACTGGTTCTACTGAAAATTGAGATGCAGAACTAAACTGGCTGCAGTGCAGGCTTAATTCAGTGACTTGGAAAGTGGCAAATGGGAAATTCCAAAATGGAAGCAGTGTATTCCAGCATTTACTGCCTTTTAATAGTGTAATACATTTACTCCTCTGTTCATGATTTAAATATGTTTATCTTTCTTGCAAATCTATGCATCCTGAATTGCCAGATTATTTCTATTTATTAAAATGTGCCCTGAGCTTTTTTCCCCCAATGGTTCTTTTGGTCACATCTTTCAAACACCTAAAAAGGAAGCTCATGAGAACATTCCCTCACCCTGGCATTAATCAGAGCAGTATAAAGTATGGAGCTATTGATTGCTTATAACAGCATCTTTTGAACATTCAGAGCCATTGTGTTCACAACATGATGAATGCACTTGCAGATGGCTTTGTCTGTAGTGGTCGTAAACTCCAGCTAATGGCTGAATTAATCTATAGTAAATGAATAATATCCTTTCTGGCTGTTCCAGGGAATAAACTACTTGTCACATTTTTTGTTTTTAAAAAAGCAGTCATAATTCAAGCAAGTACATGTGTCAGCTTCCCAAAATGTGGAAAAGTGCCTTGTATAAGTAAAAGGATTCACTTTTAAAGCCATTATCTGAAGAGTTTCAGGAATAGGAAATAAGCTGACATCCAAATAAACATTTCATCTGCTGAACTGAAAGCAAGTTTTTTCACATGCATACTATGAAAAATTAAACGGACACAGATTTTTTTGTGTTAGAGGTGACAGCTTTCAGAAATCTTCCTGAGTTTTCTTTCTTTTTTTCTTAATTCATCAGTGGAGTTTCTTTCTTTTTTTGCCTAAACAAGCAAGCAAGAATCAGTCTCAGAAAGAGCTAAAAAAGACTGGTGAAATCCCGCCTGGAGAGTTAGCTGACTTTAAAACAAATTAACAATTAACAGGCTTCTAAATCTAGAGAAAACCAGACTGAAATTGGGCTTTCTCAGTTTCCCTGAATGCTCAACAAAAAAAAAAAAAAAAAAGGAAAGTGTTCATCCGAGATGAACCTTTGCTGTACCTGCCCCAAATAAGCAAGCAAATCCTAGTAGGGAGACACCTAGTAGGGTGATCTCACCCTCCAACACTCCTGCTGTCCAACGCAGTTTGGAGCAATGCCAAGTCTTCTATGGGTCTCTGTTACTGGTTTTACTTCATTCATAGAAAGTTAAATGGCCTCAAAGCCAGTGTCATGGTGTGGGATGGGAGGGGAAAGTGTGCATCACAGGATCCTTCTCTTAGTAGCCGGAATGTGTGACAGCATAAAAAGCCAGGACTAGCAAAATGTACTTACAGATTTAATACTTGCTACTATTTTGATGCAGGGAGCAACATTTTGAGTTTATCCCATTATAGACTGAATGGTATGAGAATTCCAAAGCAAAAATGCTTCATATTTGCTTTTTTGCTCAAGTTCATTATCACTAATCAGTGACTATACTGCTTTCCCAACTGCCTTGTGCTCTGGTTTCCAGTATGATAGCACTGACAACACAAATAGCTGTGGCTGGTTAGATTAGCAGGATTACAGAACATATTACTGGCTGTTGCATCATACTGCTCCTCCTCTATTTAAATGACTGAGTGACAGAATTTGTTTCCTGTCTGTTTCTTAAGATACTTTCCAATTATAAAAGGAAGTATGTTAGGAGATATTTTTCCTGTCTGATTTTCATCACGGGTCTTTAAATATCCCAGTATCCCACTACAATTTTCTGGCGTTGGAGTTGACAACATATGTATTCTTACGGAGTATATCAGCTGGGATTTAGTGGTTATACTGTTTTTTGGGGTGTTTTTTCTTTTTGGTTGGTTTGTTTGCTTTTTATCATGTGGAATTCTGATGTGAAATCCCACATATTGAGAACAGGAAGGATTCCATTTGATATTCTATGTTTGCCGTTGACTTCATTACATGTAGTAATGCATGCTGAAGTTAATACAAGTTCTGAAACAGCTGGCTAAATTTTAACTTATCGTCTGTATTCATCTATAAAGTATGCATCACAGTTGAATTATTTCAAAAATACTTACAGGTACATAGATGTCATCAATGTGGGAAAATTTGAGCTTCAGTGAACTAGTAATAGCTGAATGGATTAGAGATGAAAATCCGTTTCTGTTGGCACCTCTAAATATCACTTAATGACAGACTGACTCAGCAACACTGGTATTGACTCTGAAAGAGCTGCAAGACCATTCTTCAGTGGCACAGTAAAAATACCATCATGGCAACAGTCAGGTTAAAAAAGTGAAATCTGAACAATTATCAATAATGAACATGTGCATTTATAATTAATTGGTTGAAATAACCATTTCTTCTTAAAAGTGAGATGTGAGACTTGTACATAACATTTTGGAATATCCTTTAATAAACATACTGTAGTCTACATAAAAATGGAGATGATGTGATAGTAAAGGATGGAATAAAATGGTTTTGTTTTGTTTTGTTTTGTTTTTTAATTGAACAGTACTTCATTGCTTCCTGCATTTTTAGGGAAGATAGCAGCAAAAGCTGCTAGTACATTTAAAGGAATTAAGTATTTGTAGATGTCATGGCTCTTGACTATTTTACTGTCTTGTCTAGGAAAAATGCTGGGATACACAAAACAAGCAACCAGGGGAAAATCTGTGTGTGCTCAGAGTAATGAATAAGCACAGTTCTATAGGTTGAGTGTTGATTAGCTGGTTAACAGAATGACATTGTGGTGTGCAGTTTTGGGTAAAGGTGTTTTCCAAATTGAAAGTAAATATTTCTGAGCTTGCAAAGATTACATTCCTGCATGTCATTCTTCATATCATACATGCTAACATCTTTTTATAAGAATTTCTTACTGTGACTGTCCTGTCAGACAAGACATTTTCAACAGCACCTCCCAGTCACAGGAGTTAACTGTTTTTCATGGACGCCTCTGTGGGCAATGGATTTATATACCAGTAGCACAAACATTACTGAAATTGAAATACAAAAATCCATTATATTACTAAAATTGAAATATAAAAAAAGCAGTATCAAAAAAACATTACTAAAAGTGAAATACAAGCCAGTAATATCACCTAAACAAGACATTAGAAATACGGCATTAGTGTACCCAGAGATTATTCTGACCAAAAGTATCAGAGGCTTTTTTAAAAAATTCTTAATTGTTCTTAATGGACTTCTTGAAATGTTTTTTGATTTCAACTAAGAATAATTTGTCTTGCAGCTTGTATGGAAAATTTTATGCTAAGTTGTTTTAACATTTTGCTTTAAGGAATCTTGGTTGAGTCAGCTTTATGTTATGATGCATTTCAAGGAATACAAAAGCAATGTGAAAATTACTTCTAATAACCTCAGTTACCTTTGAAAATTTGTTATTATAAACAATTATGAAGAGGTGAAAAAAGAAAGCAATGCAAATTAGGCACTTTGTATTGCTGGCAGTGATTTTCAGCATGAAGGCTGCTTTGAGTGTTCTCTATAGTTAGATGTAGATTTTACTTTATCATTATGTATTACTAAGTGTGAGATTATTTATGCTTAGTTTCAAATGCCTAAAAATTATTGTATTTCTGTTTGTAAACCTATTTACTATTTCTGTCAACACCACTGCAGTTTTCAAAATGGTGACTTGTTTGAGGATCTTTAATATAAATTATTTTCACCCTCTGACAAAGCACTGTGATTTTTTTCATATTTCGGTAAATTTTACATAACTATGTAAGAATGTATAAGTGCATGCACTGAAATTCAGACTACCCATACTCAGCCAAAATTAGGATCTAGGTAGGCACCTTGACTTGAAAGAGAAATTTGGGATCCTGTCCTCAGACACTGCCTACTCTGGTAACGCTTTTAGTTACTCAGCTCCTGCAGTTGGACTAAACATCTAAACTTGCATGTGCTCAGAAATGTTTGGCTCCAAGAAAACGGGCACCACCTCCCACCTTTACTCTGATATAGAAATCGAGTAGGAAGAGACACAGACTCCACCTAAAGCTCCAATCACTTAAGCATACTCAGACTATATTTAATACATTGATAATATTAAGTTCACCAAAAAACTAAACAGAAGTGTTCATTCTCATTCATGCCATTTTGCAGAACTGCTTTATAATTACAGCATTCTCCTGTTTAAGTACTTTTTTTAGAGCAAAGCCTGAGGTTTAGGTCTTTCTCAGACCGACTTGATTCAGACAGACCACAGAGCAAGCACTGGTCAGAAAAGAACAAGGTGATGACCCACATGTCAATGATATGGGCTCTTTTTTGCTGGCATTAGTAATGAGATTCTGACTGAGGAGTGCGAGCAGTTTGGGACAACAGGCTAGCGACTACAACAGATTTGTCCTGTCCCTTCTGTAGGACTACCTGAACAATTCATCTGTCACCGCTTGTATTATTGCAGGTTACAGTGTAAAATTTTAAATGAACTACAAGTTTTTGTTTGCTTTAAAATGCTGGGTGGTAACCTGTGATGATTTTGGGGCTGATGGTCACTTCAGACGTCCCTGTAGTGAGGATGTTGCGAGCAAAAAGCCTTTAGTGCAAATACAGTAAGGGTGGAAGACATCCGTACCCATTTGAGCAATTCTGTTTTCAAACAACAGAGGAAGGTTCTAAAGCATTTTCTGTCTCACAGTCTGTTGGGTGTTGGAGTCACCATTAGCCGGGGTCCTTATTTCTCCGTGCGGGAACAGAAACGACGCAACACCAATGTGATGATCAGGTCGTCCATCTTTTTTATTATAATATATATCATTCCTTTTCTGGTTACATTTATACTCTACTAAGTTCCGTACACGCACTCATCTATCTTCTAATAGGCTACAGGTCATCTACACGCGCTGTTCACGCGCCTCTACAAGCATTTGCATTGGTTAATTGCAATTAGCACGTAAAGCCCAAAACTTGCCAAAACTCCCTTATCTCATACCCTGTTTTGCTCAGACTTGTGTGCTTTTGCTGACCACAGGTGTTTCTCACTTATCTGCTGTCTTATGTGTTTTTGCCAGCCTTATTTTGCTGGCCTTGTCTTTGTCCTTGCATTCTTCTGTCTGCACTAACTTTCTCCCAGCGCGGCCCAGACTCCTACAGTTGGGTAGGCATAGTTCCTAAGAGTGATCGAGGGCAGAGAGAGAGACAAAGATCTGATTACGGGGTATATTTTGGTGAGCTGGGATTTCTTCCCTGCATCAAGTGATTCAGAGAGGGAAGCTATCCTACAGCCAGTTTCTACTCTCAACAGAGATACAAAGGTAGTACGAAGTGCCTGCTAACCTTGCTCTGAATGCACAGGGGTGATTTGCTTGAACAGTCTCCAAACTGTGGGGGAACAAGGAGGATACCTGGTGTCAGAGGACACCCTGAATGCTACTGCAAGGGCTTTTTTTTTTCCTTTTAAATTCAGCACTAGGTTTCTTATGCACTGTAGAGGTGGTCAGCTTGGATTCCCAAAAATGTACTTTTCATTGATTGACTGCCCCAATTAAGAAGAAGCACCTAATAAACACAAATGGAATTTTTTCTTTAATAAATCATCTAAAAAGTCCTTAAAGATTATTTTTAGTAATGAAGATGGCATATGCAACATACATGGTGGTTTTATTGAAGAGTTTAAAGCACTTTAGCTGAGTAACTAGTGAGGGATTCTTAACAAGTCAGATATTGAAGTGACACAAAAAACAGAAGAATGAACCCTCTATACTACACAGAGTATTCTACATTCCTTATACATATTCTGTACATGTATATATTATATGGATTTAAGTTCATCCTCTTTACCTTGACTGTGATTGAAAACATTCACAAATGCTTCTGAATGTGTTACCTATGTATTAAAGAGGTGTTTTCTCTAGGCATGTTGGCTAATACTAATTTAAAATTTGAAGAAGATCTCCTTTCATGTGAGCTCTGGAAGGGACTGTGTAGAACACACAGTCGTTGGAACAAAACAGAGTAAAGGGATGATGTTGGTTGGGATTACCTTCCAACACAGTTTTGAGACATCAGCCTTCTTAAATCAGCGCTGCCCTTAGAGAATCAGCTCTGGAGACATTTACTTTCTTTTCTTTCTACTGTGGGGAACTTTCCTGGTGACACAAGAAGTGTAATTGGAAAAAACTTTACTGACATAGGCTTTGCAATTTTTTTTAAATTCTTTTATTCTAATTTCTGGTGTATAAACAGAAGAAAACCACTTTGTAAATGGAATAGGAGCAGTCTAATTGCATACCTAGAATGATCCTAGTTACCTAGGATAATCCAGTTATCTAAGTATCTGGGAGCATTTAACCCTATTTTATGTATTTTTATACCATGGCAGTGAAAAAAATCACTAAGCATGTTTTATTCTAATAGATTTCTAAAATTAGTATCTGTATAAGCAAAATATTTTATAACGACTTTATAATTTACAAAAGACTTTTTAAATTCATCTATAGTATCTACATGTCAGATTCGCAGAACATACTCCTCATCTCTGCAAATTAAAGGGCTGAGAATATGGACACTTAGAGCTTGATTTAGTTAAAATTATCCCCTGCAGAAGTGGGTGGGTATCAGTTCTTCACAGCTGAGAATGATTTTCATAATTGTGCAGCACTCAGCAGCTGCAAAATCCCTGAGGATGCATCTTACTCCTCTTTCAGGAGCAGCCTGGGTTTGCCCTGCCTGGCACAAGCAGCTTCACCCCTCATCTCTCTTATACCCATCTTGATGTGGGTTTTTGGATATGCTCAGTTTCCACAAGTCTTTCAGTATTTTTACTTCTTCAGAGGAAATTTGTAGAGGCTACAAGAAATACATAAGAATTGTCTTCTTACTGATTGACAGATCCATTTAGCATGACTCAATGAACCGTTAAATAATGTATATTCTATAGCTGCCGCTGCATTTATGAAGATAATTTTCTGTAACATTGCCATCTAGTGGCAATTTACACATGGAGCCTATTATGTGATGCTAAATCCTTCATGCTTTATTTTCTTAATGTTTCCTTCAGTGGCCAATAGTGATACCTTATAGATATATGTGAAAGAGGAAAAAAAAATATGAGAAAATAAGAATAATATTACTAATTTAAGCAGACAAAAATATCAAGAAAACATTTACCTGCTTTAAAGCTGGCTTTATTTCTAAATAAAATGTTATTCAGGTTTTCAATTAAATATTAAACAGACATTTAAATACACTAAAGCTAAACCTGTATTCATATAAGATTACACATCTATTTTTCTGGAAAGAGCCTGAAGATAGGAACTTTTAAATAGGTCTGACATATTCCTCTGATCACTTTGAATAACAAAACATAACATTGTGTTACTTGCTTGTGGGCAAATTTTAAAATATCAACGTCTTGGTGCTGATGATTCACAGATATGTTTAAAACATGATTAAATAATTAGTTATTCTTATTTCGAAGGAAATGATCATTTTTCCAGGAGTTTTTACTCATTTGCTCCAACTAATTTAAAATTAAGTGAACTGAAAATACTATTGTTAATCACAGAAATTTGACTCATTTTAACAAATACAATTAGTTCTGATGAATGTTAATATCGGAAGTGATAAAGCTATCTCATCAGAAATGCATTTAAATATAATTATGACATAATCTTTGCATGGGTTTGTCTTGTGCACATTTATGCACATTTTACGTGCCCAAGTGCGCATATACTCCTAAGCTCATGCACATATATACATTATTTATGTTCATATGCACTGTAAAAATGCCTGAATAGTCAATATAGTAATTAAGACGCTAACAATTACCCATTCAAATTTCATCCTTTTAAATAATGAAAAGATTTATTCCCCATTCCTACAGTAATTCTGTCTGTGACAGCCTTTGCAAAGCTCGTTCAAGAATCAGTGCCAGGAAGGCTTGGACTGATTAAAAATGAAGAAAAAAATAAAAATTTGAATCTAAATGTAGAGTAATGTATGGCTTGCTCAGATTTCTAAATTTGATCTTTAAATGTCAAATGTGTTAGAAACCTGGAGTAACTGGAGCATCCCTGCTATACTTTAAATATATTAAAAAAAGATGAATAGTAGGTGTGGCATAGAAACATAACATACAGCTAACATACAGCTGGTAACACATTGTTTGATGATTATGGACTGTTTTTTTTTTTTTTTTTTTAATTGGCACCAGGCATTTCTATCTAGTCTTTAAAAATAAGATATCTGAAAATATATCCATGTGTGGAATGGCATTTCAGAGATTCATAACTGCTAGAATGGTTACAAATTTTTTTTACAATCAATTTTTAAGGACTTAAACCCTATTTGAAACCTATGTATTTCTTTATTAACCACCGGGTATCTTATCATGAGATTACCCTTACCTCTCTGTCAGGATAGCAGTAATGCAAATAGCACAAAGGTTTCTTGGACATGGGTGTGGGATGATAACATTATTTATGAGTAGCAAAGTCAGATGTGAACACATCATTTAACCAAGCCTGTCCCCAAGAGAGTTAGCATGCTAAACAACTGTCTTGTCATCTGTGCAGCATCAAATAACTACATAGATTTCAGCAGAAATATGGATTATGGTTAAATTTAATAGAATGATATGTGGATAGAGGGAAGTATGCTGGTAGATACAGATTATCTCTTAATATTTTGAGTAGGGTGGCTGTGTGCTGTAACTGATATTAAACATTAATAATATATTTAATACATTTACTTATTTATTTACTTGAAAGTATATTAATGAAGTATTGATGCAGATATTCTAGGCAGTTTAACAAAAATGAAAAAATACTATCAATGTAGTGCCAAGTACTCACAATAGAAAATTATTACTCATAATTCAAGTACACAGTAACAGGGGTGTGAATGACATAATAATCTGTGATATTTAAAAGGATTAAAATATTTATACTACCAGCAACATACCTTAATATTATTTAGACAATATAGTGACATGACTATCTTGACGCTTTCTATTAGCATTTATATAAATCAATCAATAATGTCTATCATTCACTGCTTGTTGTGGTAAGGAAAATGTCAGGGTATTATGATTATTAATATGAAAGTGTAATGGTATTAATATGAAGTGACTTCGCTTAGGTAGTGCTTTCTCTGTAAGTACAGTTTTATACAGGTGATTTTTTGGTATTGTCTCTCTAATGATCCAAAGGTACTTTAATGACTTCAGTTTTCCAAATACTTCCTCTCTAGATGTTTGCAGTCCCCCAAAACAAGCTAGGCTAATCCTGTATCAGTTAGTGAATACAGGCCATGGAGGAAGAAGAGCTCCTCAACTCTGACATCAGGCACTGCATGCAAGCTCTGTAGTGAAGGTGTATATATGCAGTGATAAAACATTCACATGTTCATATTTAAAAAGAAAACCTTCCCACAAAACATGAAGACTTCTAACTAGTCAAAAAGAATAATCCGAATCACCTGAAAAAATATTAGGTATGAAAAAGCACAATAAATTTTCTAACATGAGCCTTCAGTTTATAAATAATTTTGAACAGCAGGAAGATAAGAACTAATGCTAAAACCAGAGAAGAGGAATATATACATTTCCATTAAAACAAATTGTAGTTGAGATATAATCTCACTTTACATGATACAGCGATTTCATTTTCTTCTTAAATAGATCTCAAAACCCACATATATGCTGAAAAATCGACTGAAAATATTCAGGGGGACAGACAGAAGTTACAAGAGCAAATTTGGTGAGAAAAGGGGTCCCCCTCCAGGCTGCAGTTTGCTAGTGCCCTTGTGCTGTTGACACAAGGTTACTGTAGTTCCCTCTTTGGATGCTGCTCAGATCCTCCAGCACTCAAAGCGAGGTTTGCGTCCAAAGAACTGAGCTTCTATTCACGTATCTGGAACAGCAGTATTGTTATTTTGCTGCCTTCATGGTTTTCCCTGTGCCAACCCGGCAGAAAGCTACAGAACTGAATCAGAATTGCATTTGGCTTCCTCAGTAATCCCGACAGAGTAGGCCCTGTCCCTGAAGTCGCACTTGAAGTATTGCTCGTTTGTGTTCATGAAAAGGAGCGGAGAAAGATAGTCATCCCTAGAAGAGAAAGCGCATTGTATTCTCTACAAGCTTCGGCCATCGGGAAGTCATTTTAAGTTTTCTGCAATTTCTGCATACTGTTTTCAAAGATGCTTACACAATTTTTGGACAAATACTTGGAAGTGTTTGAATTACTGTAAAATTCTCTGTACTAAATAGATAAAGCATCTAAAAATAGATAATGTGTAGCAGATGTAGCACTGCATGTAAACAGTATTTTTATAAATAGTTATATAAGTGTACAGCTGTAAAAATTGCCAGCTTGTGAAGTTATGTTAAAATGCTGGAAAAAATATGACGATTTTTTATATATTTATACCACATATCTTTGTAGATTTCTTTGTGGTTGTAAATTTGTTATGAGCTTTTGAAGGGTGATTTTATATAATGTTTCCCAGAATTTTCTAGAGTTTTAATAACCTTTCTGAGGCCAATTCACTGCATAATTCTTCTTCCAAGGGAAAACATTGCCATTTATTTTTCTATAATTTTGCAACTGTTTTAAAAGAAATGTGGAGGAAGCCTTCTACAGAAGTTTTCCTGAAATGTAAGGCTTCCTTTGGAAAGCTCTTTTTTTCTTTTCTTACCCTGAATAAGTGCAGCAAGCTAATATCTGCCGTACTGAAATACTACCTACTTTTAATTTCCTAATACATTCTGCTATTTCATAAAGGTTCAAGACAGCGACTCACAAGGTGACACAGGGAACCAGCTTAATAGTGGCGAGCAGCTTTTCCTAGCTTAATTTAGGTTAGTGAATGAAAAATAATGCACCCAGATGAAACATCAGATTAAATTGGTCAGAGGTAGAATGTTATTGCTCAGACTAACTTTGACAAAACTTTCACCCATAAGTGGCCAGCTTGACACAAGTACCCACCAACTCACTTCTTGCTCAGGGTGCAGTTCATACAGTCTAATTTAGATAGTTAGAATTTAAGACATCTAAGTCTAACCTAGTCATCATGAACTCCTGAAAAGTAATTCTTTTCAGCCTGAAGGAGGTGTCTGAAATAGGAATGTTTGATCTCTAAAGAGTTCTATTTCCTTACATTGACTAATGGCCTACAAAGACATTTGATTTAAAAGTTTAAATTGCATCAGATAAACCATGCTTCCAAATGACCAAATGTTTCTCTACTATGAAAATTCCGGTAATTCTCTTTACAGTAGGAAAGCTTTATTAGGTTTTTTGTTTCACTGGCTATTAAGTGGGGGTTTCTAATACAATTAATGCAATCTTTTTCTTTCTTCTTTTGTCACTAGTGTTGGTGTTTTAGGGACGTTGTAGCGGCTTCTGCCTTAAGTGCATCAAAGGGCAGTAGGGAAGATGCCAGGTGCTGCTGAGCTATAAAATAGGTGCAGAGGACAAAGTGCAATACCAATGCAATGCAGAATGAAAGAATTAAGAACTCTTACAGACATGCAATAGATAAAAAAACCTATATAATTCTGTGAAAAAAATGTTTCCGCTATAAGTTTGCCAGTGATCTGTCAAACCTAATTTATGATGGCAACCAATTTTACAGGATTGTAAATCATCCTTTGCAGTAGTACTAAGGTTTCTTTAGGTCCTTGTGCATGTTGGGTTAGCAGGAGATCTTTTACAGTTTCAATATATTCAGCTTTATATGTAGAGGGTTAAAGGCTGTTACTCGTAAAATATGGATAAATTAGTGTGAATTTCAGAGGTGAAACATAATGCTGTCCTGGATTTCAGTTTTATTAGCATTACTCAAGTTTGAGATTCATTTAATGAAAAGCAGCAGTCAAATTATACATGCTTTTAATAACATCTTCATACAGTATGTCACCTTTGCAGTCTGCATAGGCCTTAATTTCACCTGCAAAACCTGGTGCCACAGTTACAGGATTTCAGCTGCAGAGTGCTTAGAGAGACTGTAAAGATTGATAAAACTACTCAAAACAGAATTACTGTATACAGCAAAGTCATACTATTAAACTTTGATTTGTAACAGCCATGCAGGGAAAGGGGAGTACTGAATCTTGCTAGAGGCTTGAGGAACCATCCTTTGTGTTTCTAAATAACTTTAGTTTCAAACTCCGTTTTCCTCAAGAAGTTGTAATACTTTTGATGTAGGGAACTATTGCTCGTACAGAAAGAATTGTTGTTCATTACTGAGATTTTGTTGACCTCTTAAACCCCCCGCCCCTAAACCAGTACTTCTTAAAGTCAGATTTTTCTTTATAAAAGCCTTCTTCACTCTTAATATTTATGCAAATTTCTATTAAATTTAGTATAATTTCTGCTCTTTTGTCCAGTGCCAGTGTCAGGCTTACAAGCTTGAAATTCCCCCAGAACCCTTTTCTTTTACGGGAAATGGTTTACATTTGCCACACATGGTTATTCAACTATTTCAGCCTGAAGATCTCTTAGAACTCAAGGGGTAACCATTAAATGCTGCGTAATCCATTTAATCCTGGTGATTTTCTGCTGCTAATTTTGTCAACTTGTTCTGTAATCTTGTGTGCAGTCACTTTAATTTTAGATGGATCCTCTGATCCCTGTGCAAAATATGGTATTGAGGTGGGAATCTCCCCAGTTTTTTCAAAGTGAACATTGATGTCAAGAAGTCATTTAGCTCCTGTGCAATTGCATGTCCTAAGTGTTCTTTTTATACCCTGATCATTAAGGGGACATGCAGGCTCTCTGTCAGGCTTTCTGATCTTGATTTGTTTGAAAAAAAAGCTTATTACCTCTGAATCTCTTTTACCAGCTATTTCTCAAACTTATTTTTTGGTCTGCCTTATCTGCCAGAGTTGTTTTCTTCATTTAAACTCAGCTTCGGCTTTTTTGAAATGCCTTCCTGCTTCTAATAACCTCTTTTACCCTGCTACTTAGCCAGGCTTTTCAGTCCTTTTGTGCCTTTTCAGTCTATTCTAAAGAGGTGGTGTGCATTGGCACTATGTTTCCAATGTGGTTTCTTTATGAAAAGTCCATGCTGTCAGGAAATTCAATTCTCCAGGTTGCCCCTTTTGGCTTCTTTTTGATGAACTTTTTCTTTTTTTGAATATTGTCTCTTTAGGAAATTAAATACAACCAAGGAATTCCTAGACTTGTTCTGCATCAGCATTAATACTGTGTATGAATACTTTAAGGTAAAAATATAGACACTTAATGATGTTAGGAAAGCAATGTGTTTTAACTCCTGCATAAACACCACTGAGAAATAGCAGTATAATTAATTATGCAACTTGGTCATGTTAGTCTTGTCTGGCAGGGAGGATTTCCATAACTGCAGCCTTTCTTTCATGTGTCAGGTGGAATAACATACTATTGTGTCACTTTGTTTAAATTTTTCCCATTATAACCCCCTGTCACTGATGATTACTGCCTGATTGATTGATGGATTGATTAATGGTCAATTTGAGATTTTTCTAGCAGACCAGCTGAGATGAGGAAACAGTCTTGACAGGGTGACTGTTACCCTCCTGTCTTTTCCTCTCTGAGATTGATTACATCTCTACTGCACAAACCACAGTTTCTAAGTTCTCTGATCCCCCTCTTCCACTTCTGATTATAGTTTTCAATTTAGTTTTAGCTTAACAGCCTGTCAGCCAAATTCACTGGCATGTTCTTGAGGCTTAAAGCATTTTCGGCTTTTGGCTCAGGTTATCTATTGAAATGGTCAGCAAACGACTGAATTGAATAGAATTCCACCACCATGCAAATGCATGAACTAAAAGATATGTGATTAAAAAACTTAAGCACCCTTTCAGTCACCTGAATACTGCTGTGTTTGAGTATTAGAACAAATTACAGGACAATGCTAAAAAAGCAGCAAGTAAATTCCCTTGAAAAAATAGTGTTTCCAATAATCTGGTTTTCATAGGATTTTAGAAATTGAGGGGTAAAGGTCTCTTGTATATTAACTATAGCACCATGTGACTGGTATTCTTTATCAGTTGCTGAGCAACGGTCATACTCTGAATTTTTAAACTCATTAGCAAGCTGAACAGGCTGGCATTTGGCAGATGTTATTTGATTTTGTTTGGAGGCAAGTCAATGGGGGAGACAGGAGAGACATTGAGCTCATTGTGTTATCTTGCTTCTCTTATTAAATTCTCATGATATTTTAAACACATCTAAGGAGACTGAAAGGAGCTTCTTAATTTTCAGGTTATTCACAGAACTTTTATGTACTAATATAGATAAAGCACATGAGCCAAATTTGTTTAGCCTCAAACACATTTTAGTCTGTACCTAACATTTTCTTGAAGTGTTTCAGTCATTAGTAATGGCTGAAGTAGCTTTATTTGCATCCTCCAATCATGCAAGCGTTTCTTAAATAACTCTGCCAACATACTTCATCCTTGACCGAGAATATATTTTTTTTTGTGTTCCAATTGTAGCTCTTTTAATAGAACTGTCAGCTGTTACAAATCTTTCTGTACTATGTGATAGCAATGTCATGTGACCATGCATCCACAAAGAACTTGCTTAATTTGTAATTTAAGATAGTGATGGGCAAACCTCAAAAGTCCTGGCGGTGTGCCTAAGTAAGTTCAAATTACAATTTTGAACTAAGGAGGTACAAACCAGCAGGGGACCTGAGCACGGTATAAATGTAAGGGAAGTCAGATACTGGCAGACTTGTAACACTAACTCAAGAGCATGAATCTCTAACCCCAATACCAAATGCCAGTTTTGTTGACACACTTTCCTTAACGACAGTTTTAGTATGGCTTTTTTTCTGACCTTCTGAAGCTGGTTGACAAACTAGTGAAAAGGGAGTAATAATGTTCCTTAGCTTCTGATTATTGCCTTGAGTATCTCCTTTGTTTAAGGACTCTTTACCCAAACCACTTATTTCTATGTGATTCAAAGGATCATTATGAATTACTGCATTATTATCGTTCGTTTGCATCTCAGTAACAGACATGGGGCCCAGCTCAAGTTTTTCACAGTTGGCATTATATACAAATCTACATGAAGAAATGACTCAGACTGCCATCTGGAGTACATGTTTTTAATTCCTCCAACATTATTTAAATTACAAATTTCTGATAGTTTTGCAAGTAGCTGCTGAACAATTCTGGAAACTAATATTGCCTGACTTTGGGGTATTTTTTAGTTTTTTCCAACCTCATTTGCTTAGTCACACATAGAGTCTACATATTAATCTCAAAAACTGGTACTACTAAAATTGTATGAAATAAGGTCTGTCAAAAGTATGGGGCTGCCTTTAAAGGCAGAAAAAACAGCTGGCTAGACTAGCATGCTTCAGTCAGTAACATAAATCAGTAAAAAAGGGAATATCAGAGGAATATCCATAAATTGTAACTAGCAACAAAAAGATATATGGGCAATGTCTGATTTAGTAAAATCACCTGTTTCATTAGAAATACTTAGGGAACATGAGACCAAACTCACAAGCAAGAGGGAGGTTCATAACACACAAAAAGATTGTTCTTCATACAGTGCATAGTTAAGCTATCTTCTTTCTGAAGGATATTATGGATGCTAAAAATTTACATAAGCTCAAAGGAAGATTGTTAATGGAAGAGAAATCAGTTAGGGTCTTTGGTTGAGGAAGGTTCTGAACTACAAGTTATTGGGCTTGAGAAAGTGTTACGTACCAAGAAAGTGTTACTACTTGCTTTCTCTGGTTTTATACCTTTTCTAGATATCTGCTATTGGTCACACATCCTTTTGGATCTGTGGATCCTTTCAGTCTTACCATTTACAATCAAATATCTCTTATGCAGCTATTCATCATTAATTCTTAATAAATTCATCATATAATACCACAGAGGTTTTTGGTTTTTTGTTGTGTTTTTTTTGTTTGTTTGTTTTGGTTTGGTTTGGTTTTTTTTGTTTTGTTTTTTTTTTAAATCCCTGTCTCTTCCCTCTTTGAGCCAGACTGGAGAGGAAAAAAAAAATCAAATGCTGTAGGGTGTATCACATGGGAGGTATGCCTGCACAAGTACTCTTCCCACTGCCTCCTTCCTGCAGTAGGAAGACACTGATAATGATCTACTACTGTTATACTGAAACAATTTTTTTAGGGCATAGAATGGCTTACAGTTGATGGGGAAAGAATTGATGAAAATTCTAAAATCTTCCTGCTTGATGAAACTTTGGAGCCTCCTTATGCAGGTTCAAAGTTTACATTTCAGAAAGTTTTGTGTTCCAGAATTAAATAATATCAGCACACTTCTCACCAACCCTTATGAAGCTTTCTCCAGCACAGAGAGAGTGTCTTTGACTCTTTTAAGCTGCAGCTCTATAAGATGGGGCAAATACTGCCAGGTAATTCTATGTTTGGGATCTACTTCTAGAAGAAACACATTATAAATTCATCTGATGAGTGGAACCAGAATTGTTGCTGTGCCTTTGCAAGCTATGCACATTATTGAGAAGTGTAATTGAAAACAGGAAAAAATAGTAGACTAGCTTCCTGGTTTTCTTTTCCTTTTATTTTCTTCACCATTATCACTCACAAACTACATCAATTTAGAAAATAACAATTATTTGGTACAGTATCCCTTTAGCACACATTAGTTCACAGAGTGGTTGAGGTTGGAAGGGACCTCTGGAGGTCATCAGGTCCAATCCCCCTGCTCAGGCAGGGCCACCTAGAGCCAGTTGCTCAGGACCATGTCTAGAGAGGTTCTGAGTATCTCTAAGGAGGGAGACTCCACGACCTCTCTGGGTAATCTCTGCCAGTGCTCAGTCACCCCACAGTAAAAAGTGTTTCTTTATGTTCAGATGACACTGCCTGTTTGTGCCCATTGCCTCTTGTCCTCTTACTAGGCACCATTGAAAAGAGCCTGGCTCCATCCTCTTTCCATCATCCCTTCATATATTTATGTACATTTATAACATCCCCATGAGCCTTCTCTTATACAGAGTGATCAGTCCCAGCTCTCTCAGCCTTTTCTTATAGGAGAGATGCTCCAGTCTCTTAATCATCATAGTGGCTCTTTGATGGACTTTCTCCAGTATGTCCATGTCTCTCTTGTATGGGAGAGCCCAGAACTGGACCCAGGACTCTAGGTGTGGCCTCCTCAGTGCTGAATAAATGGAAAGAATGACCTCCCTCTTCTTTTCAGCAGGGGCACACTGCTGGCTCACGTTCAACCTGGTGTCCACCAGGACCCTCAGGTCCTTTCCTGCCAAGCTGTTTTCCAGCTGAGTGGCCCCCAGCATGTACTGGTGCATGGGGTTGTTCCTCCCCAAGTGCAGGGCTTTGCACTTCTCCTTGTTGAGCTTCATGAGGTTCCTGTCAGTGCATTTCTCCAGCCTGTGGAGGTCTCTCTGGATGAAGAGAATATAAGAGAATATTTGAAGAATATAATGGAGGGGGGGAGGGGGAATGCTGCATTGAAGAAATATGAATTTGAATGAAAAATTCACAGGAACTAGCTATCGTTTCCCAAGTTTGTGGAGCCAATTAAAAAAATTTTTCTTTCTACACTGGCGACCTAGCAACAAAAAGTAGTTGGGTAGTCTCCCTTCATCTTGTTTTTTTTCACAGTTTATAAAAAAACACTACAAATGTGATATGATTGGCAGCCTATGCACAGGAGAGTCCAAGGACTAAAGAAAAGGGTGAATGAGTAGAGTTGGAGTGAGAAACTTGCACAGCTTGGATACTCTGTTTAGCTCGGTCAGTGCTGTTAATCTTGTACTTTAATGAACACTAAATTCACTGAGAAAAAGGTAAAAAGGAAGTAATAGAGGAAGGGCTGGATGGATCCAGGCACTGGAAATGTGATAAAGAACATTTCACCTTAAATGTTATTTCACAGTAAAGCAGACCATTTCAAAAGAAGTTAAAGGGAGTTTCTGAAATTACGTAGCTAAGGTCAGAAATTTTTATCATTCTTAATATCTATTGACTCTTCAGTGATCTCAGAAGAATATAGTCTTGGTCCCACTTTATGATGGATAGGTGCAAAACTGCCGTAGTATTTAACACTTTTTAGCAAACTCAGCGAAAATTGCAGGAAATAAATGTAAATAGATATTGAAATAAATCAGATAAAGATTCTGACTAGCACTTTTAGGCTTTCAAGTTCAATGTGCTGTTGTCACTTCATTACTAAGACCATTCAGTGTAAAGTTTGATATTTTCCAGTGCATTCCATTTGATTTTTCTTAAAAATACTATTCCTCCATTATCTATATTTACTTCCCAGAGAAGTCCAAATAAAATGCACAGTTCAGATTAAAGTCTATATTCATTTCCTCAGGGCAGAGTTATTAAGCAGCAGAAGACAAAATGTTCAACATCATTTAAACAGGAATATTCTGCAGGAGGAAAGCAGAAAGAAATATAATATCCTTCTTTGTGTTTCAGAATACTTTCTCCTCGCTCATTGCTACTTTTCAGTATCATCTATTTACTTTCTTTTTTGGCATCTTTGGCTCAAAATATCAACAGGCCTCTTTTGAGACAGTCCTCACAAAATCTGTCTTCTTATTTCTGTCTCTTAGTTTTGTGTCAGTAATATGCTGGATGGTAAAGACATAAATCAAGACATGATGCTGATTTATTAAGGATCTTACTTTCTAAATAATATCCATAAATATTTCAACATGTGTTGAGTAACAACACAAATAGGTGCTATATGGATTAGTGTGTTAATTTAATGAAATAGAGAATGTTTTTAATGTGTCTGTTTACTGCAAGAAGCTAACACTGCACTATCTCAAGTTTCATTTCTAGTACTTCTCTATTTTAATGATGAATGTGTTTGAAGTTAGAACTCCATTTTTAATGAAGTAGTTATCCTGCTTGACTATATATAGCTTTAAAGTTCAATTTTTTTTCATTAATTCATCTACATTAGAATTTCAAGACTTCAAAAAAAGGTATGGTCCTAATGCAATGTAAATAAAACAAAGCATGATGTAAACAAACAACAACAAACCAACCAACCAAACCCAAAACACTGAAAAAACAGAATGCCGGTGAGCTTGAAAACAAGTCTGTACAGTAACAAAACAAACTGTGAAGGTCTTTTTAATATGTAACAGGTAATACAGCATAGCATTAGCACAGTTTAAAGCTGATTTAAGCTCATCTCTGTGTTAATTTCACAATATAAGCAGCTGTATTTGGAAAGCATTGAAGTAATTTGGATTACACAGTTTTTGTTGAGAGAATAGAGTTGAAATACCCACGTGACCTGAGTGATACTCACATGCCCCCCAGCATTTGCAGTACTACATTTTATCTTTGCTCTCTGTCTTGCAGAATAAATATTTAACTTTTGAATACATAAGTAACTATATGGAAATTTATAAGGTCAGATTCAGAACACTTTAGTCTGCCATGGGGGTATTTCATTATGTTCATGGGGGTATAATTCTTTAAAAGACTTACTGTAATTAAAAGTAATAAAAAGTAATAGTTATAGGAAATTACCTAAGAAACAAATTTCATAATGAACAATGCCAAGATTTAATAAAAAAGCTGAACATAAGGCACTATCAGAACTTCAGTGAACACAATGAGGTATGAGTTAGCCAAACGTCATTCAAATAATTAGACCAGTGATAAAATTTTATTTCTCCCAATTTTAGACTTCATGGGGGTGGGTATACAAATGTCCTTTGTAGAGTTTATTCCTTCAAAGTGGGAGATGTCACTTACATGTTATAACGAGGAAGCTGAGATTCACGACTCAGTAAACAGATAAGTACTCTCCTCACTGACCATAGCACATGGATAACAGACTGGTTTGCCACCTTCATGGTTTACATGTTGGAGCATTCTGAACATTGCTTACTACCACAGTTCCCTAGGTACCATGGGCATCCCTTACCTGTATGCTCAAACCACTTATTATCTCTTTACTAATATTTCTGTTTACTTGTATCAGCAAGTCGTAATTAATGTGCTCATTCGACGGCTGAAATCCTGATTCCATCATTTCATGATGAATTTTGAGTTTTATACTATTTTTTCCAAAAGTTTATTGTCTGACTCTTAGTATGGAAAGACTGCAGTAGTTATGACTGAACCAAACAGGAAGCATAACTTCTATTGGCCTAAGAAGTTCTTAGGGCCTTTTTTAGTTCCTAGGAATTATGTCATCCTCTATAAATACTATGAATAACTCCTAATGGTATTAGATACTGTCAATATGAAGGATTTAAGTCACCTTGATGGTGCTTTTCTTCTGACTGGTTATACACTGATATATACTGAAAAGCCTACAGCATCTTATATTTATTTTTGTGCCCTCTTTTTAATGTATAAAGCTTCTTCTTAGACTTATACTCTGGAGGTTAATTTAGCATAATTTAAATATCAGAAGCACATAAGCTATTAAGGTCCTTTAGATTTCACTGTAATTTTTCATTTCACAGTGATATAGCTAGATTCCGATTGCCTCCACACTGGTCCAAACCAAGATAATATCAAGAGGCTCGGACTTGGTAACTTTTTTCATAGTTTTTGTGATACAGACAGAACTACTATAGGACAGGACTATTACTGAAGCAATACATTTCCCATGCGTTTCTTAGCTAGAAAGTGACAGTATCATTTGGTTTTGTGAGAATTTTATCTCCTGAATTATACATCTGTATCTGAATTTTGTACTGGTACTAAATTGCAAGTTCATTTTTTTCTTCCATCAAATTGCTAAAGCAATTTCTTTAACAACCTCGGTACAAATCTGGATGAGTGAAAACAGAGGTGAGAGCAGGATCTGGCCTAGTCACTTCAAATAAAGCATACTTTGGAACTCTTAACACCTAATCAGTTAAGCTGTTTATTTTCTGGTCTATAAATGCTAAATAATGTAGCAATGTCATTATAAATGCAACATTCTCTGTAAAGGATATAGGTAACTCCTCAAAAGTAATATAATTACAGCTTCCAAAAAGATTTCAAGAAATCTTCACAGTAGGAAAAGCAATGACTGTTCAGAGTAAACTATTAAGACATCCCAGGGAAGCTGCAGCAGTAAGATGTCTCTTGCAACAGTCAGCCCCCAACAGTCCTTACCCCGTGACTCCTCATGGTCATTCTTGTTCAGACCCTTTCATCTGCAGCCCAGGTCATGGTCTAATGAGAAGACGTTAAGCACTCACAAAGGGCCTTACATCCTTGATGTACACTATAGCTGTATGGCATTGTGATAAGAACTTCTTCCCAAGGAGTTACGTTGAGATAAAGAATGAGTATATCCAACTCATCCAGACAGAAAAATTTGACCTTAGACTGCAGATGTCTTCTGAGGTCAGATCCAGATAACTCTGGAGTGTATTATGCATCTCTAGGTACTAGTGAGAGCGTGTATGTTTGCTGTCTTCCAGAGGTACCTCTGTGATTAGCAGAGCTCCGGCAAGCTTGGAGAACTTTCATAGGAACAGCCAAGCCAGATCTCAAGAAACTGCTGAGGGCCTGACCTGGGATCTATGGAGTATTATGGAGGAGTTTCTGGTTTATCTTGCTGGCTGGGCCAGCATGGGTGAAAGAAAGGGTTTTCTAGTCTTTTTCATTAAAGAAATCGAGGGATAGAAGTCCATGGAAAGCAAGCAGGACTAATTACTTGTGTGTATGATAGTGGAGTGTGATGTGCAGCTAAGCTAAAGGATGATTTTATAGGGGCTTGGGTTTTTTTGTGATGTTAAGCAGTATGGGATAGCCCTTATGCTATGGAGCATTCAAGCTGAAGTGCCACACAGACATGACCTGTCCATTCCAAAAAGCCTAGAGACTATATCCAGGACAGAAGATTTAGCAGAGGGAACTGGGGTAGTTCAGGTTGTCGGGGTACTCTCTAGTAAGCCTGCATGGGATAATGTGGAAACATCTAGTTTTGCTTTCAAGCAACCAAACTGCAGACATCATCTAGGCTTTCAGCGAGATTAAATTAATTTCTATGAGAGAATCAGTACATAGGCTGTATACCATATGGGTCCTACTTAGCATCTCCATGCCCAAGTAGTTCACTGTGCCACAGTGTATATCACTTGATGGAATCAGTATGACATCTCATCCCCGAACACTTCCCAGTGTAGGAAAATTCATACATGAAACTCCAGTGGGCATATTTTGCCCTTTTCACTTCTATTTTTAAATACAAAATTATCATGTATCTTTTTAAAGGTGAACAACAAGGAACACCAGTCTTTTCAGTTCTTCATGAGGATTTTCATTTTTCTGATTAAGTAATTCTGTTTCTACCCAGCCATATAAAGGGCAACTGTGTGAAAAATGTTATCATATGGATGAAGAACAGAAAATGTACTACTCATGAATTTATAATTCGTAGAAGAAGGTTGCCATTCTTTTTCTTTCCCGCAGAAGGTGAAAATATGCAGATTCCTTGAAAATAGTATGGTGAGTTAGAATATTTTTGAACTGATCTTATGCTTTCATTACTTGAATTTAAAAGATCTGAAATACTTAAAGAAAAAAACCAAGTGGATGACATTTGGATATTCTCCCCCTAACTGAAGGATCTAAAACATACTTGTAAGGATGCTTGTGTACTTTGAAAAGTAGTATAGTCTTATTAAATTAATTTCATGATGTGTCTAATTGCAGTTGATCACAAAGCACATGATTTCAGAAGGACTTGTGAATAGTTGTGTAGAATGCAGACAGTAGAAACACGTCTGTTAACTGCTATTAAATAATCTGTAAAGGTAAAGCATATCAATCTGAAATGTATTGAAAATCTCATACCTCTTTTCAGTTAGGTCCACTAGCCAGTTTTGTTGGGCTTGGGAGGCCCATGGTAGAAAAAGAAATCAGGTATTTTAAAAATATATTTGTTCAGCTACTTTTTATGTTCTGGGCTGTATTAAGATTAAATACCATTTTGTTTTGAAAAAGGTATTTAATGTGCATGTGAACATTTTATTTTGGAGGAGGTAATTGTCCCTCTTGCCCACATGTACAGAGCTTTCCTTTGCCTTTCAGAACAGTCCTAAAGCATGCAAACTATTTTCAGATGCTAACCAGATTAAATTGCTGTTCAACTGTTCATGAGTAGTTCATCCACCAAACTTAGTATAGAGGTAGATTTTTGGAAAAGCCTATAATGGTGATGAAACTGTTTTCTCAGGTCTGTGAAGAGTCCTCTTCTCAGAAACACTGAAGGGAGTGTGCATTCCCCTTCCCCTGTTGCATAGACAGACATTCCATATATAAGGAAAGATTTAGCTGATGTAGTTACAGTAAAATAACTCTTCAAGCATGATTTAATAAAAATTGTAGGTTGCTGATTTTTTCTTTCATAAGCCCATCCTCCTCCCACTGTCTTTTTCATAAGGAGTGCAAAATAAACCCATGCATTGATACTATAATAGGACTTTAGCTGGTGAAGCTTTCAATAAATTCATATTAAGGCAGCATATTTAAATATTTATCCCACTTTAATTAAGCATGTCTACATTTCTGGGGAGTCCCCCTTTAAATATCTATTGCTTGCTTTTTAAATGTCATATTCTATTTAAATTGTTATTGGATTAAAGTATGATATTTAAGCTGTAATTTGGTAGCAACAAACAAATGGAAAGCCAGATGTATGGTGGGCTGATTGTCTTCTATTCAAACCAGATTTTATTCTAATTTCTGTGAAGTTACAGTCTTTTAACTATAATCAGAATAAATAGTTAAAATACTAGTTTAATCACTATATTTATAAAAAATATGATCTTAAATGAGTTTATCAAAGTTTTTCTTAATTTTTCTTTAGTAAACTCTTCACTATACACTATATTTTTCTTCTGTTTCTGATGACATTGATGCAGTGATTACATTCTCCTTGTAATCACAGAATGAAATGTAACTTCTAAGTAAAGGCTGAACAAATCTGGCTGAACATCATATGTGGAATAAGATATCTTTCTGTTTGCCATCAACTGTAAGTGTGTGTGCAGTAGACTTTTATGTATTTGTATGAACACATATATGCATTTATAAGTATACAAGTGCTCAGAATAAGATGAACAGGAAGTAGTGCAAGAAGTGTGTGAGTTATATAAAAGGGGCAGGATCTTACCTACTCAAGGATCGTGTTTCAAATGATGGTGCCTTTAGAATGAACTTGAGAAATGGCATGCATTTTTGCCTTCACAAACACAGGGAAAAATTAAAAATCAAATACAATGATGAAGCTTCAAGAGACATGCGATGTGGTTCACAGCTAGAATCATAAATTTTACTTCTTTGAAAGATTGGTGACGTGCATCCAGTTCCAAGTGTACTGTGGAGTGACCTGTTCTGCCCAGAGACTTGTAAACTGATGGAAGTTACACAGGTTAAAGAAACCTAAGGAAAGGGAAGAGAACGGCTATTGTTCAGGCTTCTTTATTAGTTTAGTTTTAGATTGTACTCAATCTGCCAAACACCACCCAACTTTGATTTTGTTAAAACTGTTTCATTTAACAGGCGTGTCTTCCTTTTTTATTGTTAGAGAAATACATGTGATCCTTTCAAAAAGTTTTTTTCAAAACCCTTCAGACTCTTTTTGATATACTGATATTTTAAAAAATATATTAATAATACTGCCTAATAAATATGAGCTGTAATACAAGTGAGTGAACATTCAGTGTGTGATATAAGCCAAGCTAGAAAGGAAAATGAGATGATGAAAAAGAATCCATTTATTCAGTCTTTCAGAGATTCGTATTTGTAACACATAAGACAGATGAATGTTCATATATATGCATATGTTTTGTACGGCATAGTTCAATTCTGGAGCCTGTTGCGATATCTCAGACAAGGAAAAATGAAACTCATACTTCAGTGATACCCTTAAAATTCCTTTTCTTCCTCAAAATGAATTTATTGCATATGGCTTGATTGACTATGCAGGACATGAATTTTAAATAGATTTTGCTTTTCCTAGTCATCGATTTAGCAAGCAGCATAGAACATCTTTTCTTTTGGAAGTGAAGTTCAGAGAGATTCTCCTGGTTTGCATCCATGACAATATATATTTCATGACCTTTCATGTTTCATATTGAGATAAAAGTATTACTGACTCCTTTTCTTACTTTTATGGTCATTTGCCATAAGCCAGCTCCTTGAGCAAGTTGAAAGGCCTACATGATGCTTGATGTTCTGTGACACGTACCATGAAGAAGTACCAAATGACTGCATATATCAAGACAATGTAACTAGTGCCGATTTTAATGTGGAAATCTATATGAAACTGATCCAAGTATGCTGTATGATTTAATTGGCTCAGTACAACTTATTCTTGTAAAAGCATTCTTTCTTATGGTAAGAGCTGAATTCCAGTGGATGACTATTTCCTCTATGATTAGAATATATTTTGAATCCTATAATAGATATAGTACTCCAGATCTTATGGCTGGATTGTGAGTTGAATGATATCTGGAATTTTTCTTAAAACGTTCACTCTATGACTCAAGTTAGAATCTTACTAGTTCTTATTTTTTAAAACAGAAAAATACCATTGCTCATATATGCAGAAAAAAAAATGCTTAGTTGCTCAAAAATAAATTTACAAAACCCACATTAAGTGAAATAAATAACAATTCTCAATTCATTATCTCATCTTGCAGATAGTTTTTGACAGTTTGGAGCTTGAATATTAAATAAGCTTTGTGATATTGGGCCCCATATTTGACTATTATGCCTTAAATCTCCAGCAAGTTTAAAGTAAAAATAACAGATGAAATATCAGCTAACTTAAAAAAAAAAGAAAAACATCTTGATGTTCATGTAACTCAATAATCTCTTAATGTTTTCTTTTCATACAAACAAAACATATAATAAAGTTAATTACTAGACATATATTTACTCTTTTCTGCTACTGTAAACTTAATGGATTGTAATCTAGATTTGAATTTTACTTGAGCAACACTCATCCTCCTTGAATACCATAAAAATTATATCAAGTACTGTTAAGTGAAATGGTAAACAGTTGAGAATGTAAATCTGCATTATTTCTCAGTGCCACTCTTGAATATACAAAGTATTTAATAAAATTGTCAAACATAACACTAGACAGCTCTTACATTAGAAATATGACAAGTATCTTCAATCACTTTTGATAGTCAAACTGTTCTACTTTTAAGAGAACTGTGAACTACACAGAAGTTGCCTTCTTGAAAAAGCCCCTGCATCTGTATCTGACTCATACAGCTGGTGTTTGAATTGAGCCACAGATTTTAAAAGTTATTTCTATCTATGAAATATTTAATCAGAATATTTATGGTCACCTAAAATAGTTACAGACCTCCATAAATTAATTAGATTTCCATAGCCCAGAAAAGCTTATTTAGTTTTGCTTTTTACTAACTACGGTTGTATTTATGCAGTATCTGCAACAGGTGCTTTCCTGAAATACCTGTCCTGTAGGTAAATGTTCTTTCTCTGGGAAAAGTTTAAGCAGGTTCTTCAATTCATTCAAATATAATTCTACTGTTTAATATATGCAATAGTTATACTAAACACAGCAGACACACGCCTTGTTTCCTATTTTTCTCTTTTTTCTCATTGTTTCTATTTTTCCTCTTTAAATAATTATTTAATGGAGTGTTTATGTAGACAAATATAAGACATGAAATGACAGGAATTTCCAATTTTGTTTATCTGGTCTTTTGGAAAATTTAGGTCCTTCTGGAGCAGGGGGTGGATGGAGCTAGAGGTTGAAGCAGAATTTGAGTAAACAAAGGGTAATACTTTCCCCTTACAACTTCTCGTCAACAGCCTACATCTGGATGGGGATGTTCATATAAAATTGCTCCCCTTGGCTTGTCTGCTTTCCCTCGCCCTCTTTAAAGACAAACATATACACTGTCTTATCCTTCTTTATGCTGGGAGACAAAGAGTAGTCCTCACTTTCAATGTGAAACCACTTTTGCAGTGCAGTGACTGAAAAAATTACAGTGTTAGTCTTGTAAGGAAAACAGAAGGGGGAGGATAGTTTCACAGTACAGTAGTTCTTATTGCTAGAGATGTGTAGTTATACAGGATGACTGGTATTCTACATACTGTTTATTTAGTAAATACCATAATTATTTTATCTTTTCAAGAAGACATTATCAGGATTGTAACAGAGAAACTATGCACAGTTGAACAGTTGCTGAATCAGCAAAACACTTAAATCTTTGCTTATGTTTTGCTTGCTCCAAAGGGATAATTTAAAACTTTATTTAAACTTAAGCAGAAGTAATAAGACTACATGCATTAAAATCCATTCTTAACAAAAGTGAAGTCTGGTTGTACTTGCATAGACCTTACCTTTTTTAGAGCACTGAGACTTCAACGAAAGTTAGCAACATGGCCCCTCTGCCAGAAGTAATGCCATTATAGATTAATAATTTTGGTAGCTAATATTTGTTAAAAAACAAAAATATAACTTGATAGCACTGCAATCAGAAGAAAAAAAAAGGAATAATATTTGAAAGACAAAATCCTTCCATCTGCCTGCCTGCAGATTTAATCTGTTGGAGCACAGTAAGAAACAACTTTGTTAAGCTTCATACTTTGAAAGATTTCAAATTACTTTCCATTGTCTAAAACTAAAAATATCATGGCATTTTAAATATGATGTATGCTAGCAGCGATTTATTCAAATTATGATATGAAATTTATATTCATTCTGAAGGTTTTTGGTATTTGTATTTTCTGTTTATGCCAAAGGCCTAGATGTCTATGTGTGACAAACTGTGAGACAGAGGGCTTAAAAAGTTTCATAAGAGTGAGTACAAGGCCAGTCAATATATCAGTAATACTCTGTTTATTATCTGTGCTAACAAACTGTCTGTAGATACCTAGATAAGTACTAAATAGGTTTGGTAAGTTTTTGTAGTTCTAAGGTGAAAGGATGCTTATTTAATAATTGCGTAAAACTACCACATTCCCTCTAACTTTGTCTTGCTGTTCTTATAATAGTAAACATTCAGTGGGACTTATTTACATGACTAAAATATGTTCATGTGGATAAAGTCTGCAGAATGGGCTTCTTCATGTATTATGTATGCAAGTATACTATTACTCATTAGTACAATATATAATACCTTGTTGCTTAAATGCCTCACACTTTCAAACACTTTCAAAATAGTAAGGTAAATACAGATATTTTCATAAAATAAATATTTCTCTGAAGAGTATTTTTAAAATTTCTTGGGGTAGTATTTGTTAGTAAATGTAGAATAATTTTCAAAATTATCATATTTATTTATTTTGAATCAAATTTTCTTAACTTTTAAACAGATTGCATAGGACACCATATGAAACACATGCTGTGGGTGGGGATTCTACAAAATGGCTTTTTGTAAAGTATTCCAATATCCTTTTGGTGCCTAAGAAGGTTTTCCTAAAATTGTTTATACACTCTTTGCTCATTTCTAAATAAATACTTATTGACTAAAGATTGTTCTAGTAGGTGTTAATACAGTACGCTGAGGCAATCAACTTTCAAAAGACAGGCAGTATTTGTGTAATTATTTAGACACTAATATAAAGAAAATAAGTGTACCTATTTTTTTTCTCTGAAAAAAGTAAAAATTTAGATGAGAAGAAGGAAAATCATCTACTTTCTGTATCTCTGGTACTTAGGTAGATTTAAATGCCAGAAATCGAAGGCACTGATGTGAACTGAAGTATTATTGCAAGCGAAAATGTCTTAGTAACTTGTAAACCAGATAAGAATTTTACTGAGAAAGTGACTAATTCCCATTTTATATTTTTCTTTTTTACATACACTTTTGTAATTTATTTCCAATTCAGTTGAAGAAAGAAAGTAATGTCATGAAGACTAAGGATACACTTTTCTAGTTTTCTATTCTTTAAATAAACAACCTTCGCTTAAGGTGGAGCACAGGAATTGACAAAGCATTTTTTTATTAAGAAAAAACTTATCTGCCAGTGTAGTCATAGAAAAATATGCAAGCATGTTTGCTGTCTGCTTTATACAGTTGGTAGATAAATATAGATTGTATATGGTATACACAAAATACGGGGAATTGCTTTTGAAAGTGAGTAGGAAATGGACAGACTTTTTGAATGGTACAGAGTGCAAAATTGTGAATGACTAAAAAGGTACTCAGCAATTCACACAGATATGCATGTTAATAAATGCTTTGTAAGTTCACATATGTAATGAAACTAAATGAATCTATGGAGGTTTGTCATTCACAAGAATCAATAATAACAGAAGCAGTAATGCAGAAAGCACGTCGCTGTCCTTTTTTAGAGCTTGGCATCTGGCACTTTGCTTTTGTCATACTGCTGTAATAATCTCCAGATATTAATCTTCTGGACAGTGTTATTGAAAATTTCTTCAGTACTGAATAGACCTAATCTTACTTTATTGATCGTAGTTATCTATCTTTCCTGGGAATCGACAGAATGCAAAGGAAACAGATCTATTTTATTTAGAATACTTGCCTAAAATATTCCGTGTATCCTACATTGAAATATTTTATTCATTAGATTCAACTACACTGAATGTATATGAATAAGATTACTACTATTGATTTATGGTGAATATCAACTGGAAACAAGCAGTACTATATCATACTGTGTTTTAATGATACATGCAGGCTTGTTTCTTTTTTGCACAGATGTAGCAAAATGAATTTTTTTTCTTGACTGAAACTTTTAGTTAGGTAGTTAATTATGTAGCTGGGAGTGTTTTGTGTGTGTGATGTTGCAGTTTTCTACGAAACAAACAATTTGCTTTAGTTCCTAGATGGCTTTGGTGTTGTCACGAATGCTTTTTCTTTATTATGCAGGATATAGTATATCATTATTGAGGAAAGCAATTTATGATTAATATCAATGGTAATTCACTTTTACAGTGCTTTGGTAAATGGAAGCGTAAAATGTGTATTGATCGTGAATTAGAAAGTAGAAAAAGCACTTTTAATGCTTTTTTCCTTATGTACTCCTTTGCCTAACTAACAGCACTGTTAATTCCACTTTTAAACTGGTCACGCTTTGGGAGCACACATCATTGTCATACTAAGCTGTATGATATAATAGTGTACAGGGAGAATAGCACAGTGAATTGTAATTCTAAAACAGCTTGGTTGCAGTGAAATCTTCTTAAATCAGGTAAGTGGAAGAGGGTAGATTTTAATCAAGATGTATCTGTAAGCTGTTTGTTTCTCCTGAAGGCTGTGATGCCAGTCATAGTCCAGGGGTTCAGAGAACAGTAGAGTTACCTGACTGTCTACTTGGTTTTTTGTGGCTGCCTGAATGGATCTGATCACTTGACTGAGAAGTACTGTGGCATGTCCCTGGTCATCAAAAGCATCAGCATTACCTGCCAAAGGGGCAATGTGTTTGCTGCTGTCATTTCCCGTTTTTCTGACAGGTCAGGTCTTGCAGGCAGAGCTCCCACAGAGCAGTGTCCAGGTCCTGTCCCAGTGAATATATGGAGAATATAGACATCAAGGAGGATCTGCTCAGGGCATTTGCAAAACGCTACTTTCAGCTATAAAATCACATCCCTTTTCTCAAGCCTTGCAAGCCTTGCTTTACATATTCTGGTCTACCGAGATGATGTACTTTAAGAAAAATTCTTAAGTGTTGAAAACTATTGTGAATTTGTTGATTAAGTAGAAGTTTTATAGAAACCACGTTATTCCTCTTCTCTGTGCTCCAGCTGATTTTTGAGTGAAGCTTAAGATGACTGTTTTGATGTAAAAATCCAGGATGGAGTTGCTCTTGATTACAAAAGAGATCCATCTCTTTTGCATGATTTCACTACATACTCTTTCATCCCTTTTACTTTGAAAGGAAAGGAAGCTGGCCAGTCAACTTTTTGAAATCTGAAGCAGCAAACATCGCTAAAAGCTGTGTTAAAGATTGGCAGTACAGATAATCAAAGCTTTAATTAAATAGCCTTTGTTGTTTAATTAAGGATGACTTGCAAAGAGGAAACAATGGATCCCAGCACTTTTCTTTCTCATAATTCCTCAGAGTTCTTATTATTTCTAACTGCCACTATATTAGTACATTAAAATGTGCCAGAAAACAGTGTCTGAAGCTGTTTTCTGGCTTTGAGACCAGCTGGTACCGTATGGCTTCTTCCATAAAGCTAAGCTCTCCCCCATCTCCAAAGCAGGGTGACCACATTGCTGTGAATGTTCCTAGTCCTGTATTAAGCCCTGAGATGTGTGGAGATACAGTTGGGAGACTGCTGTTTGGCTTGGGCGGAAACTGTGCCTGGGACTGTGCTACAACAATGTGAATGATCATGTGCTGGTATTTAGGCCTATTTAGGTCATTTAAATTTAATAATATTTCTGTAACCTTTTATTCTTTTAGAGAGAGTTTGTTCTGGTTTTGCTTTGCTTGGTTGCCATGAGAAGTTCTAATTTAGTAAAGAAATTCTGTAGCTGTGCCTTTGATTCACAGTTAACTTGAGTGATTCCCAGCACCAGAGTATACCTGGTAACTGTGCCTGGGTGGGAGTATTCTTAGAGCAGACATGTGCTACTGGGTCCTTGTTATTTCTGCATGCTCTGCCCAGTGTTACAGAAACCACCCCAGAATTGTTTGTGTTGAGCACCTTCAGGAATTTTTACTTAGCAGGTTTGTCAATCACAGTATAAGGTGTCTGCTGAGTTCTTGTAGGAAGGAATCTAACTTTTGTCATGCAGATACTTCCTATGGATGCTAATAAGCTGCTATGATTTTAAATATACAAAATTCAAAGTTAGAAGTTGAGAATTGAGATGGATTTAGAGATGTTTTAAATTTGCTTTTGTTTGCTTTTATTTTGGAAGTTCAACTGCTAGTTTTCCATTTGGAGAGAGAAAGAATGACAGCAATTCTTTTCTTTCAGATATTCTTCTCAGGTAGATGCTAAGAATACAAATTTTTAGATGAACCAGAAAAGACTACACTGGGTTCAAAGGCAACATTCTTCTTTGCTCTCTAATGATAATGATAATGACAAAAGCATAAATAGAGAAAAAGTGCTGTCTCAAATATTGCAAATATAAGGAGTTTAAGTTTGTATATCAGTTTCGAGATGAAATGTGTTATGTCCTGCCTACATAGGCATATAAGCAGAGTCATACACACACATCATCAGAAAAATGGGTTTCCATATGCTTATTTAGTCTCCTTTGCTTTCCCTCCCAAAATAGCGCTTACACATTTGCTAGCAGTAACACTTGTCAAAGAATGATATATATAATTAATATTTTGCTACCTCACCTTAAAAAAAATAAAAATAATTAAAACTTATTTAAGGCAAAACCCGTACTTCAGTCTTTTGACATTGACCATTTTTGCAGTTTGAAATAAATGCAATAGGTAGCTCTGAGTTTTAAAATATAGGACCTAGTAATTTAAATAATACATGAAGCCTCACAAAACCCAGGTTGTTTTAACCAGCAGACTACTTGATCCTGGATAAATCCTTTCTTTGTTGCTGAGATTACGGTATTACAAATGGCCTTGATGACAAATGGAGTCTAATTCAAAACATCAAGTAAAACATTACCTACATCAATAGCATTCAGGAAATTAGGCTTGTAAAGATGAAGTTACCTTGAAATTGTTTTGTTCTAATAAATATTGAAATTATTTGTTTCTGAATTGGGCTTGTCTTGTGACAAAAGTTATTTTTAGAGTGTATTTTACTCCTCAATGATTATATTTAATGTTCATTAATGTTAATAGATGATTTACAAGCAGTTTCAGGAAAATAAATCCCTTTCCTGTTGTGCAGTGAGTTGTTGCTTGATGGATCTAGAGTCTCTTTCTCTATGTTTCCATAATCAGGGTTGTTACATATCAAACAAAAGGACTAAGGAGCTTTCTTGCATCTTTATTCTAGGAGAGTTGTCTTCAACATTCTCCTTTAGCAAATCTGAGGACTATAAAGATTATTTTTTCTGTCTTTCTCTTTTATATCTCCAGGAACCTGTGATATAGTGATATTTTCTGTGCCTCATGATAATTTTTTTTTTTTTCTTCTTTATCATCTATTTCTCATTTCAGGGATTTCCTAAAGGATTGCGAGAGAAGCAAATTATTAGCAAATTCAATTTGCAGACAACAATTTTTTAAAAAGCAACCTAAGGGCATCCTGTATGAAATTACACTTTTAGAAGTTCAGAAATTGTGAGGTGTAGAATTTCAATAGAGTACATCCTATTTGTTTCCCGTGTTAGAGGCATCCAAGCCTGAATCATTGGTCATAAGAAGGTCAATAAAACAGCATTCGTTACCTGGAGAAGTGAGGCAGGGCCATCTGTCAACTTCACCTTTTAATAAAATTGCCCAAAGGAGACACACTGCCAAAAAAAAAAAACCAACCAACCCAACCAAAAAAAAGGAACTAGCTTATTTAGACAGTTAGAATGACCCTCACAGTAATATTGCCTTCATCCTCACTGGGATGTCAGGCACCATTTTGCTGCTGTGAGGCTGTTTCCAGACATTTTACAAAAGCTCATGTGATTGAATGTTTCTTGAAATTCACTTGAGTTTAACCAGATTCCAAAATGAGTAAGGGCATTTGTGATAAAACTGCAGGAACAAGCCTTTGTCTAGGGAAACTAATGTATTTTGTGATATGTGGAATTCTGTTCTCTTTTCTGTGGGACCTGACCTTCAAGAAAATGGTTCATGAACAGGAGATAATACATAATGTGGCATTTATTAATCACCAAGCTATAGAATATTGCATGCAAGAGTACTTTGCCATATCCCCTGTTGAAACTCTGTATTTGTGCATTGAAGAATATTAACTTAATGTGTTCAAAAGAAGAAAGGAAACTCAGTGATCAGGACACATGGTTGGATGAGGGCAGTCTTGAGTTTTAGCCCTTCCTGGCTAAAGCTTTTATGTATGACTCTGCTTTTTTAATGCAGATTTAGTGTTAAATGAAACTAATTTTTTATTTACTTATACATATCCCCCTAGATTTCACTTTTGCTGCTGCACTGGCATATGATGATACTGAGTAGTGTGACTATTTAATAAAGGTTGGTTTACTGTGTTCTGTAAAGAAAGAAGCATGTAAAGACATTGTCAGATTCAATTCTAGTATATCAGCAGTATTTTTTTGTTGTTTGGTTTGGTAGTGATGATGATTATACTGGTAGTATAGCACATTTATTTCAGAATTGTAAGCGAGAAACAGTAATATATATTTTTTAATTTATTAACTATTATTGATTAACTATGAAATCCTGGACAAATCATTTTTCCTCTCTGCCTCAGTTCTGTTAAACAAAGATAAACAATCTTTAGTTAATTACAGAGATGTTCTTTTAGAATCAATGAGTTTTAAACACTTTGCAAATGTGAAATATTGCCTCTGAGATAAATTGTATGGTTGTAGCAGAAGCATTTTTATTTGTGTTGAATATTAAACCTAAAAGCTGTGGCCAGCAAGCAACGTGGGTTATATAAAAGAGTACTGGTTCTCACATTAGCATTTATTAAAGGTATATGTGTGTCCCACTCAGTGTATGACAGATCTGAAAGTGATATACACTCTTATTAACAGAATCATCATATTTACAGCTATATTTACTCATATAAGTATTATAAGGAATATGAAGTATCTTGTCTGGTTTACTCACTGTCTGCTTTCTGAGGCTTTTTGAAAAAGCATTTTAAGAACCTTTAAAATGTACTCATCATTCTTATACAAACGTTTTAATCTGGCTTTTATCCTTTTACAAAGGATATCAATAATCTCAGTTATCTCATATACTACTTCTATAGAAGTTGGCAACATTTCCTGTACCTTTGTAGGGGCAATGTTATGTATGCTAAACTGCTTAAGCTACGAGTGCCAACTTCTAATATTTCTTCTGCTGCTGAACTTTCCCCTAAATGCCTTATGCTGGAGAATTTGAAAACGAGAATTTTTTTATTCCCATAACCTTCCTAACTGCTTTCTGACAGAAAAATGAACCAGTCTCCCTGGAACATTGTATTGCAGTTGAAGGGAAAATCATGCTTCCAGAAATCTCTCCATCCATTATGAACTAACAACAAAACATTACAGTCTGTTTTCCACTTCCAAATCCTTTTCAAGAGTAACCTTTCTTTGCTTTCATACCATACTCTAGTGAAATCCACAGAAGAAAAAAGGGAGATGTCCATAAGATTTCCAGAAATTTGTGATTAATTCGAGAATGGGAATCAGCTTTCTGATAACCTCAACCCAGCACTTCTGAACATATTACTATAATAAATTAATCAAAACAAAATATAAAAATTAAATGTTAAAAATTAAAATTTAAAATTAAATTACAGATCAAAACAGAAGATTGATATACTGGCCTTAAAGAGTGTAAAAACTGACTTCCAAATTGTATTTGGAATTAATTTAACATATTGCTTTATTGGTTGTGTGAATGCACCTTTTCCATAATTGAATGATTCTCTACACACACTTCCAGAACCACATTTTTTCTTGCATATCTTACATAGGTGCTGAACAACAGTAAATACTGTGTGTATGACAGCTGTTCAAAGATGTTTGACAAAGCTGAAGGAGATGAGAGGGCACACTAGAAAACAGGGAAAAAAAAAAAAAAAAGAATTCACCTTTTATTACTTTTTTTGCCAGTTACATTACCTTACAAAGTAGGAAGCTATCTCACCAAAGTTCTTCACAGCCTACTTGTCAGAGGCACATATTCTGAGAGGAGAGATAGATTTTTCTCAGGGCCGCTGAAACAGAGAGACATTCAGTTGTCGGAGGAAGTGAATGATTACTGCAAGTCCAAACTGAATTTCCTTTAAGAACACCATAGGGATCAGTTAGCAGCCTGGGAGCAAATAAGATAGCACGGATACAAGGGCTAGGGGCTTACTTGCATTGAGGAAAAATACATTAGTGATATTTCATTTATGTCTCTTCACATCATCTTTTCATGAAATAAGCTAATGGTTTTAGTAGCTTTGTTAAAAAAAAAAAATCTCAATGTTGTAAACAAGCCTTCACAGCCAGTGATATTAAATGCCTTTGTTACATCAGTAAAGGCAAAATTGTGGCCTAGGGTTTTTGGTCTACATTTCTTTTGTGTTTGTTGCATAGCACTAATAATATCTGTTGTTCCATGCTCTTCTCCAAAGCTTTTCTGTTACCTGAGAAAAATTTTATCAGTTATAAACCAAAAAAACCCCAGTTACACTTGATTCTTGCAGGAAATTTGTACAGTATTTAAAAGAGTGACCATCAGAACAGGAGCCTTTGTACTTCATCCCCAAAGAATCAGGCTTTTAGTTTTGGGAGATTACTGCTAATGTATCTAAAAGTTCTTTATGCTATGTTGATTTAAATAATCTTTACCACCATGTATATAGATCACTGTTATATAAAAGTCGGAGTCAAGTCAAGACCATTTTTGCAGTTTTTGTGAGAGTATATTTGTAGGAATTGTGGTATACTGAGGCAGTTGGATAATAGCCTCATCAGTGATGCTGGACAGTGATTATCAGGGTGTCTGAGTGGTTTAGAAACCATTTTTTAGAACATAGCTTCTTTCATTTAGAAAAATACTTTATCTGAAATCCGTAAATAAAGGATGTTTGAGGCACATCCATTCTTTTAGGAACATCATGTATTTCTTCACTTACTTTATTTGCAATATGATTGTAGCTCTTCTTCTTCACATACTATCTCATACAATTTTCAATGTAGGTAGAGAAATACTATGAGCATTTGTGGCAGGTGCACCTGCCAATGAAAATAGGGCTTCTTGGGTGCTGAAGTGTAGCAGCTATTGACTTCCTTTTTCCATGCCCTTGTTCTCAGGGCTTCATGGTAGTTGAGGCCTTTGGCCAATGGGAGCTGCTGTTGACTACAGATCAGATTTGACTCGTATAAATGGAGTCCCTTGGGGTCCCATTTTGAGCTAGTCCCCTCTGAAGCAGCACACTGTGGTTGAGGCCTGTTTCCTTAGGTTGGGATGCCGCCCAAGGAAACTCCTTGAGGTTATTTTGGTTGGGACACTGCCCTGAGAAGTTCCTTGAGGTTGAGAGTCCTCACTTACTGGGTGAGTGATAGAGCATTTTGGGTTGTCATCAAACCCTAGGCTGTTCTGTGATAGAGTGCTTTGGGTTGTCCTTAAACCCTAGGAAGTGGTGTTTTGTTCTCCTCTCATGGGCTTTTGAACCTGCTGTTGAATGGTTGCGGAAGGGTAGTTAATTGTGTTGATAATAAATTTTCATTTTTTGGTTGCTGTTTGTTTATTTGAGAGCCTCTGTAACAGAATTTAAAAAAATAAAATTGGGGTGTAATGCTCTATCACTCACTGAGGATATAAGCTAATCATTCCTCATCAAATGAAAAAGTTTAGGGTGCTCTGCAGTTCTTGAGCACCCTAAACTTTACAAATTTAATTTTGAAATGCATTACTTTCTCAAAATTAAGAATGACATTCCATCATTTGAAAAAAAGGGATTGACACTAGCCTTTCTCATCTATAGCTTGTTTATTTTGGAATAGGTTTCACAGATAGCTGCTGCTGATACCTAGAGAGCTATGGTGTGATTAAGGGCTTTTGGGTTCCTTTCCATGTTTTGGAAATGTAATCCCATGGACACAAACTCATCTTTTCATTTCCCTAAACTTCACTATTTTGCCTCCTGCCCATCATTTCTTAGTTTCTAATATCCTTCCCACCTTGTTTCTCCCCCCACCCCCTGCCCCTTAATATTTTACTCTTTAGTAAGTTGCCGTGGTTTTCCCAAGCATTTCCAGAAATCTAAATCACCATGCTCAGTAACCAGTCTCAGCTAAACTCTTTCACTTTTCCCAATCTTTTGCCAAATTCACCATCATACTTGCAGTTCCTTGCCTATTATATATGTTTTCCAGGTTCTTATAGTTGTCTTCTCCTATTCCCTTTCTCATGATGCAGCTCATTCTAGTTTCCTTGTCCTAAACTGTTTCTACAATTTGTTCTTCATCACTACAGGAAAAGTTGTCATACTTTAATAAACTTTTCCTTTCCTTTTCATTGTACAGAAATGTGCTATTTATTTACATATTTGGAGAGAGGCTCAAAAAATGAAAAGAATAACTCAAACCAGTTACAAAGTCTAACAAGGTATAACTTGTGTGAACATCATGGCTATAAACCAGAATATTATCATGAGAGTCAACAAGCCTCATATTAGGCAATGTTATTTATCCTTTGTATAATATGCAAACAAAGGTTTTTTAGAATGCAGTTCAGATTTATTTATAATGAAATCCAAAATATACAAGAGTTTTACAGGAAAAAATCCACACTGCATCATGCCTTTTTGTTCACCTTAGGGGACAATATTTTTGAGGTAGTACGTGCTCTATCCCAACAACTGTTCAAAATGCCAGAGACAGAGTTGCTTCAGTATTTGATAGGACCTTTGGAGGAATTAATGAAGCAATCTTTGGGAGACCTTTTTAGGGTCCAGTCTTGGCTCAACAGAGCCTTACTGGTAGAAAGAGAGGCACTGGTGGGATGGGGAAGGAGGCTGCAGCTTCTCCTCTGACTCCTTTCTTCAGCTGAGTGCATTTTACTGTGATGCCTCGGTGACAGGGAATGCACCTTCCCTGTAGAGTCTTACCAAAAGCCCAGTTATACAAAACGTGGAGTATGAGTAAGGAGGTGTTTTGCATCCTTCTTTGTCAGATATTCAGTATCTGATCTAAAGAAAATCTACTAGAAATGATGAGAGATGGTATGGAATGTGGGGAATGACACATGGAAATCAAAGGATGGCTCACCTAATAAATAAAAAGAAATCTTCAGAACTCTTCCTTTTAGAAGCACCTGATTTAATAATGACTTAATACATTGTTCCCTTCATCCAATCATTTACAGTTTAATTTTAGTGTTTTCAGGAGTATATTAAGTTGTGTGATTTGGTGGCTGCGTCTCTGAGAACAAGACCAGTGAATGCTAGACATTTGTGTCAGGACAAGGTGTGAATTGTTCATGAAAAGCAATGTATTTCATGGATAGCAGTTATGTTGTAATCTGTTCTTGGCCTCTTTCTTCCTGGGCTATACAAAAACTACAGTTACTGCAGCCCTGGGGCAACAGTGATATGTTATCTGTGTCTCCAGCACTACTGATGGGAGACATTCCCATACCTGATAAATCAAATATAAACCTGCTAGAGTAGAAGGTATGTTTATCTTTTCTGTTGATAAGTCTGTTGGTTAGCCTTCTGTCCCTGGAGAATTCTCTAATTCTCTGTATTCACACAGGGAAATGTATATACTTAACCTCACCAAAATTGCGATATTTGATTTACCTTCTTTAAGGAAGCCACTTTTCATGGCCAAAACACATTGCTAGCATCCTGTAATATAAGTAAGCTCTCTCAGTCTGATTCATTACTGTATGTTTACAAAATCTGTAAATTGTAACACTCTTTTACAATGTCAATCTCTGGTTTTGGGGCAGCCACTGAAGCTTTGCTTTGCTGTGTACTTTTCTCATACTAAAATGTTTAGAGTACTTAAATTACTAGTGGATTTTAGAACAGCATGATAATCTAAATGTCTCTCATAGTCCACAAACTATACTAATATTGCAAACTGAAAAACTCCTCTACTATAGGAATGGGACCTGACAGCTTCCTTCAGATGAAAATGTTGATATTCGTCAATGAGAATAAATAAATTTTTCTAGTAAATGAGTGCTGGGGAGCTGAAAAGAGAAAAGATGCATCAGAAAGAGGAATTCACAGAAGAAGTATGACAGACCATACACTTCTTTCAGGAGCAGGCCCAGTTGTGATGGGCTGATGTTACCAGAACAAGTTGTAAGGGCTTCCTCAGTAATCATCTCCACTCCAACATACAGGCTTTCACTTCCCAGCACTTTCATGATTTCTTTAGGGAGAGTGAAAATGCTGTACTCAACATTCAGTAGAGCATAGCTTTAAATATTAGCAGGATATTTGTAGGCAGACAAAGTTTCCTGTCATATGTCTGTGCTTGAACCAATATATGAGGATATTAGTTAATATGGTGTATGTGAGACAGAAACCTCTCTTGGGTTATATGAATTTGGGTTATGACGAGTTAAACTAATCTCTGATAAAATAACTGGGAAAGCAACACTATGGTAGGGTGTGCTCCAGGCCACAATTTAAATCACACAAAATTTTTATCCTCACATAATTAATTTACTATTTACTTCATCTCTCATGTGTTGCTAATGTCTTTTTGGATTTCCTCAGTGCATGTTATGAACATCTGAAAATTGCTTGCATACAAAGCTCTTAAAAAAACAGTTCATTGTCAAAATGGCCCATCATTTTCAAGTGTATTTCAAACATAGTTACCACCAGTCAGATAGATTGTGTGTTTATTTTAAGGCAACATATAACTTAAGAGGCAATGAAAATAAAAAGGTGATTATTAGGAAAGTCGAGGATACTGAACTGGATGGAGAAAGTTAGCTTGGAAGCATTTTTGATGGTATTTTAATATTTTCTGTAAAGGTCATTTATAGTGTAGAACATATTTCAAAATTAACTTATGACTTAATATTATGGTAGACTGCCTACAGTAGAATATTACTTCCCAGTAATTATGTTTAGAGAAAGCCTGAATATTTGTTATCATAGTGAGCAGAACGTTTCCCTTTCAGAAATCTGAATTGTTTCTCAGTCTAATAAAGAACAGCAGGGCATAGATGGGAGAAAAAATTCTGCTTTTACTGGAAAGGAAGTAGAATAATTGGAAGAAAACAGATGTGAAATGGAAAATGAAGGATATCTGGGAGAGAACTTGTAGTCCAGTGTAACTGACTGCAAATAGTGGTGCGTGAGTATTGGCTGTGAGGATCTGAAAGCTCAGTCCAAGTGTAAATCAGAACTGTCTGTAAGCAAGGGGAAGAGCTTTCTGACTTCATTAGTCTTTTTATCTGTTTTAGTAAGAAACTTAGATACTGTGATATTAAACATTAGGTATACAACTCTGAAGTGTGAAATTTATGAACATATATTTTGACCTTAATTCTATACATAATGAACAAGATTCATTGTAGTATAGAAATGAAATTCAGAGTATGTACCACTTGAATTAGGGACAGTTATACCAATCAGTAGAAAACACTAAAAAGAATGTATAGCTAAAATTCTTAATGAGATACATATATGCATCTCTATATATAGATTTATGTATGTAGGCACGGCTATGATTACATCCCCAGAGTGATTCCTACTCTTATTTGACTGCATTGTGCCGTCTTTCCTTTTCCTTCCAGACATGTTGCTGCTGTGCCCTGTGATGAATTCAAGCTTGTCTGTACACATTAGATGTACTGTGAGAAGTCCCTCTGGGTTAACTTTCAGGACACTGAACTTGTGAAATGTCACTGGGTCTAGAAGGCAGAGGATTACATAAAAGGTTCCAGCCACTCAGGAGAGAGGCACCCTTAGACGTGTATGGTATGCTCTGGAGAAAGCTTGTACACCTTCTCAGATGCTTACCTAGAATATGATTTTTTTCTTACAAATCCACTCCCACATCCTGCTGAATTAGATCTATGAAAGATTTTTTATATCATTAATGTTTAATGATCGTTTCAGTCTAGTAGTCCTAGATTACAGGGAAATCTGGATGAGGAAGAGAAACTATAAAATATAAAAAAGGAGAGAAAAGTTTAAGGTCGTGAGTTCAGTGGAATTACAGGACTGGTAAAGTTGTTAGTATCTTTAAAGCTACGTTAATTAATTTCCAAGGTCAGAACACTGCTCCAATTTTGGTAAAAGGCAAATCTTAGTCTTGAAAAATTGCAAAACCAATTATAGTGCTTACTTCTGAAAATATGGTAGTTTGAGTGATGATTTCTACTAGTTGTAAAGTGTATGGAACTTTGATAGAGCTTGTCAAAGAAATGGAAATTCTAAACTCTTATTTCTGAGTTAGGTATCTGAATACTTTTTGAGCTTCTTGGTTTAAGAATCTCTGTGTTTCATTTTATGATCTCTAGAATGTCAATAATATTGCTTAATTACCTCCAAGACACATGTGCACACACACATGCACACATGCAGATATTTATATTTAAAATTGCAGTCTATGATAATAACTGTATTAAAGAGGAAAAAGAATGCAAGTAATTTTAAAGATTTGACTTTTTTATACTTTTAGAGGCATAAATATAAATGCTGTAATATAGTTATGTATGTGAAGATATTTGTCTTTGAGAAATGAGACGTAATTACTTGTTAAAAATCAAGTTCCATCTCATGGTTAATGACAATATATAAAAATACAAAAATATACTACATCAGTATAAATAAACAGAATATAATTTACTTTTTAGTTGAGTATGTTTTATTTGTAATTAAGCTTATTGTAATATTTTAAATATACTTTGCTGTTTCTCTGTTATTTTCATAGGTCTGTTACTTTAAATAAGTACTTAATTTGCTTGAGTGGGAAAAAAGTCATAAAACACTGAACACTACACACTTCTCTGCGACAAAGCAGTCAACTTTTCCAATGAGTGTACTGACTATATAATAGGCTCAACCTTATAGCAAATCTGTGTTGAAACTGATTTGACAGCAGTTTTTCTTTTCAGTATGTGTGAATATCAGATAGCTATGCTGCCAGTGCAGGAGCAGTTAATTCTAGTTTACCATGTACTGCTCCCTAAGGAGATAAAAGCTACAAATGGCTGAGTTTTGACTATTCATGAAGAACTTCGATATCACTGAATAGTTTGAGATTTGCCTTTCATTACGGCAAGGCAAGTTTGGTGTGGAAATAAGATTTAGGCTCCTAAGAATAAAAAAAGATAATTACATGTTTGAACATATACTTTATTTAAAGAGCAGTGTAATTTCTCTAGGAAATTCTTAGCTCCCCATCTCTGGACATACGCAGAGTAATAATGAATAGACCATACACTGTGACCTCTGTTATTTGTTTTGCTACCATGTGGTTTCTCGATTTCACTATTTTTAGAAGCTTTCAGGGTCCATCTTCTTAAACATACCTAAATATTTTGACATTCTAAAGATCATTCCACAAGAGCTATAACCCCATTTTCAAGTGAAAAATCAACCATCCTAATCCCATTTAAGGGTACAAATTTAATGTGATTTGTTTTGATGTGATTTGATTTGGATATGGATGACAGGATTGGTATATTACTTTTCAAAACAGTATAGTACTTTTTGAGGACTCTGTTATGTTCTTTGTCTCACATGTGACTGTGGACTTGCCACTATGGTATTGGTTTTGTTCCCTGATTTTGCATGGTTTTTAGAAATCCATTCAAATTTTGCCATTAAAACAATGAGTGAATTATACAAAACTGAACTTGATTTTTGAATGAGTTTGCTTAAAAGAATTTGGAAAATAGTTTGAAAAAATATATTGTGGTTCAAACTCTTTGCACTTCTTGAATCATTTTAGGTGTTATTTAAGTATACTAAGAAAGAAATATCAACAGGAGATTCTGAGGTTTTTCTAGTCTTTCACGTAGTTGATATTTCTCGACCTTGCCATCTTTATAAAAGGTGAATCCTTACAAGACAGTGTTTAAACAAGGTAAACACTTGCTTCTCACTAGCACTGCTAAAGTAACTTGGTAACTACTGTAGCCTTCTGCACTTTTCCATTTTCCCGCAGTTCCATAAATCTTTTATGCAGAAGATCATGTGAAGAGGGTAGGAATCCCAGAAGGTTGTGTGAGAGGGATGATAAAACCCTTGCATTGAATCTTTTAAGAGAACTCTAAATTTCAGATTTCCAGCAGGACTTCTGTCAGTATGGAGCCCTGCTCCCCACACCATTAATTTCCATCTTCAGTGCAAGTTTATGACACTGACCGGATACACCCATTCTCTTACTAAAATCTGTATTTATATTCCTTAAAGAAAAACAAACACACAGCAGGGGATGTTTTTAGGGATGTTTCTGTAAAGTGGTTCACAAAGATCCTCTCTTTTTCTTACAAATGGGCAACTTCATACACAGGGCAGTTTCTTCATTAGCAGCGCTAATCAGTAAGATGAATGAAACATCCTCTAAGGTTTCATGCTGGAACAGAAAGGCAGTTGCCACTAATTAAATGTATTTATAATAATAGATAAATTAAAATGAAGTTCCCTTCCATGTTTTATTTATAAATATAATCGATTCTACTCAGTCATACATAAAACACCATAAAGACAGTCAGTCTATGAGTACACTTAAAATGTATCTACATTATGTTTCCAAGACAGTATTATCTCACACATATTATATGGTCAAGATCATATTTATTATTTTTCCCTCATGCTGTCTTTTGAGCAAGTTGTTCAAAATAATAAGAGCTAAATTTGGCATATTATACAGAAATTTCTTGGAGAGCTAGAAAGGCTAATTAGAAAGGAAAGCCTGAAAAAATCTGTTCAAATGTAAAACCCACACAGAGCTCTTGTCTGGTAAGCAAGATGAGTCCTAGTCTCCTGTGGTGTATGAGTAATGAGAGGAAGACAATTCCACCATCACTCCATTTTAGAAGGTAATTAAAGACCCAGCGAGACATCATAATTTGGCATTGATACCAGGTAAAACAGACTTGAAGAAGGATTTATCATCTTGACTTCTAACTACACTCTCTTCTAACATCTTGGAATCTACCATGGCATTGGTTGCACTTCATTATCATCATCTTGAAAGGTTATCTACAACAGGTCACAAAGGTATACTTCATCACCCTCTTCAGTTTTCTTCTTTATCTAGAAACTGAGAGTATAACTCTATATCAACAGCAGGTAACCTTTGTCTTTCCTACCTTATATCAGTCCAATACTTTCTGCCCAGAGTCTTTTAGATAATCCACACATAGAGGCTTTATTGTTTAATTCCAAAGTTACTTATTTGAAGTTACTTGACATTACATGGGATTTTGATTTAACAGAGTGATATAACAACATACTTAAAACCTAATGTAAGTACAGAACATGCTAGAGACTGGTTTCATGTATATGTTCCAACTTTTAGTGTTCACATGGTGATCACATGACGTCACATTTTCCTTCAAGAGAAGAAGACCAGGTGTTGGACATAATCCAAGCCTCAGTTTTTGTTAAATTACTCCCTTCAGTGTCTACAGCATCCCATACTCTTTTCCCTTTGTGAAACAGTCACCCAGATCGATCCCCAGTTGAATATTTAACCACAACCTCATCTCCAGTGTTTCAGTAGTGTTTTACCTCTATTTTAATAGGAATCTGTGTAGCTACTGACATGAACCCATTATGAATGGGATTTACCATGGGGTTTGTTGCTTATTTAGTGAATTTGCAACTTCCCACAAGTGGGATGCCCTCCTGGAAATATTAACAGATTCCCTCTTTTGTAGCTACTGTTTTAGTAGTCCATTCCACCGTTCTACTGTCCTATTACTTTGAGGTTAAAAAGTCCTTTGTACATTGAAGCACACCATTTGCATTTCTTTGTCATTAGTATGATCCATTACAAAACTGGATTTATCCAGAGAAGTAGCAAACCATTGATTTAAACCAGCAACGGAGCTTGTTTGGGGTACACACTCTCTCTACCCCAACTATTTTTACTTCTGTAACAATGTGTTTCCGGTCTTCTGGTCCTCACTTTGAGGAACCACTGGATGATAATCTACTTGCCAAGTTTCCTAAACACGTTATCAAAGTGTGGTCCTTTTGACATATACTGTACCATTGTTTGAGGAAAATGGTGTCAGTCTATAATTTGGTTTGGCAGAGCTTTTCTCACAGGCCATTCTGTCATCACAGCTTGTTAAATAACATGGGGGCCAAGCTGCTTCCCTGCAGGTTTCAGTGGCTTTGCACACTGTGTCTCATCTCCACTACTGCTGATGGGATGCCTGCTGCCTGAGTCTGGTGTTGGCCACCACCTCTGCCAGCATGGTGGTGGATAGCCCATGCAGTGGCTGCCTCATTAGTCCTTTGGCTAAGCATTTCCACCAAACGCAACTGCACTTCCTGGGCACACTGTCTGGAGGGTGTTTGCCTTTAGTATTTCTGGGTGCAGTCAAAGGGTATTGTGGCTGGGTTTAACCACCTCTGTGGGCTGAAGTCCTATGTTAGAGCTGGGTGTTTTATGTCCCCCATGGCCATCTGCCTAGCTCAGCCAGACATTCACACTCTCTTGATTAACTCAGGAGAAGCATTTACACAACCAGTTCATCTATTCAGTGGATCCACCCAGGTGATCTAGCCATTCATCCAGACCAAAGTCCCCTGGGTGGCCTGGGCACTGGTTGAAGCTTGACTTCACAGCATCCCTGGCTCTTCTGCATGCCTTTCCCTCCCCTTGGGGCCTCCTGCCACCCTAAGTGCTCACCAAGCAGGCACACATTCTTTCTTTAAACCATCTACTAGCTTTTTCTTTTGCAAAACATGGTGAATAAGTGGTTCATAAATTTGTGGGTCATTTCTCCTTTATCCATGACAAGTGGTGTAGTAGTTAAAACCAGAAGAGTTTTCAGTCTTTGACATTTGTACTTTTCCATTTTGGTGTGCCTTTTGTTTTAAAAAACACCAATCAGATGGTGGATGCAGTTTTACCAGTAATTCGGCCTGTTTCAGTGTTTATTCATTTTCGTCCACCACCCTAGTACAATTGCAATCTAGTCTAAAGGACATACAGGCAGGGAACTTATTAAAAAGAAACAACCCTCTTTACAGGAAATAAATAGCTAAGTTGTATCATTAAAAGAGAATTTGTGTTATTTCATTGTATTTTCAAAGCCTTAGCTGTTCCCCTCCACTCATCCATATTAACAGATTAAAAAATTCAGCAATGTTATTGTCATGGTTTAGCTAGCAGATTAAGGTCTTTAAACCCCAAATCTAATTTGCTTAGTGTTGAACAGTGATGGATGCATTGATGGTAAAAACTTTGTGTCAGTACTTCATCCAAAATGAAAATAGAGGACCATGTTTTACTATTTGCAGTAGAGCAATAAATAAAATACTAAGATAATAAGATTCAATGTAATTTTTATTAGTAAACAAACAAACAAAAAAGTCCAGCATATACATGGTTTACATTTCATCATTTTGTTCAGCTGGAAAATAACGGGTAATTTTCTCTCTGCATGTTATATTAACAAACACATTTCCTTCAGGTTGTTTCAGACTATATAGTCGCTACCTCATCCTAGAAAAATGTTTTTCAGGTTCTTAACAAAACCAGCAAGTTTCTTGAATTTGATCTGCAACTGCAGTCTGAAAAAATGATAGACTGAAAAAAACTGTGCGGCTTGAGAAGTAACCCTTATTAGTTACCAAATGACCCATCAACTGCTGAGACAACTTTTTTGTAATCTCAGTTTGAAATGGAATGGCTTTTTGAAGGGTACTTAAATAAGAGTAATACTTTGCTGACTTTAATTGACACACCTATAAATGTCCTGATTTTGCGTAACAGCTTTAATTAGATGTTATTTTATGCTGTTTCTCATTTTTTAGAGATCACTTTTAAGCATGTGTGTATGCTTTTATTTGTTGAATGTATCATCAGCATAAGCATTTTTCATATTTTTATTTACATGGATTTCAGCTTTTTTATGTAAATGCACATGTGAGTAAAAAGTACTCTCTTCAATAATACATAAGATGATGCTTGGACTACAACGTCTGTAAAAATTATACATAATTGATGCTGTCAGCATCAATCTAGCTTTTAAAAGGCAGATACCCAATGAATGACATTACATTTATGAAGAATTGTGAATGCTGAATGTACACTACTGCTAATGCATGCTACCACCATGATACCTATTTAAAAGTTATGATTCATTGCAAATCTCTTCAAATGCATTGCTGGTCTAGATTAACGCAGAAAATGTCTCCCCATTGAAGAAAATAACTTTTAAAATTAAATTATACTTCTCAGTTTTAGAACTGCTATTACAATTTAGATTCATGTATATTTGATAACATAAAGAACCAAAATTTCCAAAGACAATTAAAACAGATGGCTTGTCACAGCTTCAGTCTCAGAGTCCTTCAGCAATCACAAATAAACATAATCATACTCATAAATCTGTAACTCCCAGTTTTGGTTGCATTTTCCCAATAGCGTTCTTAATTAACATGACAACTTCCGTTTATGTATACCAAAAAGACATCACCTTTAAATGAAAACACAATATTTAGAGTTAGTTAAATAAAGTTTGTACAATACACCTATTCCTAAATTTATATCTCAACTTCTGTGATTTTACAGTCACATCTTCCCATTGTAATTAATTTTTTTTTTTTTTTTTTACTCTTTTGAAACAAACTACTCCCTCTCACACTTTAAAAGATTTTAAGGATAACTTCAGACACTCATTTTCTCTGGAGAAAACATTCATTTTCTCTGACGAGTTCTGCTGTCCTAGACTTTGCCTGGTCCCCTGCTTTGAAAATGACAGCTTTGCTTCTCTACAGTCTTGTCTCCTGCTCTGTGAGTTATCCCACAGTCTTCATGTGAATACTTCCACAGGTTTTATTACCAGACTTTTATTTTCTTTTAGGGTTCAAAAACATTCTTTTCTCTATTCCTTCTTCCTCCATTATACTTTTTCAAGCTATTCTCCAGTAAAGGTACTTGTCTTTATCACAGGCATTGTTCAATTGCTAACTACAGTAAGTAAAATTAATTCAGTATTCTCTCAGATCTGGAGACTACATCTCATAATACAGACAGTGAAGTGTTTGTTTTAGCCATGTATAGAGGCATTGCCAAAATGCAGAATATATAAACATAAATTCTGTTACATGAATTCACACGTTAACTATCAATTACCCACGTTTTCAGACTGACAAATTAAATGAATATCCAAAAAAACTTTCCAAAAATACACTAGATGAAACTGAGACTTTTTAAATGTGTATTTTCCATTTCCAATTATTTTATTACTCATGAGTAATAAAGTAATACGCAAGTAACTTATTTTTAGTTTGAAGGTGCTCCTTTATTTATGTTGAATAGTCTAGGGTGTATACAGAGCAATGAAGAAAATAGAATAGCCTGAGGCAAAGTAGTCCAGCATGTGTATCTGTTCAAATATGAATGATAAATTGCATAGGGAATACTAATATTTTTCTACATTCAGGTTTAATATGTACTCTGTCTTGTTATAACTGATTAGAAAAAGGCACTGAAAATGATTTTCAGTGTAATTGGTTCCCCTCCCATTGAAATTGTAGAGGAATATACTTACAAAGGCAGCAGCCGAATTTGTGTCTAATAGATTTTGGTACTAAATAATAAAATTAAACACATACTGATGTTTCCCTGCTGACATTCGTTTTCTGCTGTACAAACCTTAACAAATGTTCTTGATTTGAATCATCAGATCACCTCTTTCACTCCTTAGAAAGTGGAGACATTGAAAATGACTTCCCTGAAGAATAGACTAACATAAAGATTTCATCAAAACAAAATGCTGATATTTGATAAAATCAAGACATTGGGATAGATCTAAGAAGGAGAATCCTAAGAGTATATATCCACAAATGATATATCTTTGGATATGATGGCATTCATTTCCAGGCATCATGTCCATCATACTGTTACTATTAACAGTTAACAATGATGTGTAACAGCTTCTGTAAAAATATTGAAGTGAAATCCTTATTCAGTATGATTAAGACAGTGTTAGTTTCCTATGGACGTAGAAGCTGCTTGTATTATCAGGACAGTTATTAATAGTGTTCAAGCCTTTAATATATCAGCATTGGGATTGACAGTTAGCAAGTCCTCACTATTTTAATTTTTTAACTATAATTTATCCTGAGCAAATAGCATCTAACAGCTATCCAGAAGAGACATCCAATATGAATATTTGGCCAGTGACAATAATCCAGATGTATCAAAGATGCAACTCAGAGTTGTGTACACTCAGACAGCTGTGACAAAACATTTCTCTTTGTTAAAGGGTGACATCATTGTGATTATCGCTGCCTTATGTTAGATATTAAAGCTTATACTTCACTGTACTATAAAAATGCCATCAACACCCCCAGGTCCCTCTCTGACTGGCAGCTCTCCAGCCACTCCTCCCCAAGCCTGTAGCGCTGCTGGGGGTTGTTGTGGCCCAAGTGCTGCACCCGGCATTTGGCCTTATTGAAACTCCTACAGTTGGCCTTAGCCCATCGCTCCAGCCTGTCCAGGTCTCTCTGCAGAGCCTCCCTACCCTCGAGCAGATCAACACTCCCACCCAACTTGGTGTCATCTGCAAACTTACTGAGGGTGCACTCGATCCCCTCGTCTAGATCATCAGTAAAGATGTTAAACAGGAGTGGCCCCAAAACCAAGCCCTGGGGGACACCACTTGTGACCAGCCACCAACTGGATTTAACTCCATTCACCACAACTCTTTGGGCCCGGCCATCCAGCCAGTTTTTTACCCAGCAAAGTGTGTGCCCATCCAAGCCACAAGCAGCCAGTTTTGCCGGGAGAATGCTGTGGGAAACGGTGTCAAAGGCCTTACTAAAGTCAAGGTAAACAACATCCACAGCCTTTCCCTCATCTAATGAGCAGGTTGCCCTGTTGTAGAAGGAGATCAGGTTTGTCAAGCAGGACCTGCCTTTCATAAACTCATGCTGACTGGGCCTGATCATCTGGGGTGAGCTGCTCCATCAGCTTCCCAGGCACCGAAGTCAAGCTGACAGGCCTGCAATTTCCCGGATCATCCTTCCGACACTTCTTATATATGGGCATCACATTGGCCAATTTCCAATCTGTTGGGACCTCCCCGGTCAGCCAGGACTGCTGGAAAATGCTGGAAAGTGGCTTGGTGAGCACCCCAGCCAGCTCCTTCAGCACCCTCAGGTGTATCCCATCCGGTCCCATAGACTTGTGTATGTCTATGTGATGCAGTAGGTCACTGACTATCTCCTCCTGGAATGCAGGGGGGTCGTTCTCCAAGTCTCTGTCTTCTGGCTGAGGAGGCTGGATTCCCTCAATACAACTAGTCTTGCTATTAAAGACTGAGGCAAATAAGGCATTAAGCACCTCAGCCTTTTCCTCATCACTTGTTGCCATGTTTCCTTCTGTGTCTAGCAAGGGATGGAGGCTCTCCCTGGTCTTTCTTTTGCTGTTGACATACTTAAAGAAACATTTCTTGTTGTCCTTGATTGCTGAAGCCAGTTTAATTTCTAGCTGGAATTTAGACGTCCTGATTTCCGCCCTGCATAGCCTCACAGCATCTTTGTAATCACTGTGAGTGGCTAGCCCCTTCTTCCAAAGGCTATAAACTCTCCTTTTCTCCCTGAGTTGCAGCCAAAGCTCCCTGTTCAGCCAGGGTGGTCTTCTCTGGCGCTAGCTTCTCTTACAGCACCTGGGGACTGCCTGCTCCTGAGCCATTAAGACTTCCTTCTTAAAGAGCACCCAGCCTTCCTGGACCCCTATACCCTTCAGGATCGTCTCCCAAAGGATCCTGTCAAGCAGGTGCTTAAACAAGTCAGAGTCAGCCCTTTGGAAGTACAGGATGGCAGTTCTGCTTCCCCCTGATAAGCTACAGATTATATGGCAATTAACATTTTACCCACAGCAGAGACAGTAACCTCAGCCACTTGTTTCCTAGAGGGAACTGGAAAATTCTGGAGGTTGAGTTTTCCTCACTCTCATTTTCAAATGTATCCAGAGTAGGGAAGTAAAAGTCACAATGAAAACAGGCATATATTTGTTAAGCAAATTAGAGATAATGAAAGGAATTTTTCAAATACATGATGCATTATATAAAGTTTCTAGGGTTTTTTTTAATGATCTAATGTGATTATTTCAATAGTATAATTCCTCAACAAATTGAAAGAGACTTGGTTAGTACATTACTGAGATCTCAATTTTTTAATGGGTGGAGCATGTATAAACTAATTAAAGTGTGTTCTCTGCTCTTTAAGCTTACTTAAGTTGCTAGAATATTGTTTTAAAACCGAAGTGTTTTTTTTACAGTCGTCAATAACAACAGTGTATAGCAAGTAGTTTAAGCAAAAAGTGATTACCAAATAAGCAAATTCTACCTTGCTTCCATGTGACACTTTGAGTCAGAATTATTTCAAATAAAACTAGAAAACCTAGAAAAAGAAAAGAAGCTTGGTTTTGGTTTTGGTTTTATTGAACATTACCAAATATAAATTAGCTGATGAAGCCTTGATGTAGTGTATGTGCCAGACATTACTAGATCTGGTGAAATAGAGGTCTAAACATTTATTCCTTCGTGTGCAAAAGAAGCAGACTTGACACTGGAAGGAATCTGTATAAAAATTCAGACCTCATAGCTTTGCTGTTGGGAAATATATAATTAACTTCCACTCTATTTCTGCTATGAGTAAAAATGAATTTAATACTCTGCTTCAGATCTGTAGAATACTTTTGTGCCAGTACTTTACAAGCCACATTTCCTGAAATCCAAGTTTAGCACCATCTTATCAAGATTATTTTGAAACAGAATATTTACATCTTTCTTCTAGTAGATTTACAGTGGTTATATCATACTCCATGATACTTATGTAAAACTCCCACTGCTCAGAATCTGACTACTTTTTTTTCCTTCTTGCTGTGGGCTGTGTAATAATACAGAGTGTTTTTTGAGCTTGCTCTGAGTTCTGAATCACCACAAGCAGGCCAGTGTTAATTAGCTTTATGGTGCTGTATTGCTATTTTGCTTCTCGTATGTGTGAACCAGCCTGTTCAGAACTACCTTGGATACCTCTTATTTCCTCTTCCTCTCCACATCCCATTTTTGAAGCTTTATAATAGTGTATAAGGGAGTCCAAGGTTTACTGGTTTAGAACAAAAAATACAGAAACTGAAAATGACTGTGCATTGAGTCCTTTGAGTACTCATTGGGGAATGGGAAGTTACATACCTCCATTAAAAATCAATTTGATAAGATACAAAAACATAGTAATATGGACTAGAATGTGATTTTCCCCACTTCTCTTCAACTGCCCTAACCACAAAGCTCCCATATAATTTTTTCTCCTGTTCTTTTTTGGATTGGTTTAGTTTGGTTTGGGGGGAGGTGTTTGGTTTTGGGTTTGGTGGTTTGCTTTTTTTTCTTTTTTGAGTTCTTGACTGTATGGTTATAGAGTTTCAATAAGAAGTGTGACAGATGCCCCCAGCACCAGAGTACTCTAAAGCCTGGTGGCTAGGACTGCGTTTCTCATGAGAAATATGGATATCTGTGCAATGAAGAGCAAGCTGAGCCATTGTCTGCATTTTTATTACTGTGCAAATCATGGAACCAAACTAGATGGGTCATCATGCATGCAGGATCCTTCATGATCTAGAAAACTCTATAATCCCCATGAAGTTTTCTGTTTAAAAGATGATAAAAGGTTTCATGGTACTTTGCAAGGTATTTGATGACTGACAAAGTTCTGCAGTCCAAAATATTTAGAGATAGATAACCCAGATTTTGTTATAAAAGTATGGGACCTTAGAGAATGAGTCTCCAGTTTTCATTTTCCATCTGTTGTGGTTTGAGCTCAGAGGGCACCTGAGCACCATGCAGCTGCTCACTCCCCCTTTTCGCACCCAGTGCTGAGAATGAGAAAATAAAGCAAAAGGCTTGGTGGTTTGAAGTCAGAGGACAACTGATCACCACGCAGCCTTCACTCCTCTCCAGCACTGGGAAGGAGGAAATAAAGCAAAAGGCTCATCAAGATGAGGTCAGGAAGGTTTGACTCACCCATTGCTGTCATGAGCCAAAGACAGGCTCTTTAGGGGAAGAAATAAAGAATTTAAATTTAATACAGACACTAACAACAACAACACTTATCAGACAGAGTAGGACCTGGAAAGCATTACCACATGTTAATAAGACCTTCTTCCTGGGCCCAGCTTTGCTCCCAGTATCTCTACCTTTTCCTCCCCAGCAGCTCAGGGGACAGAGAATAGGGGGTACAGTCAGTCCTGTCACTTCTTCCACCTGGGGAGTGGGGGGGGACTTCTGGCATTCGTCCCCTGTTCCACCGTGGTCTCCCTCTCACAGGAGACAGTCCCCCACAAACTTTCTCCAACATGAGTCCCTCCCATGAGCTGCAGCCTTTCCCTAGCTGTTCTGGCATGGGTCACCCCCGCATGTTGCAGTCCTCCCAGCGCTGAACTACAACAGCGGGGACTGCTTCTTCCCACAGAGTCCTGGCCTTCTTTGGGCATAGTCACCTGCTCTGGTGTGGGGTCCTCCACAGACCACAGGCAAATCTCTGCTCCACTGTAGACCTCGATGGGTGGCAGGGAGGGCAGCCCTGCCATCTCACCATGGGATACAGGGGAGTCTCTGCTCCAATGCACCCCCCCACTTCTCCTCCTTGCTTCCTCTGACTTCGGTGTTCGCACAGATGTTCTCCTTGAAACTCCTCCTCACAACTCCAACTCCTCCCAGGTTCCCCTGGTGCAAAGGTGGGGCTGACTTGGAGCTGGGGGAGCTTTGAGAAGCTTCTCACAGGAGCCACTGCTGTAGCCCCCTCCCCCACTTCCAAAAACCCTGCCACTCACTCAAACCCAGGACACCAGCCTGGAACATACCCAGATCTTTATAGAAAAGTTGGAGGTGAGTTTTAGGAGGTTTCTTAGGCCAGGCAATGCCAAAGGATGGTTGCAGAAACTTGCTGCCCTGAGCACAGTGTCTGGAGACAGAAGGATTCAACTTTGTGTGTAGCGTGGAGCAGAATTCCTGAGAGCCAGGTTCCTGGTTCTAATTTTGTACCCTGGATTGCACACACCTTTTTTGTTGATTTGACAACCCCCCAGTTAGAATTAACCTTAGGTAACCATAGACGTGCCGTACAGCCATCTGTATGATCCTAGAATCACTTTCTATTCAGTAAATAGAAAAAGGTGCAATTCATCCAACCTATTTCAGATGTTTGCCTCAATTTAAGAAGAATCATATTGTGAAAGTGCTTCTTTCTATCTGTTGCCTTTGTGGGTGTTTAGATTACATTGTGCACAACAGCCTTTAATTGGATATATACCATCCTCTATTTCCATCAAATAGGAAGAGCACAGCAAGTATTTATTTGGTCTGTGGGACTAGGAGCTATGCAAGACAAGGTATACAGATGCTAATCAATGAAGTCAAGTAAAAATGTGTTGAATATATATTGTATATTCATTCTATAGAAAATATGAAATATTGCAGACAGCTGTGAGATGCAGTGAGTTATAAGACTGTATATGCTTCAGACTAAGCAGAAAGACTTGTACTATGCAAATAAGAAAATGTAAATTCATATGGTGACGTGGGGATTAATTTTTATAAAATAGCCCATTGCCTTCAATAGGATAACTCAGACATGAAGTCCAGGGAATAACATTACAGGCTAGGGAATTATTCAATGATTAGAACAAACGTTTAAAACCAAAATGCTTAAATACTAGTCACAAAATTATCCAAGTAACTCTACCAATGTGTTGATTAGAAGGGTCATGTCTGTATGGGCACTTTTCTGACCCCAGAGAAAAAGAAAGTATAGTGGTCTGTGCTTAGTCTGAGTCCATTTAATTCAATATCAAACCTGTTTTCTTCCTTTGTCAGAGTTTTTGTTTTGGAATTTCATATTTCATTACACATTTTAATTTTCCCTCATTTATCTAATTTAACAAAAGAGGTTAAGAGAGGTACTTATTAATAAGTCTTTTTTTTCCCCTCTGCAATGTCTTGGAAAAAATGTTTTCTGTGAAATTGTACTCAGGAGTGAAGAGATATAAATAATTATGAATTGATTTACATAGGAATAGGTTCATTATTATGTTGACGGTATGAAATTATTAATTGTTTAAAATTTTAAATGATGGTTTTTATTTTAAGGAAATTTTTATTGCTTTCAAATCTCTAATTGACTTTGGATTTCCTAAAAGTCAGACACATATGGATTTTATTACTTTAAAAAATATGAAAGCTCTTTTTGTAATACATGATACTTTTCAATTGATTTTAAAAAGGTTAAGGGGAATCCCTTTGGTGCCATCTATCTTCAGATAAAAGAGGAGAGAGAGTTTGGTAAATCACATCTTATTTTGTTCCTCTATAGAATTAGCTATACCATATTTTCCTTCAGTCTCTAGTATTTCCAAGTAATGTAATAATTTCCTAATTGCTTTGCTTGCTAATCACAAATTAATGCATGAAGAAAGCTGCAGTAGTTGTTCATCCCATCTCTGAAACATTGCTTCATGCAGTAAAATCTAGTAAGTGTCCGTTACATATTGACACTGGCTATTTCATGTAGAAAAACAGTAAAACCTTGGGAGTATATTATCTTGTTTCCTTGAGATATTCATTAGCATAGGATAAAAGTTTCAGCTGTTGGTGTTTATAGTGTAAAAGTTACCCATTTAAAGAATGTGCAGCATGTGCCTCATATAACTTCTGTGTCTAGAAGGATCAAGCCAGTGTGGGGAATTCACTGCTGCGGTGGGCTGCAGGGGGAGGTTTCACTCCATTGCAGCAGACCTGGCTAGTGCAAAGGGAGGGATGAGAGGCAAAGACCAAGTGAAAGACAAAAAACAATTAAAGATAAATGCATTTTATGCTACATATCCAAGGCCAGGACTGAGTTATGCATTTAAAGTTTTAATTTTTTGATTTCAGGTATAGTTCAGTTATATTATCATGGCATGTTGTTAATATGTTGTAATTACATACTGTTCCACTACTACATAAAAACAGTGTAAACACAAAGAATAATTGCACATAAAATACACATAACAAAATTCAGTTTCAACATCCTCTCAGGAAATTTAAAAATTATAAACAAAGTACTCTGAGTTTGTTTTTCTGCAAATTTGCTTTTTATGGGTACTCTCAGACAAATTTGGTTTTGCTATTCTCTGACTTCTACTATAAGGTTGTTAGTTTAATGGCTCTACTTTGCTACTAGTGTGTCTCATTTAAACTGTATTATCTGGAAAAAAAAAAAAATCTTTAGTATCTGACTGCAATATTGTTTTTTTTAAAATAATGAATGGTTGGTCTTAAATTATTTGAGACAGCTATAATTACACCTTAAAATAATTAAATGATTCAGTATCTGTAAGACAGATGGCTGTAGCACAGAAACCGGCTTCACAATTGGCACTAATTAACACCCTTGTTGGAATCTCAGCAGTGGCCAAAATATTAAATGGCTATCAAAACTATATTATTCAGCCAGAGAGTTTGTCCAAGTCGATATATTGATAAAGAGGTTGTGAATGCCTTAATTGCATGTATGCTGCTCATATTTATTTTCTGAAAGTAAATAGGTGACTTCACACTCCTACAAAGATAAATATTGTATTTCTTATTAAACTAAAATGAACATATTCTGTGTTTGTGTGAACTAAGAGGATGCATTGTAGGAGTTAACAGCTCCATGTCATTACGTTAATAAATTATTGTGGTTAAAAAAAACAGTTACTGCAAAAATATGTATATGTAACTTCTCCTTTCTAACCATATCTATACACAGTAATTTCTGGAAGCTAGTTCCAGGTGTTATGGCTTTGTAGTACTTATTTTTTGCTGCAACCAAGACTTAGTTTTTAAAATTAAGGAAATGCATGCATATAGCAAATACTATAACATAGACTAGTGTCTTATGAAATGTGGATGTGAAAAACTGCACTTAGAAATCTTATTTGCTGTAGGGAAATATCCAGAAACACTTGCCATCAGTTTCTTTCAGTTTAAGGTGGGGAGCTGGTCTGCATACATAGCAAACACAGTGAGATGAAGCTCCACAACAATTCTAAAAGGGTAATGGCTTTGATCTGAAAACAAAATTCTTCCCACACAGACCTTGATGCAAAAGACTATGATAACTCCTTAGTGAGGCATATATTACATGAATATATAAAATTTGAAGGAATTTAGGGCATAAGATCAAAAATACACATTTAATTAAAATATATGAATGGTTTTAAATTTTTAAACTATGAAATAAAATATAAAATGACTGGTCAATGAACACAGATAATTTCCACAACTAACAATAAAACTACACTCATTCCATTTTACAGTTTAGAATAAATATAGTTAATGAGGAAGGGGAAAGAGGGGAGACAGGCTCAATGGACTTTCAGTCTGCTATGATATTATTTCAGTACACAACAAAAGAAAAACATCTGAAAGAAAGACTCAGTTACTTATTTCTCTCACGTTTCTGTTCCTTTCTTGAATTACTTGGTCTAGCTCTAATAAAGTATTTGGACACCATATTTGTCTCCCTTCACTTGTCACCTCTCCTTGGAGTCTAACAAAACTCTAAACTTCTAGTGTAGGTGAATGTACACATTTGCTTTTTTGCCTTTACTATTTCTGATTAAAGAGATCCATTCTTACCAATACTTTTTCAGATTATTTTCACTTAGAAGACCATTTTTACAATGAAAAGGATTCTTAAATAACTGGGTTGTCTATGAATGGTGCTTGACTGACATCTCTTGAGTGACAGTACTGTAACTTGGCCAGCAGAAAATCCATGGTGTTAGCAGCAGTTCACTGTCTCAATGGTTTTCTTCAGCCCTTTTATAAATGGGAGAATAATTCAGTTTCATTTTTGGTAAATGAAAAGGCGCTTTTAATTGCGTAGATAAGGATGTACTAGGAACTTGTTTGTATGGGGTTGTTAGTTCCAGGTAGTGTGTGAATATACGTCATACTGGCTGTTTGTGAGGGTGCTGTTAGTATACAGTAAACGTGGGAGAGTGTACTTCATTTTTAAACTCTGAAAGAGAAGAAAACAACTTTGTCTTAAGAACACTAGTGAGATACTTACGCTACCTAGTTTAGTCACAGAACTCACGTAGCTCTGAAATCAAGAGGCTTAGCTGGTTCCATGTCTTGGAGAGAGGTAGAAAGTAGTTCAGAGCCCCTGCCTTTGCGTGCTGATTAATCAACTGGCTCTCAATCAGTCTTTGAAGTTGCTTTTTCTTGCTTTATTAATACAGGTTTCAGGTGTGCTAATGCCTTACTAGCAGTATTCACAGAGAGAGTTAGCACACAATTGTTAGCAAATTGTAATTCACATAAGAACACTTACTTTTAGCAAACCTCCCAGTGCAGACTACCTTCAAGAGCAGACCATGGTCATTAATTCCACAATAATAGACTGCTGCATGGTGACCAGAGGCAACTTGCAGTCCATACTCAGAATGTTTTAAAGTTGACAAAAATGCTCTTCTCACTGTTTTTTTCAATATCTAATCAAGGCTTAATCGGTATAAAAAACCCAGACTTTGTCCATGGGACTTTATGTGTGCTGAAAGGGCATCTAAAATTCCCAACAAAATCATGACAAAAAACCCTGATAACTGCTCAATACACAGAAACTACCCATGACTTAGGAAGCCACTGAGTAATTGTTGGAAGCTAAAAGAGTATGAAGGAAATCATCATGGAATGCTTGTTCCATTCATATACTTCTCCCTAGATACTTGTTATTGGCCACTATCTGAGCCGGAATACTGAAGTAGCGGATGGTTAGTGTGATCCAGCACAGTTGGTCTTATTTTAGCTGAGGGGGGTGGGGGAGTTGGCTGTTTTTAACATATTGGCTTGAAAAATGTTGCCTACATATTTATACCAATCGAAGAGGCAGAAAGAATGCAGTCACCTTCATCCTCAACTACAGTTTATTTCGGTGTTATCACTACTGGTGCACTCCTATACTTAGATGAAAGCAGGTTTGTTGCTTAACGTACATCAGTGTAGCAGATATAACAGAAGTTTCTAGACCAGCCCTTACAATACAAGAAAACCCAACAACTGAGAAAATTTATTTATGAGATTAGATTACTTGTTGTCCTGGTTCAGCTAGGATAGGGTTAAGTTTCCCCAGCAGTGGGGGGGAAGCTCTAGCCAGGTTATTCAATAACATGCTGACGTCACCTCCTGGCGCCCAAGCACGGGAGCGCAGGAGAGTCGGTGAGCGCGTGTGTTATGCGATCTCTCTGCTCTCACTGCTGTATCAGTAGATATCTTGCTCTGTTCATTGTTATTACTGTTATTGTTGTTGTTTGTTGTGTTGCTGTTGCACTGTTGTATTAAACCTCTCCTTATCTCAGTCCCGGGGCTTTGTATTTCACTCCCTTTGTGGGGGAGGGGCAGCGGCTGCATGGTCTCAGACCCCGGCAGGGACTAAACCACCACACTTGTATGTTGCTGAACTTCCGTGGTGTCCCAATCCAATGTCGGGGGAGGTTTCGATATCCCAAGAGCGAGATTAAGACACAAACGAGGTCAAATGCCGTATACCCCAAACAGGTTTTTATTATTAAAAAAGTGAAGAGGGGTGGCGATCACAGAATCATAGAATCACAGAATCAACTAGGTTGGAAAAGACCTTGAAGATCATCTAGTCCAACCATGAACCTAACACTGCCAGTTCCCATCTACACCATATCTCTCAGCGCTATGTCGACCCTACCCTTAAACACCTCCAGGGATGGGGACTCCACTACCTCCCTGGGCAATCCATTCCACTGCCTAATAACCCGTTCTGTAAAGAAATACTTCCTGACATCTAGTCTAAACCTTCCCTGGCTCAACTTGAGGCCATTGCCTCTTGTCCTAGGACAGATAGGACAGAATGGAAGGAAAAGACAGAACTAAAGCAAGGATGTGGGATAGGGCTGCAAGAATAGTCACCACCATGGATCCAGCGGCATCCCGTTGGTCCTCAGTCTTCAGTTCTTCGGTGGTGGGTGCACACGAATCAAGCTTCAGTGGTAGATGCACACTGAGAAAATTTTCTGCTGCCTTTTTAAGTTCATCATATCCGCTGATTAGCATATCTGCTCAACTTTAGTTTTTTTTTTTTCTCTGGTCCCACAGGTTTTATTGCATCTGGCTTCAGGGCAGGAACGGTTGCCTCTTGTCAGTTCATTAGCAATGCAGGCATGGTGTCTGGCCTACACAACAGAGCCACAAATGGCTACAGGATGGGGCCAGCTTAGTACAGGTCTGCCCCTTTGAGGCTTGTGTAAAGAGTCTGGACAATGCAACTGAAAAGAAGTGGGGGGGTGCATCCTTCAATACACTCCCGCTTCTCTGGGAGACATCCCCCAGACCAATCCACAGGCTGCAGCAGCTTCTCTTGGAGGTTTCCACAGACACAAGCAAGCTTTGAGACAGTCATATGACATTTCAGTCTCTCACACATGGTATTGTTATTAATGATGTGGTAGGAAGCTTAGTGCTTTGCATAGACATCTTTTAACATTATTATTTCAAATTAAATATAGAAGATAAAAATAGATTGCAAAAGGTAAGTAATATGGAAAAACAGTAGATAGTTTTATGGAAAATAAAAATAAAATGTCATGGTGTATAAACCACATGTATAAATAAGTTTGTCAATCATTACTGTACAGAACACACTTCATGTTAAGTTTATTATACCTATTTTATAATATATTATTCTTCTTTCTATCATAAGAATGTGACAAGTAGAGATTTCCACAGTGAAATAATTAAAGAACAGGAACATTGAGAACCATTATTATCAAAACTTAAACCAAAGATCCATTCAGGAGAAGAGTGACTTAGAGAATTGGGTAAAATCAAAGATACTTTCCTTGGTGTGCAGGGATTGTCACAACCCCACCAATGAAGGCAGGGGTGATAGATTAGGGACTTCCTAATATTCCCTGGGAGCTGCATTAGCAATGTGGATGATCGTAACAAAGATCTTGTGAAATTAGTTCTTTCCATTCAGTTCCAATGGAAATTCAAGGGCATGATTTCAACCATAGGCTGGGAACAGATCACAGAATCACAGAATCACAGAGTCATCTAGGTTGGAAAAGACCTTGAAGATCATCTAGTCCAACCATTAACCTAACATTGATAGTTCTCAACTACACCATATCCCTCAGCGCTATGTCAACCCGACTCTTAAACACCTCCAGGGATGGGGACTCCACCACCTCCCTGGGCAGCCCATTCCAACACCTAACAACCCGTTCTGTAAAGAAATTCTTCCTAATATCTAGTCTAAACCTTCCCTGGTGCAACTTGAGGCCATTCCCTCTTGTCCTATCGCTTGTTACTTTGTTAAAGAGACTCACCCCAGTTCTCTGCAACTTCCATTCAGGTAGTTGTAGAGGGCGATGAGGTCTCCCCTCAGCCTCCTCTTCTCCAGACTAAACAACCCCAGTTCCCTCAGCCACTCCTCGTACATGTGCTCCAGACCCTTCACCAGCTTCGTTGCCATTCTCTGGACACGCTCAAGTAATTCAATGTCCTTTTTGTAGTGAGGGGCCCAAAAATGAACACAGTAATCGAGGTGCGGCCTCACCAGTGCCGAGTACAGGGGTAAGATCACTTCCCTGTCCCTGCTGGCCACGCTATTTCTGATACAAGCCAGGATACAGGATACCATTGGCCTTCTTGGCCACCTGGGCACACTGCTGGCTCATGTTCAGCCAGCTGTCATTCAACACCCCCAGGTCCCTCTCTGACTGGCAGCTCTCCAGCCACTCCTCCCCAAGCCTGTAGCGCTGCTGGGGGTTGTTGTGGCCCAAGTGCAGCACCCGGCATTTGGCCTTATTGAAACTCCTACAGTTGGCCTTAGCCCATCGCTCCAGCCTGTCCAGATCTCTCTGCAGAGCCTCCCTACCCTCGAGCAGATCAACACTCCCACCCAACTTGGTGTCATCTGCAAACTTACTGAGGGTGCACTCGATCCCCTCGTCTAGATCATCAATAAAGATGTTAAACAGGAGTGGCCCCAAAACCGAGCCCTGGGGGACACCACTTGTGACCGGCCACCAACTGGATTTAACTCCGTTCACCACCACTCTTTGGGCCCAGCCATCCAGCCAGTTTTTTACCCAGCAAAGCGTATGCCCATCCAAGCCACAAGCAGCCAGTTTTGCCAGGAGAATGCTGTGGGAAACAGTGTCAAAGGCCTTACTGAAGTCAAGGTAAACAACATCCACAGCCTTTCCCTCATCCAGTGAGCAGGTTGCCCTGTCGTAGAAGGAGATCAGGTTTGTCAAGCAGGACCTGCCTTTCATAAACCCATGCTGACTGGGCCTGATCATCTGGTTGTCCCTCATGTGTTGTATGATGGTACTCGGGGTGAGCTGCTCCATCAGCTTCCCGGGCACCGAAGTCAAGCTGACAGGCCTGCAATTTCCCGGATCATCCTTCCAACCCTTCTTATATATGGGCATCACATTGGCCAATTTCCAATCTGTTGGGACCTCCCCGGTCAGCCAGGACTGCTGGTAAATGCTGGAAAGTGGCTTGGCGAGCACCCCAGCCAGCTTCTTCAGCACCCTCGGGTGTATCCCATCCGGTCCCATAGACTTGTGTATGTCTGTGTGATGCAGTAGGTCACTGATTATCTCCTCCTGGACTGTGGGGGGGTCATTCTCCGAGTCTCTGTCTTCTGGCTGCGGAGGCTGGATTCCCTCAATACAGCTAGTCTTGCTATTAAAGACTGAGGCAAAGAAGGAATTAAGCCATTAAGCACCTCAGCCTTTTCCTCATCACTTGTTGCCATGTTTCCTTCTGTGTCTAGCAAGGGATGGAGGCTCTCCCTGGTCTTTCTTTTGCTGTTGACATACTTAAAGAAACATTTCTTGTTGTCCTTGATTGCTGAAGCCAGTTTAATTTCTAGCTGGAATTTAGACGTCCTGATTTCCGCCCTGCATAGCCTCACAGCATCTTTGTAATCACTGTGAGTGGCTAGCCCCTTCTTCCAAAGGCTATAAACTCTCCTTTTCTCCCTGAGTTGCAGCCAAAGCTCCCTGTTCAGCCAGGGTGGTCTTCTCTGGCGCTAGCTTCTCTTACAGCACCTGGGGACAGCCTGCTCCTGAGCCATTAAAACTTCCTTCTTAAAGACTGTCCAGCCTTCCTGGACCCCTATACTCTTCAGGACCGTCTCCCAAGGGATCCTGTCAAGCAGGTGCCTAAACAAGACAGTCAGCCCTTTTGAAGTCCAGGATGTCAGTTCTGCTTCCCCCTCTCCTGGCCTCTCTAAGAATAGAGAACTCTATTATTTCATGTTTGCTGTGCCCTAGTCAGCCAAAGGTATTAATCAAAGGTATTAAAAAAAGTAACATGAGTACCTTATGTTGTGATTCTTTGCCATATGTTTCATAGCTTATCACAGCTCTGAAAGCTTTCAGGTTGATCAGTGACTGCATGATGTTCCAAATGTAACTTGAAAGGAGGACCTGTGGTTTAGGGCCTTGTCATCTGATCTAGAACTCGAATTCCACTGCTTCTCACTGCAACTTGCTCATTTGTGAAGTGCCTCAGGGATCTGTGTGAGGCTCAGCCAGTCGGTGCTTCTCAGTACAATGTGATTTAGCAGATGAAAGGTGTGTAGAATACAGTTTTACTTTAACAATTTCTACAGTGATCAACTTTCCTGTGGTGTTCAATTATGTGTTTCACAGTAGCAAATATCTCCAGTTTCCGTTTGTTCTCGTTCCTTGGAGACAGTCTGTCTGTCCATGGATTTTTTCACTGAACTAGAAAAAGATAACATCCAGTGTGGACCACTAGAAATTCTTGGGCATGAACAGAGTTTATTTCATGGCTCTGCAGGCTTACAAGTATGAGAAGACTTCTCAGCATTTTTAGCTTACTTGCATTGGGTAAAAATGTGAATACCAAAGTCTCCTCTATGTTCTCAGAACTGTACATTTTAGCACTATAGTGGAAAGCATAAAAACCAGGTTCTTCCAGATCGTATGTCGAAAAAAATGTTACTACTGCAAGATGAAGGAATGAACAACTGAACTTCCTTTCAACTAGGAATGATCAAGCTTTTATCAGAGTTTCTGTCAAACATTTGTTTCTTCAGTGTAAAAGTGATCAACAGAATTGGCTTAGAGAAATGTATTTCATTTGTATTAAAATAGGGATAAACAAAGTTTCAGGGACCATTTTTTTTAACTTGTTATTTGAATTGAAAGAAAAAATCCTTAAAGAGATCTTCTTAGTATCTGAAGAGATGTGATGTCATAATTTGTAATTAAAAAGAAAGATATCAGAGAAAGTTGTGAGCAGCAGAAGTGTTATACTGACTAGTGTGGGTTAGCTCCAGCTGGCAGCTTTGTCCCACCCAGCTGCTTGCTCACTCTCCCCCCTGGCGGGATGGGAGAGAGAATCGGAAAGGTAAAAGTGAGAAAACTTATGGGTTGATATAAAGACAGTTTAATAGGTAAAGAAAAAGCCACACATGCAATAAAAGCAAAATAAGGAATTGATTCACTACTTTCCATAGGCAGGCAAGTGTTCAGCCATCTCCAGGAAAGCCACTAAGGAGCTTGTGTGCTAATTTATATAGCCAGCAAGGCTAATTTAAATATAACTACCCAATGAGGGAGAAGGTGATAAGAAACTAACCAATAGTCATTACAGTAGATGTGTATCCATGTAGTTTGAAATGTATAAATATACTGAAGTTCTTTTGTGCAGTGTGCTAGATTTGTGGAATTACCACCTAGCATCCCACTCTGTGCAGACACCGAATATGTTATACATTGGAATGGGCTACCCAGGGCAGTGGTGGAGTCCCCATCCCTGGAGGTGTTTAAGAGTCGGGTTGACATAGCGCTGAGGGATATGGTGTAGTTGGGAACTGTCAATGTTAGGTTAATGGTTGGACTAGATGATCTTCAAGGTCTTTTCCAACCTAGATGATTCTGTGATTCTGTGAAAGGAAATACCTCAGCCCTGTGTGTATTGTCTTGCATACAGGGTGAAAGAACCTTTCTTTTGGGATAACAGTCTCCAGGAAAGCACGGCTTCCTCATGCATAACAGTTGCGTGAGAAAACAAACGCCTTAACTCCAAATGTCCCCCCGTTCCTCCTCCTTCCTTCTCCCCCCAATTTTTAATGTTGAACATGACATCATATGGTCTGGGACATCCCTCTGGTCAGTTGGGGTCAGCTGTCCCCTCTGTGTTCCCTCCCAACTTCTTGTGCACCCCCAGCCCACTCTCTGGTGGGGTGGGGTGAGAAGTAGAAAAGGCCTTGACACTGGGTAAGCACTGCTCAGAAATAAGTAAAACATCTCTGCATTATCAACACTGTTTTCAGCACAAATCTAAAACATAGCCCCATACAAGTTTCTATGAAAATTTAAATCTGGACCAGCCAAAACAAGTCACTGACATTCATATTTTAGCCTGAATAATAGTCAAAACCAAGCTTCTGATGCTGATAAATATATTTTTTTAATGCAAAGCAAATAATTTATTGTAAATTTATAGTTGTGAGTAGGAAGATGATAGTCATAAAACAGGAACTCTTAAGATTTTACTGCTCTAGGCAAACCAAAATTAGTTCAGTCTTGCAACCCACAGGCAATAAATAATTGTGCATCTAGATTTTCTTGCCTTGGGAAACTACCTATATGTTAAAGTTGGTCTGTGATCAAGGGTCACAGACCTAACAATCGTTTTCTTTTTGTATACTGAAGTCAGTTATTTGAATATCACAGTAACGAATGAAATAAAGTGTCTTAAAACAAACAGGAGGACACATTTTTATATATATACATAGATACATATTACTTTTAGCAATTTGAATTGCAGCTTTCTGAATAGATACTGATAATTGGCCAGTTAGTGTGCTGAATACATATTTCTGTTAAGTGCTTCATTAAATGATTAGGATGCTGGTCAGACCACCTCAAATAATTTTGTATTAATAAAACTTAGCACTTTAACAGGAGGTAAGCAGCTTAAAGAGCAAGAATACAAAATCTTATGTATTTTGACGATGTTTCTTCTTATTTATTCTATGGAGATAACAGAAATCTGGCTTACTTTCTCTTCAAAGCTGGGCCTTCTGGTCCAGCTTGTATAAAAATATCTCCAACCAAAATTGCACATTCAGGAGGTTTGTTTTGGAAAAGCCTCTCATGGTCAGCTTAAAAAAGTTCTCTGGAGTATTGCATGATATTATTTAAGACAGATTTATTCCTTTTAAGAAGTATATAAGATAATGCCAGCCTTAGTTAGGTAACTAAGTGCAAAACCATGATCAGGCTGCTGTATGAGCCAAGTGACTTGTCAGAGGGATATGGTGTTTTTCTTTTCCCCAGGTTGCCCAGTTTACCCAGGGAAACAAAATGCCAACACTCTGAGCTCCCAAGAAGTGCAGTTAACAGATCTACAATACTAAGGGAGGTGAAGGGAAAGTTTAGTTAAAAAAAAGCTTTCTTAAGTTCCATAATAAGATATCTGTTGTTTTTAGCAATACAGCAGCTTATACTTTCAATATGTCAGCTATAGGTATTACCAGTATGCTAATAATGAAACTACTGCATGGAACACTTACCATAATCTATAATGTGTTGTTAGAAAATTTGCTTGCATTGGTGTGTATTTCTCTGTTAAGAATATATAAATTTGAAATAGCTTTTGTCTATACTTGTGTTTATAAAGCTCTGATCCAAAGCATTGCTATGGCCCTGGTACATGACTACCTATTTAAACATAGTTGTGAAGCCTGTCATTTCCTCTCCAGAACACGCTGTTTCCAAAAGTTGACATTCCATACCGTAATTCACACTGCAATGTCAGTTGTCAGTCAGAACTCTTGTACATTTTAAAGTAATAATTGTGTTTTAATGACTTCTTTCTCTGCTGTTTCCACTTAGTGTTTGATAGATTTATCAAGCTATTTTAAAAGTTGAATAAGGAACCTTTAATAAATGTTTCCATTTTACTTATACATGTTTGTACGTATGGAAGTTATTAAGAATGCAGTATTTTGGAGTAGAATGTCTAATTAGTTTATAATCATTAATTTTTTGTTGTGGCTTAGTTCAGGAAATGATTGTGAATCCACTTTGGACATTGCTTTGTATTTCATCACCTCCTAATCATATTAATAAGAGTTTGTATCAGGAAATGCATTATTATTTCAAGCAACTCATGGAGTATTGTTATTCTGATGTGACAGTCAATTTAGCATTAATAATAGAACTTAAGTTCTGCTGCCCTTTATGCCCTTCTGCCTGAACCCAATGATTGGCATATTTAATGTAATCTTACACTGTGGCATGGTTGACCACTGGGAATATTTTTAGCCTCAGCCAATCAATTAAGTATAAGGGAGCTGGGATCAAAATCCACCACGCTCCTCATTTGGAATTAGCTACAGCACTATTAGGAAAATCATCTGAATAAAATTATTTTCTACCTTATAAAAACGGCTAACCGTCTGAAAAGATTGCTAAATTTAGCTTTTCTTTTTAGCAGCTTTCCTTGCAACTTAGCAAATAGCAGGATTCTTGTACGTAAAAGGCAGCTGGAATTGCATGTATATAGAGAGCAACATTTACCTGCAGAAAATGGTTCTCTTGCTCAGGCTTCTGCTGTTTGCCTGAACAAGACTGTCATAACCCCAGGAGAGCAGAGCCGCCAAGGTGTCCTATTGAACCGAGCAGGTAGTGAGCAGCCTCCTGGGAACTTATAACCATTGTTCGGTGTCAGAAATGGTGTATAGACTCTGAGTTGTTAGTAAATGGAGTGCTTTTATAAAGATAGCTGATTTATAAAAGGCTTGTGTTAATTTGGTGCTTATCTTGAGTTATTATGATTTTATGCACCATTATCCTTTTTTACATTTGTTTAAATCTCTAGTATCTGCTAACACATGGTGTTTCAGTCCTTAGGGGAACGCGTGCAACTGGAGCTATTTCATTCTCTGATCTGTAAATCCTTTGATGTATCAGCTGAGAAAAGTTTAATGTTCTGATTTACAAATGAATGATGTGGCACGATCACTTCCGGTTCTGCTAGGTTGTGGGAAAATATGTTACTGCTAAATGTGCCTGCAGGAAATTGTGTGAGCAGGAATGTATCCTCAGAAACAGAAGACTGACAAAATACTGTGTTCTCTGAAAGAAGCAGCTCTTGTTTGAGCTCCGTGAAGCCAAACTCCTAAAAAAAGAGTTTGGTATACACAAGGATGACATATACAACTTTAAATTTAGTGTAAACAAAGTGATTGAATTTATCTCTGTTGATATACAGTGTCTGTATGTCCTGTTATATGTAGGCTCTACAGTATGGAAAAGCTAAGGTGTGGAGTATGATGACTGTAATGTAAGGTTTGTTCTGGACTACAGGTCACTTGTGCTCGAGGCTTTTAATCTGGTTCATATGAAGGATCATTAAAGCAATATGCTCCCAGCTGCAGGCAGCACTAAAAATCATTTCATACAATCATGCTTTCAGCAGAGTTCATATACGGTCTGATAAGAGGGGAAAGCGAGACAGAAGGGAATGTGAAGAGTGAAAGTGGAAAGAATATAAAGTGAAGAAATGACCAGAGGGATAAGAGAGAAGGGAAGGAAAGGTGAAAGACATTCAGCCTTCAAGGCAGATGAAGGAATATGAAACAGTATGGGGGAAGGAAGAAGGGCAGGATGGGGCATGCAGATATTCAACATGAGACAAAAGAGGCTGTGACACAGTTTTGAATATGGGAAGGAACACAGTTCACTTTTATATGGGCATGCAAGAGCAGGCCAACTTGTTTATGGAGTCTGCATAGGATATGATTGTAATTTTTTCTGTAGAAATATATGTCTTTAATAGATCATTTTTTTCAGTCTATGAGTTTCTTGTTGAGGCCATTTCACTTAGAACTTCTTTTTAAAATTGTCTGGTATCAGACATAACTTAATTTGAGTAATCTTTGTGAACAGCAAAATGAAGTGAAACATTAACATTTTCAATAGGAATTATGATTTCTATTTTTCATCATACAATACTTCAGTGAGGATGGTGACATACATCTTACTTTAATGAGGTTAATTTTGTTGTCACTCTTGCCTGTATTCTCTCCCTTATTCTTTTGTGTACTCTTATTAAAAATCAAATGTTAAAATGAGTGGACCTTTTAGTAAAACAAGTCATAACGAACTAGAAAACCATGTTCTTAAAAAAAAGGGGAAAAAAGGCAGAATACATTAGGGAAATAGTTTGGTTACCACTCATATTCCTTTACATGGAAGTTATCTGGCAAAATGTTATATTCTCCCCACACCTGGAGATAAAATAAGTTATTTTAGAAAGCTGAAAAAAAGCCTAAACAACTGGGTGCCATGGAACTGTTTTACTGAATTATCAGTGATGGGCATACAGTAGTCAACAAACATCAATGCCAGTATTTAGACCAATTCATGTTTGGAAAGTGCAATTGAGAGTAAAGGTACAGCTTCAGTGTGTCTTCTGTAATTCAGTAATTACACTTAAAATGTTCCTCTGCCTGTAAATCCGGCTCAGTGCCGGAGCTGATTTTCCTGTGTGTTGGAGAGGTGTGGAGGAAGGAGGGCAAAATGGTGGATAAGCTGAATAGTTAAACTTGGTTTCACATGCAAAACTATGTGACTTGATGAAGTAAGGGTTGCTCTGTCTCTGCTCAGCTGCCCTTCCAAGCTGAAGAAGCCCAGGGTAGGACGGGATGTGTGTGCCAGGTCATGTGGTCCAGTGGGTGGTCAGCAGCACCACCGAGCCAGTTCTTCTGGACCCATTGTGCCCAGGCAGCAACAAAGCGAAGCAGTGTAAACAGGTTGCTGAGGCACAACATCAGCGAGTGTGCACACTTCTAGGTGAGGGTGTGATTAAGGATCTTGCCACCTCATGATCAAATAAATGGAAGCAAAGTGGATCAGCAAACCTGTCTCAGGTGGGGCTATCTTGATGTCAGCAACACTCTTTCCTACCAGTGGGTATACTGACAGTGTTCTGGAAAAGAAAAAAAAGGGTGTGAGATCCCCTTGAATTATCCAGCTGCTCCAGAACAAATTGAAGAGTTTAAATATAAACTTTGTTATTTAACACAATGCACATATTAAGACAGATAGCCATGATGTTTTATGTACACTTTATTTCTAACCTCAAGTGTCTCAACAGAGCACTACAATGATCTCCACAGAGCAATATCTCTGTTTAATTACTACTTGATTACAATCATTACTGGCTGTGAGGTGATTTATAAATCATTTCTGAGTGAAGCATTTGCATTTTGAAGGCAGTTTCATCAACTCGTGAACTGAAATTCACACATCCAAACTGAACCCACCAGAATCTTTTACTGCATACAGGAGAATATACTAATTATTGAACTGGCAGCATATAAGGAAAAGGTGACTGAAATTACTGTGCAATTTGGGTTGTCATCTCTAAAGACTGAGCTACAGGTATACTCCTATATCTGCAGGAACTCAGGCCTGACTAGTTCCAAATTTACATTTCCTACCAGATAAGCGTCAAATAACCTTGCAGTGAAATATTGAAATATCTTCTGGTATATTTTCAGAGGATTTTACTAGGAATTAATGTCAGTTCAGTACTGTGTGATGTTAAAAATAAAAAAAAGCGCATGCAATACCTTAATGCACTGCTGTATTTGAATTATTAATTTGCAAGACAATTCCTCTTAAAAACTTGTGATTCAGTAACAAATGCATAGGTCAGAAAAAATGGCTAGGATATGAGGCTAATGTCAACAGTGGATGCTACAGTGCATGAGTTTTATGTATTATATTATCTTTTTCCTACCTGATGCCTGTCATTCCCATTAAATTGATCATAATCCAGGAAAAGCACTCCTCTGCCTAAATCCCTGAGGGTCCCAATCTGATCTATTGGGATTTTTAACAGTACATACAATACAGAAGTTTCAGTTAAACAGCTTTCTTTTAAAACACAGGTGAAAAAGAAGGTGTTGATGATGCTCCGTTTTCATATAATTCATCTCACTTTAGTTGAACTGTCTAAAAATTCAATATTTAGTAAAGCTAGCTGTCTGCGTTCTTTGTACAGCTGCACGTAGAGAAAGGAAATCATCAGGTCGAATTTGATATATTTAAAACAATAATAAAACAAGCAATAACACAAGAGGTAACAAAGGCTTTTTCTTTTAACTGATGGTAATTTTCAACAGCAAGCAATATTTGCTACTGCAAGAGTAGTTTGAAATGATAAATCATAGCATACTGATTCTTTTTGTGGAGTCTCTGACATATGAAATTGTGAGTTGACATCTTCCTTTTCTTAATATAATTAAAAATATTCAGTGATTGTAATAAAGTTCTGACAAATGGCAATTAGATGAAATTGCTGTGTGATTCCCTAGACTAATTTAGAAAGCTCTTCTTTAACAATACTTATTCAGGCATGAACTGCAGGTAAACACAGCAACTGCTGTACTGCTTGTGAGGATAGACACTTGGTAATTGCCAGTGTCCTTATCTTTCTAACATAAATGTGCATTATATGAAGACCTGACCAAAACAAACAAAACGGATGTGAATGCATCATATTTTTCCAGCACTTCATATTTTACCCTCTTCTTTAAGAGAAGAAGCTGCCAACAGCTCAGTTATGAAGTCAGTGTTGAGTACGATGGAATTTGTTTGAATTCTGTCAAGCAGAGGATAGAATAAAGTTGTGTTTTCCATATCCTGTGGAGTGCACACATCATTAGCTCCTGAATATCAAAAAGCGGGAGCACAACAGCAACTGCTCCTGCTATGATTTGGTTCAGGCTCCTTAGTGGTTGAGTATAGAATAGTTTATGGATGCACAACCGAGTTGTGCAACCTATCAAGGCTTGAACTGCTGAGCCTCCTGCAGGGTTAGATGTATGTTTAAACCGTGTCTGCATGGAAAGTTTTCAGGGTCTGAATCAGGAAGTTAGATACCCTGATTTCATGTGCTCCCCTGCTAGACATCAAGTTGTATTTTATGTGTGTTGCTTTTTTGCAGATGATTAAATACCATTTTCAAAAGTGATGTTGACACATTTCCACATCCCATTTACCTTTCCGGGGACAGCAGTAATAACAATAATAAAAGGATCAAGGGCTGTCGTGACAACTATAAATGGCTATATAACCACAAAAGGACATATATAGTGTTCCTGCTGTTTTGATTTCAGTGGATGAAGTCCTAAAGTTGCTTTGTTTCTTTCACATTTCACCTTTCCAGGGTTCAATAAAAGTGAAATATAAGAGAAATTTACATTCATTTTAACAAAAAGATCAGTATATCATACCCAGGGCAGCAGATTCACAAAATCCGCTTGGTTTGTAAGTTATAGCAGTAGTTTGAATTAATTTCCAAAAAAGCAATATGCCAGGAAATAATTTTCAGAACTGAACAGGCATTGATTTCTTGATGAAAATAATCCTAGAATGTAATTATCTTTCGTGAACTCATTTTTTTCCTTTTTTGTTTGTTTGTTTAAATTGGTAATACAGTGAATGTTAATTCCTGAGATCTGTGAAACTTTCTAATATGATTACTCAGTCACCAGGAGTTTTGTGATGGGGCAAACATAAAATTCATATATGGAAAACTGTGAAAGTCATCCCAGAAGAATTAAAGAACTTCTAGACTGAGTGATTCATTTAACTGTCATACCTGCTGCAGTAAAGCATTTTCTTCTTTTCCAAAAGTTCATTGTAAGTCTTTTCTCATGGGGAAGAAAAAAAACAACCCAGAGGATTTCATGAAGGAATCTGCCGCAGCCTTTTGTAGAATTCTACTTGTGCTGTTGTCTTGCACAAGTGTCGGCCCAGTGACATTGCTCTGCTGCAGAAGATGTGGGGGAATGCTGAAGCAGGGTGATAGAGTTTCCTGCTGCTTCCCAGCACTTCTGTGAATGTTGCAGAGAGAATAAAGAGCAAGAAAGTGGCTGGTCCTGATCTCATGCAGTTGACAGATGCAAGAGAGGGAGTTAGTTAACTGCAAGAAATTAAAAGAAAAAAAAGTAGTCTAAGAGAGCAAAGCAAGAAACCTTCAGTGGAAACGTGCTTCAGCAGAATGTTAGCTCTCATCTCAGGCAGAAACTATGATAATAGCATGAGAATAAGCAATTTACTTGAGAAGAAATGAATATGAAACGACAGAGCCACAAAATAGGATCACACAGTAGACAATCACTTTTTTAGTGTGAACAAATTATATCCTAAATGGATTTCAGTGCTTTACATGTTATTCTGGAATTGCAGTTCAAGACAGCTGGCCAGAATATTCTAATATATATTCAAATATGTGATTTAAAGAAGCACCAGTTTTCAGAGGATTGGCAAACTGTTGTTAATGGCAGGAGGAATGGAAGAGATTAATCAGATATGTCTCCAAAGAACATCACCCTATGTTCCTTTACAAAGAAAGTTCATTTTTTTCTTGTCTTTCCTCACATATCCAAGTCTGTTTGCACTCAGACCTCTTCTCAGAAATTTTCTTAGTACCTTCTTAGTTTTTTTGCAGTTTCATCTGCCCTTCCTAATTCCTGAGTTTAACTACTGCCTGGCGTGGAGTATAGCCTGCAACTTGAAGTGACTTTTGTTTTAGTCATTACTGTGAAAAGGAATTTAACTGCTTCCTTCATTGACATTCTAAATGAAGGGTTGCTAACCACTTCCAACAAAATTTTGTCCAGTTTTCATTGTAACACTCCTTAAGGCTGAAAACTGTTACACTATACAAGACAATCTATTTTCATGAGACACAGTAACAATCTAATTTGCTCAACTTCAGGCATTAAAATACATATTTTACAATTAGACAGTGGATGTTGTGGAATTTCAAAACATCCCATGAAATTGGGAATGATTTATTTTTTTTTGACAGGAATTTTAAGATTATGTTAACATCTAAATGTTTTTGTGTGTTTACAGTATCTATTGCAGTTTGCCTGAAAAATAGAGAAACAGTCTTTGGACACTATTATAATAGAATTCATTTAACTGGGATGGACATAAATAGACAATTTTCTTAAGTGAAAGTTTTTCTGGGAACCAGCTGTCATGCAATTAATTTCAATTGACTGATCTCTTAGTTTACTGCTTTGTTCATTTGCAGACAGAGCAAACATTTCAGGGTTGCTGCTCCAGTGTGATCTATGGAGTGAACACATTATTTTTTTGAGTTAATTAAAAGTTCAGAGGAGATTGGATTAAATATGGGCACTTGTATAGCTTTCTATAGTTGATGAAGCTCCTTCAGAAGGATGTGTGTGAGAATGAGCTATTTGTAGTGTTTTATTTGTTAGTGCTCTGATAGTGAAGATCACTGTCATATAATGGCTCCTTTTTATTTAATGTAGAACCTGAACTTGTAATTTCTAGACATACTTGCTTAAAGGGCATATTTTATTATGTATCACATCATGTAAACATTTCAAATTTATTGTTGCTTTGGTTCACTTGCAATTTCTAGTCTTTGGAGTAATTTCATTTGGAGAAAAAATAAGGAAGATGGATTCTGAAATATTTTTGGTATGATTAGATTTGGTCACAGATACATATACCAAGAGGTATTTAGAGTAGTAATATTAGGAATGTACAACATGAAAATACAACCGTCTCTTTTCAAACATAGCAAGCATAAGTTTTTTATTTCACATTTCTGTTACTTCAACTATTGTAATATGGACATATCTGCTCTCTAATTTGGAATCCAAGGACCGCTAACACTTCCTGTGAGCATGAGCTTACAATGCTGGCTTCAGGCACAAATCACACCCATAGAGTAATTTGTCTGGACAACATACAGCTCAGTCTTCACTCAAAGTAGAGGTGGCTTTGAAAAGAATTTGCTCTATAACCTTCCCAAGTACGGATGAGGCTGATAGGCCAGTATTTCCCTCCATATTTCTTGCCCTTCTTGAAGCAGTGAGTAATTTGTGCTTATTTCCAGTCATTAAGAACCTCCTTCTGTCACTGTGATGTTTCAGAGTTGATAGAAGTGGCCTTGCAGTGACATTGAACAGTTCCCTCTGCACACTGGGGTGGATCCCATCGGATCTCATGCCCTCCATAACTCTGTCTTCCTCTATTAAGGATAATGCTTCACTCCCACAGACCTCTATTAGTCTTGGGAACTGGAAGGCCAGAGGGTAGACCTTTCCAGTGAAAGCTAAAAAAAAAGGCCTTTAAGTGCTTTGTTTTTGCCTCATCAGATGAAACACACATCTATGTCCCTCATCATTAGATCCCTTGTCCCACTGAACATTATGCCACATATTCTTTAGTCTGTCTTTCACTGACTGAGTATATATATGGAAGTATAGAAGTCCCTTCTGCATTTCACCTGCCTCACTTTTTCCAATTCAAGCTGTGCTATGTCTTTCTGAACTCCATCCCTGCATGCTGGGCAACTTTTCTATATGTGTCATAAGTAGCTTACCCCTGCCCCAACCTTCTGGGTACTTCTTTGTTATCATTTAAACTCGGTCACGAGGTCTGTGTTTATCCTTGCCGGCCTTCTGCTATGCTTGCTCTGTTTTCTGCATGTGTAAATGGATGGTCTTTTGCATAGAGGAAGTTGCCCTTGGAGATCAAGCAGTTTTGCTGAGCCTCTTTACCTTCCAAGGTAGTCTGCAATGAGATTCTGTCAATCAGATCCTTGGACAACTCGAAATCCGTTCTTCTGAGATACAGGGTTGTAATTCTGCTTTTTATAATTCTACTATTTTTCTTGCTTATTTTTCTCAAGACTTTAAACTTCATAGTTTCATAGTCATTGCTGCCCAGGCTGCCCTTTTGCCTTCACATCCTTGACCAGTTTTTCTGTTCTGTGATTAACAAGTCCAGCAGAGCATCTCCCTAGTCAGTTTGTCAATCACCTGCATCAAGGATTGGTCATCAACGCACTGCAGAAGGCTCCTGGCTCATTCACACCCAAGTTTAATCCCTTCTCAGCAGATATTATGGTGGTTGAAGTTCCTCATGAGTACCAGTCATGATCATGAGGTTTCTTTCTGCTGTCTAAAGGAGGCTTTGTCTGCTTCTTCTTGATCAGGTGGTTCATAGCAGATGCCTACCGCAATATCCCCCATGTTATTCTATCCTCTGATCCAAGGCAAAGCACTGTTTATTTGAGACATTCCTCAACATAGAGCACAACTGCTCCTCCTCACCTTTTCAGGAATATAATTATTTTACACTTTGCAGATGTATAATTATATTAAGATAGTAAGACGGTTGGAAACAAAAAAAAAGTTGAGCTCATTCATCATACTTATTAAACTTATTCCATATTTGGTGTAAACTGGGAAAAAGTACAAATTACTTAGTATTTATTATGTGAGCACACTAGTTTGTGCCTTTCATAACCAACCTACAGTTTTCAGGCTAAAACCTTTACAGGATCAGAGTGTAAGAGCATAAAATTGTAATTGAACAATGGCAGATTTTGACAGACAACATTTTAATCTCAGTATAAACTGGTGAGGCGGTGGTGTCATTCTTATACAATAAGGAAACCAATGAGGTGTTTTGATAACATTTATGGTTTACTAAGCATACTGCAGTCACCTGTGCAATTTTAAGTGGAGCCAAAAGCAGACTATAAAGGAACAGAAGATAGAACAGGTGTAGACAAGCAAAATCCAGTGTTTTTTCACTGAAATTCATTGGGCAGAAACATTCATTTCAGTGGAATTCACATGCTTTATTAAATTCTTTTCAATTCTCCTATTTATCATTGTGTGGGTTATTAGCATTCAGTATTGCTGTATTTATGTGCTTACCCACACACTGAAGTTTACAAAACCCCATTTAGTTCTCTGTGCCAACAGGCAGCTACAAATTTAGGTGGAATGAATACTGATTAAGAATTAGGTGTAATTTGTCTCATAATCTTAATTGTTAAAATATACATAAACCCTGTACTTTCCTAATAGCAGGATCTGGAAATTTTGTTTTTTACATCACTCTATAAATGTTTTTGCTTTCATTTCTTTAGCTGTGTATTCATCATGCTTTTCTAAGAAATGCTTTTAATGGACTAGTTAATTGACATATTCCATTAAATATGGGTAAAAGAGATAATCTAGGATCACAAGAGAACTAGGTAATTTCTCAATTTTGGATAAATAGGAAACTTATGAAAAAGAATATATTTAAAATTATTATTATTATTGTTATTTATTCCTACTTATGTATTGGGGCCAATATGAACCCACTGAGATGTAAAAGAAGACAGTTTACTCAGAGGAACAGTGGAAAAAGTAAGAAAACTATTCAGATTTCTTTTTGCATTACATCACTTTTTTTCCACCACATGTATTAATCAGCTGAAGAAATTGGTCAATTAATCAAAAAACCTGAATTGGTGAACCACTCTAGCTGCAAACAGATATCCAGCAAAGAATGAACTGTATCTTTCCAGCTAAAAGCTAAATCAGATACCCTCCCTTGGGTGGAGTGCAGCTGCCTGAATTCTTGTCTTGGCATAATGCAAAAAGTAACACAAAAGTGAAAAGAGTGCAATCAGAAGGTCTGTCATGGGCTCTTCCAGGTTAAATGGAGAGCAGAGTGCAGTATAAATCATGTTTAGGGAGACAGAAGGCCATATTAGGCAGTTTAGGAACCTAATTACACATGAATTCAAGTCTAATACAGATCAGAGCACAATAAAAAAACCCACTTTACCGTGTCTCAACATAATAGTATCTTTATTCTTGATTTTTTACAATTATTAAAATTGTTTTCTCTTGATAATAGAGGCTCTTCTTTGGTACTGGTAGAGGGAATTTGTTATTATGTATTGACACAGTTAATTCAGCAGTCTTTTTCGTTACTGTGCTTTTAATAGGTGGAATATAAACAGCATATATGTGAGGTTTATTGTATCCCATTTTGTACTTTCTCAGTCAGACCTGAAACATAGATATAGCAAGCCAGAGTTGCAACCTAGCAAAACTAATTTGCTCTGAGGTAAAGCAAGGGAATACTTCATAAGTATTTCAGGAATCTCTGAAGTGCTGTAGATGTAAGAACAACTGATGAGAATCAAAAGTATATTTTATTATTACATTGTTGTAGTTAATGTGAGATTAATATTTTAATGTTGAGGGAAAAGTCATAAGAACCTAAGCAGAAATACTTCTTTGCAGGGGAAATAAAGGGAAGTAAAGAACAAAAGACAGTTATCCTAAACAAAACACAGGTCCAACCAATTTAAGCAGACACTTAGCTATAGTTTTTTTCAGAGCCAGTAGAATTTTTAAATGAAAACTCTTTTGATCCTAATCTGTTACTGATACAAGGAGCAAGAAAACTTTTAAAATTTTGGATTAACAGAGTAAATGGAAAAACATATTAAACATAACAAATTCTAAAGAGCAATCCCCTAGAACACAGAAGTTCATTAGTTCCAGGCAAAGGTGTTTTGCTTTCTAAACTATTACAATTTCAAACTCAGCTTCTTGTGTGCTTATGTTAATAAAAAACCAGCTTGATCTTCTGCCAGTTTTGAAGGTAGTGGCAGAACTTCCACTTCTGTTGTTGCCAAAATGACAAGTTGCTTCTAGGTGCCAGAGCAATAAATCACTTAAATTTTGGAACTTGATCCAAAAATGAAGTGGCATTAGCTATATCTATTCAGTAATTCTTGCCACTTAATCTTCAGCGAGTGATCCTTGATGCTTGGTTCAAGTCTGTGTAGCCTGCTTTAAAAATAAAAAAATAAAACCATTGTCCATTTAAGAAAGTAGATGAAGGAATAGTTACCTTTAGGTCCTATTCCAGTTTGATATGTCAGCTGGCTTTTTAAGCCCCCTCAAGCATTTGTAGGCAAACCAAGAAGTGAAGCTTAATGCAAATAAGTGGGGAGGCAATAACTAACAGAACATTTTCATTTTATGTATGTATACATTATGTATACATATTTTTTCATATACGTTGTGCTTTAGAAATGGAAGAATTTTTTGTTTTGAATACGATGGTTAATGTGACAGAAGAGCTTTCCTTTAAATTCTTAATGTAACATTTTTTCTAAAGTAGAATACTAATTAGCTGGGTGGTCCAGGACAATATGTAAAAAGGACCTGAGTGCTAGTAGCATCTCATGAGGATGACTAGAACCGTTAGGCAGCGGTCTTCTATGTTGTCTGTAACTGTAGACTCAACTGTCCTAATCAGCAGCTACTGAGAATTTCTTGCAGACTTGTGAAAACCAAAGTGAGAAGAAGGGTACAGAATTAAACAGTGTGTATTCCTAAATGTTTTGACCAACTGATGTGGCTTGGAAATATAACCTGCAGGTTGCAGTTAAGGCTAGTATCCCAGAATTACTTGATATGCTGCACAGGCTCAAGAAGTAGCTATTCTTACTTCTGGAAAGGCCATTAGCTATGGGGACAAGTATTAAGTGATTGAGATGCTTTTCAGAAATCCCAGCATATTGTAATTTTTCATATAAATGAGTTAGTAAAGGAAAACTCTTGCTCCTGTCACAGAGAAAGTTTTAAAAGACCTGATGAAGGAGGTAAAAATACTGGTTTGTGTCTGTAATTTCAGTGGCCAGCAGGAAAAGACTCTTACATTAATTGCAACAATTGCTTCTGATGATTGGCATCGTCTTTTTATTCTTTTTAATGCTAAACTTTTTAGAAAATTCTTTCTTCATGACATAATTCATCCCCACAGCTATTTCTGTTGCCTTTCACAGTTCAGCAGTAAACACAATTTCCTCTGCTTTTCTCTATCTTCATATGTGCATAAGCCATATCTATATATAAAGTACCATCTTTTTAACATTCTTCCTAATCTTTATCAGCATAATTTTTTCCTTATATTCAAAGCATCGATCAGCTATAGTAAGACTGCTCTCAAGAGGAGTTCAGCACATGAAAACAGAGAATTTCAGAGAGCAAATGTAAAAGAAACTACAGTGGAGTATAAGCCAGTTCAAAGTTAAGACACAAGGCACACTGAGTCAAATAAACACAAATGGTAAGATGGGACATGTATTTTCAAAGTTTCATAGATATTTTTCACAAAAATCATTAAAAAATGAAATACTATTATTGTTGGAAGACATATAATTGAAATAGATGTGTAAAACCAAATTTAAACAAGTGTGTAGAAGCTGGCTGAAGTGCTGTGGCTACTCTGTCTCCTTAATTATTTCACCCAATTTCCTGACACAAAAATACTGTGGTTTACAACAGGTAAGTCCGTTTCTGCCTGACACAACTGAAATGTGGCCAGTCTAACTACCCTATTTACCCCAAAATATGAATAAGGAACCTATCTCCAAACCTGTTGGAAAATTCAGTATCAAACAAATTGAGAATAAAATTATCAAGTTGCAACAGTATCTTCATAATATTAGGAGGACAATCAAAGCATGAGAAGTGAAAATTACTGTGGAGAATGTATACCAATTAATTGTGCCAATATATCCTTTTATCAAGCCAACAAATTTAATGCAAGTTCCTTGCAATGCGTTATGGAGAAGACTAATATGAACCAGTATGAGTGTAATACCTGCAGCTGATCCATTTTGCAGGGACTGTCTCGTTAGCAGTTGGGTTCTCTGGAAGTTCAGACTTCCAGACCATTGTTGCAAATGCTGAAATTAGTTCACTAGTCCCTGTCATTGCTGTCCTTTGCGCTCCCATCTACTGATGTATTCATTAAAGATGCAGGTGTATGACCTGGCAATATCTTTCAGATCCATTTGAGGGAAGCAAGTACTCAGTGTTTGATAGCTCAGTGGTGGGGCTTGGGGTCTGGAAAAGATACTGAAATGGAGGGTTTAGACACAAGGAAACAATCCATTGCAGGTTACTTTTCAGTTACCATTTTATCAAAAGATTAAACAAGGACACATTTTACTAATGCTATGAGTGAAAAGTTATTTTTCCTGATTTAAGTCAGAGATAGCCTTCCTACATCATCATTCCAGATAACTGCAATGTACTAGCACTTTTCTTTAGTTTAGTTTTGATCAAGGTCTCTCCGTCAGCTGACAATTTTCCTGCTTGTTTGTGTTATAGCCCCATGTGTGAATGGGCTCTAGTTTCTGGGCAGTGATCAATACAGCCACCTTGTCAATACTTAAAATGAATAAAAAGAGTTTGGAGAGAAAAATTCAGTTATTGCTATTGGAAATAGTAAATACCACAGTATGGCTGGAAAAGGCTAATCTACCTTTTAGATCATCTGATTGTGAGCAGAAGCTCATTTTTAGGGTATACATTTGGGTGTGAATTCACTGATTACTTTTTTCTGGTTTGTAAGTGATTTTAGTGCTTATCATTATGCATATGTCAAGTGCCTATTTGATAATTAAGTCTGTAGTTACAAACATGTAAATTTATATCCAGATAACTTCTCTGTGGTGACCGTCTCTTAGAACAGCAAGACCTGGTTTAGCTGCATGTTGTGTTTATGCCTCCCATTCCCCATAGATATCTATGGTTGCCTTCCTAGTTCAAGGGAGAATCATTTATCACTGATCTATACCAGCAGAACACATCTAATGCCTTCTTACAAAACACACCAGTTCACACAGCTCAGTCACACAGAGAAATAAATTCATCAGCCAGGATGTGCCCACTCTTGCCTCTCACTAATCTGTACGGGAAGTGAAACAGGACCACAGGTGCTGCTTTCCAACTTGGTTTAGGGCAATCACATTAGGTCAACAAGAAGGTGCCTATTACTGTCTGATTTCCTTGCACAACTGTGTAGGAGAGGCATTCTTATACCTTGGGTAGGCTTGTACAATTGAAATACTGCTTATATACCACCTTTGAGCACAAAGCAATTACTAAAATAAATGCGTAATTATTAGATATGTTTTCTATATCTGATTATATAAAGAAACACTGACAGTGAAATAATTTTTTACTCTCTTTTCTGGTCATTTGCCTCACTTCATATTTATAATATAACTATACCAACAACATGAAAAAAATATCACTGCAGAAGCCAAATAGATGAAGAAACATTTTGAATTGCATAGCTTTAGAAATAAAATGTTGATGCTCTCTCCCTCTCAGCAGAACCAAAACCTTGCTGTGCATTAATGGACAATGATATTAGAGTGTTATTAGGGATGTTTCATCAAAAGATAGGCTCCATGACTCCCTGAATATCACTTTAATCTTGTGTCAGAGTTAATAAGCTGGCTGGAGAAAGCTTTTAAAATGAGTTAAGCTTCTTGTGAGAGACCATCTGTGGACCTCTAAGCTGTGCTGCCACAAAGCCAAGACTAGGCAAGGTTTTGCTGTGAGGAAGCACTAGTGCCATACATTGTGGGGCATAATGTACAGGCTGCTTTCTCTAGGGAGTGAGTTACTAATAACGTTTAATGGACAGATACAGTGTTTTGCCTCCCAGGTTTCTTGCTTTCCATATATTCTCAGGACAAACCTCACTCAAATGGTTCACGATTCAGATCTGAAGTGACCACTGATATAAGACACTTTGTTTCCAGTAAGACCTTAGACTATTCAACAACTGTTCTACAACTAGAAAGTACAAAATAATACTAGTCCATTGTAAAAATAACTGCTTATGGAGACTGCTATTAGTTGTTACAATCAGTGAGTATTATAATGGGTTGCCATGAGAGTCATTCAGGTGAAAATGATTTATACTGTTCCAAGTGCATTGTTTATTAAAACAATCATAATACTGACATTACGGTACATTGCTCCTGCTTTCATTTATTTTCTTGTAGGTAGAGACATAGCCAACAGAAAACCTTTTTCAGTTTATAGTTGCTTTTAAATGTGTTGTGGTGGCAGGATCATGGCTTATAGGAAGGGATTTACAGAGAACAGTTTGTGAAAGAAACAGAACTCACTACTTAGAATGGTCTAGGCAAAGGAACTTTGAGAACAGTAGAAATGTCTTCCATCCCTCACAATACCCCTTGATCCAGCATGAAAGTTATCATTTATTTTTATTGTCATATACCAGGACTCCATTATATAAGTTCTGTACCATGACCTGAATATGTACCTCTTTCTGTATCTATCCATCTGTTCCAAAGATCTTAAACTGGAAGTAAAAAGCACCAAAGGAAAGCTTTTTTTTAAATTTCTTTACTGCTAGGATTAACTAATCTGATATGTAGGAGTTAGAGACTTTTTTTGCCAAGTTCTTTTGTGACGTTGGGTGGAATTTGTAAAGGTTTCTCTCTGGTTAAATATATAGGAAAAACATGGGGTAGATTTTCTGAAGACCCCTTGAAGAATTTTGAAAGCCTGCTATGTACAACTTCTCACACTTGGATAGATAAAAAACCACCCTAGTGCATAAATAGAACCACAGAATCACAGAATCATCTAGGTTGGAAAGGACCTTGAAGATCATCTAGTCCAACTGTTAACCTAACACTGACAGTTTCCAACTACACCATATCCCTAAGCGCTGTAATATTGTCTCTGTGTTCAGTCTCCTAATCTGTAGGTTTAGCAACCAGGAGCTCCACCAGCTTTGTGAAGACCACGAAAGGAAGGACTCTGATCTGTGAATTCTGAGCCAGGGAAGAATCCTAAATCCTAGAGATATTTGTTTTAAGATATACTAGAGCCCTTAGCAACTCCCAACATATAAATAAGTTAAGGTAGCTTCTGATAAAGGTTAGAGGGGTGTTTGGTAGTACTCGGTTCAGGAGTATTTTGTCTTCCCATTAATTCTGAAGGGAAACTCTGAAGGAACTTCTTTTCTGAAAAGGAAAACTGATACAGGATCAGTTTTCTCTTTGGAGAGCAGCTGCTACCACTGCTGTTGACTGCTATCCTTGACACGACTGTTTGAAATACTCCAGAATTGCCCCCAGTGCCATAGGATTTATTCTCCTAAGGAAACTGTGCAGTATTCAGTGAGACTACACATTGTGCAGACCACATGGATGATTTAACTATGGTAAAGCTGTGAATGTATTTGGAGGATAAAACAACCTGCATTAGTTTGCCAGGGAATGAATACTTAGTGATAAAGAGCAGAAAGGAAAGGGAAACAGGCAGTAATATGGACAGACATACTACTGGGAAGAGTCAGACAAACTGAAAGAACCAAGAAAAAAATTGGACAAGCCAGGATAATGCCTGGTTATGGATAGAGGAGAGAGCATGTCTTAGCAGGTACATGTGTTATCCTACAAGAGGATGAGCAGTTAGGGCACAGATATTATCTGGAGTGGATAACAGGTTGTAAGCCCAGTTTGTTGGATTGTGTGACAAGACAAAGATAAGACCAATGTTAATAAACTGACATTTGTGATATGTTGGTGCTTGATCAGGAGGCATTTTCAAAAAGGGGACTAAAATTTGTTGATTCAGGGTTTTGATACTATATTTTAATTATTCCTCATGCTTCAGGGCTTTTGTTCCTCACCTGCTGACACCAGAATATTCCCCTTCTGTGGCTTAATATTTTTCCTGATTTTTTCTTTGGTTGGTAAGTTTGGCTTGGTATTGTTTTTCTCTTTCTCTACTTGAAACCCTGGAGAGTATTGACAACTGAAAATGGGATGTGTGGTGCCTGTAGTGTTGTGGCAAAGCTTATCATGTGCACAGCTATCTTCTGTGCTCAGGAGGAGAGAGCTAACAGTGGATGGGATGAACCGAAACAGGGAATACTGAAATTGTTTGCCTTTTCCTGCAACAGATGATCTCTTTCTTGCCATCATGAGGAAATATTATCTAAACACATGCCTTTAGGACATTAGCCCTCAAAGGGACATATCTGAACTTTTCTTCTCTCACCCTATGGCCTACTACTTTTTTTTGTCACTGCTGATGTTTGATACTAGAGACTTCAACTTGATTACAGGAAGTGCTCTGTGGACTGTTCCAGATTAAAAGGCCATTGTACTGTTACTCACAATTGCAGAGATCTGGAACCTTTCCTGAAGACTCTTGTGATTCTTTTTTTCTGTTCATATACATGTTGACCTGGTTTCTTTGGTGTCACAGATTATGTGACTGTGCTAATGGGGGATGCTGGACCTTACACACCCCATGGGAAGACAAAGAGTATCTGAACTGTTCCTTGAGAGGCTTTTAGGAAGTTCTTGACTCAAACAAACAGTCTGTAGTGCAATGCTCTGGGATTGAATTTATCTCCACAGAGCAGTTTTAGTTCTTAGTGATGAACTAATACTGAATCATTGTCACAAATAATTTCTGTGGTATGTCTGAGATATGACAATTTGATTTTACCAAGTGGTTCACACAGGAATTAAATTCCAGTGTAAAGTTGCTGTCTTAATATGGAAACATTTTCTTTATTTGCTAGGCCACTACTACTATATGTGCTACTATTATGCAACAAGATTTCTCAAAATGAAAATTCCTGAGACTGAAAACTACATTTTCTGTCTAATGGGTTCTAAATTATACATAAACTGTGCAGTTTTCAAAGGTGATGCAATTTCTTCTGTCACAGTGTCTTGTAATTTGGAGGCTGTTTCCTTTAAAGTGACAATTCTGTACAAATGGACTACAATACCCTCAGTTTCAAAAATGTCCACCTGTAGTGCTATCACATACTGGCTATGGTTTTTAAAATATTTCTCCTTCTCTTTATCTTGACTAACAGTGATAACTCCTGTTACAAAAGAATGGAGTCTTCTATTAAAAACAGCATTTGATTGTAGTTTTTATATAAAAAAGGAAAAACCAAATACATGAACATCTTACTATTCAGTTTCATGAATTTAAGCATTGTCTGCTTTTTAATGTTATTTTATAACCCAGTAATTTATTTACATGACTGTGTCAGTGTGTGGCACCACAGGCAGGTATCCTCCTCTTCCACATTGACAGAGACAGATTCAAAACTACAGCTTTCAGCTATTGACATTACTGACTGTTTTACCCCACTGAAGGGTAAGAGGTATGGGCACTTCATCTCAGATTCAATTAAGTCTTGAAAAACAAAACAACAAAAAAAATCCTATTTAAGTTTGCACAGCTTAAATAGATTATCTGAATGTGATGCTTTGATTTTTTTTTTTTTTTTCAGAAGTAATTATGACAAACTCAGTAATCAGCTCTATTAGCAGATTGATGAAACGGTTTAATGGTGCCTGTGGCATGTGAAAACTAGGGGAGTGGTTCTTTTGTAGTACAGGTGTACATGGAAAAAGATACTTGGCCACAGACCAGTGTAAATTACTTCTGTGAGCACCACAGTCTCAGAAATAATAGCCTTGTCCAGAAAAAAAACATGTAAAATTAAGGCTTTTGATTTGACCTCAGAAACGTATGTCTGTAACCCAGTCACGGCAAGCAGCACCCACACAACAGTGGCATCCACAGACAACATTAAATAGGTTTGTTCTTGCTTTCCCTTCTGTACACTCTGTAAGTAGATTGGGATTTGGCAAGCAACCAGCTTTTCACAGGGATTTCTCAGATGCTCTGTCTTATATTCTTCCCAAATATGAAACTAAATGGAATCGTTGAGAAGCTGATGCCACTCACAGTATCCAACCCAATGAGTAATTCAGTATATTTAGACCAAGAAGTATGATCTAAAGGGTACCTTGTTCTTTTTGTTTAGGACAGAACTGGCTATGGACCTCTGCTGCAAGAATCAGCTGTGCAAAGACTTAGGAAGGCAGCAATCTACTATCTTTTTTTTCACATCAACTGGAAAAGCACACTTAAAGGGCTAAGAAGAGAAAATGTAGCTAAAGGTCACTTTTTCCAGTCCCAGCTGTAGACTGTATTTTAGAAACTGTTGCCAATTTGGTCATGTTTTTTTTTTCTCTGTGCGGATTCAAAGCATTATGAACTCTGTTTTAGCAATCTTTGTGCAAGCTGGATTCACAAGAACCTGGTGAATTTTTAAAGGTGTCTTGGCACTGAAACTGCCGCTGATAGGTGGTGTTAGGCAGATACAGGTCTTTAAATCATATTTTAGCAAGCGCAAGTCTGATTTTCAAATGGGATTCTGTCATGTCAGTAATTTAGTGAAATCTGAACCATAAACATCAGTTCAGCAGCTAGAGGGAAAAGTGATGAAAAGGAGTACACAGTGTAAACTTCTACAGCAGGTTATTAATGTGGAATTTTTTCTGATAATATGGCTCATTTCACATTACAACCTTATACATTTTTTTTTAATTTTATCGTCTTTTTGTGCTGACTTTGATGCTGACACTTTGCTTTTATGTGCTTACCCATCTATTCTTGTTTGTATTTACTGTAATTCTTCACTACTTTTATTGTTAGGCATTTGCATCTGTTATTAATAGCAGATGGATAGAGACGAACGTAATCGCATGATTCAGCAGCAGTCATGTCTGTTTAGTCAGTAGCATCTGACACAGCATGCATTTACTGCATGATTGCACTGTCATGTTTGACAGAAATGATGGATTACTACTCCAAATAAGCTTTCAATATTTGTTCATTTATACACCACTAAACTGTATGTTCCTTACATCCACTCATTTCTGACCATAATTACAGTTCAGCCAGTTCTATCTTGGTTCTAAAACAGTATCAATATTGATTACTTTACAGTCCATTCCTCCTTGAATGGCTGATGTATTAATCTCATATGAATCTAGTATTGTAAAGTCTCACTTAAAAGAAGGCAGTCTGCTGACTGATCCATTTCTGTCATATTTTTCCTTATAGTCAAGATGCTCATTTGAGGATCACTGATTAATAAAAATAGCCTGAATAAATACATATCTTTTTTCCTCCTGATTTGTCAGACCCACCAGATTTCTATTGTATTTATCTGAGGTGTTTGTTTTGATTTAAAAAATGTTTGTCACTCTTCTTTTATATTTTTTGCTCCTAATTGAAATGTAAAATGTTGTATTTCAAAGAACAGTTTTATTTCTTCAATTTCAGGTGTATTTAAATACAGCAAGAAGAAATCTCATGAACTTTAAAGGCTATGTGTATACCACCAAATAAATCAGGCCAGGGTATGTCTTATGGCCCTGAGGACAAGTGGTGTGTCACGGCTCACATGATGTACAGCTAAACTGTAATCCCTCCCAGCAGGGAAGATTCATACACAGGCTACCTGCTGAGGAGAATCTTAACCATCCACTGAGCTATGTTGAAGAAGAGTGCATCTATACTAGTAAATTAAAAGGTGATATTGCCAAGGCAATGGAGCTTGGTCACATAGCCTGTTAAATATCTAGACTGGTCCCTGGCACAGTTTTGTCGTAGCACTCTCCCAGCCAATGCCAAAGCACAGTCCAGGAAACCCCACACACTGGGACCTGCTCTCAGCAGGAAGTCTGGATGCTCTTGCCCCAGAGTCAAGGGAAATTTGTGGTCTTGGTACAAACATACTGCAGAAAGCTGGCTCGAGGGCCAGGTTACCCTCCATACTCCTTTCTACTATAGAGGTGGCTTTTGTGCCTGGGGCAGTACTAGGTCCAAAACCCTAGCAGGGATCATGTTAACAAGTTAGTGGTACGGAGGTCTAGGTTAGTGCCAGTGAAATACACAAAAAGTGCAGAAGCAATTAATAGAGTTTCATGCTGTGTGTGACTGTTATGGAAATGCAACAGAAAATTAATGTACTAATTAAAATGCTGCAAATATCCTTCGTATTTAGCCCTTTAAGATGTAAACCCAAAATACTCAGATATGGTCTATTAGACCTGCATATTCTTGAAGCATTTTCACTTCAACATTGTTCATTTGAAGTTTTACTTTTAGATTATTATTTATAGTGGAGAAATGTATGATGGTACATCATGTTAGATATTTGTATGCTAGACAGTCTGCAGACATGAACAGTTTTCCTTAAGAGCAGTGACTAAAAAAGCTATTTAGCTTCTTAGCTCTGAAGTTCTGTTTATTAGAAGCAAATTAGGATATAATAACTAGATCTCTGGGGTGAAGCAAACAGGAATAAAAGATGTGAAACCAAACTTCTCTCTTACACTATGCTTCCCTTTCTTCTCAGGAGTTTCTCAGTTACCACTTGTCCTGCATATAATTTCTGCTTGTTACCTCCCAATCTTTGTCTGCTCCCTAAAAGCTACTTCCTGTTGAGCCTGGTATTTTCCTGAGAACACTTCAGCAATTTCTCTTTTTTTATTCCAGAGCACAGGGTTCAGCAGTTCAGCATGCCAGCAGCCTGCTGAATAGCCACAGGCTTCTGAAACCATGAGCAAACGAAACATGTATTTTCTGCCACAAATCATTTAGTGGGGAATGATGAGTTAACTTTGCAAAAGAGCACACGTTACTACTTTTTTTTTTTTTTTTTTTAAAGAAAGGCATTGCCTTTAAAAGGAAGAGAAACAACAATGTCACACAATTCTGCCATATGTCAGAATATAGCTGATAGACGTGCATGATCAAAAATAGCTGCTCCAAAACTGTGACCCCCCCCTTCAGTCCACCACAGGCCCTGTTCCTCCTCAGGCACAACCGAGCCAGCAGGTGAAAGAAACTTTTTAAATCAGCGGAAGTAACGACATGATAAATGGGAAGAAAGTAAGTAAGTCTAATTTAATGTTAAGTTTCCTATATGGAGTCTTGAAGCAGGCAATGAGAACAGGCCTGAACACTTTACCTCCTTTTGGTTATGGAAGGTAAACTGGTGGCTTTGTAAGAAAGGAGGGAAGAATTAGTGATGGTGGTGTATGAACACTGTAGGCTGATTCTGGTGAGGCTTTTAGGCTGTGATGACAAAAAAGGATTAAAACTGACTGGAGTTACTGTGCCGTAATAGATTGTGATGTATGTAGTAGGTACTGGCAGAGGCCTTTTGAAAATAGTATATTATTGCAATAATACTTAGTTCTCTTACTGCAGTTTGTGCATTTTTTAAGTGTATGATTTATCGAAGTCTCCATTAGAGCTGAAGAGCTTTGCGGAGCTGATGGAAACAATAGATATTTCAATAACTCGCTTCAGGCAAGCAAAATTTGTGATTCCTGGAAATGCTGTTTATAAAGAGACATTATGCACTGCAATTATTTTGTACTTTTGACCCAAGTGTTTAATATTATTTTGCTCTGATTGAAGATATTGTTGATTTGAATATAGCAGGTGTACTAATGTCATTGCATCTTGGAGATGACACTCCAAGGGTGGGGGAGAGTTCAGAAATGATTGAGCTCCCTTGAACTTCATCTTGGCAAAACTATACCTCTTCTGTAAAATAAAGAAATTCTGCAGCTATACAAATGTTAGATCTGCTTCAAGCCATATCAATTACCTATAGAATATAAAAAAATATTATTAGCAAAGTTTACTGTATCTTTTTCCCTATATTTGGCTGCAATTAAGCATAGTAATAAGAGAAACTTCAAAAAGGAAGTTATGTTCTAATTAAATTTTTTATATATAAATATTTAAAATTCTTTATGTTTAAAGTATGTGCAGTAGGATAAAGTATGGATAAAGTATCCATATCATATACAGCAGAATAACTGTCCAGAGCCTATGTTTGTAGCAGGTAGTTGCTGGCTGGAGATGGACACCTAGGGCTTATCTCAGTACCAGTGAATTAAATGGTACAGAGAACTTGGTACTGAGTCTTAATTTTCTGTACAGTTAGAGTGATACAATCGTCTCTTGTGTGATTTCTGGCTCCTGTCAAATATTTCTTGGCACAGCTCAAAAGAGCACTTCAGAGGCAGTTTGCAAGTTATCGTCTTCTTTTGTATTGTGCTACTTAGGTAAGTGCCATAAAAAATAAGCTCTGGCATGCTTAATTTACTTGTATATGTAGCCCTAGTAGTATTGGAAAGCATTTAGCTAATTCTTAACATTCTCACATGCTTTACAATTAGTATTATAATAAAGCTATGAGAGAATGAAGAATTAAAATAATGTCTAAACTGTATGTCACGTCCCAATTTCTTAGGATGACGACTCAGATTTGCCTATTCCCAGGTCAGGATTAAGGTTAAACAACACCAGGGATTCTTCAGTTCACAACATTCAACTTTTTTGTGTTCACAACAGATATTGGCATGAAACTTTGTCAGTAAGCCTTGCAACCTCTGCCACAAGTAGTAAACCTTATAACATATACTGAAAAACTGCAAACCTTACAACATATACCAACAAACTGCAAGTCTTGCAACATACCCTGATAAGCGGCAAATGTGCCCCGACAAGCCATAAACATGCCATGACAAACCTTGCCTTATACGCAGGGATACAGGGATAGACAGTCAGAGAAAATGAGAGAAAAAGAGAACAAGAGAGAGGCAGGTAGGGAGAGAAAGACAAAGAGGAAAGATTTTACCAGTCCTGGTTCCAGCATTGGTCCAGTTCTGGAGAGGCACCACCACCCAGGGCTTTGACTTGTGTCCTTTTATAATTCGTTGCCCTTCCTCTTCCTCTGTGTAAAATGGGGCTGGTCAGTGCGCTTGTCTGACCGAGCCCTGTGCCTGATCATCACAGGCTGTCCTGCCTTAATTACAGACTCTCTTAATTCTCTCTGCATGATCTCACTGTCCATCCTGTGTGTGTGAGGGGCAGCTACTGGGGGGAATGGTGTGAGTGGACTGGATGCCAGGTACTGGACTCAGACCAAGGGTATAGGTGCCCCTGGACTATGGTGCCAGTAACTGGGTGGGTCGGTGTCTTCCAGCTACTGGGGAGGAATGGTGTCTGTATGGAAAACCAGCTACTGGAGGGAGCAGCACAAGTGAGGGGCTCAGCACTGGTGACTTGAGCGGTACCACAGGTCACAGCCCATGTGCCTGGTGATGGCTGCAGGGCCAGTGAGTGTATCATCCCCAAACCTGGTGTTCATGTGTATTTGCCAGAGAACTCCAAGCTGAACTCACCAGTGAGTAGGAGGCCCTAGGTTTAGGCAGGGGTGTCAGGCAGATGGAAAGTCTATGCAGGTATTTGGGGGCACCTGCAGGTGTGGCATGCCTGTGGGATGAGTGTGGGTCTGTTGGCAGTGAGTACTGGGCTGGACCATCTGGAGAGTTGGGGACCTGTGGGGTGGGAGAGTGTCATGTGTGCACCCACATGAGTGATCTCCTGTCTGTGACAGCCCAGGAGGAGGAGGGGATGGGGCTGTCTGTGCTGATGTGAGTCCTGGTAGTGTTAGGCAGGGCACTGCTGGGCTGTGTGTGCCTTCTCTGTGGCAGGCCCGGTGGTGTCTTTTGCTTGTGCCCCAGGGATATGCACTTGCCTTTGCTGCTGGTTGAACTTGCAAACAGGGAAGTGGCAGCTGTGTCCACCGGTCTGGGACAGAGGAACCCCCAGGTCATGGAGCTGCTGGAGGCAGCAGCAATTTATAACATCCCTTTATTTTATGTACTGTAAAAGAGAAAGGAAGAAAAGGACAAAAATGCCCAGAATCATTCTGGTTAAAACAGCTGTTTTAGTATCTATTTCTATTTACTACTTTAATGAAAGTCATAGAGTCCATCCTGGAACCAGGGAATAGATTTCATTTGTTGGAGTGATTAAAAACCTTCACTGTTTGTGACCATCATGAAATTAAACTACACTGAATTTTAAATGGTCTATCTTGCTCTTAAGAGCACTCAGAGATACTGTAAGCTTTTACAAGCTTGGGGTATTTTGTTTGTTGTTTTTTTTTTAAAGTTCCAAACACTTAATTACTTTGTTGTTACTCGGTAATAAAAAAATAGAGCTGAATGTTGAAAATGTAAACATTAAGATAATCTGTATGCCAGCCAAAATTGTGTCGTAGCCTCCTGAAGAGCTGACACTTTCAGCAGTTGAACTTCTTGGTGTCAGTCATCTGTTCAGCAAAGAATGCCACTGCATGAGTGACAGGTCTCACATCAGCGCGGGATTGACTATGGAGCTCTTTAAACATGTTGTGACAGAAGCAATCTGAGCCAGCTTCAGAGGGGTTAGCACATTAAATTACCAGTGTCAAACCTCAACAGTGGGTACAGAAGAAAGTATAATGCTCTTGTATGGGCATTATATTGAGGGAGGAAATAAAGAAAACATGTCTTCGCTGCTATTCCCTCTGTGATATGCAATTAGAAGTTTGTGAATATAAGATTAACAGAAGAATCTTTCGATCTCAGAAGTATAAACTGCAATAATAAAATATACTGGTGCTTCACAAAGTGAGTGAAACACTTAAATTTTATCAATATTAAATGCTATTGATTTAAAAGTCTTATAAGAGGAGCTATGTGCTAATTTGATCCTCTCACTATAAACAAACACACTGTCTCTGTGATTGGATCTGTAGAGATCCAGTCTCCTGATGGTAAAGAACAGGCTACAGGAATGAAATTGAAGATTAAAATGGTTTCAGAAGAGACTCAGGAGAGACTCATATATGTGTGAGACAAGATCTGAGAATACAACTGTAAAATTAGTTACACTTCTGAATTCCCCCAAATTTTACCGATACCAATATCTTACCTAAAGTAGTTTAGTTAAAAAAAAAAAGGGAGGCAAGGGGGGAAAAGACAGACCCTAACCCCAAACAAATCAGAGTAAATTCCTAAGGAAGGGTGTTTCTGATGAGGAACGTGTAGGAAAATAGTACTGATTCTTGAAGGAGTTCAAGTCATTTGTAATCTGAAGTGAGCTGCATGGTTTTAGGTGCTATTTGGGACAAGAGGTGGTGCCCTGAGATGAAGGGACAGCATCCATCTGTGGTAGTGTTGTGAAAACACTTGCCTGAGATGGGCTTGCTTTTGAGCCAGCATACAGTTAGGGCTAGATTCTCTGGAGGAGTCATGTGTACAAATTTGGTTTTGGATTGTGTTGTGAAAGATTTTTGGATCCTAAACTCCAGACAGAGCATGAGAAAAGGTGAACACCTCAGCCTCAGATTTAAGTCACATGCTGCTGGGATGCATAGCTAAAATAGCCCCCAGAAATCCCTGAGAAAATACAGCATGTATGTAACTGCTCTTCAAGGGGATTGAGACACCTGAGTTCAGCTGGGATGCAGAATATTCTCCCTGATCAGGAGGAGCCTGCACAAGTAGGTATGCTTTAGAGCTGTGCTTCTGGTGCACTCTCTTTTCTTCCTATATTACTTCTGTGTTCATTTCTGCCATGTGACAGTGATTTGGCAGGAAGAGCTGCAATTATCTTTATCCCAATAAAGGCTAAACAAATAAGTAAGGCAGTAAAATTTAATTCACTCCAACTCAAGAGGAGTTTGAAATTAGGGGATTTAACTTCCTGGAAGAGTCCTTCTCTGGGTAAGTGAAATTCCTTAGTTTTAGAATTTTTCTAAGATTCATAGGCAAGTCTTTCATTTAAAAATAAAATAAAATACACATTTTGTTTGGAGCCCAGCTGCACTGTGACATTGTTAGAGCATTCTTATCAGACCCTCCAAGGGCATAAGTATAGGAATGCCTCATTTCTGCATTAGGTGAGGCAAGTAAAGGAGAAAGATGCCATGATGCTTAGATGGGGCAGTTGTGTACATGTATGGAAATAAGACTTTGATAGCTTTAATAGGACTTTAAAATCAATCATACAGGTAACTAGTGAATTTTATGTTTCCAAAATAAGGTATTTGACAAGATATTTCTCTTTTCCTGATGATTTACAGTATTGTCTTAATCCTGTTCCAAAACAACAGGGAAGGTACAGTACTCAAGCCAAGAAGCGTTCTTTCATGTCACAAAGTGGACTAGTAATAACACCTCCATCTGGTGTAAGACTGTGCCATCAGACAAGCAGTGTTACCATGCAAAGTAGTCCTGCTTTTGTTAAAGGATTGTGATAAGAAAAATTTTTTGGGAGAACCTCCAGTCTATCTCTATAGCTGTATTTCTATTCTTCAGCAAGGTTCAGTGCAAACAATAGAAATAAGACTACCTTATCTTTTTCCTGTTTTGAGAATGTTATAAACTGCAGGTGCAGATGCTGAGAAGAAAAAGTAGTTGTAGCTGCAAGCTGGTGCTTATAAAAAAAAGTTGTTTTAATTTCGAGCACAATTCACATTGTATAAATAACAGGGTTATACTGTGAATTTAAGAGACTACAGTGGTAAACAAAATAGTTTTTTATCATTAGCATATATTGCTTTTTTGATTTTGGTACTTGATTTCATGACTAAATAGTGAGTTCTACATAGCTTGCATGTTCATACAATTTACATATGAACATATTATAATACCAGAATGTTCAAGACTTCCCTATATAAATATACTGTGATCTAAAGGAAACTGCTATGTGATAGATTTTAATACAGATAGAAGCAGGTCACTAAAATTAAATATTTAATAAAATCAAGCCCAAGCAGTGGTCATTAATTCTTTATGCATTTTGTACTGCTAGTGCTGGTGGAAAAAGATGCATATATGGGTATAAAATACTTTTCTCAAAACCTGTGTAAAACTTCAACTGTGAAAGGCTCTAACTAATTTATTAAAAATTCTTTAATTGTACCTATGACTGTTGTTGGAACTAGCCCTCTAGTAATCCCTAAAGGATGTAATATAGATAGACACCTTGTAGAATCTGATTGCCCTTTCCAAAAGCGTATGTAATTCCACATAGACTTCTCATTAGCTTTGAACATAGCCTGCTCCTTCAGTGCAATTACTCGGGGCCTAGCTTCAGTTTTGTTAATTCTTCCTTAGTGAGAGATATCCTTTAGTATTTGTCTGTTTGTTCCTGGGTTTATTGCAAGGCACTGAAGTTAGGAAGATTTAAAGTGATGCTTTGAGGGATCAAAGCAAGGTAATACCATATACTGTTTAGAAATGGCATGACAAGTAATCTGCTTTGTTTTATTCTGTCATGGGGAATTTTATTGGGGGGAAAAAAAAAAAAGTGTCTAGGCTTGGGCCAGCTCCATTTTTCTGGTTGAGAGAATAGGTAGTCAGAGCAAATTTCATACATTACACCTTCTTATGGGTTAGACCCAGCGAGCGGCGGAGTCCCACCCAGCCACTCACCACAGTGGGACAGAGGAGGGAATTAGAAGGAAAAATATGAGAAAACTGTGGGTTAAATAAAGACAGTTTAATAGGTAAAGCAAAAGCTGTGTGCACAAGCAAAGCAGAATAAGGAATTAATTCACTGCTTCCCATTGGCAGGCAGGTGTTCAGCCATCTCCAGGACAGCAGGGCTCCATCATGCATAACAGTCACTTGGGAAGAGAGATGACATAACTCTGAATGTCCTCCCCTTCCTTCTTCCCCCAGCTTTTATTGCTGAGCATGATGTCACATGGTATGGGATATTCCTTTGGTCAGCTGGGGTCATCTGTCCCAGCTGTGTCCCCTCACAACTTCTTGTGCACCCCCAGCCTACTTGTTGTAGTGTGAGAATCAGAAAAGGCCTTGACTCTGTGTAAGCACTGCTCAGCAATAGCTAAACCATCCCTGTGTTGTCAACACTGTTTTCATCACAAATCCAAAACATAGCCCCATACAAGCTGCCATGAAAAAAATTAACTCTGTCCAAGTCAAAACTAGTGTACACCTAAAGTTCCCAGTCATTTCAATGGTACCATGGCTTGAGTAAAAAATACTGCACGGACTGTTATTTTTGTCCTAATTGTGTCTTTAATTGATTTATTTTGAAATTATTTTGAAGTGGGAGTATGTGTGTGGGTTGTTCCTTAATGACTTATTTTTCTTTCTACAGTAGGTTCTTTTTTTTACTTTAAAGCTTACAATACTTCATCAACTTTTAAAATCTGCAATGTGTATGGCTTTTTTACCATAATTATAATCTGCTGAGGAGTTAGATCTAATCCTCACTAGATAACGTGGCTTGTGCTTTATCTGTATAATGTTGGCCTTGTTAACATCCTTTTCTTTTGCTCATTTGTATCTCTGCATGCCTCAGAAATTCTTTAATCATCTCTTTTAGACTGCAGAAACTACACTGAAACTTTTTGGTTTTCTTAGCTTAATTGGATGCTCTGTTACTATGCAAAGGGAACTTCTTTGTAGATGGTAGAGCTGTCAAGTAATGCTATTGCAGAGTGAAATACCCTGAATTAAATCCTTCTCCCTCTTGAAGCTGGTGAGACATTTGCCTTTGTATTAAGATTTCACTCTTGGGTATGATATACCAACAGCAAAATATTTAAGAAATCATGGTGTAAAGACTTTGAAGGAACATACAGTAACTTCAACTTTCAAAGCAAAGTGATAAGTGTAGGGGAGGGAGTCCTTGCTGGGACATATTTCTTGCTCCCAACCATCTCTTGTAAAGTGTTCTGAATTTTTGCTGGTCTTTGCTCTCAATCTGTCTGATCTTGGTACCACCTAGTAAAGGAAAATAGCTTTCCTTTCTAATAATGTATGGAAATGATACTATAATATATAAAATACTTTACATGGTGCATTTATTTATAATATATAGTACTTATAATAAAGAAATATAAAATGCAGGCCAATTCTGTTATCAAATTAAATTTTGTATCACACTTACTCTCTCCAGCATAGGAGTATATGTTTTTTCTTTCCTATCAGTTTTACTTGGATTTAGTGACTCATTCTAAAAAACTATTCAGAAGGATGTTTGGTTGGTTTTCTTTCATAATAATAATGGCAATAGCATTAAAAATGCTTTCTAAGTAATAAAGACACTAAGTAGTTTTATCAGCAGCAGCCTGGAGGAATGTTGTCCTTCATGAGATGGATAAATTACCTGCTTTCCAAATCACCAGATGCATAGGGGACAAGGTATTTAATTATTTTCAGATGTATATTGTTAGAGTTTCTTGGTGTATTTAATGTTGAGAAACACTGGAACCAATGCCTTGCACTTATTCTCCATGCACTTAGGGGGAATACAAAATGATTGCTGCTGAACTTTATGCATCCAGACTTTTTGTGAAGATAGAAAATGGGCACAAATTATGTCTGTCAGTCTTCAGTCAGTATCCATCTCTAAAATGACTCCAGTCTGCTGTGTCAGAATCCCTCACTGACTTTTTTTCTGACTTTAAACACCTTCAGCATCTTTCCTGGAGAATAGCAATGAACTTACACTTCATTTATACTTATCAGGACTAACTTTCTTGAGAATTGCATATTTCATCCGTAGTTTGTTGTTTCAAATCCTTTGTTTGCAATACTGTACTGCAGGCTGTGTTGTGCTCCTTTCTGTGTTCCAGGACATTGAGCAGCTGCAGTCCATATTCTCTATGAACTGCAGGGGTCATTGTTCTTTCTGAATAGCAGTTACAGATGTGTAACTTCTAATTTGTATAGAAAAACTAGAAAATCTTTAAAAATTCTCAAGTAAAAAGGGATGTCTATGTACTTGAGTATGAGTCTGCAATTATAAGAATTATCTGAGAATTTTCTTCCAATCATCCTCCATCTTTGATGCTTACAGCTGTCTGAGCTAAAGCCAGTCTTTCTTAAGTAAATATTTGGAGCATATTTTTGTAGAATCATAGAAATATAGAATGGATTGAGTTGGAAAAGACCTTAAAGATCACCTAGTTCTAGCCCCTCTGCCATGGGCATGGACACCCACTAGACCAGGTTGCTCAAAGCCCCGTCCAACCTGGCCTTCAACAATTCCAGTGAGGGGGCACCCACAGCTTCTCTGGGCAACCTGTTCCAGTGTCTCACCACCCTCACAGTAAAGAATTTCTTCCTTATATCTAATCTAAATCTACCCTCTTTCAGTTTAAAACTGTTACCCCTCATCCTATCACTACACTCCCTGATAAAGAGTCCCTCCCCATCTTTTCTGTAGGCCCCCTTTAAGTACTGGGAGGCCACTATAAGGTCTCCCCAGAGCCTTCTCTTCTCTCGGCTGAACAACCCCAACTCAGCCTGTCCTCATAAGGGGAGGTGCTCCAGCCCTTGATCATCTTCATGGCCTCCTCTGGACCCGCTCCAACAGGCCCATGTCCTTCTTATGTTGGGGGCCCCAGAGCTGAACACAGTACTGCAGGTGGTGTCTCACAACAGCGGAGCAGAGAGGGAGAATCACCTCCCTCGACCTGCTCGTCACAATTCTCTTGATGCAGCCCAGGATGTGGTTAGCCGCCTGGGCTATGAGCGCACATTGCTGGCTCATAGTCAGTTTTCCATCCACTAATACCCCCAAGTCCTTCTCCACAGGGATGCTCTCAATTCACTCATCGCCCAGCCTGTATTTGTGCTTGGGATTGCCCTGACCAATGTCTAGGAATTGGCCTTGTTGAACTTCATGAGGTTTGCACAGGCCCAGCTCTCAAGCCTGTCAAGGTCCCTCTGGATGGCATCCCTTCCCTCCAGTGTGTCGACCACACCACACAGCTTGGTGTCATCAGCAAACTTGCTGCACGGGCACTCAATCCCACTGTCCTCGTCGCTGACAAAGATGTTTTGATGCACACTATGTGAATTCCCAATGACAGAAAAATTCTGAAGCTTCCTCTTGCTCTTTGTTTCATTTTTTAAGGTGGCAAAACCTGGAAATGGGAAAGAGGAAAGAAAATTACACCAAAAATTGAAAGTGAGATACGGTATTTTATTGCTTAATTGAACTTGGGGAAAATAATTTGTCAATTGCTTCCCATCAACTGCAGATGCAACTGACTGAAAGATTTGATTAGAAAGTACATGTACCTTCAAAGAGGAGAAAAACAGAAGAATTTTCATGCTAGCAGAACCTTAGCAAGAAACAGTACCTGGCGAATATATCTAAAAATGCAAATACAAAATTATGTACACACTTTAACTAAAAGGATGATTAACCACTAGAGTAAAATGGCAGTACTTTATGCCTCTTACAAGATATCTCTCAATTTCTGGGAGTTATATTTTACTATAAAAGTAGTTGGGTTCAAATAGGGTAACTATGTAACACTTTATTATGGGAAATTTAATGTCACCTTCAGTATTTGATCTAGAATCTTTAAAAGTCTCGTAATTTCCTATAGTGTTCCTATTTTTCCTATTCTTTCAAAGAATCTAAAATTCCTGTAAGTGGTATGTAAATTGAACCTATATTTTCCTGATAAAAGCTCCTGACAAGATCTACAAGTTCTCAGAAAAGCTAGAAATTCTCAGAACTAAAGTATTGTAACTGAGGAAAGTTGTTTTGTTTTGTTTTGGGTTTTTTTGTGGTGTCCCTCTTGTCCCATCCAGTGTGTCACCCCCATTCCTCCCCTTGTGAATCTGGGCTCCAGATTGCGAATTAACTCAAAGAAGCATCAGGGTGCTTTGTAAACTCCTCTGAAAATTTAATCAGTGAGTATGTATACGCATGAGTAATTATATGGACAGGCAATGCTAATTTGTGGACAGAAGACTACATTGAAATAATCTATGATATTTACAGTCAGATACAACTCACTGAAGTGCTAGAACCTAGGTTTCAAGTTCATTGCATTGTCTTAATGTTGGCCATGATGCAAATAATTTTGCACTTATCTCCCTTTCTTTCACCTTGGGCTCAAGTACATTGCAGAGTAATGCTAGATCATTTCTTGACACTGCTGTTCTGGTATCCTTTACTGCTGTTGAATTTTCTTCCCTCTTGTTGATCAATGTCAGCAACCCATTTAGCCATGATAGTACTATTTTCAACCCAAACCCACTTTACACACAAGGAGCATCACAATACTTTGTTAGCACAGTGCAGTGAATGGGAGTAAGAAGTCGTCTTTGTGCTGAGCCATTTAGACAATTAGCAGCAAAAAAAAAGACAAAGTTATGGGAAAGGCAAATGAAAAAGAAGGGGGAATCTGAAGTATCTTGTATGCAGTGTAGCACTGCTTGGAGCCATGAAACTGGGAGGTAAGTGGGATTTGAAGTTTATAGCTGAACTGATCTCATGACTGGCTACCACTCAGTGCTCCTTCTGAATCCCTAGCAGTATAAGTGAGGGGTTTGCTGATTCCAAAGTGTTTTGCCTGGAACAGGCTGACAAATGGGGGAAAAAAACTAATAGTATGAAAGCTGTAACTCCCAGATCCCTAGCTGGAGAGTCACGTAGCTGATAATACCTGCCCCAGACTTCACAAATATCTGGCTGTGGGTGAGACCTCTTGTGGTTTAGACACTTCGGCTTATTCTACCCTAATTCTAATAAAATTTTGTATATAACAAAATGCTTCAGGGTTATTAAATTTCAGAACTAATCTTTAAAAGGGACCTTCCCAAAAACCTTTATATTTGTGCTAAGTTAAATAATTATCCTTATGAGGACTATCATAAGTCCGTTGAGATTTTTTACTTCACTTATTTTTTTTTCTGTATGATTACCTGTTTACTTAAATAGAAAGGTAAGAGGTCATGGAAAAAATGAGTTATGTGACTTAAAAAGCAAATGTGAAAAAAAAAAAAATCACCAGCACAACATTAGCTAAGCAGGTATATTACAGACTGTGTGTAATTATCGAAGTGATATTCTGCAATTAAAACCTGTAAACAGTGTTCAGTAACTAAGACAACTGTCCAGTCTGCCATCCATGTAAAATTGTCTCTGGCCTTGTACACCTTGAAAGCTCATATGTCTTTGTCCCCCAACAGCAGGGGAATCAGCCTGGTATGAAGGGCAGGGAATGACAAAGTATCTTTTATGTGGCACTGCCTTGCTTGGAGCTGTAAAACTGATGGGTAAATGAGCTTTCCTCCTGTGATATACAACACTAAGTTCCTGTGGGTACTTAAGCCATCAAATGCATTTAAAACTTCTATTTTAAAACAGTAAGGTTACTTTCTGTAGTACTCTTAGTAGAAGAAAACCTGAGTTTTGTAGGTTATTTAATACCATGTAAAACACAGGAAGAGCTAAGTTAACAGTTCTACATTTTAGAAAGAGTAAACATGATCTACCACATTTCTATTTTGAGAAAAGTTAGTCCAAGAAGATCCTACACAGTTTATATTTAAAAGGAGGAAGCACCTCCAAAGGAGGATATCACCGTGTATGTATATGCCCAACTTGTAATGGGATCTGAACACAATGAATCTGCCAATTGGTTATTTTGATTAAAGGAAAAAGAGGTCCTGATTCACATCTGTAAAAGCCATCTGAGTCCTACTGCGCTCTCCCTTATAGCTACTCAGGTGGCTATTACTTTCTTTATTATTCATTCATTGCTGTGCTTGAGAGGAACAGTCCTTCTCTTTGACAACTGAAAAAAGATTTGATTTTTACAAAATGAATCTTAGCCCATGAAATAATAGAAGTTGGTTCCTTTACATATTACTCACTGCAGCAGATAAGTGAAATCTTCTGTTTGAGCACACCCTCTGCAGCTGTTAGTAAACTGACAGAAAAATCCTCAAAGGCATCTCAAAAGCATGGTGGGATTAGAGAAAAAAAAAAAAAAAAAAGCCAAATCTTCTTGATGTTAAGAAAACTTTTGATTAAAGTATTACTTAAATGTTTAACCATTCAATGTTTCAGTATTTCTACAGTTTAAAAAACAGCCATTACCCCACTTCATACCGTTCTGATTGATATGTGGCTTCTGATTGATGCAAGGTATATGTGTTTTTCTGAAATGGTCTAGTAACATCTCATTCCAGATTTCCTTTTATAGTTTTGTCAAGATTGTCACCATTGTGTTATGAATCATTACTTTCTCATTCTACTTCACAGAATCACAGAATCACAGAATTGTCTAGGTTGGAAAAGACCTTGAAGATCATCCAGTCCAACCATCAACCCAACATTAATAGTTCCCAACTACACCATATCCCTCAGCACTATGTCGACCCAACTCTTAAACACCTCCAGGGATGGGCACTCCACCACCTCCCTGGGCAGCCCATTCCAACACCTAACAACCCGTTCTGTAAAGAAATGCTTCCTGATATCTAGTCTAAACCTTCCCTGGTGCAACTTGAGGCCATTCCCTCTTGTCCTATCACTTGTTACTTGGTTAAAGAGACTCATCCCCAGCTCTCTGCAACCTCCTTTCAGGTAGTTGTAGAGGGCGATGAGGTCTCCCCTCAGCCTCCTCTTGATGATCTACTGAGTGTCGTGCTCCCAAAGAAAGAGTGTGTGTGTGTGTATGGGGAAGAAGCAGATAAATACACCTTTGCATGTTGTGTACTTATGTTAATACAAATACGTTGTGGTGGCAGCATTGTTGTACTTGTGGTGGTCTACAAATGTAAGCCAGGCAAATAAAACCAAGTAACTAAACTAAGTCATAATTGAGAAGATGCGTAATTTTTGGATATGAATCCCTTTCGCATGTCAGGATCCTGCTGAGCAAACCTTGTCACTTTTTGGGCAGCTTGCTGATACAAAGGGTTGAATTCTGTGCCCATAACTGAATTTAGCTGCTCTGAAGAGGTTTGGAATAAAATTCTTCATTGTAAATGCCCAAACTCAGTCAACAGAAACTTTAAATCTTGTTAGTATTAAATCACCTTTATCTGGGCATGTGTGGGGAGCAGTTGCAAGAAAATACTTTGACTGCACAAGTCCATCCTGAAGTACATTGATTCTAGTGAAACTTGTATGACCAGCTTCTCTGTCCAGTTATATTTCATTTGCACCTGAGTATGTCAGAAATACTTTGCCCAAAGGAGTCTGTATCTTTCATAAGGAGACCTTTGGTGTACAGTATTACTGGAATCCAAGAGACAGCAGAGTTTCAATAAATCAGAATACTGGAAGAAAAATGCCCCCTTGATTTCTAACAATTTTATTCTGTTACACCTTTTATTTGTTGGTTTTCGATATCTAGTCTGTATATAATTTGAATTTCTAACTGTTAGTTCTTTGACTAAACATTTATGATTAATGATAAGCATGAGTAGTGACACTGGATTGTGAATTGCCTCAAATAAAAGACAAACCAACCCATGAGATTTCTAAATCTCATCCTCACTGTTTTGAGAAAAAGTTTAATAATTGGGATATACAAAGACCCGAAAGCCTTTAATTTCGAATAAGCTATTCCATGCTTTTTAATTTTGCCAGTAAGATCATTGCACATCTGGCACTGAAATTCTGGAATTTTCTTTCAAAATTTGGTGTGTCACATAAGATCAAAAAAAAAAATCTGTTCTTTTATCTACTTCTGTCAGATACAATTTTTTAAACTGTCTACTGCACTGCTAATGTTTTATAGGAATAGCTTTTGCAAAATGCATTTAATAAACTATTTTTTTAGCTCTTAGTGAAAATATTTTGAGGAGAGATTCAATGTGTTGTAATTCTTACAGTGTTATTAGCATACCTTTATTGCCTCAGCATTCAGCATCTAAAATAAGTTCCAACAAACTCTAAACTTAATTTTCCAACTGTCAGAAACCATGAAGATCTCTAATATTTGTAAATGCCACATATTGGAGATATTGAAGCAGCACTTAATAGTTTGAAGTATTTTGTTGATTTCATAAAGACTTCTTATATCTTTGGGAGGTATTTCACAGCCAGACATGGAACCATATTAAAAATGTGGGTGAATGATGAAGGCAGAGCATGTTTGTCTCTTGAGATGTTACCCCTCACCTTGACAAGCTCTTTGTAAATGGAAAACTGGTTTAGCAAAAAAGAGCTGCTGTGATTACTGAATGAACATAAAGCTTTCACTTCTCTGTCATTTAACAGCTGACAGATTACAGAACTGCTTTTTGGGGAGAAAATTTAATAGGTTAGTATTAACAGACAGATATATATAATCACTTTCTCTCCAGGGTTTACGTGAAGCAAATTGATGTGCCAAGCTGCGCCTTAGAGGGACAGTGCAGCAAGAACTGGTGCCTTTCAAACCTTAGAATACCATACAAGGCCATAAGTAGCTGTTGAACTGGGTAAAATCTCCAGGCAACAGATTTGTATGAAAATCTTGGCAAAAAAAGCCTATTTGATCTATTGAAGTCTTTCAAATTTGTGTAGGTATGATCCTTGCTATCAGCACAGTGCAGATTTTATCCTTGCTTCATTCTTTCATATCCTGTGGGGTTGTTCTTTTAACTGATTTTTAATTGTTTTTTGTTCATACATCCAAGCAAATGGGGATATGTTGAAAACAAACCCCCAAAACTCCTTGGTTGTATGCGAGAAGGTTGTCCTATTCTACTGGAGGTGGCATCAGAGGTAACTATGATTTCTCCCCTGAATAGTCATTGTAAAGGGAAAGCTGACCTTAGTGCTTCTTTCTATTTACTATGGGGTGTGTCATAGAAGTATTTAAAAACAAAACAGATGTGAAGTGCTCTCTGAGGGACAGCAAACGGGTAGGACAGTGATCAAATAGCCATCCAAAAGTTTAGTGTCCATCCACAACAGTAGCTTCTGATGCTCTTTCTTTTCCTTGTCTAGGATGAGTGAGCAATCAATACCATCCCAGTGTCTTCATCTATATGAGGATATTAACCACTGTCAGGACATGAGAAGGAGCACTAACAGCTGTCTATACTGTTGTTAGATGGATTGCAACATGAGTTTTGTTTGGACCAAGGAGAAGTTTCCTGAATGATTCTTGGGAGTGACTCAGAAGCTGGTACAGCCTGCTGACTGTTCCAAACAGGCAATCTGGATGCAGGTTCATAAAGTGTAATAATAATGTGCCAGCTGGCCTCAGTTCCATTCAGTTTTAGTGTATAGTGTAGTCAACACGTCTCCTTATCCTGGTCTAGTGACTCACATGTACATGAAGTCTCTGGAAGTGCAATGTTTGGTGAAACACAGACTTCTGAGGTTTTGAGTAGAAGAGACTTGGGTTTTTTTCAGACTTAGAAATCACCCGTACCCCCTTGCACACTTGTAGTACAGGACCAAACATGGAATTAATGAATTCTGGGACAATTTCAGTATTAAACTCTCTTCCATTGCTTCCAGTAAATAGTCTTTTAGACAAATAATAGCAGACAACCTCCTTTAGCTGCACATTGAGCAAGTATTGTAGCAAAGTAAACTTTCGCTTTGATATGGCATCAGCCTCACAGATGGCTTCATTGTTCAAATAGCCACAATACTAATTTGGCTGTCAAGATTGTGATAAAACTGAAGAGGATGAAAATACCTTCTGGTGTTCCATATGCTGTTTTGAGCTTAAGGTTAAAATAGACAACGGCAATCAAAGTGGACAGAATGTCATATTACATAAAAACATTACAGAGAACTAGTGGATTTCTTCTTTGTTTTGTTTTATTTTTTACCACACTGGTGGTGGTGGAGTCCCAAAAGAATTACGAATGGAAATTGTTTAATAGTGTCTGTCTGCAAGTGTCAGTTACAGCTGCAATCTCATAAGAAGAGCTAGATGACAATTCAGTGTCATCTCCAGATCATAGAATCATAGAATGGTTTGGGTTGGAAGGGACCTTAAAGATCATCTAGTTCCAACCCCCCTGCCATGGGCAGGGACACCTTCCACTAGACCAGGTTGCTCAAAGCCCCGTCCAACCTGGCCTTGAACACTTCCAGGGAGGGGGCATCCACAGCTTCTCTGGGCAACCTGTTCCAGTGTCTCACCACCCTCACAGTAAAGAATTTCTTCCTTATATCTAATCTAAATCTACCCTCTTTCAGTTTAAAACTGTTACCCCTTGTCCTGTCGCCACACTCCCTGATAAAGAGTCCCTACCCAAATTTCCTGTAGGCCCCCTTTAAGTACTGGAAGGACTCTATAAAGTCTTCCCAGAGCCTTCCCTTCTCCAGGCTAAATCACCCCAACTAAGCCTGTCCTCATCAGGGAGGTGCTCCAGCCCCTGATCATCTTCATGGCCTCCTCTGGACTCGCTCAAGGAGGTCCATTTCCTTCTTATACTGGGAGCCCCATAGCAGAAGACAGTACTCCAGGTGGGATCTCACGAGAGCAGAGTAGAGCGGGAATCACCTCCCTCGATCTTCTGGCCACACTTCTCTTGATGCAGCCCAGGATGCGGTTGGCTGCCTGGGTTGTGAGTGCATGTTGCTGGCTCATAGTCAGTTTTCCATCCACTAATACCCCCAAGTCCTTCTTCACAGGGATGCTCTCAATACACTCATCGCCCAGCCTGTATTTGTGCTTGGGATTGACTCAACCCATGTGCAGGACCTTGCCCTTGGCCTTGTTGAACTTCATGAGGTTTGCACAGGCCCAGCTCTCAAGCCTGTCAAGGTCCCTCTGGATAGCATCCCTTCCCTCCAGCGTGTTGACCGCACCACACAGCTTGGTGTCAGCAAACGTGCTGAGGGTGCACTCAATCCCACTGTCCATGTCTCCACAAAGATGTTATATAGCACTGGTCCCAGTAGTGACCCCTAAGGAACACCACTTGTCACTGCTCTCCACTTGGATATTGATCTGTTGACTGCAACACTTTGAGTGCCACAACCCAGCCAATTCCTTATCCACCGAGTGGTCCATCCTTCAAACCCATGTCTCTCCAATTTAGAGACAAGGATGTCATGTGGGACAGTGTCAAATGCTTTTCACAAGTCCAGGTAGATGACATCAGTTGGTCTTCCCTTATCCACCAGTGCTGTAACCCCGTTGTAGAAGGGCATCAAATTTGTCAGTCACGATTTGCCCTTAGTGAAGCCATGTTGGCTGTCACCAATCACCTCCTTATTTTCCAAGTGCCCTAGCATAGTTTCCCAGAGGATCTTCTCTGTGATCTTGCTGGGCACAGAGGTGAAACTGACTGGCCTGTAGTTCCCCAGGTCTTCCTTTTTTCCTTTGTTAATAATGGGGGTTATGTTACCCCCTTTCTAGTTAGTGGGAACTTTACCGGACTGCCATGACTTCTCAAATATGATGGATAGTGGCTTAGCCACTCCATCTGACAGTTCCCTCAGGATCCACGGATGCATCTCATCAGGTCCCATAGACCTGAGCACCTTCAGGTTCCTTAGATGGTCTCGAACCTGATCTTCTCCTACAGTAGGTGTTTTTTCATTCTCTCAGTCCCTGCCTTTGCCTTCTGCATCTTGGGCATTGTGGCTGGAGCCCTTGCTGGTGAAGACTGAGGCAAAAAAGTCATTGAGTACCTCAGCCTTCTCCATACCTGGGTAACCAAGTCTCCCGTTTCCTTCCGGAGAGGGCCCGCATTTTTCCTAGTCTTCCTTTTATCGCTGACGTATTTACAGAAGATTTTCTTGTTGCCCTTGACGTCCCTGGCCAGATTTAATTCTGTCAGGGCTTTGGCCTTCCTAATCTGGATACCTGGCTACCTGTCCTTCCTTCCACCCTCTGTAGGCTTCTTTTTTTTTCTGTTTGGGCTTGTCCAGGAGCTCCTTGTTCATCCATGCAGGCCTCCTGGTGTTTTTGCCTGACTTCCTCTTTGTTGGGATACATCACTCATGAGCTTGGAGGAGGTGATCCTTGAATATCAACCAGCTTTCTTGGGACCCTCTTTCCTCCAGGGCTTTACACCCTATGTCACATCCCACTTTCTGAGGATGATGACTCAGATTCACTGATTCCCAGGTCAGGATTAAGGTGAAATGACACCAGGAATTCTTTAATTCACAAAAGTCTATTTTTATTTGCTTACAACAGATATTGGCATGAAACTGTCAGTAAGACTTGCAACCTCTGCAACAAACAGTAAACCTCATAACATACACTGACAAACTGCAAACCTTACAACATATACCAACTAGCAGCAGATCTTATAACATACCCCAGGAAGTGGCAGACATGCCCCAACAAGCCATAAACATGCCCCGACAAGCCTTGCCTTATACGGAGGGATAGAGAATGAGAAAGAGAGAAAAAGAGAGTGAGAAGGAGGCAGGTAGGGAGAGAAAGACAAAAAGGAAATATTTTACCAGTCTTTGTTCCAGTGTTCGTCCAACCAGCCTAGAGGTCCAGTTCTGGAGGGGCGCCGCTGCCCAGGGCTTTGACACATGTCCTTTCATAATTCCTTGCCCCTCCTCTGGGCAGGCACTTGGACTCATTAAGCTAATTAAGAATCGTGCAGTCTGTGCACATGTCATGTGCTTCTATAATTCTCCTTGCTTTGGTGCATGCATAGTTTGTATGTTCGAATTCTCTGGAAATGGGTCGGTGGGTTTGGGGGTCGTTGGGGAGTTACTCCCCCTTCTCTGCAAGTATGACCGTTGTCTGACCTTCTGGGTGTATGCGTTGTGAGAATGGCTTCTCTATTGACTCTGTACAGAGTCACTCAAGATAGGGAAGTTCAGCCTCAGAAAAGTGTGTTCTCAGCTCTGCCGGTCCCCCTCCTCTCACCACATCTTCCTGCCATTACCTGCACAGTCCCAGCATTTCCATAGAGACCATCTCCTTTTCCAAAGTTTTATAATGAATGTCTGAGACATTAACTATGGTTTCATTGGACTGTCACACCATGCTACAGTACCAAGCAGATCACTGAAGAGGCCAGAGTCAGCTCTTCTGAAGTCCAGGATAGAGAGCTTGTTGTGTGCCCTCCTTGCTGCCCTAAGGATCTTGAACTCCATCATTTCATGGTCACTGCAGCCAAGGCTGCCTTTGAGCTTCACACTCCCCACCAGCCCCTCCTTGTTGGTGAGAACAAGGTCCAGCATAGCACCTCTCTTTTTTGTATCTGTCACCTGGAGAAGAAAGTTATCATCAATTCATTCCAGGAACCTTCTGGATTGCTTATGCCCTGCTGTGTTGTTCTTCCAACAGATATCAGGGTGCTTGAAGTCCCCCATAAGGATCAGGGCTTGTGAACGTGAGGCTACTCCTATCTGTCTATAGAGAACCTCATCCACTCAGTCCTCCTTGTCACGTGGCCTGTAGCAGACCCCCACTATAATGTCACCTGTCCCTGCCTTCCCTCTAATCCTGACCTATAGGCTCTCGGTCAGCTCCTCATCCCTCCCCAGGCAGTGCTCTGTGCACTCCAGATGCTCATTGACATAGAGGGTGACACCCCCTCCTTGTCTCCTCTACCTGTTCTTCCTAAAGAGCCTGTATCTTTCCATCCTAACACTCCAGTCATAGAAGCCATCCCACCACATTTCTGTGATGCCAATAAGATTGTAGCCCTGCAGCCGTGTGCACATCTCTAGCTTCTCTTGTTTATTCCCCATGCTATGTGTGTTTGCATAGAGGCATTTAAGTTGGGCCCACAGTGAAGCTGACTCTCTGATTGAAGTGGCTGGAATTCCTTTGTGCTGCTCTTCAGGTGCTCTCCTGATGACCTGCGATCCCTCTCCAGGCCCTGGGCATCTATTGCTGGCACTGGCATCAAGCTGGTAAGAGTGGGATGGATTGAGGTTTCCCTCTCCCAGCAACTGTTGTTTAAAGCCCCTTTCACCAACTTGGCAAGCCTATGACAAAGATGCTCTTCCCCTTCTCTGACAGGTGGATCCCATCAGCCCCCAGTAGCCCAGGTTTCTCAAAGCAAGTCCCATGGTCTAAGTAGACAAACCCCTGGCTGTGGCACTGGTCCTGTAACCAATGGTTGATTTGCCAGACTCAACTGGTCCTTTCAGACCCCTTCCCTTTGACTGGAAAGATCCAAATTGTCCTAAGTGTTAGTCCTCTGAAGAGTAAGTTTTAGTTAGACCATTACTGAACACGTGAACTATAAATAGAGCTAATACAGAATTCAGTGGGGTGGAGGATATTACTGAAATGCCAGTTGTGCAAATAGAGTTTAAGAATAATATTTAAAAAAAGAAGGAAAGTTGCGATTTGTAACTACAGGATAGGAAATCTTCACTCATTAAGAATCCCTGAGATCTAATGCAAATCAAATTCATGATGGGCTGAGGACCAAAGTGCTTTAGAAATTTCAAGGGAATTTTACAACAGAATTTTCAGAGGAAACATTGTGAGAAATCTGTCCACTATCACTTGTTGCTGCTCTCCTGTTACTTACAACTTTATTACTTAGTAAATAATGTTTATGGGTTTCACTTGAATCGGGATGATTGTTCTCCTGGGAAAAAACACAGGTCATCATTAGAAGATTGAACCGGTATGCCTCTAGTTGTGGTATTTACTTATTCTTTCAGTTTTTTGGTAAAAGCATGAAATTGAACATAGCTACCGTCTACGTTTATCTCTATGGCTACATTTCAAAAAGAGACATCTCTGCAAGCAGTTATCTTGCCTGGAAACTGACGTTCAGAGCCAGGTTTACAATGCTGTGTTCAGCAGGGTGCTGAACTGTACAGGCTAGCTGCTCTCAGCCACTTTACAGCACTGGGAGTGGGTATGTAGTTAAAGAAAAGGCTAAGCTGGTCTATTTGCTAGGGTGAAGCACTATATTTCTTTGACTGCGGTGCTTTCAGGATTTTAACTATTCTCTCCGTATTTCACTGTATTTTGTGAAAGTACAAGTGAATTTTGAAATTCTTCACACCCTGCTACATTGAATGATGGAGATGCACTCCGACTTAGGTTTGAAAGTACTTCTCTGTGTCTGGATTGTTTCTGTGCTGCCTCAAAGTTAATATAGTAAAAGGTTCTCATCTGTCTTTTCGAGTAACTGTTCTCACATACGCATGCACATGTTTGCTTGGTTTCTAAGGCATCTGTAAGATGTGTGTAAATAATAATATTGCTCCTCCAGTGTGATCCCAGGAATTTTTATTTTCAAAAGCTCTGACATTTGGTGTTCAATCTTTTTGTTTCCTTTTTCTGGATTGTATACTTGATTAAAGGGATATCATGCAACTTTGTCACACATTTTCTTTTTTAATATGGAATGGAAACAAAATGAAGCATTTCTAACAAGCACAACACTGTTTTAGTTTAGATTTACAATGTATTTAAGTAACTTTTTTTTCTCTAGACCCCCTGCTTCCTTATCCCATCAGTGCAGCAGGATTTTTAGCAGAGTGCTCATACATAATGAACGTACAGTGACATCAGCTTGGCATGATTCAAGCTTAAGGGCTTTTGAAGGAGCTTTTAAGGTTTCTCATGTCACAACTGACTAATAAAAAACAAAAAAGCCAAACAAGAAAACACTTAAGGATGTATTTGCATGATGCAGCACAGATCCTTTTTCTAGAAATACCGTGTTTTTCAGCTAAAAATACGTGCTAAAATATGTACTTACATGACAGAAGTTCTAGAAGTTCTGAAGGTGCCACTACATTTAATTGAGAAAAAAGGTTTAGATAAAAAAACCAAAACAAAACAACCCCAATTTAAGCATGTGTTTATTTAGCCCATAAAATTCTCATTTTCTGATTAATTAGGATGCCACAAATATCATTATGTCAGATTACATATGTAGAGTTTTGTTCATCTTTCCTTACTTGTTTCTCCTCCCCCTCCCATTTGTGCAAGAGCCCTTTTACCAGGTATTTGTTCTAACTACCATGCAAAGAAGTTACTTTATAGAAAGCAGGTGTCAAGAAACTTTATATGATGGTTTCATAATGTGGTTCATTTTGGTATCTGAACTTGTTTTCTTCTTGCTGGCTTTCATTCTTATTCCCACATTGCAGCTAACCAGCATCTCAGCTGCACAATCATCTCTATATTTTTTCCCCTCAAGCTTAAATATCCTGCCAAACATGTATTTATGTGTGTGTTTGAGGGATCTTTTTGCTTTTCAAGGACAGGTCAGTTCCGTGCACTTATTCATAGATTATGTGTGTAGACCACTGTAAGAAACAAGAGGACAGCACAAGGCAGCACTGAAAATAAGCAACTGAAAATAAACGACAGAAATTCATGTTGTTGTGTTGTAAACAAAGGTTTGGTGACAGAATTTGCTGTTTTAAGGAGCACTCTCTGCTTCACATTGGCTGGTTAAATAGAAGATCTGTGTTGCATGTTGTGTGACACTGACATATGAAAACAATTAATTTGGGAATCCTTTTTTCCCTATGAAGTCATCTGAGTCATGAAAGCTTACAAATTCTCACCTCACTAAAGTCACATTAAAATTGATATTTTCATCAAAGCTGTGTTAACTTTCACAGACTGTAGCTGTGGAGGCAAAATACTCTATTTCATTTAAGTCCATGAAATGCTGCACATTGAAATGTATGTTACCTGAGGACTTCCCAGGTAGCAGGCTATATATAATTCTCCTATAGCTAAAGCTGTTGAGAGGGTAGATTCTTCTCCTGCCCTTATACTGCTGTTTTTCCATATTGCTGAAGCAGTGAATAAATTATTTGACACTCTTGTTGAAGTATGAGCCTGCAAATGCTAACCAGACAAAAGCCTTTGTAACTCAACTTTCTGATGCCATTTTTAAGAACAGGTGGGGACAAAGTTGAAAAAGGCACTGCTGGATTTCTGTTATCACAGGGATATCTAACAACAGCAATAAAATGAGGTATTGAATTAGGAGAGGGAAAAATCTCCTCACCGTTCCTTCAGAAAACTAGAAGGACTGCAGGTGCTCGGGAACCACAATTCTATCATCCATGGTTTTTAACCATACATGCTTCTGGCATGGTTTTAACCTGTGTCTAAGAAAATTCTTAGCATTGATCATGTAATAGGATAAGACATTTTCTGTAGACACCATTACTGTAAGAGGTGAGCAGAAGTAGTTAGTTAGATGGCTATGACTTCTGCAGTGCCACTGTCTTCAGGACCTTAGTACAAGCCCTAATTCCTTTTATTTTCAATTACAGGCATAGGCAACAGACTTGTATGTCATACTGAATTCCTGTTAAAAATTTGTCTCACATTTGTCTGTAAGCAAGATAAAGTTTGAAGTTTCTGATGGCAATGGAGTTCCACTTATCAAAGTGTTAAGGGCAAAAGAAGAATTGTGGGAAACTTGCGAGACCCCACAGTCCAGCTTTGTTAAAGGCCACCATAGCGACAGAAGTGAGGGAGTGCCTGAACCAGAGCAGAGAGCACTCCTGGTGATGGGACAATTTGTTCCCGGGGCTTTTCTGTAATCTCAACAAACAGTAAATCAGGGTATAAGAAAGAAAGAATGAAAAGGGAAGAAGTATTTTTTGAAGGAATATTGCCTTAGTAATAAGGAGCTGAAGATATGATGGCAAGCTGGTGATAGCTGAAGACGAACCTCTATTAAATCGAGTAGTGTATCTATTACTGAAGCTGATTTTTTTCCAAATTTAATCTGCCATTACTTTCTTGTCTCTCTTTCAGTCCCATAAGGTTTTCCCTGACCTCTAAGTACTTAACCTTGAGAACAGAAAAGTGGTACATACAAGGTGTTCCAAAATTTGTATTTACCAAATAATACATGACACTGGGTATTTTGCATTAAGCCTTATATGTTCAGAGTTAAAGAGTCTTTCTTCTTGAACACATTTTTCTGAAACATAAAGCATTTTGTTTATATTTAATAAACATAATTTCAAGTGTATCTAGGATATTTGTATACAATATGATTACAACTTTATAACTTGAAGAAGAGTAAACTCATGCCTTACTCTGTTAAAATTATTGTCCTTACATACTATGGCAGGTAAAAAAAAAAAAAAAAACAGGCTTCAGATTGCTAGATGTATAAAATTTATGTATAGTTGGGTAAGATATATGTAAATTCTTTCATTGCTCCACTACTTTTTTAATAGTAATGAGAATATAAAAATCTTGATCATGCAATATATTTTGTTCAATCATATATCAAGATAATAGTATTTGGTACACTCCTGTCTTCCATCTTGACAAAAGCGTGCTTTTCCGTGTAAAATCAGAAGTCCATTAACTTTCTCATTCTCTGTCAAAATCAATTTTAAGTGTCTCACTGAAAAGCAATGTCAGACCCAAATGTCTGTGTGTTGGCAGGGTGACAGGATAGATGTGCAAGTGTGTCTGTCAGACCTTTTGATTCCAGTTATGTCAGCTGGATGAGGAAGCTTCTTCATACCTTGATCAGACTCCTTAAGACACAGGGAGTCATTTTTATTTTAAATTGATTTCTAAATTAATGTCAGCTTCAGAGTAGTCGTACTCCCCTGTCCTGATCCAATGTCGGGAGAGGTTTCGATATGATCCGAAGAGCAAGATTAAGACACAAACGAGGTCAAATGCCGTATACCCCAAACAGGTTTTTATGATTAAAAAAGTGAAGAGGGGTAGCGATAGGACAGAATGGAAGGAAAAGACAGAAATAAAGCAAGGATGCGGGATAGGGCTGCAAGAATAGTCACCACCATGGATCCAGCGGTGTCCCCTAGGTCCTCAGTCTTCAGTTCTTCGGTGGTGGGTGCACACGGATCTGGCTTCAATGGTGGGTGCACACTGAGCAAAGTTTTCTGTTGCCTTTTTAAGTTCATTGCATCTGCTGATTAGCATATCTGCTCACCTTTAGGTTTTTTTTCTCTGGTCCCACAGGTTTTATTGCATCTGGCTTCAGGGCAGGAACATTTGCCTCTTGTCAGTTCATTAGCAATGCAGGCATGGTGTCTGGCCTACACAACAGAGCCACAAATGGCTACAGGATGGGGCCAGCTCAGTACAAGTCTGCCCCTTTGAGGCTTGTGTAAAGAGTCTGGACAATGCAACTGCAAAGAAGTGGGGGGGTGCATCCTTCAATACACTCCCACTTCCCTGGGCGACATCCCCCAGACCAATCCACAGGCCGCAGCAGCTTGTCCTGGAGGTTTGCACAGACACAAGCAAGCTTTGAGACAGTCATATGACATTTCAGTCTCTCACATCCCCCCAGTCTCCTCTCTCCATGGAAACTGCCCAATAGTTTCATGTTTTGCTTAGAATGCTTCTTGTTTTCAGCTTGCTTGTAATTGTGATTTGTTCATGTGCTTTCATTTTTGTTCCATCCTTGCCTTCAGCTTGTCTAATATTCCTTATGACCTGTTATTTGCTTTCCAGTGTCTTCATAGTGACTGCATTTTAATCTTCATTTCTCAGATTATAGCTGTAAAAATCTTCCAATATCTTCTTAAAATCTCTCCACCTCTTGATCACTTTAGTTGGCCTGCTCAACATTTGCTTCAGATTGAATTACTCTTATTTGAACATGAGTAATCAGATTTTTATGCAGGCCTCCAGATAAGGTCTTATCAGTTTCTTGTACTTATCTTTCTGTTTGATAAGTACCTTGTTTAACACACAGAGATATTGTTGGTTTTACCTTTATATCCTATGGGCATTCAAGCACAGGATGGATTTGGTTTTTATGAATCAAGTGTAGTTTTTTGTCAGACCTCAAAAGTGGTCTGGTTAAAAAAGGTATTTGCTTGGTTTTATATGTTATATAGGTAGTGAGTGAGAAGTAGTCTTCTGATTGTATTTTTTTATGTTGACAGTTTGGAAGTAGTGCTGTGGAAGGGTAGTTGAGAAAACAGAAGTTCCTTCATTGCCAAAAGGTCATCATGATCTCTCTCAGAGTAAGAAGGGCAGATATTACACACAGTTGTGATGATTGTACTGACAAATTGGAAGAGAGACCATAGAACACACTGAACTTTTTAGAGGAGGTGGAAAAGCATGATTTCGATATTTTTAAGAATATGACTAATGACTTTTGATCTCTGGTAGCTGGCAAAGTTTCCATTCATAAATTTTGCACAGCTCAAATGCTTTTTATAGCCTCAGCCTGGACTGTCATGCTCTGCTTGTTCTCCTGTTTCAAGAAGAGAGAATTAAAATCTAGAAATACTGCTCACTGATCTGGACTCATCTAAGAAAGTGTGTAGTACATCTGAGGCAAAATAAGTACAAGGAAGTAGAAAGTTTTGACTTTAACTTCAGATTGCCTTTGCACTTGAGAGTTTTCTGGCATTGTTTGTACAATATTGACTTTTATGGTCTTATAACCAACGGCAAGACATTTATTACATACTTCATAATAAAAGTAAACACACTAAAAATAAAATCCATCAATCTTTTGTTATTACCTGCACAAGAAAATTAAAATATCAATCTCAATGTGGAAGATATATTAGAGTTTTAAAGTTGCTGCATACTCCCAAATGATTTTCATAGCTGTGCAATCCAATACAATTTTGTACATCCTTAGAGACAGATAGACACAGTTGGGTAAATGCTTGTAAAACAAGAAAGCTGTAACTTTCAAAAATGATATGATCCAAGTGTTCTATCTGGAAAATATTGCAGTGATTTATGAATGCACAAATCCAGAAACAAACACATAACAGGGAAGAGATTTCCTTTTATCCTTGGATTCTATGAATATACAGGTTTCTACTTGCTCAGCTAACAATAATAACCATAACAGATTTTTTTTTTTTTTTTTTTTTAATATCCCAATAAGGCTGTGGTTTTTTGTTTGGTTTGTTGTTTTTTTTTTCAAGAAAAAAAATCTCAAGTAGGCCAAATAAAGATAGTCTGAACAAAAAAGTTGCCAGCAGATAAAGAGTGGGCCATGTTTGATGCTTCAGTATGTATGTTTCTGTGCCATGTAGATTTTTGAATGCTGTATTTGGCACCTTGATGTGTAAATATGGCTTAATTATCAGGTATTTCATGATCTTGCACTTTGTATGTTTTGGTTTCTTTGTGTGAACTCTTCCTTTCCCTAGACTAAACAAAATGAAATCCGTTATTTTTTTATGAAATAATTTTTAAGAAAGATGTAAATATCCTATGTTAGATAACTTGCAGACTAAAGCTTTCAAGGTTAGTTGTGTGTCTGTGTGGGGGTGTGTGTATGTGCATGTGTGCCAATGACAAAAATTATGGTACTACCCTTCTAGTAGTATATTCTGATCATGATTTTTTGTAACTCTGGGGTTGGGAAAAATGTCCTCATTTGTTTTCGGGGGGAATAAAGTTAAAAATTCTATGCACATTTTTTTTTTTTTTTTTTCCGCCCACAAATTGATTAACAGCTTAGATCTATGTCATATGTGAGATTTGTATTTTGACATATCAGCTGCTGGAAGAGGTCTTGGAGAAATTATGGGGTATTTTATTAAGAAAAACCCTAAAACTGGAGACATTCAAACTGAAGATTTACTGTTTTGATCTAATGTGCATATGTGTGTATGTACATATGTACACACTAAAATAAATAGACTAATAATTGAATGTTCACAGAAGTCTGTATTAAATATTGTAAAAAAACCTATTATATAAACTAAAAATTAATTTATTGATAGTACCAATGGAGAGTAATTGTTGAATTACACTTCCTGTGGAACACATTTCTTTTAACTATTATTTTTCTTATTATGTGGTTTCACCTTATCTGTATTATAGTGGGGGCTTTTTAAATATAAGAACTTAAACATAAAATTATTTTATTTTTATTATTTGTATAGTACCCAGCGCCCTAGCTGTGGACCAATACTCTGTATTACATTAGAGATTACCATTTTGTCTGTGCTTGCATGATCTGTGTTCCAGAAACATAGTCAAAGTCAGTAGTAAACTTGAAGCTAGGGATCATAAAAATTAGGAAAAAAGGTATAAACAGATTAACTAGCACTAGCTGCCAGTGGTTCTAAAGTTTGTTTCTTTTTCAGCAAACAAAGATGGAGACATTGACTGATTTAAATTGGGAAGGGTCTCTGGTGTTTGTTTGATTAACACCTACTCACCCCCACTAAAGAAGGGCCAAGTTAGGTGAGGTTGCTTAGGGCCTTGTCCTGTCACAGTTTGGATATTTCCAAGGACATATTTCACAATCTTTCTGGGAAATTTATACTTCAATCTTTGGCTGCTCTCAAGTTGCAAAAAACCCCAAACATTCTAAATGTGAAACACAATTTCCTTTGTTGCAACTTGCATCCATTATATTCCATCTTGTTACGGCGCTTTTGAGAAAAGTCTTCCCTACACGCTCCCATTAGGATTAATATTCCCCCTTTCCAAAGCAGTCTTTTCTCCAGGCTGAACAAGCCCAGGTCCCTCAGCCTCCCATCACAAGAGAAGTGTCCCAGACCCTGATCATTGTGGTGGCCCTCCACTGAACGTAATCTGGTACGTTAATGTCCTCCTTGTACTGAAAAGTCCCAGACAGGACACAGTACTCCAGCCATGGACTCACAAACACAGTATAGAGGGGAAGAATAATTTCCCTTCACCTGCTGGCTGCTCTTTTACTCTTCTACAGCTTGGGGTGCAGTTGTCTTTGCTGCCAGAGCACATTGCTGCAGGATCCCTTTCTGCCAAACTACTTCCCAGCCAGCTGGCACCACACTGTACAGTTCCATGGTGTTACGCTGTCCTGGGGGAAAAACTTTGCATTTGCCTTTGTTGAATGTCACAATATTTGCATCACAGTGTTTCAAAGGGATCTTGACAGCCTGCAGAATAACAGTCCTTCCTTCCAGTGTATGGACTGCTCCCTGGTTTGGTGTCATCTTGAACCTGAGGAAGGTTCATTCCATCTTCCATTGTAATAAAAAGTATTAAAGAATATCATCTCTATTAAGAACCTTGAGGCATCAACTAGTAACCAACTGCCAGTTGAGCTCTTTACTGGTGGTCACAACACTCTGAACCTTGCAGTCCAGCAATTTCCCCCCCAACTTACTGTCCAGTTTTCCATTTCATGATCCACTGGATCTGTTACAAGGCTACTCTAGAGAGTCTTGTCAAAGGCTTTGTTGAAGTCATGGTAAACAACATCCACTGCTACCCCCTAGTCCTCTATGCCAGTCATATCTTCACATAAGGCAATCAGATTGGTCAAGCATGATTCACCCTTAGTGACTCCATGTTGGGTCTTCCAGCCTACCATTGAACTGGAAGTTAAAATCTGGAAAAGATACTCAGTTTGCTGGAGGTCCGTCACTGTTGAAGTACAAAAGGGGTCATTACTGGTCCCAGTACTGTTTAACATCTTCATTAAGGACCTGGACAACAGATTGCATGCTTAGCAAGCTTCCAGGTGATACAAAACTCAGAGGAATGGCTGATACACCAGACAGTTAGACTGCCATTCAAAGGGATCGTGACAGGATGGAGAAATAGGCAAACAGAAATCTCATAGAGCTCACCGAAGAGAAATCCAAAGTCTTGCACCTGGGAGTGAATAACCCCAGACACCGGTAATATATGGGGCCTGACCAGCAAGGAGGCAGCTCTGCAGAGAAGAACCTGGGGACAATTTGTTGACCACAGGTCAGCAATATGCCCTTGTGGCAAAGACCAACAGCCTTCTGCGTTGCCTTATGCAGAGTGCTGCCAGCAAGTTGAGGGAAACCATTGTTCACTTCTACTCAGCATTAGTAAGACCACACTTGGAGTGGTGTGTCCAGTTCTGGGCTGCCCAGTACAAGAGAGAGACATGGACATAGTGAAGCAAGTCTAGCAAAGGGCCACAAAGATGGATAAAGGCGTGGTACATATGACCTGAGGAGGAACAGAGATCTGAGACTGTTCAGCCTGGGAAAGAGAAGGCTCAGGGGAATTTTAGTAAGGTGTGTAAATTCCCTTCTGGGCAGTGGTAAAGATGATGCAGCTGGACTCTTCCCAGTGGTGGCCACTGGCAGGATGAGAGGCAATGGGCATAAGGTGAAATACAGAAAATTCCATGTTTATTTATTTATTTAGCCCAGAGATCCTGTGGAGTCTCCATGTTTGGAGATACTCAAAACCAAAAAAGACACGGTCTGGGCAACCTGTTCTAGCTTCTTCATCTCGTTTGCTTTCCAAAAAGTGTCATATACATCAAAACAAGTTTGTAGGTCATGTTGGTTTTGAGTCTACAGAAGAATTTTGCAAAGAGTAGGACTGTGCAGTTTCTGTCATGATACTGTCCTCTAACAGATGACCTACACACATCTGTAGTGTTCCATACTAATGTGGAAATCAGCGCTGGTAGATCAATTAACTATTCATTGAAATAGCTCCTGGAAATATGGAAAGGACAAAGTTGTTTAATAAATCGACAGTGAAATATTACATGCTTTTCAATTGATTCAATATTTAGAATTATTTAAAAAAGAAAGGTCAAAATGTACTGTAATGGAGTTTAATGTAAGACATTAGAAAAGTTAAAAAATCAAATATATTGATTTTGTAGTCTTTTTCTATGTAGAAATGGCAAGTACAGTTCTACAGAAATCTTTAGAATTAGGTTTTCAAAGCAAGTTTCATTACTTACACCTTAGAAAAGAGCATTATATTATTTCCGGAACAGATTTATTAAAGAAAATACTTTTACAGGCATATACATATAAGTATCTTTCTAAGTCTATCTTTTGTTCAGTATAGCACTTTTATTTGGTAGATTGAAAGGCTATTAATTTTTTTTCCCCCAGAGTTCCTATTCAGATTAGACTGCTTTTCTGAGCTGGAGTGGAGACTTCCGTTTCAGTGCCATTCTTGCAAGAAAATCTAGCGTTTATTATTTTCTTCTTCTGTGACTCTGGTAATACAGTTGTATGTATACCGTCTATTTATGCATGAAACCACAAAATGCAACACTTACTGTAGCCATGTGGACAGGGTATCATGGGCTGTGCTCACATCTATTAAACATCTTGACATATGCCCTGAAATTTTCTGTAACCCCGATTTTCTCCACAGAGCTTCTGAAATTCCTCCCAGTGTTGTAATTACAAAGCTGTTAACCATGTCAAGGGACTCTCTGACTTCCTCCTAAGTTATGCTTTTTCCTGTGGCCACCAATATAAGAAGGTAATGTTAGGAAATACATAGGGGACTTTAACAGAGGGACTATGGAACAGCAAAAAGTAGGCAAGTTTGCATTTGGCTCAACTTAGGTGCCACCTGGAAAACTTTTCCACTTGTTTCAGGAAGAACAGGAAAATGAACGAATAGCATGTAAAGCTATCAAAGTAAGTGAAGGAAAAACATGCACCTTGCTCCTTCCTTTTCTCTTTCCCCTTCCTATTTTCTTAACTTGAATTAAACTGCTTTCTGGATTGTTGCTGTCAAGTTCCAACTGCCATGTGTGTCACTCACCTAGAATAGCTGAACAGCTGATTCACAGAAGGGTGAAACTCTTGTCTTTAACTGACATAAGCAGTGTGAGCTTTTTGCCATTAAGGACTCTAGGAGATCTTTGCAATCTAGTTTATGATCATGACATCTGAGGAAAAAAAATAAAAAAATCCATTATGTTCTCTTGAAGTCATTGTCAGATTGAGCCTCTGAATAGTACTTTCAGCAAAAATTAGGATGTTAATTTTCATAGTTTTATAACTGATGTCAAATCTAGATGCCTTATTCATGTAAAAAATAATAGGAGTTGGGCTGCCAGAGACCTCAAAACTTTAAGAATTTATTAGAAAGTATCTTTTTTTAACTTGACCTTTTAAACCAAAGTACAAAAAAAATCTTACCAAAACAAGACATCACAGTACCAGTAGTTGTCATGATGTCATGATTTGAAGTAAACATGGGAGAAATATATAGGCATTGCTTATTGTGTATTTACAGACTCTTGCATTCTAGTGTGGTAACCACAGCAAGAAAACTTAGGTGGAATAAACTAGCAATTCAAAAGTTTATTCAATTCAGTGACAGCTACAATTTATATATTGTTTTTTCTTTATCAGCAACTGCTGTCTAATTTTAGGTGATTTCTCTGTTAGGATAAATCAGAAAGGGTTAGGTGATGAAATCTAATATATTCAACAAAATAAAAGGAATTCTTCATAAGTGAAAACAAAGGATTACTATGTTTAAGGTGCTGTGAATATGCCTTCAAGTGGCCTCTGTTGCAAACAATTATGGAGTTTATCTTCAGAAAGAGTGTTGAAAGGGATGTGTAAATAAATAATCTAATACAGGCCATCTGAGAATGAGCAATTTGTTAAATACGAGTTTGTTTAACAACCTCTAATTGATTATTCATATATCATCAAAAATGGTGCCATTTCTCTGCTACGTTTTCAAGTCCTGCTGTGGTGTACTCTTTTGCCAATATCTGATAGTGTTATGATTTAGCATATGCATTATGATGTTTTAAATACTTTTCTAAAAAAATATATAACATGTGCATAGTTAGTTTAAATAGTGAGTTAAAACCTTTGGCACTTTATTTAGTCAATAAGTTGCATTATGGATTTTGGTCATGTGCATTTGGCAAACAGTTCTACTGTCTAGGAAGGTACAGGTAATGTATGAGGAAGGCCTATCTTTTAGCTTTAATTTCATTAATAAATCTTACTGCACAGTGCTCCAGATTGATCTGTGCTAGAAAGTGAAATCCACACAGGTTCTTATGTCTGTCATAATGGTGAAGATAGACGCTTGAGGAGGAAATCTTAGGAGATGGATCTGCTTGTCTATCCCATTGTACATATTTTTGCTTTTAAAATATTAAGACTAAACAGATTCCTTTCCAAACACTGTAATTTTTTTTTTTTTTTTTTTCAAACCTGGGAAGGACTTGAGTGAAGACAAAAGATAAAACATGCTATCTGAGAACACTATAATGTTAGGTCAATATAAAAAAACCATTACCTTCAGTGCTTCTGTGTAGTATAGTTTATAATTGTTCTCAATACACATTGAACATCAAATGATTTCATAAATCAAGCATCTTGATAATGAAAGGTACTGGGTACACTGGTGATTCTGTGAGCCTCCTCCAGGGAGTGACTGCAGATTCTCAATCCTACTTACTGGCAGTAGACCTCAGTAACACTACAGAAAAATATGGGTCTTTTACTGAAATCTTGGCAATGATGTTAAAACTTGATGGACATATATAACCTTTGCATATGATAGCTTTGGTCAACTAGAACTCTTATAATCCAAAGATAAAACTATTTTGGTTACTGTTAGGAGCTTTCAAAGGATAATTCATTTTAGGTTCAAACTAGAAGCAATGAAGTCTGTGCAGATGAAACTGTGCAGGTGCCTCAGTCAAAGTTTTAGAAAAGCACATAAATAATGTAGTTGAATGCTTAATCTTGACAAGTGGTGAAATCCTGTGAACTATTACATGTATTATTGAACATGGCTGTCATTCTCAGATCACTCATCTTTTACTGTTTTTTAGGAGGTTGTGGTAAAATGCATGCCAGTTTCAGGATGCCAAGTCCCATTTTTTCTTGGGGTTCTTGGTAGATCTAGTGGTAAGAAGAGGCAGAAAAGCATCATTGTAGGCAACCTTTACACAGATCGAAAACTGATTTGCTGCAGTACAATTTTAACAATTAACCAGTGCCAGTTGTCATGTATATGGCAGATGTAGATTTGCTGTGATGTGTTTTGCTTGGGAATGCAGTATATCAGAAATCATAGTATCTTTGAATAAAGAGCTTTTTTTTCCTGGATAACACACCCACTCATAAGAATAAATGCTGGGTTTTGGCTTGTATAAATATTGCTGCATACACCAGATCTTATGATGAAACTACTTCATATATCTGTAAAAATGTTATGGTTTGAAAATAACAGAAAGAAAGGTTCTTGTATCAAATGTAGGTATTCTGCTGTGTCAAAGCATGTAACAAATTTTTAGTTGTTTGAATTTTCTTGCAAAATTACCTGTATTAACCTACCATTATTAAAGCAGCAAAAAGGGGAAAATTTGCCAAGAGAGATGTAGCAGTTTTTAATAGTGCTATAAAACATATAACATCATATAGCAATATATACTGTAGTGTATAATGGATCATTGTTGCTAACTTTTTGAAATGTAAATTAATATATTTATTTTATTCCAATTATATCACTTCCTTTATTTTATATTTTATATATCTTATGTTTGATATGAATCAAACACTGACTCTCTTTCCAATGTGTATGAACACATCCAAATAAATACCCTATTCTATTAAGGCTGCTCAAACAGCACAAAAGAAGTTGGGTATCATTGTTTGCTTCTAGCTTTGGTAGCTACTCACTCAGCAACTTTAAGTAGTTTCTGTAATGCACAGAAATCTTAGATGTCTGATCTGCAACATTAGTAGAATACTCATCTAACTCATAATTCGTTAGAGTTTTATGTGGCTTTTATTACCTTGTTAATATTTATAGAAGATTTTGGGATTTTTTTCATAAAAGAATATTGTAGGTGAAAGTGTTCTCTCTTTTAATGATTTTAGCTTTATGGGTTTTTGCCTTTTCAATATTTTCCTGTATAATCTAGGTGTAACTTAAGTGTAATTATGATCATTTAAATGCCACTGTGACTAACTGTTAGAGTAATGAATTTAAGGGTGTGCATTCAATAATTGAACTTACATGGTATAATGGGCCTTAATTAGCATTGATACATTGATATAATGCTTTACAACACTCTGCGGATGTGTATGTATTGAGTAATTAATCCTCTCAACATGCAGGTTAGGGAGGTTAATATGGTTATATTTATTCTGCAGATGGGTAGAGTAAGGAAAGAGAGAAGTACGGGGTGAAATAATTTGTCCATGAAACATGCAGTTTCTGAAACGATACCTGAAATATATGTGAGCATTTCAGACCACCATTTCTTTGATGAATGCATTTATCTTTTGTGCTCTGTTGAAGACATATTTCAACTTCCTGCACTTACTTGTTCTGTTCTAAAGGAAATTAAACAATTTTAATTTATACTACTTCAATGAAAGGAATGGCATGCCATTAATAACTTTCAAATGAGATCAAGAACAAAAAAAATTCCATTTTTGTCCTCCTCATAACACACTTTTGCTTTTCACAGATGGAGGAGTATCATCTTTAAACTGATAACTAGTTAAGACAATCTCTTCCAAATAACTAATGCTTGCAAACAGAAGTAACTTTCTGCAGTAAAAAAGAAAATAAGTATGTCCATTCATATCAGTCCAATGTCACTGCTTAGTCATTTTTTCCTTCATAATTTATTTCTGTTAACAAAGATTGACTTAATTTATTTTCTAGAACCTGGAGTAATTTGAAAATAAGCAGAAAATCAAACTTTTAAAATCTACTTTAGACTTTAATCTACTTAGACTTTAACTGGTCAGAGACCAGTTAATTATTGGATTCTTTTAAATTGCTATTCTATCAACTAAAATGAAAACTGTACATGAAGTGCCTTCTACTGTCTGGATCTGATGTTGTATGAATATTTTTACAATATTTCAAAAAAATAATTAAATAAAAACTTCTTTTACTTCATTCAGAATTATGGGAGAAACAGCAAGATTTATAGGATATTTTGTTTGAAAATAGATCTGTAAGGAATTTCACTGAAGGACTGTTAAACCAAGAAGGGAGTTTGAAATTAGCTTTGAAAGTGATGATGACTGTTATAAACTGAAATCTTTTGTGAAAGTACATTCCCTAGCCTAAGTTTGCCTTATTTGTATAAGGAATACTGGGTTTTTTTAAAAAAAAGAAAAAAAAACCCACAACAAATTATTTAATTACAATTTATTACCTCTGCAGATTTTAACTGTAACATGTTTCCTTCTTTCTTTTGACAGTATTACCTAGTCATACTTGTGGCAACCCAGGAGAAATACCTAAAGGAGTACTTCATGGAACAAGATTCAACATTGGAGATAAAATCCGATATAGCTGTATCTCTGGTTACATCCTAGAAGGCCATGCCATGTTGACATGTATTGTGAGTCCTGGAAATGGTGCATCATGGGATTTTCCGGTTCCTTTTTGCAGAGGTAAAAATGAAGACATGAAATATCTTTAAAATATTAAGACAATATTAAAACAGCAGATTAAATAAATTTATTTTGAGGTTTTGCGGGCGTTTTAGTTTCTAAATGTAAATGTGCTAATGTACTGTCTAAAATTCTACACCATTTAAAACTGTAATCACAGTTCACAAGCAATGACTCTCCAGAGTTTAAATTCAGAGGTAGATGTTATCTACTGATCTTTTTTCCTTTTAATTTACATGGGCAATAGCTATAGTAGTTTGAGAGCAGGATCTGGGAAATGCTTTTGCAAGTTTCTGCTTTTGGAAACTTTCTGCAAGGAAGAGGAAACTTGAAATCTTCAACCATATAATCTTTGAAGCAGACCTCTGGTGATCCTTTGAGTCCAACTCCTGCTCAAAGCATGGATAACTCCAAAGTTAAGTCAGTTTTTCCAGGGCTTTGCCCAGTTGAAATTTTAATGTCTCCACGGATGGAGATTCTGAAACCTCTCTGGAAATCTGTTCTACTGCCTAGCTGCCCTCATTCGCATGTCCAATTTGAATTATCTTTTTACTGATTATGTCCATTTACTCTTCCCCTGCTGTGGACCTATGGAAAGATTCTGGCTCCATCTTTCCTAAACAGTATAGTTAGATTTTCTCATAGCCTCCTCTTGTCAAGGCTGAAAGATCCCTTTCCCTCATTCTCTAGTCTCATACATCATGTTCTTCATCATCTTAACCATTTTAGTGGCCCTTCTCTGGACTTGTTTTGTCTGTCAGTGTCAGTGTCTCTTTTGTGCTGGGGGACCCTAGGGTGGACACAGCATTCCAGATGGGGCCTCCTGAGTGTTAAGCAGATGAACTCTCTTTAACCCTCTCTCTTTAGCTGCTGGCTGTGTTCTTGCTCATGCAACCCAGTATGAGGTAAGCCTCCTATGCTGCAAAAGTGCACCACTGACTCATCTTGTGTTTCACCAGGACCTCAGGTAATTTTGTCAGATCTGACACCTAGCAAATATTATTTGCATGGGATGATCCTGTTCCAGGTACAGGACTTTGCATTTCTGGTTTGGAATTTCATGAGATTCCTGTCATTATTCCAGCTTGTCAAAGCCTGTTGTCAAAGCTGTCTGAATGGCAGTCCTGCCCTTCAGGATGCCATCTGCAAACCTTGTCAGGGTGCATTCAATCCCATACTGCAGATACATGGTGAAGATACGTAAACTCAGCCCCAGTTTGAATCCTTGGGGAAAGCTGCAAGTCACTGACCACTAGCTTGACTTTAAACAATTGGTCTCTGAAGTCTGAACCTGATGGTCCAGTCTTTCACTCAGATAATAGTCCACCCATCCAGTCCATATGCCCTCAATTTGACTACAAGGATATAGTGGGGAACTGTGTTGTGAAAACATTGTTAATGTCAAGCTAAATCCTTTCATCAAAGAAAGCAGTCAGATAGCCAAGGATGATTTGCATTGTAAAAAGCTGACTGTGCCTCTTCACCTTTTTGTTCTTTGTGTGCTTGGGAATGGTTTTCATAAACACTTTTACCATAATTTTCTGGAGGTCTGAGGTGAACTTGACAGATACACAGTTGCTAGGATCCTTGCTTTTTTTGAAAATGAGAAATGAAAAAGTATCTTTTTTTCCAGTCACTGGGAATCACCCTTGATTGTCACAACCTTTCAGAGATGATACAGAGCAGCCTCAAACTGTGGAACACCAAAACCCCTTAGGTGCATACTGTTAGGTACCATGAACTTGCACATACCCTGTTTAATTCTATAGTTCCTTGTATTGTTTCTCCTGTGCTGTGGCTACTATTTTTCTTCCCAAAACTTCTACATTTTATTGAGAATAGGGAGGCCTGAGGGCAGACTTTGCTAGTGAAGAGAGAAGTGAAGGGGACATCAAGAGCCTCAGCCTTTTCCATGTCTTCATCACAAGGTCACTTACACCACTGAACAGCAGGTCACCATGTCCTTCACTTCCCTTTTGTTGTTGATACACCTATGGAATGGTTTCTAGAATGACTGTTCTTCACATTCCTCACCAGTTTCATTCCATCTCAGCTTCGGCCTTCCTCTTTCTATCCCTGCGTTACTGAGCAATACTTCTATATTCCTTTCAAGTCGCTTGTCCGTGCTTTCAAATTTTGTACACTGGTTTGGTTTTTTTCTGCATTTCAGTTAGAACACCTCAGTCAGGAATTTCCTGCTCAGCCCCAGCAGCCTCCTGATATGCCTACTAATTTATGTACATAAATAGATGTATCATTCTTGAGCTTTGAAGGAGTTGCCCTTGAAGTCAAACAAACTCTCCTGGGCCCCTTAGCCCTTCAAGACATCAGCCCATGCGAGCTTATCTATCACTTCACAAACAAGTTGAAATCTGCTCTGATGAAGTCCAAGGAGTTTATTCTACCACGTGCCTTCCTTACTTCCCTCAGGATCTTCAGCTTATGGTTATTGTAACCACAGATGCTGTTGACTATAATTTCTTTGAATGGTTCTTTGTTCTTACACCCTAGTTAACCTGTCCAGTGCCTGCATTAAAAAAATTCTTGCTATTAAACTCAGAAATCTAGTGGATTGCTTGCCCTCAGCTATGCTGCCATCCACACAGATGTTGGGATGGTTAAACTCTCCCATGAGAACCTGAACCTGTGGTTGGGAAATTTCTAGTTGTCTAAGGTCTTGACCATTTATTTATCAGGTGGTCTGTAGCTGATATTCACCATAATGACCTCCCTCTTGTCTTCCCCTTCTCATTCTAGCTTGCAGGAGCTCAATGAGCTTGTTGCCTGTTGTGCAGCAGAACTCTGTTCATTCAAGCTCCTGTGTAGGGTACAGCCTCTCCTTTTCTTCCTGCTTTTCCTAAGAGCCTGTGTCTATCCATTGCAGCCCTCCAGTCAGGTGAGCTGTCCCACTAAGTCTCTGTAATCTGCATACAAATAAATATCTCTAGCAGGACTGAAATTTTGTTCATCATTTGTAGCTCTGTAAATTTAACCTATTAATAAAAATTGAAGTAGGGTCCTAAACCCCTTATAGAATTTACATGAAATCCAAAGAATTCTGTGTACCTTCTGTCAAGAAATGAGAACCATAACAGAAAAGTTATTTAACAGTTAATGATTTATGTGAGCTGAGTCATTGCCTCAGTGGATTTTTAGAGTTCATGTAGAATGTGGATTTCATGAGGGTTTTTAGGCCTTCCATATTTTACTTGATTTTATCAGTTTAGAACATATACCATGAAGTAGCCCTTCCCCTTCATTTATGTCTTCAAGCAAGAAATGTTTCCCTATTGTTTCTCTAAGAACCTTGGTCTTTTCCATGAAAACACCTTTTGTTACAGTTTTGTTTCTAGACAGTACTCTTCATTCTTGTCACCATAAACTAATTTCATGGCATCCATGCAAGATAATATAGCAGAGTTAAAGCTACATGGTTTATATACTAAAAAATCATAATAACCTTGTTCTCTGTGGTATGTTCCGCTAGCTTTGCTGATGCTGGCAAATTACTGTTTTCTGCAATTTTGTTGCTTAATATTTTCAGAATCATTAAGAAGCTGGTATCTAGTAATTTATACATTCTCTAACTGTACAAATGCTGTTTCTGCTAGAAAAATTCCTAGTGTATTACTAGGCCTTCAGGAAGATGTAGACAGCATTGATTCTTGTATTCTGCGATTTTATTTTCCTGGCTGCTACTCAGTTACAGAGGTTCTCTTTTTAAAGTATAGCCATGCAGAGGGTGATGGACCTGAACTGTACTGCAGATTCACTGATGACTTAGAAAGAACTCTGAACAGAAATCAAAAGACAGGTCAATAGCATTTTTAGAAAGTTTAGATAATTTGACTGTCAAGACGTTTGCTTTAGCTTGTTTTTTTCTGTTTTCTTTCAATAAACCGATTTTTTAGTGTGTGAAACTCTGGCAACTTCCAAACTGAAAAAGAAAGAAAACAGTCCACCCAAAATAGAACACAGAAAGAGAAAACTTTAAAGGCAAATTCTGAAAAGATGAGGTTATTAATAAAACTTAGTCCAGTTTTTCCATATGGTAAGTAAGAGCAGCCATGGACTTTCCTGCTATTAGAAGCTAACGAGGAAGTTTACCATGGGTTTCTGCAAAAAACTGTACAGGTGGCTTACAAAAATTGCCAGGGAGAATCAATGGCCCACCTAAATTCTGTTTTTCTGGTTTTTGTCCTGAGGATTAAAAAGGTCTTTGTTGTCTCGTTCTTGGCTACCATAGTAGTGTCACCCAAAACATTTGCCTTCTTTATCTTGAGGTTGAAATACTGTGCAGTACAAGTCTGAAACATTTTGAATGTTAATTTCATTCTCTGCTGTAATTCCACTAATAGCTGATTTATGATATGTGACTACTTCTAAACGAACTTTGTATAATTAGGTTCTCAATTCCCTGTAATTTTGAGAATCCCTAGTTGATTATAGTTGAATGTGTCTAGATTTTTATGAAGCTAACATTAGGAATACAAATTGGATTAGTGATATTACAATAGTAAGCTTTTTCTCACAATGAAAATAGCTGTGAGGGGAAGAACAGGTGATATGTTATCATTAAAAAGAAACCCATTTGTTGGAGGGAAAATAAAGAATAAATACAAAGACAAACCAGTAAAAGAGATCATACATCAGAAAGGTCCAAAAGGATCAAGTAATAAGTATTTAGGTTACAGAATTAAGAAATATTATTGGAGAAATACTTTGTAAAAAATATATGATCAATAAGGTATTCTTAGAATAGATAAAGGGAGAAAGGAAGAAGAGTTTATGATTCACTATAGAGTAAGATAAACTAAATACAGAGATTCAGAGCTGATATTCTAAAAACATGTAGCAAAGAGAAATTGACATTTTTGGTGTTATCCATGCTTTCTGAGGTAGTAAGTAATCCTCTGATGTAATTTCTTCTCAGCCTCTGAGGTTCAGACAAATACGATTTTATAAGTATAAGGAGGAGAAGAAGATTTCCTGATCCCATCATTTATCCATGTTTATTAAAAAATTTAGAAAAAATAAAGGGAAAGAAAAAGACAATTTCTCAACAATTCTGCTTATTGATGTTGCATTACATGATAAAGTGAGAATATTTTCCCAAATCTAATTTCTAGAGAGACATGGCAGATTCTGCCTGAGCAATTTTGTTCATTTTCAGAATAATCGGTGCAATGTTTACATTGAGATTAAATTGTTACTGGTCAAACAACAAGTCGGAGAAGTGTTTCAGGAAAAGCAAATAGGATATACTGTATAATATCTTACACAGTATTGCAGGACTAGATCACACCCAATGGCGATATGGACACAGCTAGGAGTATATACATCTTATATATGTGCATGTGTGTATAAGTATATATATATATTTACACATACATATATTTATGTTTATATATTCTTGCTAAAACAAGTATCAGTAGGTATGGAGGGACCTCATAAAAATATGAAAAGGTGCCAGGTCAGAGCCGGATCTGTGCAACAAGGTGCCTGGAAGACAGGAAGGAAGTGAAAAATGAGATGAACAGTATAATGAAAACATACTGAAGGTACCCAGAATGATATAGTAAAGTCAGAGAATGAAAAAGAGGACTTCAGTCTGACTGTTAGAAAAATAAGCAAAGTTAACATCAGAGGAAGATACAATTATTTACTAAAAATGAAAAACAAACCTCAAGGGCAGTCATAAGAAGTTGAAGGATTTCATAAATGCGTGTACACTTCTGGGAATAACTGGATTAACTTTCCTATTTATTAAAAAAACATATGTGAAATCTACAAAAGTCATTAATTTGCCCTCAAAAAATACACCCTTTTCATTTTTTACTTCAAAATTAGGGCTTTCTTATTAAATTGTTGTAGACTTATTTTAAGGGATCATCATTAAAATAAAAATATATTCTCAAATGAGGATTATCATATCACTGGAAAACAGTTTAGGATACTTAATTGAAAAAGAAGAGAGTCTTTACAAGATATTCAGAAGACTGATCTTTTATTTCTGTGGGAGAGAGAGTATGAGATTAAATACTGTTGATTAAGTTTTGAACTTCTTAATCTAGCTATCCTCTCTTAAAACCAAGTTTTTGCATGAAAAAGGTGTCAGAGCTGGGATTTTGCTTTTAAGTTTGCTCAAGCCTGCATTATCATTTAATAACTGAACTTTTCTTCCAGGTTAGCAAATAGTATGCCCATCACTATTTCTGTTTTATTGAAAATTTATAACTTTTTTTGACAAATAGATCAGATTTCCTCTTCAGAGTGGATGGACAGGGAGTAGGTTTTATAATATAACAAGCTGATATGATAGAATAAATAAGAGTTGTAAAAGGCTACTAAATTAAGCACAATGTTTACAAAGAAAAAATGGACCAATCTCAAGCCCCAGGTAGTACAGGACTACCCACTGAGACCAGTATTGTCATGTCCAATAACTACAGGACAATCCCACTGGGGTCTGCTTAGGTCGAGCTCACTGAGACGTCAAAGCTAAAATGTTCAAAGTAATGCTGCAGCTGTAATAGGTGCCCACAGGTGCCTAAACAAATTGCAACAATTTTTGTGTTTCTATTTTGTACATACTATTAACTTGAAGTGAGAAATCTGACTTTTTAATATACGTAAAATAGACACTATTTTTCTAAATCACAATAATTTCTGAAATTTTAACAAAATAAATCCCATTCTACTTAGAGAGCAATCCAAATTATTTTGAAGTGTCCTTTGAAAACCCTGGAGAGAGGAAGAAAATTCATCTTAGATGCATGGTCTAATGAGTGTTTAATTTATGTGAAGTTGATCAACAGCAAGAGAAGAAATTGAGAAAGGGAGGCAAACTGATTAGAGCACTTATCTGGGATGCAGTACATCTGGATTCAAGTGATGATAGGGAAAAAAAAACCCCAACATTCTGACTAGTTTCTATTTTTTAAAACACAGAAAAGAAGCACAGGTGTTGGCTTTTACCTATTCAAAATAAAGCCTATAAAACCCTAAAATATTAAGATTATCAAGTAAAGGTGAATATTTTGATGGTTAAAGAGCTGGTTGCCAGTTGGAACAAGATTAGATCAATGAGCTGTCTGATGAATGTGTAATGCTACACCATTGTTATACTTCATGATGTTTGGTCTTTATGAATCTGGCAGTTTAGCAGCTTGACAGTTGGCATTGACATACCAAAATGTATTTTTAAACTTGGCATTGGTATACTATGGCTTGTTTTTAGTTTTTTGTCAGTAAGACATTTTAAAATGGTAATTTTAAAGTCTTATTTCAAAAAGTCATTTGACTAACTCCTCATATTAACCACTTCCAAAATATCCAAAGCATGGATCTGTGAAAGTAATCATTCATGATTATTTCATAGATGTGTTCTCTATACTGCAGAATTTTATTAAATGAGGTCCAATTATCTACTTTTTCACAAATGAACTACAGAAAAATGCTATTTAATAAAGAATTGAATAAGTCATAGAATCATAGAATATCTCAAGTTGGAAGGGACCCGTAAGGATCATCGAGTCCAACTCCCTGCTCCTTGCAGGACTACTTAAAAATAAACCATTTGACTAAGAGCGTCATCCAGATGCTTCTTGAACTCTTACAAACTTGGTGCTGTGACCACTTCCCTGGGGAGCCTGTTCCAGTGACTGAACACCCTCTCAGTGAAGAACCTCTTCCTAATGTTCAATTTGAACTTCCCCTGATGCAGCTTTATTCCATTTCCACATGTCCTGTCGCTGGTCACCAGAGAGGAGATCAGCACCTCCCCTTCCACTGCCCACCTTGAGGAAGCTGTAGACTGCGATGAGGTCACCCCTCACCCATCTCTTCTCCAAACTGAACAAACCAGATGTCCTCAGCTGCTCCGAGTCTTGCCTTTGAGACCATTCACCATGTTGGTCACCCTCCTCTGGACACACTCTACTAGTTTGATGTCCTTCTTATATTGAGGCACCCGAAACTGCACACAGTACTCGAGGTGGGGCCACACCAGTGCAGTGTTGAGTGGGACAATCACCTTCTTCAACCAGCTGGCTATGCTGTGCTTGACACACCCCAGGACACCGTTGGCCCTTTTGGCTGCCAGGGCACACTGTTGACTCATATTCAACTTGCCATCAACCCAAACTCCCAGATCTCTTTCTGCAGGGCTGCTCTCCAGCCTCAATAAATAACTTTCAGTGATATTTTTTAATAAGGCATGCTAAATAATGTATGCCCATGGTTCGTTTAGAACCCTCTAAAGTTGCAGTTTTCTTTAACTGATAAGACTTATAAAATGTGACTCAAAATGACAATGTCATTTGATGATGATTTATTAAATATCACTCAAGTTTTGAATTGCAACTATTCTGTTGCTAGTGATAAAGAGGTAAGGAAATGACATAACAAGAAAAAAGCTTTATTACTATGAATTTTGTACTTTAAGTCACAGCTATGTTTCTATCAATTATGTTACAATAGTAATGTAGTAAAATGATCTTTCAAATCAGGACTTTTCAGGATAAACTAAAGATGAATAGCCAATTGTGATCATTTAAATTCAGATCGTAAATTAATTTTGAAATGTTAGATGGGTTTTAAATGTGGGGTGGGTTTTGGTTATTGTGCAATAAATGTTTTTCATATGCATAAACTTTTTATTAGTTTTTGTATAAGAAAGGGATGTAGAATACACATGTTTGTGTGCGAAGGAAAGTCCAGTAGAAATGATTGAATGTTCAAAAGTTATCTAAACCAGTTTAAATAAGGAAGTTTTCTAAGATACTGTTTCTGTTCTTACCCCATCCTTAGATATCTGCTTAGCAGGGCTTGCATCTGACTTGTAGCAAGATCTCATTTATGCAAAACACAGCTTACCAAAATTGTCAGATTGTTATTTTTGGTGAAATGACTCTTTCTACTTTGAAGAAAAATGTGAGATGTTTTCATTGACTGCCATGGTTCCTCAGTGATTGTTTTGATTTTTACATACATTAACTTTATGGATATGTTTATCTGTTTTATCTAAGCTACACATTTATACAGTATATATGTTTTTAGTCAAGTGATGCCAGCCATATGTTTGTATGTGTACTTTCTATAAGATGAATATTCTCTAAATTCAGAGCACTCGATTCCTGACTACTGAGAGATCCAAATGTTTGTAGCTTTATACTTCAAGTAGTCATTTATACTGATACAAACAGCACTTTGTGCGGTTGCTTACAACTTGAAAATAACCATGAGTGTTTGGAATTAATTATTTGCACATTTAAAAATGCAATTTGTTAATCACTTAGAGTTTGAATTTATGAAGCCTGAGGCACTATCTGCTAGCAAATTACTCTAAGCACAGTGATGCATTGAGATTCCCAAGCACTGTTCTAGCTCTAACAAAAGCATAACATACAGAAGGCCAGGGCCAAGAAAGCCGATCAGTCCAAGGAGGTCAGCTAGCTCTGGGGCCAGCTGGTGAAACACAGCATGTGCTTGAACAGTTTATGTCTCCTACCTTCTGAGCGGTGTGGTCACATCCTGCCTTCCTGTGCTCACTCTTAGGCAATTTATTACATTTTAGCATTCAACAGTTTGGTTATCTTAGCCTGGCTGCCACCTATGATGAAAGAAGTCCCCAGACCACAGGCTCCTGGAACATGGGAAGTATGTCAGAGGAAAGATCATTCTGTGCAGCTGCTTTTGCAGCAGTCTTTCCCTAACACATCCACATCTGTCAGAGAGAAAATACTCTCTGGTCAGAGTTAGTTTCTGTGGTCTTACCTGACTAATGTTCCCTTTCTGTTTCTGAGCTAACTTGGTTTCTTGCAAACCTCTTTGAAATGGCTTTATGAATATATTAAAAAGCTGTGCATCCCTCTGGGCAGATATCTATAGTAGCCTGAGTTTCTTTGGCTTTCATTGGTAATGCACAGTGTATAAATTTAGATTTCTGCATGTGATTGCCAGAAATAATCAACTACATAAGCCTTCCTTGTCATCTGTAAAATTCAGAGCTTTAAGAGCTCAGAGCTTATTCAAGGGCTCTGCAGCAGAAACACTGAGTAGAATTGTAATTACCACTAGCATGTTACTTAATGTCAGTATAAACAGTGGGAGATGGTGTCATTGAGAATGTTGTCATAACAAAATTTAATAGCAAGCAGCTAGTACCAAAGAGTTATGGCTGATTTAGAATTTTGCACATCTTGCTGGTTACCCTAGATGGGAAAAACCTGCTTGCTGGCTTTCAGGAACACAAGTAGAACCTGTATGCATTATTATCTGGAATTCATGCTTTTACATTTTGATTCTTTTGTTTTTTAAAAAAAAAGAACAACCCATATTGTTATGACAAAATATGAACACGTAGAAAGTCTGAAAAAAAAAGAGACGGTGGAAATCATCAGGTTTTGGTTTTTGATGGTTCATTCAAACTCTCATACTGTTGATGACCGCAGTGGAAATCAATAACTCAGTGTTAGTTTCTGTGCTGAAGTACTGGCACAGGATGTATGAAGTTAATTTGTTTTTCTTTGCTGTGTTACATGATGATCTGAAGTGAAGTTCTTAAAAGGTACACAGGTTTTTTTTAAGAAAAGGAAAAAAGGGTAATTTTAGATCTTATTGGATAACAAACCTCGAGTCTCCTTTCTGATTTATTATAGATTTACAGTAGTTTTTAAATTATTGTAATCTTTGCATATATTATGCACAAGGAATTTTGACTCTGATCCTCGGCTTTATCCATGAGTTCTTTAATTTTCACTTCCTTTCCCCTTTCATTCCTCAAAGGCACAATGGCCCTTTCAATGTGCACTGTATAAAAATCCAGGAATTGAGAGAGGAATCACAGAAATGGCCTGATTTCACCAACAAAAAGAAATCTTTTAGGAGTGTAGATCTATTCCACCCATAGATCTTCTTCATTTAAAAAAGAACACATAAATATCAGGGTCCAGAAAGTAAGATACGAAATTTATCAAAAAGACCTGTCATCCTCTGAGAAATCTGTGTGCCAAGAAATCATGAAACTCAATAAGGCTTTGGTAGCCAAGGTTATGTTACATTCCTTTATGTCAAAATTTGCTTTGCATATAAATCTCTTCAGCAGCTTTCTCTCCTCTTTTTATTCAAATTAATGGTCCATACTTAAAGAAATTATTCTGTTTCTGCCTTTCTCCCAATCCTTCCTTTTATTTCACTCCCTTATTAGCTATTTATCCTCTTTTAATAGTCTCCTTTTTTTAATGTCCAACCACAGTATTCCTCTTCCTTTGATTCAGATGAATCCTTTCTCCTTCAAATCTTCCTCTAAAACTTACTTTCACTAACAGGCTTTCAACTGTGATTGAGAAGAGCAGTTCTGCTCATACCCCTCTCTGTTGTCTTAATTAACCATTCAGTTATTATCCTAATTAGCCTGTAAGTTTTGCCAAGCTATTTGTCTTTAAATCTCCACATGCCCTTATAGTACATAAATAATACCTAATAATAATAGCAGTAAGATGATAAAACAGATAAAAAATAAATACTTCTAATCATTCACCTATGCAGAAATAGTTTTAATTACTATTGCTGTAGCTTTCATAGCCACATTATAACACACCAAAAGCCACTTGATGAATTTTTAATTTTTTATGCTAATGAGTAGTATGGATGACATGCTTTGTTGGGTTTTTTTAATTATATGTTTTAATATCCAATACTAATACAAATCAGCAGTGAAACCTTATGGGGCAAGGAAGAGTACAAGAAGTCTGCTAAATCCTTTGGCAACATATTAACATTCCAGGCTTAGCAGGAAATTCCTATGCTGTGTATTTTTTGAAATTTGGTTAATAACCATTAGAAATACATGTTATTATCTGATGATATGTGAACCTTGGAAGGTCCATTTGGCAACAAAACATTCTGAATTTTTTTGCCATCTGTAAACATCCTGATTCAGAACAAAAAGCTTGAGAATGGCTAGAATGATTTTATTAATGCTTCCTAGTTTAGCACAGCATTTAAATCTATAAGAATATTTTTTCTGCAGTTTTTTTATAGTTATAAGAAATAAGAGGGATCTTTAGAAAATAAATGTTCAATATTTTAGAATTTGTATCACAGAGAGACTAACTGTATTTCTGTGATTCTCTGCCCAGTTCTTTCTGAGGCTTCTTCTGTGGACTCTTTCACAGAGCCAAAGTACAGATTCTCCAAATCATCTTATACTAAGTGTCTCTGGTAACCTTATCCTCATTTGGCCTGGCACTGAAGTGCTACCAACAAGGAAAAGAAGTCAAAAAATCCCAACCAAAAATCTCTGCAGTTTAAAGGCTAGAAAGTGTTCTATTCTGTTCACCTGGATAGTGTTTTGTTTCTCTGTGTGCATATATTTTTGGGTATTCTACATGCAGAAGGGAAGAACTGGGTTTGCTATGGCAGAAGCAAGGATGATGCTTCACTTGCTTAAAGTGCAGCTCTACTAGTAATTGATATTCTGTTCATCAGCTGAAGGAGCTTGTGGAGGGACACTACGTGGGACAAGTGGAATTATTTCAAGTCCTCACTTCCCTTCTGAGTATGAAAATAATGCCGATTGCACCTGGACCATATTGGCTGAACCAGGAGATACCATTGCTTTGGTCTTTACTGACTTCCAGTTAGAGGAAGGATATGACTTCTTAGAGATCAGTGGAACAGAAGCACCATCAATATGGTAAGTCAGAGATCTTGTGTAGGTCTCAGATTCTGTTTTGCTTTTTTGGTGAGTATTTTGAAAAGATATTAAAGGATATTTAAGATATTTTCTGCCTGTTAGTAATGACTGTTTTGTTATGCATTTTCCTTTGATCCCTTTTACGCTCCAGAACTGAAAAAAACCCCAGTAGTTTGCTTCTGCTTCTTTACGAATCTTGATCCTTCCCCTTGTTTTCCTCCATCTTTGGGTATCTTACCAGTGAGCTTTTATTGATGTTACATATTTGAACTTGGTATGAGAACATTTTCTGATGTTGTGACTTGAATGTCTTACCATGATATTGTACTCTAACAATGAAAGTAGTGAGAAAAATTCAGCCTTACAGTAAAAGAGGAATATATAGAGAGCAAATAGATGCCATCTTATTCTAAACAGGCTATAATTCAGTCTTACTACATATATTCATGTATGCAAGTATTACTATCTTATGTTGGCTGATGTTAAAACTGCTTAGCAATATTAGGGCTTAGTAATTATAATACTAAATCTACATTCTCTGTACTAAGTAAAAGCTGATAGTCCTATCTGTGGGAACAGATTAAACTGCAGAACAGTTTGTATTATGATTTCTCTGCATGCTACATATGCAGGTTTTTAATTTTTTCATCTCTGAGAACGCCTTGTGCTTGACATTTGCTATAAAATGTAGCCTAGAAAAAATTATAGATCTGCTCACAGATGACTGATGGTTATTATCTTCAGAATGCCGTTCTGGAGATCTGAAGCAATCTCACTATTATTTTAATGTCATAACAGGATAGACAGTGCAATATATTAAAAACTGTGAAATTCTAGGTAACATCTGATCTGTTGAAAAACTGTCAAATAAATATGTGTGGCAACCATCTTTAGTAAATAGTAAAAGCTTTGTTTTGAAGATACTTTGGATCTATATCACAAGATTGCTCTATAACATTTCCACATGCAAGAAGTTGTGTAATGTCAGTCAGTGAAGCAGCTTTGTATCAAATTAAGTTCTGATGTCTGAGTGTCTGAAGTACAATATGTGAGTACCCCATTTGCCTCTCTCTGATGCACAGATATACTAAGGACCAGAAGCTGAAATCTTGAAGAAGAGCTAATGGAGTCTTGCAGAACATACAAATCTGTCTGTTTAATTTTGTGTGAGGCTCTAGAAGACATGTAACAACATATTTGCAACTTTGTTGCAAGAGATTAATGTAGCTGAACTTGAACGTGGAAATATAGGAATGACTTTACATTTAAAGACAGTCACATATACATATCTGATCCCCAGGAGATTTCTGATAATAAGTGATGTATAAGAGTATGAGTGGTAAGCAATGGAAAGATTATGCATTGATCTCATATGGTGTATTGACCTGCATTCTGTTGGAAATCAGAGATATCATAACAATCTTATTTGTCTTAGAATTCAGCTTAAACATTTTTTTTTGTTGTTTTCCCTGATACTTGTTTTTTGGGGTTAGAGATTTTTTTTTTTTTTTAATAATGCTAAACTCTGATCACTAAAAGCTAAGGATTTATTTTACGTTCCTAGGATCATAGAACAGTTTGTGTTGGAAGGAACCTTTAAAGGTCAGGTAGTCCAACCCCGCCCTGCAATGAGCAAGGACATGTTCAACTAGATCATATTGCTCAGAGCCCTGTCCAAGCTGACCTTGAATGTTCTCAGGGATGAGGCATCTACTACCTTTCTGGACAACCTGTTCCAGTGTTTCACTACCCTCATCATAAAAAATTTCTTCCTTACATCTTGTCTAACTCTACCTCTTTTAGTTTAAAGCCTTTACCCATTGTCCTATCGTAACAGGCCCTACTAAAAGATTTGTCTCCATCTTTCTTATAAGCCACGTTTAAGTACTGAAAGGCTGCAATAAGGTCTCCCCTCAGCCTTCTCTTCTCCAGGCTGAACAATCGCAACTCTATCACCCTTTCCTCACAGGAGAGGTGTTCCATCCCTCTCATCATTTCTGTGGCCCTCCTCTGGACTCACTCCAGCAGGTCCATGTCTTTCCTCTGCTGAGGGCTCCAGAGCTGGACACAGTACTCCAGGTGAGGTCTCACCAGAGCAGAGTAGAGGGGGAGAATCACCTCCCTTGACCTGCTGGTCATGCTTCTCCTGACACAGCCCAGGATACAGTTGGCTTCTGGGCTGCAAGTGCACATTGTAGACCCATATCCAGCTTTTCATCCACCAGTATCCCCAACTCCTTCTCTGCAGGGCTGCTCTCAATCCCTTCATCCCCCAGCCTGTATTGATATCGGCGATTGCCCTGACCCATGTGCAGGACCTTGCAGTTGACCTTGTTGAACCTCATAAGGTTCACATGGGCCCACTTCTCAACCTTATCCAGGTCCCTCTGGATGCCATCCCATCCCTCATGTGTCAACTGCACCACACAGCTTGGTGTCATCTGCAAATTTGCTAAGGGTGCACTTGATCCCACTGTCCATGTCACTGATGAAGATATTAAACAATACTGGTATCACTGATACCAGTATAGGATCAGCACAGGATCACTGATAAAAATTTCAAGAAGGTGTGGGAAGTTTTATAAGAAGTGTTTGAAGGATAATTTGGAATGAAGCTATATTTAAGCCAGAACGGTTACCATAGTGACATTAGAGCCATGCTAAATGTAGTGCATGCTGTAATCTGCTAAAATCAGCTGTGTGTTTAAATGTGAAGTTGTTCCATACTTAAAACTAATGGTCTAGAGGTGTATCATCTTAAAATGTGACTTCTTTTTTTAATTGCTCTCTTTTATTGTATCTGGCGTCATGTCAACAGCTATATATGGTAATTCTGTGTTAGGAGAAATATATTCCATTAGCACAGTCTGATAATTATGATTGTTTTTTCACTTAAAGGAATATTTGCTGTAAAATAAGCAAAATATTATCCTAGTGAAGAGCATAGAAAGACACATACATGAACACTGCAAAAGCTAGAAAGAGAGTGAGAATAAAGAAAATTATTTCAGACTGATGATTCTTTAGTGATTTTAGTGTATGGTGCAGTAGGTCTGGATTACCTTCTCCAGACATATCAGAAAGATTAGAAGCAGTCCCAGCATGATTACAGTAAAAACTGGATGGACTTTTTTTAAGTAAAGCAATGGAAATACTAGAACAAGTAGAATCTAAATGCTGAGGAAAAATAATTTTATATTCCTATAAAATATGAATTTATAGGAGATACTGTTATATTACTTATATTGATTGTATTGTGTACCTTATATTTATTATTACAGTATTACAGTATTACTTATATGCCTCACATGTTTCTAAACCTTCAAGAGGTTCAATTAATTTCCATGTTATATAGCTGAATGTTGGTTTGTTTTTCAATGCATTGAAAAGGAAGAAGATATTTTTTTACCTTTTCTTATTCCTAAATGATTATTTGAAAATCATTCATACGGTCCATCCTAATGGAACTAGTTTATAAAAGATTCAGGTGACATTGCGCCACTATGTATTTTATGTCCATGGTACAATTAGAGTGTCCAAAGCTATTCAAGTTATTTGGGGGGGGGGTTTTTCCTAATTAAAGAGCAGTTGCATAGCTCTGGATCTTGAATGTATGTGCACATATAGATGACCACATTTTTAATCCTACTTTGAATCAATATAAGTGTCAACAGACTTAAAAAGATGAACATCAGTGTTTGCAAAATGAATGTGAAGCAGGTAGAACAGGCTTTTTAATCTGTGGAGAAAGTAAAGGTATTAGTTAGACTGTAGATGAAAGAAACCTTTTTGAATTTGAATCACTTGCTTAATTTGCTACTACATAAAGGAGTTTTAGATGTAAAACATGTTTATATTGCGTTGGTAGGCTCTTGCTCGCAATGCCAAGAACAGTATTTCTGGGAGCATAACAGAAAGACTACCTCTTTGCTGTATCTGGAGTCCATCTCCAAGTCCATGAAATGGCTGGAACTTTTGAGCTCCTCTATTGTTAATTGTTAGAACTAAACCAAGAGATTTTTGCATAACTTCTGGGCTTTAAATGTAACTTTTTAAATACTTGCAAAAATGTCCCTTTAGACTTCATCTTAGGTTATACGGTACTTAAAATTAAATCAAGGTTGGATCTAGAGATAATGTTAAGAAGTATCTTAAAAGCCCAGGCTGAATTAAGATGGTTTTGAAGTAAAATCAGGAATAGATCACTTAGGGAGAGCATCCTCTTGAAAATCTATCAATGAGTCTTTCCCAAGACTCCTCCTTGAGACTGAGGTGGTTTTTGTTTTTTGTGATTTTTCCTTTTTTTTTTTTTTTTTTAAATTTGGACTGAGTATTTTATTATTTGCAGGTTAAGTAAAGCTGGGCAATTCACATGGGTGTAGATAGACCTGACTCAGGCTTTTTCTTGTCAACATGACTTTGCCATAATTTTTGCAAGTTTGAAAACTTATTTTACAAAAAATTCTCTTAGAGGATTACAGTATGCATGAAAGATGATTATGATGCTAAGAATAATTCTGCAATTATTATTTTTTAACTTGGAATCTTAATATTGAACATAATTTGATCTAAAATTTGGCCGTGCTTCAATTTAAATCTAAAATGATTGTCCTTCAAATTTTTGTTACTATTTATTAATAGAAGAGGATGAACTACACTTCTTACCTTTTAGTCCAAACTGATTTCCTAATACTATCTAAAAATACCTTTAATATCCTAGAAAAAGGCCATAAAAATGTATGTGGATGTGAGAGTGATTTGGAAGCAGCAATAATGAATTACTATAATCTCGGTATACAATTTGACACAAGTACCTGAAGTCATCTAAAACTCACTTCTTTTTTTCTGTGTTAATGACTAACTCTTATAACAGCTGGGTTATAACACTAATTTGTGTTTCTTAGGTACGTATACCAGTCCAAGCACTTGGGTATAATTCAAAACAGTAGTGTTTTGATCTGCATGTTTCCTGTCCTGTTTATAGAGATCTGTCTTAATCTCACCACCCTCATTGTGAGAGATCTATAGCAAATTAATACATGGAGTATTCCATGGATTATGGAGTGGTCTAAATCACCTTTTTGATAGACACCTATGGCAGTAGATCCACACATATGAGCTGAATATTTAGCTCAGAATTACATAATTATACAGCTAAAGAGCACCATCTATTGGTTTACTATGAAAATATGTATTGCTTGTGGATGCACCTTATATAAAGTTGTTACATACCAGTAAAGGACTCATGACATACCCTTGGCAATATAAGGTTCTATTTTCTTTTCCTTCTCCATCAGATGAGAAAGGATGTGCCATGGCCACGCAACGAGAGGACGACAGTTAGATTCCAGCTATTTCATTTGAGAATGCTATTAGATTTTTATTAATTTATTTGTAATTATTTTTTAGCCTCTTTAGAGACCTTCTGACAGACATCTCTTGGAACTCTGCAAAGCTGTATGTTTGTATTGGAGATGCTGGTGAAGGGTTCTCTTTCTGTCTACTCATTTTCAAAAGCTCTTATCTTTCTCTAGCTTTTAACTGGATTTCCCTTTCAATTGTTTTGGATAGAAAACTGAGTCCAATAAGTATAAACTTCCGACCTTGTTAACCTGTTCGTCTGACCTGCCATGAACCATGTTTCATTTTTTTCATAGTTACTATCAGATTCTTTCTATTAACTTTCATGTTGCAGTTTCCAGTTACTGTCTAAAAATCCCATAGTCTATTACATTTGAAAATCAGCATTAATGCTATTTAGCACTTTAACCCAATAGTCTATTACATTTGAAAATCAGCATTAATGCTGTTTAGCACTTTAACCCAATCTATCAAATATAGATAGCAACACAAAAACTTTTAAAATTGACTTACCATAGAACATTATACAGTTCCAAGCCCCAAAAGACATTGGGAGGACAGATACTTTTAAGGTGAGTGAGAAAGGTAGAATGTGTGTCTGTATGAAGAGCTTTGTAAGACTGAAAAATACAGTGATCATGACAGAATACTAGATATTTTAATTAATCGTATGTTTACTTACCTGATTAGAATTAAAGTTCTGTTCATGAAATATGCTTTTGTTAACTGATTTCTTCCACACCCCATTTTTCAGACTCTTGCTACAGCACACATTATCAGTAGGCATTCACATATTGCAAACTGAATAAATAATAGAAGAATCCCTAAAATAAGTGATATGGTAAATGCCACTTCTCTTTAAAAGACTCAGTGGAATACAACTTCTCCCTGGCTTCTGAGTCCCGTCAGTTGCTGCCTCTGGTGCTGAAGGTTGTTCCTCCTAGCCATTTTCTGTTGGCAACACCCATGCTCCTACTGCTCCCTTCACTTCCCCTCCCCCAAACATGTCCTGTTTCTGCATCATCTGTCAGCATTTGCTGCCATGTTCAATGGTTTAATCTTAAAATCTGGTAGAACATCCCAAACAAGTATTGACATATTATAGTTGATCTTGTCCTTTTTCCCTTGGTTTCTAGTAGGTTAAGAGTTGAAAAACATAACACCACCACCCCCACCCCGCACCCCCCTTTTAAAAAAAGAAGTCAGCCATGTGGTATAGTCATAGTCAAAATGGTGTATAAAAGTTTGCAGACAGCATGCTGAACTTGAGTGCCTGTGGAGTTCTGTAATCTTGGAGTGAATGTCTCACTGGTCTCAGAGTTGTTAAACATAGTCTCAGAAAGGATTATCCCACTCAAAGATTAGGGAATTTAGAAAGAAAATAGGCACAGTGTTTTGCATAGGATGCCAGCTATGTATACTAATCATGTCATACAGGCAACTGGTATACTCTAGTTCTTAAAGTGTTGCTTTCCAGAGTCTTTTAAAATTCCCTGAGTGGGAAATAGCATGTTTTAATTCAGTATCTATATCCAGTTCTTTGGCATAGCAGTTGCTATACCCAAACATATGCAGATAAACAGCTTCTTCACTCCTACAGTTTTCCCATAATAGGGATTAATAAGCTGATCTCATCAGTGATGTATCTTGTACTTTTCTATATTTATCAAAATCATGATGTTCCAAAATGGATTTTCTGCAGGCATTCAGATGCCTGCTTGAAAATATGAATTATCCACAGTTGTAAGTAAATTGTTAGCAGACTTGGGAAAATACAACGAACACTGCTCAGTACCTTCAGAGTCCACAGAAAGAAAAAACCAATGTAGATGAGACAGGTAGTGAACAGTCCCCCCTCCCTAACATTTCTATAGGAGGAAGATCAACCTGACTACTACCGACAAGAAAGCAAAGCTGCAAAGAAATTGTTATTTCAAGACAGGATTACATTTCTTTCCCACATCCTGGACATTGTCTTCCCTTTCTTTTCAGCATCCTAAAGACAATTTTTTTCTTTATTTTTTTTTAATTGTTTCGATACATAAGAATGTGTGTGAATTTTTTTTTGTTTATTATTTAAGTGCATATTAAATAATATAGTATATATTATTTATATATATAAGGAGATGAGCTCTGCTAACTGCAATGTAGCATCTTCGGATGCTAATGGCTAAAATGACCATAGGGAAGAAAAGGACAGAGGAGTACAAATAGTGGTTTCGAAAATAAGCTGAAATGTAACATCTCGATTGTATGTGATCTCTGAGTTGCTGGTGTTGCACTGGAAGAAAGGGGATGATGAAGGGAATAAGGGCTTTGAGTTGTGGAGCTGGAAGACAAGAATGCGTCTAACATGAGAAGAATTTTGTTTGCACATGTTTGGATTTTAAAGAGTTGCTAAGGTTTTGGAAACAACTTCAGACTGGGTTGGAGGGGCTGGGAAATTTGATCTTCAGAGTAGCAATGGGGGAATTTGGTGCTCTAGGTCAGAAGAGCCTTTGCAGGCTGATACCCCAAAGGAGCCTGGAAAGTGTACTTGAGACACACTAGCACAGAGCAAACAAAAACATCCTAAACACACAGGAATACCACTGTCACAAATGTTGTCACTTTGATCCATCAGGCGTATCCCTTCTTCTTTCCTCTTCTGCCAAAACAGGACTGTTGTGGTACATTTTCCTTTGCTGTGTAGGACAGCAGCGAAGCCTAGCCTGCCCTCTTATTTCCTGGTAAATACATGGTAGCTGTGTCAGTATCCTGTGGTCTTTACCCAGATAATGCTCATATAATGTTGGCAAGTGCTGAAATATGTGTGTAATTCTTCTGAAAACTTCAGGTAGAAATGTAACAAAACACTTTCCTGTTCTTCCTTTTGGACCACAGCTTTCCTTTAGATTATATGTTAAACTTGTGTTCAGAGATGGAGGTGATGGAAATAATCTGATTTTTTTTTTAAAAAAAGTTGGTAGAATCCTGATTCAAAGGCTTATCTGTTTAAGGCTTGGTTAATAAATATGTTTAGTTTATGGTAATATCTCATATAGAAATCTTGCAAAAGGTCTTAGGCATGTATTTAAAGAAAGCATATCTGAAATACTTTACTTATCTTTTGTAGTATCTTCATGCTAAATAATATATATATATATCTATTAGTAACTGTATGCATAAAAGTATGTGGAAGCTTTTGCAAGGATTTTTACCCTAAAATAAATAGGATGGTAAAAGTACTTCATGCAAGTAGTAGTGACTAAACTAATATAACCTCTTGCCTGTGTTAGCTGTAAAGACACAGAGACTGCTTAGCTGTTAACACCAGCATGTGAACGGTGTATGAAGTGAGAAGTACAGAGCAGTAAATTGATGCTTAATTCACAGAACACTATTGCTTTCTTTGCACCTACTAATTTACAGCCTACTGTGCTGAAGAGGTATAAAGGCTTAATTCATACCACATCACAAACTGACGGGAACATAAGAGTGAGAGAACTCACTTAAGGAAGCACTGTGACCTACAGTATAATTTTCCACCACATTTAAAATAACATGAAAAGCACTAGATTTTTAAAATTAAGTATGTGAACAAGGTTTAAATACTTTACGAGAGCTTGGATTGCTTAGAATACCACTAGCATTACTGTCTTTCTAAACAAACTGTCTAAGCCTGGGGATTCAGTGTGCTCCTAAAATTTCTTTCTGCTAGGTCTGTTGCATTCTTCTAGAACATCTATACAGTTAGCTTCATTTTCTCACAAAATCCTTGACGTTAGATTCAGGAAGATATATTCTAATGATGAAACAGCTCATACCAGTATATTCAGATAATGTTAGGAGCTTTTCTTAGAAATATTTATGAATCACTAAGATTCTTACTTTTACTTAGTACCCATCCATTGCTGTCAGCCTCAACTGTAGCTTCCTAGTAAGGCAAAATCTACAGATATTTTGACTTCTGGAACATTAGATTAAAACTTTCCCTCCTCCCTTTTGCCACATAGCCCTACCAGTGGTTCTAGATTTGCATGCAGTAATCACAGTAGTTCTGAAAAAATGCATCTACTCCCTGATTTTTCGACCAAAAAAATAAAAATAAAAATCTGGAATTCAGACTGGAGTTGACTAATGTATATGTCTGTGGAGGTCTGTGTTACCTTTACCTGTGAAAGAAAAAGATTAATGAAGAAAATCTTGCTGAGAATGTATGTGTGCATATAAATATGAAGAGACAGCAAAATTGAAAAAGTAATATGATTCAGTTCATCTGGGCAAATCCCAATTTACAGACATCAGTACTGGGAATATTAGATCAGTCTGGAAAACAGGAAGATGATTATTCCCTGGAGCTTAAACCAAGTTCTAGTTTTGTTGCTAGTTTAGGAATAATATCAGAAAGAAAACCAATCATGGTGTATCAAAGCTACACTGGCATGCGTAGCGGCCTCTTTTCCCATTATGATGGGAAGGACGAAGAATGGTAATTTACCAAACTGGTCTTTTCTAATATAATGTGTTTTTCTATGTTAAATTTAAAATATATTAGAACTGTAATACTAGTTATTGCATTTTCTTAAATATATAGTATGAATTTTTTAATACACCTTGACTTTTTAAAACATGTTTTCAAATACCTGAGTATATGAAAAACTCATAGGAATTAGCATAGTTGAATGTGTTCTTAATTTCCAGCAAGTTAAACAGCAAATAAAATGATCTCAGCAATTAATCATTATTTTTTAAAAGAAGGATAGAATTTTAGGATTTAAGAATCAAGTGTAAATATAAGTCTGTTTTATTTTTTCCTGGATGCACTGAAAACAACTAAATAACTAAATAAGAGAAAAACTAAAACATTTGTTAGTAGGGTGGGATTTTTTTCCAACAAAATATACAGAAGTGGACATACTCCTCCAGAAAACTCTTCCTGAATCTCCACTGCAAGCTTTTTGGCCAGCTACCCATCAGTTTGTTGCATGGTTCTTCTGCTGAATCCAGTGCTGTAACCTACATCAGGTCAGAGTAAACCTGTCAGTGAGCTGTTCTTACAGTTAATAAATAACTTGGCCCCTGGTATCTCTGTTTAGTTAGCACACAGAACGCATCGATTATTTCTTTGACTCTAAAAGAATGTTAAATTGAATTTAAATAACATGTTTATTGATGGCTACTCTTTTTTAAATGTCTGCACAGTAGGCTAGCAATTGGACTTAATAGGTTTTCTGCAGAGGTCTGAACTTAAAAAATACTGTGCTGTTTTGTATCTCTGATGTTTTAAAGCAATAGTTAGAGCACAAAAAGTTGTATGATGTGTAGTGGTGAATGAGATACTGTTTCTGTTTTTCTGTTTCCCAAGTAGGCAAGGGAGAGGACAACCAGAGGGGAAGGCAATTTGCTGCGGATAAAAACAAAATGCAAGGATTTTCCTGCTTAGACAGTTTAGCCAATCTTGCAGTAGCACCACAGTGAAGAGTACAAATTTCAGATGTAAACCATCTGAAACAAAATGCAACATAGAGGTACTAATGATTATTTTTTATACATTGGATGCTTTGTAGCTGATGAGCGTATTAACTGAAAAACTATTCAATATGCTAATAAGGTTGGCCAATACTTGCATCCCACTTTTAGTGAAGCAGATAAAAGGGGCAGAAAAGAGATGCAAGTTTTCCAGGCCAGAAAGCAAGAACTTATTTTAGGACCATTGTTATTTCTTTAGAATAATGTGACCCAAATATGAAAATCTATTGATTAGAAGCAATACAGTAAAATATGATATGAAGATCTGACTAATACAACGGAATGCTGTAATTTTAAATTTGTACAAAGTCCCATGTAGAGATATGTGCTCGCCTGCATTTGGAGGAGACAAAGCATATGGTTTTATTTTGTATTCAGAGCTTTTGGAAATTATAGATAACCTTTTGAAATAAAAGCTCAAATTCAGATATTATTCTGTATCAAAACAGAATCCACACTTTTCTTAGAACTTAATGTTTTGCACCCCTATTTTAAAATTAGAACAGCAAGAACAAATTTCCCCAAAAAAGTATAGGAAGTAGCATGTCAATTAATTTAAGTAACTTCAAATGAGTTTTATAAACTGTGTATTTAGTTACATTGTCACAATAATCTGCAGTTGTCTTTTTTAGCTGGCTGAAGCGATGGCAGTGTAGTTTAGAAAACACACTGAAACAGAAGCAGAATATATTCTAGCAGAGCATATGTGCAGATTTACGGGAGTGTCATTTGTCATCTTTCTGTGTACATAACAATATCATTAATATTACAAAGTTGAGCACTCAAGAATAAAGAATGCCAGCTTTAGTTTGACCCACTTGTACATAAAAGTTGACATAGCTTTTTAATTATGCCATCAAATACTCTTATTTCTCACTGTGCTCTGAGACTGAATTACTGGCTTGCATCAGAAATAGTGTGGCCGGCAGGGACAGGGAAGTGATCTTGCCCCTGTACTCAGCACTGGTGAGTCTGCACCTTGATTACTGTGTTCAGTTTTGGGCCCCTCACTACAAAAAGGACATTGAATTACTCGAGCGTGTCCAGAGAAGGGCAATGAAGCTGGTGAAAGGTCTGGAGCACATGTCGTACGAGGAGCGGCTGAGGGAACTGGGGTTGTTTAGTCTGGAGAAGAGGAGGCTGAGGGGAGACCTCATCGCCCTCTACAACTACCTGAAAGGAGGTTGCAGAGAGCTGGGGATGAGTCTCTTTAACTAAGAAACAAGCGATAGGACAAGAGGTAATGGCCTCAAATTGCGCCAGGAAAGGTTTAGACTAGATATTAGGAAGCATTTCTTTACAGAACGGGTTGTTAGGCGTTGGAATGGGCTGCCCAGGGAGGTGGTGGAGTCCCCATCCCTGGAGGTGTTTAAGAGTCGGGTTGACATAGCAGCTGAGGGATATGGTGTAGTTGGGAACTGTCAATGTTAGGTTAATGGTTGGACTAGATGATCTTCAAGGTCATTTCCAACCTAGATGATTCTGTGATTCTGTGATACTGTTGCTCATTTAAAGAGACTCTAGTCAGTAGAACTGCTGTGACATATGTTGAAATGAGAGGTTGTGTGCATTATTTGGGATATTAAATAAAAAGAAAGGAACGTCTCTTGATTAAAACAAATGGAGTAACACTTTAGAACCTGGGTCTTATATGGGCTTTATTCATACGGTTGCTATTGCATGGTAACAAGTATCTTCAGACAAGATTTGTGCAAGTTCTTACTAATATTGTGGTCTGTATTTCTCATATATCTGGGTTCAGCTCCTTTAGATCTTCTTTCAACTGCAGTTATAGCCCATGGGAGCTTGAACTGAGCAAACAGAATACCAGGTAGTCAGGACTGATTTTTTTTTTTTTTTTCTCTTGGGACTGAGTGTTGTATCAAATTAAATTTCTTTTGGTGCTGTTTCTAATATTCAGATTTTAGTCCTTATTGGGAAAAAAAACCCTTTAAAATATCAGTGCGAAAGAGTATGTTCCATGTCTGAAAAAGAAATGTTTTGAAGGTTTATATTTATCTTTCTTGTTCTGTAAGAAAAAATAGTAGTAGTAGTATAGCAGTATATCTTCCAACATTGTGCAAACATAAACAAAAAGATGATTTGAGTTTCAGCAGTATTTTAAGGGAGAACATTTAAAGATAGAGAACATCTTTTGCTTTTTCTTAATTCACTATTTATGGACCCTTTTTAATTAGTTTCAGTCTTGTTTAACCAGATGAATTAATTTGTTTTGTTTTGTTTTTAAAGGAATTAATTAATTTGAATAATTTTTATTTAAAAACCAGCCATTTTGCAACTGGAATATTCTTCTAGCATTTGTACCATAGGAAATGCTCAAGACTCTTCATCCTGTAAATTATGTAATGTTAGCAATTTCTATAGGAGACTGAGAGCTGTATCTCGGTTTCACAGACTGAAATCACTGCTTGGATATACCATTTAAGACAATAAACATCTCTATTTACTCATTTTCACTCTCTGGGGAAAAAAAAATAAATCTGGTTTTATCTACCTTAAAAAAGCGGTCATTTCTGATAGAGCAAAGTATAGTGTTCCACTTGGGTAAATAAAAAAATATGAATATAACTGACAGAAGTTTTCCTATGGAAGCTTCTAAAAATGTTAACGTATTCTAAGATCATCATAAGCATTTTCTGTTTCTGAGTTCAAAACTGTAGTTTAACATTTATGGCCAGCCTATGTCTTACAAATATTTAAAGGATGCTAAAATGTGTTTTTGCTGTCATCTCCTTGACGATGTTAGAACAAGTGCTACCTACTGCTGTGATGTCAGTCCTAATATTCCTGTCTATTGCTCTTTTGTTTGGCCATGATGGATACTTGAAGAAGGTCTTATAGAAAGCAAAAGGAAGTAAGAGTAAAGGACTTCTGTAGATCATGTGCAGCCCATGTATGAAGTAGATAGAAGAGCCTGACTTCCAAATAAAGGCTTTATGGATTCTAACATTCTAACATATGCAGTGAATTTCATTTCAGTCCAATTATGTGTTTATATCATGAATTACCTTAATGACAAATTAAAAACCAAGGCCAAGAATTCAACTGGTATGAAAAGTGCTTGTCCTCATAACCTCAGAAGTGGTAGCAGAGGAGGATACTTGAGCTCTTCATGTAAATCCCTATAACATGGTTTTCAGTATTGCAATGAACCGACCTTTGTTAAGCATATTAAAGAGATGTACATAAAACAGCTTTAGAGCAAAACTAGAACACTGGAGACCATTCACAGGTTTTAAAGTATGTTTTAAAACTAGGTAGGTAATTAAAAAATAATGAAAAGATGATTAAAGAATGGATGCATGTCTCATTAGAAAGCAGTTTCAGAGGTAAAGGTTTAGACCGTATAAATACATCCATGCAGAGAAAATACTGGATCATACCTAGCTAAACTAGAAGGAAGGTATGATTAAGAAAAAGAACCAGAATCTCTTACCACAGTTGAAAGAAGGAATGGCTCTGTTAAGTGTTTTAGCAAATTTCAGAGTTATTGAATTATCCATCTCCTCATTTCTTCCAATTGAGATTGAATGTCAGTCTTTAATTTGTGTTCTAATCAGGTATAAATTATTGTGTACATCCCAGGGGTAACAACAGGATTTCTAGTTTTAGGATATGGAACCTAGATATAAAGACTGACTATATGAGAAGACTTCATTCTACCAGTTCTTTTCTTATCTTCATTGCTGTGGAAAGAAACTTTTAAGTAGCAAATCTTGTATTTAGCACTGAAGGTGTGGGATCCCAGGATTTGGCACTATTTAGGAGAGTTTCTAAAGCTGAATGTATCAACTCTTCTGCAGAGGGCAACTATCAAGAGAAATCATGGTTTCTTAGAAACCGATGTACAAGATTTCACAATAAATATTTAGAATTAGCATACTGCCTCCTGGGTAGTGATATGATAATAGAAAACATGGGTAGCGTGTTTGCTTCAGCTGCTGTGTTTGAAAGCAATCCACTGCAATCCCATTGGGCTAGATGAAGCTTTTAATAATGTTATTTTTTCTGTGTACAGTAAGTAGCAGTAGAGCCCTGCAAATCTACATAGACTTGAGAGTTGAAATTTTTTTTTTTTTTTTATTTGGAATTTATCCACATTTTAAATGGTTCTATACTGGGAGAATCTCAAGTCATTGTCAAATTTTAGACACTAATCACTGGGTTTACAGCAAAAGAAAATCTATCCTTTAAAAAAAAATTTAAGATTTTAATATATTTCTCAGAAGACTGAAAAGAAAGATTAGTTGTTTGATATGAAAGTGTTTTAAAGAGTTTGCAGTTCCTGTTTGTTCCAAATTTGGATATTATTTCAGAAACTTTTACTTCTCAGAATGATAATAGCAGCTTCCTGTTTGTTCAGAGTAAGGTAAATAGAACAGGAGCATTTTTCCATTATTTAGAAGTCTTTATACAGCTTACTTGCACTTTTTGTTTTGGTCTTTTCTTAGAACCTGGTATACCTGGAAGTGTAACATCCATTGATACAAATGTGGATAAGTTTTCTCCTCTCATTACTCTAGAATTCTGACTGATTTTATTAACAAACCAAACCACCTGTATTCTTTATGCATCTCTGATACAGAACTGGTGTATACTTTTTTTAAGATATCATGATCTGATAAATTCAGGCAATAAATAAGAAATTCATAATTAGAAACAAGACATTTCCATTCTAATAATCAACTGTGACCTGTGTATAAGAAACCATAAAAATTCTCCATGTGAAGAAGAACATATTTTTCAGAAAAAAAGTTACACCTGTCCCTGATTTAGCATTCTCCAGTCATTCAGAGTCTTTTGTAATCTGTTCCAATGGTTACTTATATTTACTGTTAAAAACAAGCATCTTATTTCCAAGCTTGTCTATAGCTAGCTTCAGATACCAGCCATAATGTCCTGTGTCTTTGTCTACAAGACTGAAGAGCTGTTATCAGGCTCCAATTCCCAGAAGGTGTTTACAAACTGTTACCAAGTTATCCCACATCTTTCTCTTTGATAATATAAAGTGATCAAATTTTTTGAGTTTTTCACAAAATATCTGATCTTTTAATTATTCTCAATTTTTACAAATCCTCTGCAAATTGTATTCTCTTCTTTGTTAAAAACTAAAATTGTGAAATAGGAAAGAGCATTACAGTAGCAGACATTTGCTAGTTATTTGCTTACAACCATAACACAAAGCTTGTGTTAAGTGGGTTATCCATTGGCCCCCATGTCACTTAGTGCAGTGTTTGGTTTTGTTTGTTTGTTGTGTAGACATGTCCTGAGGGATAGCTCAAGAATTTTGTTTGGATGGAAATAGATTGATGTAAAATAGAAAAGAAGCATAGATACGATAGGAGTTTGTGTTTTCTATGTGTTTATCAAGCTAACAACTGGCTGATCTTCCCTCCTGCCAACCCAGAACACTGAGTGCCACAACATCTCTCATGATCAGACTTCATCAGGAATTCTAAGAAAAAAGCAGAGGAGCTGTGCCCAATGAATCCTATGAAAACTCGGTAGCAGAGGCCACCAGTCAACTGAAGCAAAGGAACTCTCTACCTTGGGATACAATTTTGTAGTCCACCCTTTTCGAAAGGTACCTTCATAAGAATCAAGAGCAAATGCCTCTTCTTCCCTTTCAGGGGTGGATTTTCACTTTTTTTTTCTGGGAGTCTTATCCCCTGCACCTTACCATTTACCAGTATAAAGTGAGTCCAGCTGTCCTTCAGAGCATTTAAATGGCCTGAGAGGACTAAGAAATGAACGTAAATAGATCAAGAGCAGATCCTTGCAGAATCCACACAGAAAACCCAAGAACCATTTCCAGAACATGAGTTTGTAGCAAATAGTTGTAGGAAAGTACACAGTGGCATGGAGTTTCCTGGCCTCAGTGTTAAACAAAGGCAGTCTGTCCTCAATGAGCTTTCACTGAGACATTAGAAATCTAGTGGGAATTTGTCTAATTTTGTGACTGGGAGGCTGTCAGAGGGCAGTTTTGGGGAATGCAGCTGAAGAACTGCACCATACCACTCAGGGCACATGGTCTAAAATTTGTTTACTGAGCAGGTTGGGTACATATCTATCTATCTACTTATCTGTCTCTCTGTCTATCTATCCATCCGGTATATATATATATATATACACACACATATACACACACACACAAATATATATCTATACAGGTCAGTGGATAGTGGTTTCTGTTCTGTGTCACACACACACACAGACCACCACCCCCTCTCGCACCAGCTGGTTGCCACGTCAGGTCTGCTGGTGGCTTGGCTTCTCTGTGTTCCACCTTGTGCTTGGTTTTCTACACCGTGTATTTAATGTCTGTGTACCTTCTCCCTGACGGTCTTTTGTTTTAACATTTTCTAGATTTCTACATTAAATCACAGGGCATAAGCTGCCAATGTCCTCAGCCCCAGACCAACCTCTGAACAACCAAAACTGACTGATCTTCTACACGTGGCTTGACTATAGATGGCAACGTTAATTTCTGTCAACACTTGCTGGGTCCAAAGGAGCAATTTTTCTTTGGAAACACTCAATTGTAGAAGTGCAGCAATAACATAGTAATTCCTTGCCTATAACAAGTCATTGATGGCCTTGTGCATAGCAGGGAGTTGTTTCTTCACTGAGGTAACTTACTGCACAGACATGGTCATATTCAAAGCATTTTAGGTTTCATGCTGACATCCAGATCGGTACAGATAAGTATTGCTCATCTGCAAAGAGCATGCATATTCCTTTACATTGAACATACTGGAAGGTGCCAGTAACTGTATTTGTGTTCATATGAGTCTTTAAGAATGCTTAACCTGACAAAAACAGTAATGTAGAATGTACAGTACTGCATGTTGTGCATATACTGGATTTTGTTACTCGCAGCTGGGAAATTCTTTTGAATTTTTTATGGCTGTTTTTGGTGCCTAACATTGTGAAAACTGCATTCTTTTGTATTTAATAGATAGGTTCAACATGGATTTACCTAGCTTACATTATAAAGAATGAACTGAATATGTAGTCTGATTACTAATTGATTTTTTTAGCAATACAGTAGCAATCTCTCTGTTCTCTTTTATTTTTTAAATAAAACCCTCCAATCTGATGTAGCTTCATGTAAAGAATGAAGCCAATAATATTACCAGTTGGAGGGCTATGCTTCAGTGATGTCTGTAGGAGGTACTAAGCCTGATTTATTGGACAAGCTGTACAAGATCCAAAAACTTCAGAAGGTATGGAGAAAGTAAGTTTTGAAAAACAGAGTATGAAAAGTTAATGAACAAATAATATTTTTTATTCTCAGTATGTTACTAGAAATAGAGTACTTCTGTCCCACCCAGCAGCTGCATCATGTAGAAACTCTTGAGAGTGCTTGTGGAAGTGAGGAGAATGTAAATCACAAGTTTAACAGTAAAAAAATAGGCAGTCAGAAATATAGTCAGTAAGTATGTAAAATATATCAAAATAAAAGAATGTTGGAGCTTTTTATTCCATTATTAAAAAAACAATAGAAACTGAAAATTTCAACATTGTTTAAAGTTATGTGGTTTAATTTGTAATATATTACTATGATAAAAGATCAGTACAGAAGAACATATATTGTTCTCAGAGCCAACACAACGATAGTAGTATTTTACCTTAGAGGTATTTCCAGTAACACTACAGAAAAAATAAATATTTCTTTGCTCAATGGAGTTGAAAATAATTCTTGGTAAATCAAATGTACCATCTGTATTTATTTATTTATTTATAATATTCCTAATTATTATTTTCTTAATTATCTAGTCACACTTAACAGAATTACCACCATGAAGCTATCATGCTGAAAAACATCCCATTTCAACTTTAATTTAGAAGTAAATGTTCTCATTCACTGATACAAACTAGTATTTATTTTCTTGAAATTATTCCCTTAGCAGTACTCTTTCAAATTACTTTTTTCATAGAACAGAGATCCCCATTAGGTTTCTAATCACTGTATCTAATAATTAGCTTTAGCTCCACTACAATAAAATAGTGCTTGCTGTGCTTATTTTATTTTAACTGCTGATGACTTTATTTACAAAGAATACTTTAAAGATCTTACCAACTTTCTTGTTCTTTTTGTTATTTTTTTAATTACATTTAATTACGATATGCTTCCACGTGAACATTTTTTTATCAACTGAAACATTGAACTTCTGTAGTTTTTTATTCAATTGTTACATGTTGCATAAAAGAATTGTATAAAACTGTGTTCTGTTATTTATAACACTTAGATTGCAGTCACATTTCATTTCAATGCTCATTTTTATAAAACTGATTACATTTTTACTTTATACCTTGAAATAAGTATCAAATGAGCTCTGTTTGGTTACTAATAAGCTTCAACCATGAGTCAAAGGACTTTAAAATGAAAGCATTTTAAAAGGAAAGCATTTTAAAGAGTTCAGTTCCTATAAATCACGAGAAGATCAGCATTCTTTTATTGTCAGTATGTTTTTATTTTTTGCAGGTCAATACAATTTACAGGAAAGATACCCAACTGGCACAATCATATCTTATCTTATTTGTCCACAGTATAGCTTCTTTATATGTAGTAGTTCACACTATGATAGCAGCATGCCTCAGCTGAGTGCTGACTTCCCATTCCCACCTCTCTACTTTTCTTTTTTCTTTTTTTTTTTTTTTTAATTTGAGGTAGGAAGATCTACAGCATTTTACTATATCTGCCTTTTCAGGTTTCTGTTGGCAGTCCGATGAAAATATCTCAACCCCTGAAACAGGAATCTAATCATGGAGCTTTGATTTGTCTCAGACTTAAGTCTTCAAAAAGTTCGATTTTTTCTAGTTTTTCTAGTTTTGTTTGGTTGGTTTTAATAATTCAGATTAAATGTGAATGTAGATCACAAGTTTTCAATACTAGCATTCCTAATTCTGAATTTTATTCTGCTGTAACTCAATCAGTCCTTTGAACCTGGGCTTAAGCTAGCCAAAGATGACGTCAGTGGCAATAGTTAGCAGCTAATGTTGATGAGGTGACGCTCACTACTGCGAATGTAGTCTATCTGCTTTCCATTTTTTAAAGTATGGAGAAAATGTAACCCTTTGACATTTAAATTGTAAGTGCAGCTATAACTTGATATCATATCTTCATAATGAAATTTTACATTTATTAAAAGAACTGAAAAATTTTGCACCAAATCAGAGAGAAAAATGTAGAGAGGGCAGATAGAGATGCTCATATATAAGACTTCCCCTATTATTCTATTGTCAGCAAGGGGATATCAAATCCAGAGAGATTATTAATAAACTTTGTATGTTTCTAAATTCTTTGTATCACCATCAGTTTTTGAAGATAATAATTTAACTTTTAAGAAAAGCAATGTTATTACACATTTACCATATTTTAGTCATCTTTCATTATGAAAAATTTATTAAAACCATTATATTTGGTAATGCTATCACCAAAGTACACACTCCTTAATTTTGCAATACAAGATATATTTCAATTAATAAAGCATACAAATCTTTCTAAAAGGTATTTTAAGTTACTTGTATCTTCTTCTCTTTGAATTCTTGAAATTAAAGAAACTTGACATGGAATCTTTTCCAGGCTTTAAACTAAATACTAGTATAAGGAGATTGCAGATTGGTTCTTATATATTAAATATTAGGAAAAAAAACCCTATAGCCTAGTCATACAGTTTTTTCTAAATGCTAGTCCTTTTTTTTTATTCGGTTATGAGTGTTTAGCAGAACACATCTTTATGTTTTAGAAAATGTCAGAAAATGTCATAGAAGAGCAGTAAAGATGTTCGTCTGAAACCTAAGTAGATCAAGTTCCTCATTGTCCACAGATTTACATATTTCTCAGTTAAAGCTAATTAGTTGTCATGCTACTGCTCGAATAGTTTATATAGAACTGTTGAGAGACTTGAATTCATAAATAAATTTCATTCATCCAGGTTTATCTATCTTTAAGGGTACATCATTTTTTTAAGTTGTGCAATGACTTGATTCATTGGTTTTATCAAACAGTAGTATTATCTTTCTACTACTTTTCAAATTGCTACTTGTATTTAAGAGTGATCTGTCAACAGACTGAGTAGCTGAAGGAATTGAAAATGCACGTGTTTCTGTTCTGAATGCTGGTTTATGTTCAAACTTAATTACTGACAGATTTTTACTGAACTGCTGGGAAAAAAAAAACCCCACAAGTCATCTAAAATACAGATTTAATTCCTTTTGAGCAATGATAAATATTGGTAATTGGAGAATAATCTGCCCAAAGGGAGGCTTTACAGTGTCATAAAAACACAGAGGCTCATTTCATCCTCTTCTTTTCAGAGATAACAGATTAATGATTTCTGAGCTGTGTTGATACGTGCATACATGTAATTTCATGACTGCATATAAGTGGTTTGGTGAAGCTAAGGCTGGCAATGGCTAGGGCTTAGACTACTCTGTAAAATCTGACAGATGATTTCTGCAGCACCTGCAGTTAGATTCTACAACATAGAATGTGATCTCTGTGGGAATTTTTCCCCTTTTATCCTCCCATGCCTATAGTATTGTCAAATGAAAAAAAAAAAAAAAAGAGCTGAACCCATGTAAAGTATACACTATATATAAAAATACACAAATATAAATATTTTTAAAATATATAATGGAGGGAATATATCTGCACAGCTGAAAGACCTATGTCTATTAAACTTACACAAAAAACACATGTTAGTTGGAATCAACAAAGTACATGAGAAAGAAAAAGTGTATGGAAGGGAATGGAGGTTATGAATATGTGTATAGGAATAGATTGTAATGTTTGTCTAGAGTTCTGTATCATTGGCAGTATATTTGCATTAAGCTCACAAATAAAGTATTTCCTTACCACTTTGCATGGGACAGGCTTCTCAGCTGCTACCACTACCTGGTGGTGGTATATTTTTTGTTTTTGGTTTTTTTTTTTAATAGTTATGCTTGAAATAATGTTTATAGATATTCATCTGATGTTTCTGGTGCTTTTTTAATTTATGAAACATTAACATTAGTGACTTTGTGGATAAATAAATAAGGTTCTCAGAGGGAGGTTATATCTTTTATTAGGCTGACTGCTAGTATTATATAAAATGTACAAACTTTTGAGTACCTAATCCATTCTTCTGGAATGAGGCAGAAGGTAGATAGAAAATGAAGAGGATAGTGGCTTAGCTGCTTCATCTGACAGTTCCCTCAGGACCCACGGATGCATCTCATCAGGTCCCATGGACTTGTGCACCTTCAGGTTCTTTAGATGGTCTCAAGTCTGATCTTCTTCTACAGTGGGAGGTTCTTCATTCTCTCAGTCCCCACCTTTGCCTTCTGCATCTTGGGCATTGTGGCTGGAGCCCTTGCTGGTGAAGACTGAGGCAAAAAAGTCATTGAGTACCTCAGCCTTCTCCATACCTGGGTAACCAGGTATCCCTTTTCTTTCTGGAGAGGTCCCCCATAGACCCTAGTCTTCCTTTGATCATCGATGTACTTATAGAATATTTTCTTGTTGCCCTTGATGTCCCTGGCCAGATTTAATTCTGTCAGGGCTTTGGCCTTCCTAACCTGATCCCTGGCTACCTGGAGAGTTTCTCTGTATTCCTCACAGGCTAGCTGTCCTTGCTTCCACCCTGTGTAAGCTTCTTGTTTGTGTTTGAGCTTGTCCAGGATCTCCTTGTTCATCCATGCAGGCCTCCTGGTGTTTTTGCCTGACTGCTCTTTGTTGGGATGCATTGCTCCTGAGCTTGGAGGAGGTGATCCTTGAATATCAACCAGCTTTCCTGGGCCCCTCTTCTCTCCAGGGATTTATTCCATGCTACTGTGCCAAGGAAATCCCTGAAAAGGCCAAAGTCTACTCTCCTGAAGTCCAGAGTAGCGAGCTTCTTGTGTACCCTGCTCGCTGCCCTAAGGATCTTGAACATGACAATGTAAGGTTTGTAAGGTTTTCCGCACTATTACACTGTGATGGTTTAGCCCCTGCTGGGGTCTGAGACCACGCAGCCGCTGCCCCTCCCCCACAAAGGGAGTGAAATACAAAGCCCCGAGACTGAGATAAGGAAAGGTTTAATACAGCAGTATAACAGCAACACAACCAACAACAAAAATAACAGTAATAGTGATAACAATGAACAGAGCAAAATATATACCGATACAGCAGTATACAGCGGTATACAGCTGCGCCAACCCACACGATCACCGATTCTTCCCGCACTCGCGCCAGGATGTGATGTCAGCATGGCATATGAATAACCCGGCTAGAGCTTCCCCCCCACTGCTGGGGAAACTTAACCCTATCCTGGCTAAACCAGGACATACACACAGCTTACATATGTGTAGTCATGAGACATCTTGAGAACACCATCTTAAATCAAAGAGAAATGTATATATGGAAACACAAAATTATTGAAAACAAAGAGGATTTCAGAAAACCGCTTGAAATGGAAAATATGCATGATATTATTCCTTCAATTTCTGTGCTGTTGTAACTTCAAGTGGGGTCAAAGTAATCTAGTGACCCTGCGTTTTTTTTTGTATTATGTTATACTATTAGTTCTATGTTTCAGAGCTTCTTCTACAGACAATTTGAAAATGCTGAGAATGTATTTCTTTTTCCTCTTACCCCTATTGTGTTCCAAGAAATATTTATCGATCCTCTTCTGAAACACAGCAGTTCAGCCACAACTAGAGAAACGCTTATTGGGACTGAATGTCCTTAGTGGAAATTAAGATCTCTTCATCAGCTATCACTCAGAATTCATTCATATTTGAAGTCAGGTATATAGGTCTTCATTCTGGTCAAATCAATAAGGACAATCCAGTTTAGGAGTTGCTCTAATCCATAGCAGGATGTGCTTCCATGGAGGATTTGAGGCTCTGCAGGAACTCTTCACAACATCCTTGGTCTTCCCTGCTGTTTTTCTGCATGACATTCTATTTCAGCCTTAAAATATCAAGATTTTATTAGTTGTTACATAGTATAAAGTGTGCTAGTACTTCAGAATATATTGTCTTCATTCTCTTGGATTAGTGATGGTTGCTTGAGACTAAAGAAACTGAACTCAATGACCTAGATGATCTATTGTAATACTAGGGTATGTAAAAAAAAGCCATGGGTCATTTTTTTGTTTTCCTTTCTTTTGTTTTCCTTGATGAATTTAATGTACAGCTGAAAATTTATTTACACTTAGTAGAAAAAAAAAAAAAAAAAAAGAAAAGATTTACCTATGTTTAAACAAAGCTTGAGGCCAAAGAATTCCAAGAGCTAGAAGACAGTGGTTTTGGTATACCAAAACCCACTAAATACAGTTAAGGTTAGGATGCACAAAAACTTGATAAAACATTTACTGAACGCCATTTATTGCAGCTCTTGCAGACTCAAGTGTCATTGTGTTTTGTCAGCTCAACACAGCAACAAACTGTAACATCTAGGCCTAACAAAACCTGTCAGTGTGGATGTTGTCCCGATCCAGTGTCGGGGGAGGTTCTGATTTGATCCCAAGAGCACAAGACACAAACAAGGTCAAATGCCATACACCCAAAACAGTTTGTATTATTAAAAGTGAAGAGTGGTAGCAATAGGACCGGATGGAAGGAAAAGGCAGAAATCAAACAAGCCTAGAGTCACACGAATAGTCACCACCATGGATCCAGGAGCATCCTGTTGGTCCTCAGTCTTCAGTTCTTTGGTGGTGGGTGTACACACAGCAAAGTTTTCTGTTGCCTTTGAAGTTCATCGTATCAGATGATTAGCATATCTGCCCACCTTTAGATTTTCCTCTGTTCCCACAGGTTTTTCCTGACTTCATGTTTCTTGAGCAATCATCCAGCTTCTGGGGCAGAAACGCTCACCTCTTATCAGTTCATTAACATGCATGTTCATGCATGGTGTCTGGCGTACGCAATAGAGCCACAAAGTATTGGGATTACACGATGGAGCCAGTGATAAACATTTGGTTTCACTCAGTCCATGTCTCCCCCTTTGAGGCTTATCTAAGGAGTTTGACAATGCAACTGCAATGGAGTGGGGGGTGCATCCTTTGATACACTCCTGCTTCCTTGGGTGACATTCCTTAGACTAATCCAAAGGCCACAGCTTGTCCTTGAGGTTTGCACACACACACAAGCAAGCTTTGAGACAATCATTTGCCATTTCAGTCTCTCACAGATGTTACCCATTTTTTTAATCTGCCACATGTGTGGGAGTTCATTAAGTAATAGCAGTACAAGTACTTTCTAACAATAGAGAGACATTGAATAAAACAGTCTTCTCTAATGAACACATGGAATTTTTCCTCCAGGTAGTTACAGTTTAGAGAAACAAGTAGCACAAATAAATCCAAACACTTAAGGACCAGAACATGTCATGGGGAAATATCACAGAAGAGGAAAGAACAAACATTATACTAAACTTGTATCTGGAAACACCTGCTGCTGCCCAAAATTCTATTTCTGGATGTTTTAATAAATCGAAAGCATAAATTTTTGACAGATATAATCCAAAGACACACGTCCTTTTGCACTTCTAACTTATGTATTCATTAAGATGAAGGACTACACTATCATTGCCAGTTTTTTTGGAAAGCACTTGTTTAAAACATCTCAGAACGATCTGCTGCTCTACTACTACAACGCAGTGCTGTACTAACACTTGCAAAGACAAAAACATAAAATCATATTACCCTCATGCATTTCAAAGTTTGTGTAGCAACTATAAACGCTGACTCCACTGACTCTGGAGAAAAACTTGTGTCTGACATAAATTCCAGTACAATTAACACTGTCAATCATGCAGCTGATGTCTGTAAATGAGGCAGTAGAAAAAAAAATCATCAGCTACCAGGAATATGAAAAGGATTAATTTACAGTATTTACATTTATGTTCAGGCACATGTGTAAATTATAATCATAAACAATTTACTGGTTATTCTCTATAGCATTAAAAGAGACTTTATGTTTTTAAAAGGCTTATCTTGATGCATTATATTCATTTTAAGAGAGATACTATTAGATACTTGTGTTTTTAAAACCTTATTATAAAGGCTCACAGAAATATGAATGTTAAGACAGAAGAAAAACTAAACTTTTAAGTGATTTTCATGTAATAACAGAATGCAGTACAAACAATATTTAAAACAAACAGACTCATTGTATCACTGCAAATCACTGCAGGTCCTACAGTACCCAGTGGCACTACATTTCACATATACATATACACTTACAATTCTCTCTTTCTCAACATATAGACTGTGAGATTTCTCTGGCACTTTATCTGTTTTAGATAGGGCTTCATGAACCATATATGTACGAAGCACTGCTGCTCACTGTTCGTTTATCCTAGCAAGAGTGGCAATTGAAGGAATAGGAAAGGCATAGACTTTGAGAACTTCATAGAAGTTCATGGAATGTTAAAACAATGAAGTTGGAAAATACAAATATTGGTGGCATTTGCAGCTAAACCAAATGTGAAATCAAAATCAATTGGGACAAAATGAAAATTATTTATCATTTTAATTGGAAGTAAATTTAGAAAAACAGGATAAATTATATTGGAAGGGGAATCTGGAAATCATTTAGTTCAACCCCCAACTCAAAGTAGATCCAACTTTGTGGTGATGCTATGGTTCTTGTTCAGCAAAGTTTTGAATATCTTCAAGGGTGGAGATTCCTCAGCCTTTCTGGGCAACCTGTTCTCATGAGAAATTTTTTTCCTTATATGTAGTTGGAATTTCCGACAAGAAACGTCTTATCACTATGTACCTCCACAAAGAGCCTGGGTGTGTCTTGCCTCATCTACTACCTTCATTTTAGGTTGAAGACAGCAATAAGTTTCCCAGGTCCTCAAACATTCTCTTCCAGTTTGAACAAACCCGGTTCTCTCACCACATCCTCGTATATTGTGTGCTCCAGATCCCCAGTAATCCTGGTGGGGCTCTACTAGAGGAACTCACAAGACAGTCTGGGGAAATGTCAGGGAAAATGGGAAAATTTTGACCATCAGAGTAACTGATCAAAAGTGAATGTCCTTGTCTGATGTGGCACTCTTAAAGTCCCTGTTCAGTTATTACACAGATACAAAAGTACCAGTAACATTTTTCCCTGGGAGTTTACTGTGGCTTTGAATATAGGAAGGTCAAAAATGGTGGTAAAAAAAAATTGGTCTATCATGTATAAACCAAACGAGACATATTGACAGTTGATCCAAAGCTATGTGAAGCCATCAGTGAAGAAAATCTCATTCATAACGTGTGACTGTTTCCCTGGAAGCAGAGAAAAGACAAAAAGAATTCTGATGATGTAGGACTAGAGAGAAAAGAGGAGGAAATTTAGGAGTTTGTTCCATTAGTGAAACCAATAGGACTCAAACTTTCCTTTTCTTCCCTTCTGATTTTTTGTAAAATTGTTCTTATTTCTGAATTTCCTTCACAGTGCCATGTGGATTATATAGTTCTTAGTTTTGCATTAGTTTGAGGCACAGGAAAAAAAGAAAGAAAAATAAAAAGATATACTGCAATTATGGAACATAACCAGTATAGTTTTAGTATAGGTGTTAATCAACATGAATTTAAAATATCATACATATAAATTATACTAATGAAAGAAATTGCAGAAAACAAACTTATTCAAAAACTATAAACTACTTTAAATATATTTGGTGTTGACTTTCTCAAGCCGACATGTTTCTCATGTTAAAACCACAATGGATGTTTAGATGGTATACAGGGGCAATCTTGTGGTAGTACCTGAAAGAGTGCTTGGGAGAAAAATGAGTCCCCATAAAGTATCTGCCAAAGAGTCACATGAGTGTTGTAAGTACACATTTGCATCTAGCAAACCCAAACTCCTTGAGTTTTCTTCTGAACTTTCTGAATAGTGTTGTTTGCCTACAGCTTGCTGGAAGATTCTGCCAAAACAAAAAAAAAGGTAAATTATGTCTCCTCTGAGCATCAAAAGCTTCTAACTTTGGCTCCTCTGAATATCTAGATGTCTTCTCTGAACAACAGAAGCTTCTAGTTTCTCAAGGACAGGGAAAAATAATTGATTATTATGTGTAGGTACACATTTTTACCTCACAGTAGTGTTCACTCTGTGCTTTTTGTGTAAATGCCCGAGTATATAAAAATTCCATATAAATCAAATAGGATGACCTGCAGACTTGTTTAGGTGTATATAAAAGTTCTTTGCTGAAATTAAACCATTCACAATGCACTTGCACTGAGTATGAAGAATTGTGCAAATAAGCTTTCAATTTTTGTGAAAGAAAATGAGAAAGTTTTGAGTCTTGCTATCTGCATTTTCTTATGTTTTAAAACTGCCCTATTTCATATAAACACACAAATGTGCTTGATTGCAGCAACTAATGTTCAAAGAATTAATTTAGGCTATAGTACATTTTTTAACTGAAATATTAAGAATATATCCAAAACTGTCTCAACCCATGGAAGAATTCATAAATAGCACTAGAAGTGGCAGGTGGATGCAAAATTTCTAATTTGGGAGGGAATCAAAGTCATTGACTTGCACGCCCTTTCCATAATTAAAGACAGGTGACAGTGAAAGTGCATTTAGTGAAGCATCATTCTGTAATACAGTCTTCAAATTTCTTCCCAGACAGATAACACAATTAAGCATTACTGAATACTTGTTTAAAACAAAGTCTCGCTAGGCATTTTATTTTTAAAGACCTAGAAAGTGATGTCAAATTTCCATGGATTAGCTTCTACAGCACGCACATTAGCTTACAGAGTTGACAATTACAGAATAATATGGTGGTAAAATTCAGCTGCACAGATGGAGATAAATTATTTAGCATTTTATTTATGAATAAAACACTTCAAAACAATGTAGATAGACAGTCAGGTGGGTGCATAGGTACAGCTCTTTGTACTAGAAGTATCTCTGTGTTTTTAATAGTGAAGCTTCAAAGACAAATGCTCCAGTGTCTGCATTTACAGCTACTGTTAGTTAAAAGACAAAATCATATCAAGAAGATTTCACTTCATATCATTATTTCACAAAACCAAAACAAAATATGCAGAAACTTATATTTTATTTGATCATGAAATAAAAGTAGAAAGTTTACTGTGAGGAGCAGCTTTGTATTTTTATTTCATACCTGAATTTCTTTTTGATTTAAAATTTGTTTTTCCCTTTTTTTGGAAAAGGAATCAGTGAGATTTAACAAACATTCATTCACACTGGAAGACTCGAAATTATGACAAACCATACAAAAGAATTCATGATTCACATAAATTATTTTCATCAATAGCACGGTATGAGGTACTTGACTGAGTAATTTTTCCTAATATCACAGATAAAAAAAATCTTACAAAGTAAATTGAACATGATAGCACAAAAATAGTGTAACAGAATTTGCTTCTTTGATGAATTTAGTAAGAAGATTTGTAAGAAACCATTCTATATATTCTTAATAACAAGCGCGACCTAAGATATGATTAACTTTCACTTGCTTATTGTGATTATCTTCCTCATAAACTATTGCAAATTATGCAGTATAATCGAGATATACAAGTTAGTGAACTGAAGTACCAGATATGCTATTACTAAACACTTGCTTCTTTATCAACTTTGAAAAGTTCTAGTTTTGAATTTTTTAAGGTTTATTTGACAGTTCTGTAGAGGAGTTCTAAACATACATCCAATTTCCATTTCAGACATCCCTTATTTTACTGGTCTGTATACAACCAAGGGGAATTCAGTGGAGGAGACTGATGTAATTTTACTCTGACTTTTGCTGCCCCATAGAAGAGTCCCAAAATGGCTTGACTCTATGTCCATTACTAATAGAAATGTCCTACAGCAGACACCATGAAACTTCCAGGCAAAAACCAATCCCTTCAACCCCTCCTGCTTTATATGCACAAGTTTTTGTATTTCATTCCCTGACTAGAAGTACACAAGAATTCTTTCTTGGCAATACCTCAAATATATCACCTATCATAAAGCACTAGCAGGTGTACTTTGGGTTGTTTTGTTTTGTTTTGTGTTTTTTTTTTTTAGTTTTCCTTTGTTTTTAGCTGGCTATTAATAAAATAACCTTTTCACACAAAATTCAGGCAATATTTATGGGTCAGGATTAAAGACAAGGCAGGGACAGGAGACATTAATAGTGGGGGTATGGTACAAGCCACCTGACTAGGAAGACCAAGCAGATGAGGCCCTCTGTAGACAGATAGGAGCAGCTTCATGTTCACAAGCCCTGGTCCTCATGGGGGACTTCAACCACCCTGACATCTGTTGGAGGGACAACACAACAGGGCATAAGCAGTCCAGGAGGTTCCTGAAATGTGTTGATGATAACTTTCTTCTCCAAGTGATAGAGGAGCCAATGAGAAGAGGTGCTATGCTGGATCTTGTTCTCACCAACAAGGAGTGGCTGTTATGGCTTCAGATTCCCAAGTAAACATTAGTGCACACACATTCACAGAATTATTGTAAAGCAGAAAAATAGAAACATCCTTGTTTTATAAAGAATAAAGAGAAATATATAGAAAAAAAGGAAATGGTGACGATCACTCAGAAGCCAGTGGCAAAATCAGAGCAAATTTTGTAAGTTCTAACAGACATCCTGGTATGTATTTAAAGTCTGTAATGTAATTAATAACAGAAGCAATGTTACAAAGTTCAGGTGCAAGGTCTCTTCCACTGCCTTGCATGCCACGTTATGTGGCCAGTAGCCCATGTGGCTGAATGGAGAAACATAGTTATCTCAGGGGTGAGTATGAATGCATAGGGCTTGCCACAGGAATTGACAACCTATGGTTATCAGCCTCCCTTAAATTATTTTTAATGTTAGAATAATATTAAGGTATAACTATAAAAGTAATTAATTTTTCTAGAACACAAATATTCTTTGAAAAGAATAGAGACAGAGTGAAAAAGAAAGAATATTTTTATAGAGACTTCACTGTACATTCAAAATTGTCTCTGTTTCATAAATTTAATAAACTTGCAGGAATTTACACATCTTATATGCTAGAATTAATTTCTAGTGCATTTTGTTTATCCTAGAGTATTGCTTTCATTTTGGAGAATCTTGATTTGGAGACAAGCCTGTCTTTGTGTTCCTATTTTGTCCTTGGGTGTTCCATAGAGATTTAAATTTCAATTCAGAAACTCACTGTTTACTATCAAAGTTGAACACTGTCTCCAACGAATTAATGACTGTCATTACCTTTCTTTAGAAATCCTAATATTCTTCTGGCATGGATAAACAGCATTTTCTTTTGGCTATCTAGTACAAAATTCTAGATTAATTGACATGGTTTTAATTAAAATATTTTTTCTTTTGAAAATGAAATACCCTGCAGGACTGCATAGCAAATTTGAAGGCTTATTAAATAAACTCTTTAAAACCTTACAATTTTATTTCAAATTAATATGCACTGTTAGTTTTAGATAAACTTGAAAAGAGCAATAATGATATAAGAGGCATAAGGGTTTATTACTAACTCTTAATAGAAACTAGACAGGAGAATAAGCAATTCTGAAGTGGTTAGTTTGTTTGAAGGATCTTTAGGCTTATTTTTGAAACAATCATGAATGCTGAGTCCCAACCTTTACCTATGTATAGTATGTATGCCTATCCTTGACTTGAAATTCAGAGAAAAAGAGATGCTTATATTCCATGGTAGCAGTTTGCAGTAAGGAGTGGGTAACATTCCAAATCTTCATTTGGACAAACAAAGTGTGTAACTTCTGATAAAGTCATGGAAAGGCAGGAAGAACACCCCTCTTTTCTGTTAAGTCATATTTGATATTGCTGGGCAGACTAAGCAGGTTTGAGAATCTTTGAAATGGTCTGTTGTATCCCTTTTCCAATTTGGTTTCTCTTTAAATGACACAACTAACTTCAGCACTGGTTTTTGTGTTTGTTTTTTTTTTTTTTAAATAAAAATTTTGATAGTTCCCATAGCTCTGCAGAGAGGTTCAGATTGATGAGTCTTCAGATTGAAGTCTGCCACAGCATTCCATTTCACTGTAGTGCATCTTTTCACAGTGCAGGCTTCTGTTTGCTGGTCTTCAGAAATTGCAGTCTGAGCTAGCATTTGCAGAGTTAAAGCCCTTCACAATATCAGTGAAAATTTTGTCTAATGTTCATGGCTACATCCCAACAGACCACCTTTTCTGCTGAATTAATCCACCATCTATTCCATCTATTACTCTTTATTGCCAGTCTGTGCAGGCACCAAAGCACCCTGCTTAGGGAAGCTACTATTTTCTTCCCTTTTTAAAACGTATTTGAAAATTACCAGATTACTTATGCATCCTCTCGACCTACATCACGAAAGAGGCAGTTGAACTGTGAGGAAGTGAGGAGCAGCAACCAATTACTTCTCTTTGCTATCAAAGTGATCTACCAGCCTGATTCCATAAACACTTTCCAGTCCAACTGAAAGTGGAGTGAGGAGGGAAGTCCATTAGATACAATCCGTTAAATATAATTAAGCAGTATCTTTATTTTCTGATCTTTTCTGCCTTCTTTATTACTTTATGCATCTTTATATCGTGGCATGGGAAGTGATTGGTGCTAGGATGAAAAGTATTTACTCAGTAATTCTTTCACTCGTTATTCTTTCTTCGTTATTTTGCTCACTCTAAATATCAGATGTCCTGGCTGACAGAAATAGTATTGGGTAAATCCCATTGCCTGATAGCATCTGGATAATTACAATCTGAATTTTTTACTTTACCTAGGACTAATTTAATCCTTTTAGAGTTTGTGTATGGAACTTTGTTAAAAAAAAGTTGTAGAGAAAATAGAGAAGCTGGATATCTACCATGCAAATTAGGAAGGAGAATTTAGCATTTTAATTATCTCAGATTAGAAAGTTGAATTGAAAATAAAAGGGTTCAGACTGTTTTGTTTGTTGGTTTTAATAACTTTTAGCAAAATATGTATGAACTATCATCCACATTTTAATATTTATTAAATGAAGCAATTCATTTAATTTCTCATTAGGTTTAAGGAACTCTCTGTGTACTTACGATTTATAAAAATTCTCTCTCTAATCTGTTTTATCTATGAGCACAATTCATTTTCTTAAGTAAGTATTTAGCTTTGGCTCAGAGTATTGAAGAAGAATTAGTGGCCTTTCACACAACTTTTCAGTTTGAAACCCATTCTATTGAGCAACATCAGACAGATTTTTTCATGAAATGTATTTATCTAAAAACTTATGAGTTTAAAATCTGTGAATATATTCAGGACAGCCTATTTTCAGCTTCCCTACTGTAATTGAAACTTGAAATATTTTTATCAAGTTTTTAATATTATCCAGAAGTTAGCTAATAGAGTTCTTTTTGGGTATTTTTCTTTATTTGTTTGAGGGGTTTTTTTTGGGGGGGGTGTTGTTTGTTGTGGTTTTTTTTTTAAGTCAGAATGTAATCATACAATCAGAGTTCATGCACAACCTTACACTGTACTGGGCCTCTCCAACATCTGTTGGAGGTCAGTGACTTTGTTTAAATTGTTCATGTGTGTGTGCACTTAACATTGCCTATGAAAATGTTGGCTGCAGAAGTTGTTTGTTAGCCAAGACAGCTTAGAAAAATTATCACAGTAACAAAAAGACAACAAAAAATGACAGAAATCAAGAAATTTTTACTGTTCATTATTTCTAGAAACAGAATTTTAGAATTGCTTAATGAAATAACTGACATTAAATGTTTAAAAAATCAAAATATCCTCAGAGAAATAAAATTTGATTAAAATCTCCCAGTGAACTATTTATTATAACGGGAGAAAATTGCCCAGAAGAATGGAGGAAACCCTTCTGAATTTGTCCTGTTTTGAACTAAATAGATCATCACCATAATTCTTGTCAAATAAACAGCTTCTGAATACTGCATTTTTAGAAAAGCTTAACTTTTGTCTGTATTATAACACTGGCTAAATCCATCTACCTGTTTGGAATGATTTTATTTTCCTTTCTTTTTCCCTGCAAAGGACACAAGTTAATTTCTTTCTTGTGTTAGGACAGAATGACATTATACAGAACTAGAGGATGATATATAAGTTGTTCATTTTTAGTTTTATTGTCGTTCATTTTTAGTTTTGTTTTTATCTCAGATGAAGGTAATTTGTTGTTTATTTTTGTGTATTGCTAAAATGCATACTCATCAAAATTAGTATTGTTTCCTTGTCTTCATTCATTATTATGCTGGTCCCTCACTGAATCCAGTATTTTTCCATTTAGTAAGACATAAAAAGTATTTTCATTAAAAGAAAACTAGGTTGGCGAAAGGGGAGCACCAATTTGGCAACACTTGACAGTAAGTGACAGTGATTCAACAATAGTAGTTACCAGTGAATTGATGTGTGATTTTCCAATAAAGACAAACGAAGACATCATGATGCTAAATTCTTTATCCCCTAATTAAAAATACCAGCAGTACTGTTCTAATGAATGCAAAAGTGTTGCTGTTAATTTTGTATTTGCCGGTATGTCCATATATTTTTTAATTATATTAGTAGAACAGGGACATACAGAAAAACAGATATTTTCAAACATAGTCACCTTCATTCTTTAAGGCCCATAATCTGAAAAAATATATGAGTAATATTCCTGCCAGTAAGTCTGGAGTAAAACTTTTTTTCTCCAATAAGACTGGAGAATGCAGGATCAAGGAAATTAGAAATCATCTGTGACCTAGATATCACACATTGACACAGGCTGAACTGCATCAAAGCAGTGAAGTCTGAAGTAAAACTAAGTGTTGGATGATAATTCCTGATGTAGAAGACATTGGGAAATGAAACAGGAAGGAAAACACAAGCAACACCTGTATATTTACCTGATGTTTATGTTTAAAACTTCAGTGCAGAGTCTATTAGAACATATCACTTGTATAAAATTTATTAAAGCATAGGTTGTTACTGCAGGAGCAGATCTTTGAATGACTTAAAAAAATAAAGGTTGATTTTTAACAAACTTTGTAGCTTTTAGGACTGGTTTCTCCTTTTGGAAGGTATGTGAAACCAAGTACTAAAATGTGTTCATTAGCTTCAGATGGACCAGTGTCTTAATTATTTTCATCTATAGGTTCAAATTCATGAAATTAATTAAAGAAGAATAGAAGTCTTCAGTCTTACATTTCTTTTCTGAATTTCATCAGCCTGATATTTAGGTACTTATTTGTGTTTCTGGAGAGAAGTGTGAAAAATGTATGTACATTTGCTTCAGAACTCTACAAAAGGTTTGTTTCCCTTTTTTTGTCCCCTTAACCATATGGTATTCTTAGTTGTATTGGAATTATGGAGACAGTAAGATGTCCACTGAAACAAACCCTTGATGGATAACATGTTAGAGCTTCATGCTTATTAATCAAAAGAACACAATCATATATTTTCAAAAATAATTTTCAGAATGTAGTGAATAATTTTGTGAAAAGGCTTCTAGCATAAGGTTTTTGTCCATTCATCAAATACTCCATAAATCCTGTCTTGCATCAAACTAATTGCCTTGTTTTAGATCTGATTGGGATGGGAATTATTTTCACTGCACTATATAATTAAAAAGTATTAATATATGTCATCTTACTTGGTGTCAGTGTGTTTTCAAAACTGAAACTCCTAAAAATCTTAGTATGCTTGTAAGTAACCTAGAGCGTGTTTAATTAACATGACTGGTGAAACATATGGGCAGATTACAATTACTGTATTTTCACTTCTGTGGCTCTCATCGGTTAGCCTTTCTGGTTTCCAGGCAACACTCGTTCACTCTGTCCCAGATGAAATGTTGGTACACTTTGTCCTGTTCAGGTCTATTGCTTCTCAAGAGTATTCATATTCTTATGACACGCTCTTACCTCATATTGATACTCAAGTTTACTATTATCTCAGTGTTAATGGTGATGATGGGCAAATCTCAAATAATTAATTTAATCTCTAATTAATACTATATTCTACTAGTCATACTTTGTTGATAATGTTTTGCTACTCCATTGATTTCAAAAACAGTGTCCTAGAATGTAGAGATCAAGTGGAATCCCTTCTTCCTCCTCAGTATAGATGGTCTTTCTCATTCAGGCTGTTCTGTAAAGCTGCAGATGCTAAAGGTGTATCAGTGAGTAACTTCTAACACACTGTTTTTTCAAGAGAACTACAAGCTCTGGCTTCCTCAACATCTATGGTACTAGTCAATAGCTCATAACTTACTCATGAGATGTCTCATCTCACCACTCAACACATGAGATGGTCCTCAACATCACACACACACAAAAAATTGTCTTGCACCTGTGGAAATTGATGTTAGGGAAAATTACTTTTTTTTTTTTTTTTTAAATTAATCAGATAGGTTATTCTGTCCAGAACACAACAATTTACAGTTTCCCCTGTAAATTTTATAGATAGTTATGACTTTAATAATTAGGACACTACAATTTGACGTAATCTCTGGTTTGTTCTGGTGTATTTTTTAGGATTTAGGACACTGATGAACTTTGAGTAGAATTTTCAAAACTAAGTGAAACTAAGTGAACAAATGTTTTCAAAAGAAAAGAGATACTCAACATATTAGCTGGTATGAATGTTAAACACCACACTGTTTAAGACACAGAGTGGTGTTGATCCTTTTTTGTGTTCTTCAAGGAAAAAATAAATTTTAAAATGTACCTTAGAAATGGTCATGACCTATAAAACTAGTTTACATTTTTACACAGAAGCAATGGAGTAACACAATGGCATCAAATTATGTATTATTTCCAATTTATTGCATCTTTTCTATTTTGAGAACATACAATAATGTCAAGTACATATTGCAACTTCATTGCTAAGTCTATTGGTCACATTCTTAATTTACAAAATGTCAGCCTAAGTTTTCAGTGAAAGCTGATATTGTATCTAGACTCCAACCAGACAGACTAATGATGAAGCTGCAATGAGCAGGACTGCAGCTATGTGAACGTGTTGATTTAATAAGGTTAACATCTGTCACTTTCAGTAAGTTTAGCATTAAGACCCTACATATCAAAATCCTGTTGCCAGGCTCAAGATTAGTTGTTAGTGAGAAATACCAGCAGGAAATGTCAATGTCTTTGGCATCTGTTTCAAGTTAAAAAAAGTTCCCAAATGGTGTTATTTGTCTTTACTGGTGACATAATGGATATTACAGGAAGGAGTAATATTTCTAAGCTTCTTCAGCAATCAGTGGAACCGGAGAACTTCCAACATCACGAGTTCAGGCCAAGCCAGCTTGCATTGCCTTTAGCAGAGTGTGTGCAATACCAGAATAGTACTTCTTCCTTAAGGCCTCTGGATAGCCACAGAAAAAAGTATTTTAAACCCAAGTACTTTAATCTTCCTTTCCTGTTTTGTCTACATATTTTCATATTGTATTTGTACAAATCCAGGAGTAATGATGATTCTGTGTTCAATTTCTCCCTTGAAATAATGAAGGTAGAAGACTGGAAGGGAGTCACACAAAATAGGATCTATAACTAGCATTTCATCTGCACTTCACTGTCTATTTTGTATGTTTTTTTGGTCAGATCATGGTAATGCTTTCCTTTGTGTCTTCACTCACAAAGTCTGAGTGACTGTAATTTGCAGATGACCATTTCTGTATAAAAGGTATAGCAAAGCATCTTCAGACACTGTTTTCGGTTTAATACTATTTGCAATTTAATTAAAGTTTTAGCAAAAAGACATTACATCTCCTACAGCCTAACCACAGGAATCCTCTAACAATTGCATCATTCACTCTATTAAAAGTCTAATGTTTTAAGTTAGATTTCAGTTTACATAATTTACACAGTTTACTTCTTATCCTGCCCAACCATGATTGCTGTAGTTCAGTTTCTTCATTGTCATTTTGAAGGATGGTTTTCCCATTTTTAACAAATCTGTCCTTGAGATTGTGGAAAGAGAACTCTCCACATGGAGACTTACCTCTAATTGTTGCAATGCCTCACGTCTCCTTTTTGGCCATCTTTTTTAGATCTAATTGTTTATATATTCAGTGAATGTGAGTTGTTTTTATATTATGTGAGTGTGAGCTGGCTGGGCTGAAGGGATAATGACATGATAATCTAATGAGAAGCTCCTTTCTATTGCTAAGCAATATGATAGGAACTTCCTTTGCTAAATACAGTCTATGGGAGTAATTAGGGAGAGATTCATAGATGAGGCAGTTCAGTAGTCTGTGTCTTCTTAGACATTCTTGCGACACACAGGTACTCTTTGTAAGTCCTGTAAGTGTGCTAACTAACTTTTTATACCTTCACACCTGACATTGGTGTGAAGGATTACACAGAGCAAAAAGGGAAAAGACAATCACACCCGCAGGAATCTTCCGCACAAACTGATGCATTTATAGCATAGGTTTATTTCCCAACTGAATGACTTCAGTATTTATTTTTATGGATGCATTTTAATATAAAAGAAGATAGCTACCTTCTAAAAACTTAAATAATCCAACTCTGGAAACCTTTTCCCTCCCTCCTGAAAACTCAGCGGCATAGAAAACTAACAAAAAGAAACCTCTTTCCTCCACAAAAAGCTTTTATTTCAGTCAATAAGCTACTCATTTTAGGAACAGTTCAGAGAGCATACAAACAAAATCTTGTGAATTAAAAAAAAAAAAACAACCAAACAACCAAAAATTTAAGTCCTTTGATTTAAGAACTAGATCTCCTAGGCACAAAAGCAAATTGTATCGCATTACCATAATTATCCTGTACAATTCTTAGGACATAAACCCTTTCTCAGTACATCCTACTATAACATCTGGGTACTTATTGGGCATTATAAATATAGTAAGTTTTAAAACTGGAATAAATATCGTCTATCAGACTCTAAACTATATATGCCTCATAGTATTTTTAAAATTAAATTATAATTTTATTTTAGTGAAAAGCACACTATATGCCTTTGGAGTCTTCTGGTAGGGTTTTTTTATAGCATGTGGATACTGCATAAATAATATTTATGCTTGCAGATCCATTTTTCTGTTATTCTATATTCTATGCAATATATTCATCCATCACATTAGATGTAGTTTCTTTAGTTGGACTTAGTTAGGTTTGAAGTTCCTTATTACAGGATTATTATTTTTAAACTGTGTAATGGAATGGTATCTTGACTGGCTGAACTCACTTGCTGCCCCATAATACATGAAATATTCTTAATTAGTCTTTTCAAAGGTTTTTTTATGGAGATACTGTATGGCTCATCTGATATACTCAAAGTAGATTGTTTTCCTGCACTTTTTACATCATTTTCTATATCTCACAGGAGAGCATGGATGTGTGAATCTGTCTAAAGATACGCAGCTCTGTTCAAAGTTCTATCGAGTAGCAATGGGATTCATTTAAAATTGAGATATTTCTGAGTTGGTTGGTTCATTTTTGTCCCCATTTTTCCAGGTTTTTCCCTGATTCTTTTCTCAGTAATAAGTTAAAAAAAACCCAATCCTTGTTAATTCACATGATAAAAAATATTTCTTAAAGAAAGCTGCATCTTGGAAGAACAAACAGTCTATTTTCAAACTAAAGCCACTGTACACACTTTGTGCTGAGATCTGATTTGCTGAAACTTCAGTGCCTTAACATTTCAGATATTGTCTCATAACAACTTCAAGGTAAAACTAGGTGAAATTCTATCACCTGGAGATAACTATATTTAACCTGTAGCATTTAAAATTTATGCATTAACATCTAACCTTTTAATAATGTAATACAATCTTAACAGTATTTTTGCTTGGTGGTTTTTTTTGCTAGTTAAAATTGAAATTGGAACTGAATAAGAATGGAGGAGAAATTGTTATTGCAATACACCACAAGCCATTCTCAACTATATGACTTTTTTTTTTTTTTTTTTTTCATTTCTGGGGAACATTTTGTATTTTTTGGCCTGTAAAATTCATTGAAAGAATTCATTGTATTACAAATGACTTACCGGTTTCGAATGCAGGCAGAGAGAGGCCAGCATTGCTATTACAACATTATTTGTTTCTATGAAGCAAAGGAGAAATGACTAGAATTAGACTGATTTGGTGCCTTAGATTACTATTTTTGTGTACAGTGTACTCTCATTAAATACAAAGAAACTGCCTTGGTTTTAGGAAGTCCCTGACCCTCAAATTGCTGCCTGTATGACATCTTCTTTTTTTGACTGACAGACAGAGTACTTCTCTAGGTGAACCACTCATCTTATTGCTTATATTGAAGTAATGGAACTGCTCAGGCGTAACCGCTTTCTGTGGTGGTGCCAATATTTATGGAATATAGTCAAACAAATAGCATTTAAAATTAAGTGATAATATTTCATTAAATGCAAACTGAAGACTTCACAAGTTTCTAAATTTCAGAGGAGGTTAAACAAAGTTACACAGTGCTTTATTGATACTTCTTATCAATCTTCACACAAGTAGTGCTTTCAAAGGATATTTCATTATAGTTAAACTGGTGTCTTAATTAGGTGATTAAGCATCCTGAAAACTAATCCATGTTCAAATCATTGAAGCTGAGTTAGAACAAAAGTAGATTATAATAGATAAATAACAGGAGGGGTTAATAAAGAGATGAAAGATGATTAAAAATAAATTAATAAAATTCCAGTGGGTGGTAAGGAAATAAATCATTGGGATTAACTGTGGAAATTAGTTTGAAGAAATAGAACATGCATCAGAGGAAGAATGCAGGAAAAAGAAACAGTAGAGGTATATAAAAGGAATGGAATTGTATTTCATTTTGAGTTAGAATATGGCAATAGGAAAAAAAGTCTTCAATGGATGAAGAAACCAGTCTCTCACATTGGCTGACAGCAGCTGACCATGACAGTTGACTCCTACCGAAGTAGAGAGATTTAAATGAAGACTGCAATTATTATATTGTTTTTTGTAAATACTTTATGATGATTTTATTTTTGCTGATAATGGTGGCCATTAAAAATATACAGTCTGCAGATGTTTTTTATATTGAACAAAATATAGGGAAATCTAGGGTAGTGACAGTGGTACTAGAATAAGTGAAGCAAATTTATTTGAACTCTGATATTCCTGCTCACCACCTGTTTTTCAAGAGAAGGTAGAAACTTCTGCTTCTCTGCTTACTACTGCTTCTCTATATGACTTAGGTCAATGGAATGCAGGAATAAATACATAAAAAGTAAAAGCCAACATACTTAATACAGCCTGTTAGCATCAGCTAAGGATGTCCTCACCAGCCGGACATATTCACCCAGTGTTGAGCTGGCAGTGTAAGATCAGACACTTTGATTCTTCAACATATGGGACATGCTAGAGTGCAAAAAGGTCGAAAAGGACAAGGCATAGCTAAAGATATGCTATTGACAGAGGTCAGTAGTATCAGTTCTTGGGAATTTGATTTATATCAGGGTTTGTTGCCATCCTTAGGACTATTGTAAATTCCAAGGGGTCTGTAAGGTGAGTCTGGCATTTTGGCACCCAACTAGAAGGGCTGATGGTAGGTGAATTCATACACTGTGTGAAGTTTTTTACTGTTGACAAGTGTTGAATCTAGGTATAATATCTAGATTTTTAGGAAAATAAAGTATCTGAGTCCATATTGATTAAATGGAAAATTTTTGAGGAATTTTCCTATGGAACTGTTTTTCTTAAATTATGATAGCTTGTGGATACACAAAAACTTACTCATTTTTTTATCATATACTACCAATCACTACACTTTCATGGGAGTATTACTGTTCTGTTACTATAAACAGATTGGCATTGATATCAATGGAGAAAATTGTCAGATATAGATAGATAGATAGATAGATAGATAGATAGATAGATAGATAGATAGATTCTATACTATGTCAATCTGTGATATACAAGTTAATGTTCTTGGGTTTTTTATGTATTGCCCAGCAAAAATGGCCAATGGAGAAGAAAAATGAGTACATGCTCCATGAACAGAATCATCACCTTTAATACTTTTTCTGCCTAAAATCAAATATTATCAATAACTCATGGCCATGTACCTTCAGGATGAAATATTTTATGTTATTTAATCATTCAGATGAAAAAAAAAAGGTCAAGTAGGTATTATTAACACATAGATAACATCAGTGCTAAAATTTTTTAGTTCATTTGAAATAGATTTTTTTTTCTTTAGAGCATTGTGTACTCATAAGCTCCTAAATGATTCATAACCTTAATATAATTGTTTTCAAAAAATATACAGTTTACTGTAAAAGTTAGCCATTGTTTGTATCCTTTATAGTGCATTTTTTATTGTGTACTATTATTTCTTGTAGGCATCTGTCTTATGGCATGGCAACATTGCTGTGAAAAAAAGTGATTTAAATTATGCTTGGTTTTAAGTAGTTGAAATACTTCTTTTGGTTTACATTTTTTCTATAGATAAAACAGTTTCCATTTATATTGGTGGAAATTTGCAGGATTTTATATAGGGCCTTCTTATTATATATTCAAAATACCATGTCTTTGAATATGATATACAGACTTACTTGCTCAGAAACAGCCACCAACACGTGCAAAATATTCATACAGCATGCTGTCATCCTGCACTGAGTAATGTAGAGCTCTTGTGGAAATTAATGGTACTTCTCTATAGACACAGATCTAAATGTTGGGCATTTGTGTTTCAACTTTAGCATGCAAGTTCAGAAATTTTAACTTTGCATCTGGTATACATGAATTAGGAATACATATCTGTGTTCAAAGCTAGTCTATAGTGAGTGTGATGCAACAATATGAAATTAATATCTTTCTCAGTTTTTTGGTCTATTTTCCTTCTATTTTGTGACATACCTACAGGTACTCAAGATATCTGGTGTCGCTAAAAGAGCTGACATGTTTCCTACAGTTCTCGTGAAGTCATAGTTAAGTCTATAGATAATTTGGAAAGAAACTAAAAAAATAAATGTAACAAAAGAATATGTGAAATATAAAAGAAAAGCAAATGAGAAAGCATGAAAACTGACCTTAAACATGTTAATCAGCTGCTTTTGAACTTCTTTCCTGATTTAATGGAGTATAACATAGACCATCAAAAGTAAGTATTCTGTATGTTTTACAAGAAATCAGCTTGCCAACCTCTTTAAAACTAAGAGAAGTTGGATAGTTAGTGCCATCTTTGGCTACATTTGTCCCCGACAAAGCTTCACTGGAATCACTACAGCTTATTCTGAGGAAAAAAAAGCAAATAAGCCTATTTTGCTACTTTAAAAATGTGTTTGGGTTTGGTTTTGCTCTTAACTGGAATGATTATGCAGATACTAATAGATAAGAGAAAACAGCTAAATTTCTGATAGATTTTTAAATGATAAAATTTTGTTTGTATGTCTGCAGGAAGTATTGAGTAACACCCAAGAATGCTATTCACAATTATATTTTTTTTTGCTTGGCCTTTCTTTATTTTTAAAAAAAAAAGAAACCTACCTTTCAGAAACTACAGTTTTTACTAAAATTCTTAAAATAAATTAGATTGTTTTGCTATATCTGTCTGATAATCTAAAATATTTAACTTATTTTCTATGTATTTAATATACCTAGAACCACACTCTGCTTCGGTCTGATGCTCAAACAAAAGCTACATGTGTGAACACATTTAGATTAAATTAAATTTTTAAGATATCCTTTCATACCCTGTACTTAGCTAACTGCATTCATAATAGTGTACTCTGGGGATAAATAGTGTACTAACAGAACATTACCTGATTTACTTTTATATTCCTAATGGTTTAGGGAAGAAAACCAAAATGCCCATGTATATAATAAAACTGAAACAGAGGGTATGACAAATAGCTTAATTAGCAATATTGAGCTGTTTTCCTACTAACCATAATGGCAGTATATTAAAATAATTTGTCTTTCTCCATTCTAAAGTCAGAACACTAATATATTTGGAATAATTTCTACAAAACTTAGTTGCAGACTACCACAATAATACAAAAAAACACGCTATGTTTGGATGACTCAAGTATAAAAGAAACCACAGCCTATTAAAATCTTGTTACTATTTTGTTAATTTTGTCATGGACAGAGTTTTGTGGCCATTTAGAAAATTCTGCCCCAGTAAAATCAGAATCGTAGTGGGGTTAGAAGTTCTCTGACTTCTAGGGAATAAAAAGATACTTCAAAGATTTAAGAAATTAATACCTTAAAGGAATAAAATGTAAATCTTGGCAGAAAACCAAGTCTTATCTAATGGTGCCAAAGTTTAGAGGTATAGGTATATATAAAAAAATAAGGACAAATTGGTATAGAGAAGAAGAGTGGTTAAAATATCAGGAGCTAGGGATAGTGATGAACAAATATCTGCAGAGAAAAGTTTCATGCTAGGCATGTGGATTTTACATATCTAGATACAGATGCATCCAACATACAGGAAGCATTCAATTTAGCAATAGTAAGAGAGCGAATACTGAGGCCGTTCAGAACATCTTTACTTTTTCATTCATATATGCTATTCTTTTTTACCATCCACATTTGAGAAGCTGTAGAAACCAACTACACTAATACTCCTTTCATATATTTAATGAGAGCAAACATAAATCAGAATACATAAATTGCATGTACATGCTAGTGTTAACATTATATGTTATCATTAATTTACATCTTCCTAAACCCTACACTATATCAAGATGTGCATTTGTATTTATGTAAATTATCTTTTTTTAGCAGAGTGGTTACTTACTAATCAATTATGCTATTTCTTTACCATATAGTGTGGGTGATCTGGTGTTTTGCTATTTGTGCAAATCTTTGCTGTTTGCCTTGTACTATGTTTCTTTGGTGTTGTGCATTTTGGCGAATATCTTGTCTTCCAATATCTAGCAGTCTTTTGCTTATATTTAATTTGGATTTTAATAATTAAGTATCAGGATTGTATACTTTTCACTATATCTGTGGTTTTGTCTTTCATTTGTAGTGAGGAAAAAATTGTGGATTTGTTGAAATAGATATCCAGTGTTGGTGATACACATGGGCTACTTTCAGGAATGCATTTAAACTGTTTGTACCGGGTCTGGCTGAGCCAGAATTGGTTTTCCCCTGTAGCAGCCCTCATGGTGCTGTGTTTTATGTTGGGAGCTGGCAGGGTGTTGATAGCACACTGGTGTTGTGGCTACTGCTGAGTAGTGCTTACACAGCACCAAGGCTCTTTCTGACATTTCCCCCTCCACAGTGGGACGGGGTGGGCAAGATCTTGGGAGGGGACACAACCAGGACAGCTGACCCGAACTGACCAAAGGGATATTCCAAACCATATGACGTCTGCTCAGTATAAAGCTGGGAGAAAGGAGGAAGGGGGTGGGGTCACCCTTGGTCCTCCGAGGCAACCACTACGCGTATTGGAGCCCTGCTTCCTGAGAAGGCCTGACATCGCCTGTTAATGGGAAGTAGAGAATAAATCTGTTTTGTTTTTTTTTGCTTCCGCACGCGGACCTTTGCTTCGCTTTGCTTATATTAAAACTGCTGTTGTTTTACCCACAAGGGTTGTTTTGTTTTCCTATCTTATTTTCTTTCCCTTCTTTGCCCTATTGAGAAAAAAAAGGGGAAAGGGGGGGAAGTGATAGAGCGACTTTGTGGGTACCTGGCATTTAGCCAAGGTCAAACCACCACACTGTTGAAAGACTAAACATCTGTGATGTATTTAAGGTTTCTGGCATGGTATTGTCTCATGGGTCCCTTCCTTTTTGACCATCTTTTGTGGTATTCTTTTCATCACTGCTGATCAGAGTAGTGGTATGGATGTGTGACCAAACAGTTGATTGACATCAAATATAGTATAAAGTATATAACACATATGAGAGAAATGCTTGGTTAAAGGATCAGTTGTCTTATATTTCCCTGAGGTTTTCACTGCTTAATGGTACCATTTTCTAATGCAGCTTTGCCTTTTGATTGGCCGTGACATACTGATATTGCTACTAGTAGGCTGTGCAATAAATCTGTGAAAATCCCTCTTTAATTTAGAGTTATTATATTGGGTTATTTTGGGGTTTTTTTTTTTTGCTTATAATTATTATCTTATAATCAGTTAGGGGTTTTTATACACCTGTTTTGTTTTCAGTCAGTAGAGACTGTTGTACAGAATAAGACATTAAATCCCAAGTAAGGACTTACCAAAACAGAACTGAAAAGTATCACTGCATTTTATTATCATGCAGCTTGGGAACATTACTGAGTAGTGCTAAGAGCCAACAGGTTTAAGAGGCTGTGAGACAGAAGGAAAGGGCATGAGGAAAGATATATAAATTTTAGATGAGAGTGGTATAAAAACAATCTGTGAAAAAATTTAGTGTAAACTGTGACGTCAGTCATTACTTATAGAGGGAACTGAATATCAAATGCCAAATGAAACTGGACCTATTTGTTTGAGGCATTTAGTATCTGAGAAATGCAGCCCGAATCCTGTTTATGTGATTGCACTTAATAATTCAAACTTGTGAAAAATGGTTTTGTGGGAAAATAAATAAGAAATATGTAGGCACCTAGTAGGACCTGGAAGATTCAGATGTATAATTAGATCTGGTTTTTATATGTTGGTGACAATATGGGGGACCTTTTTAACAGGGAGTTTTACTCTTTCTCCTGATGGCAGGCACTATGGAACTGAAGCAAGATAGATGCAACCTCTCTTCATCCCATACAACTAAACAGCCTATTTCAGTAGCTGGGTCTTACAGCATATTTCCATACAGCCATAATGTTGATATGAGGATGACTGATTTCCTTTTCTTGATGAAATTGCACAGATGAATATAGTCACAGATTGAAGCTACGAGGGTTCCAGAGAGACTGAAATCCTTCATGGCTTTCTTTAGGGTGATCCTGTGGTGGTCACCAACTGCTTGCTTAAATCATAACAATCTCAGTGTTGTTCTAGAGCAACAATGTAGTTTGATTTGTGATGGAAAAAGTGTTTTATTTTTTTACTTTGATGTCTGTTAGCTCTGTATTTTCATCGATCTTTTTCTCTGTTTGGTCTTTGCTTGTTCATACACTTCATAGCTGCTTACCAATTTTCCAGTATTCTAGGTCATGTGTGTGCAACAGAGAGCATGTGGTTTTACAGATGGATCTTTCTGTACCCTAGTGACTATGACATGTAATAGTGAGGTGAGAGAGGTGTTACTGTTGGACTGGTTTCCTATATGAAGACTGCCTTAGGCACTTCATTTATTTCAGACATGGCTATATTTTTTGTGAGACAAGTAGGACTGCCTCTGATGTTTTTCAATATTGATTAAGATTGTTTTTTCAAGTGCTTCAGTTCCTTCAGCCTCTGATCAGAAGCTGATGTACAAGTCGGCCAGAACATGTTTTGTAAACTTAACACTATATTCTGTTTTTTTCCTTTAGTTGTCATATTCTCATGCTGAAGGCTACTTCTGTTTAGTTTTACTTCTTTAACTCTTTTTTTCTCTTTCAATATAAATAATATCTCTTAGCTAAACATGTATTTCATGTCCATCTGCTACTAGAAAGCAGCCTGATATATAGTCATTCTTACTGTTTTCTCTGTACTTTTAGATTCCTGATTTCATAAAGAATATATTCAGTGTTTAAGTATAAAAAAAGTAAAAATTCTCCAATATCCAGGCATTATATTTTTCTTGACGTATGTTGATAACTCATCAAACATGTTTTGAAACTAGAATTCACTCATGACTGTACACCAGAACTATTATAGTACCAAATATTTGGAAGCTATTTAGGAATTATTTGGGAAGCTATTTACAAAGGGGCTTTTTAGCTGGAGTATGGATTGTAAAATAAGGGATTGATTTTTTTTCTGTCTTTGCACATTTAAACCTGAAATATTTCCAAAATTCAAATGCTAACAATAAAGACTGTAGATGTTATGACTGTTTAAAATGCTTTATATATCAGTTTATAAAATTGTAAATTTATTTTTTTCTGTTAAAATATATAACATTTATATATTTCTGTGAATATATAATTATTATGCGCTTCATATTATCAGGCAAAGTTGGCAGAGAGTAATATCAGGAATCTTATCAAGTCTTTGTTTAAGTTTAGAAATGTGTACCCTTGTTTGTGAGAGTTATGTGCACACACAGACCAACAGATTGCATCCTTATTTCACATTAATTCACATTAATTCCAACTCTCACTGAGTTGGAGAAAGTACAGATCCCTCAAGCAGTTTGTCTCCCAGGAGATGTACTCATTCCTGCAGCTGGTCAGCTCTGGCAGTCTGGAGAGGCAGAAGGTAGGCTGTGTCTCCAAGAAAGGCATTCTCTCTCAAAGAATTTGCAAGGAGACTCACAACATAGAAAAAATCATTACAGCCAAGTCTGGATTTAGTTACCACAAGCTTCCTGTGCAGCCTTTGGCAAGTCATCCAGTCACTGTCATCTTCAATACACAGTGTGTAATATAACCGTGTCTGAACTTTCCTCACGTATTTTTAATTGTTACTGAAATACTTTGATACACTCAGTATATGTGAGTCTACTGTATATTATGGTGAATTTTCCTTTGGAAAGGTAGATAGGTAGGTAGGTAATCCTCCCAAAAGTAACCTTTAGATAATACTTCATGATCTTTCACTAACAAGGTACTGATTGCAGCCAGAATACTGACTCTCTGGTCTGTACAGACTTTTAATAAATTCTGATCTACCACTGCATGTCAAGCGTTGATTTCATGAAGGTCAGACTTCAGTCTTACAGGGAAAATGACAGATTTTGCCTAATCAAACTAAAAGTTCTGATGAAATCCTTTGTTCAAAATGTCAGAATTGTAATCCATAGATATGTGATTTTTAAAGCTTGATAACAAAAAATTTACTGATAATTTGTCACATATGAATAATGTCACAATAATCAATGTGACTAATCATTTTTTAGTAAGAGCTTCCTTTAAATACCTCACAAGAGATTATGAAATGTATTCATTCTTGACAGGTAAGTTGTCCTGTCTTCTGACTTCTCCATCTCCAGCCTTCCTTAGGTCCTCACCCTGACTGCTTCTATGAGTCTCTACCACTCTGTGCCTGCCTGTCATCCCTGGTGATGGCATAAGATTTGTCAGTAGGAGCCTTGGTTTGGTGAACGTTAGTGAAGTCTCTCATTTGAGAACTTTTCACTTACACTTTAGGAAGCACATCAGGTAGATAGAAATTTTCACTTTTTAGCATCAGTCATTCCATTTGCTATTTGCAGTGCACCTACCTCAAAACAGATAACAATAATATCATAAAATTGCATAGCACTCATATTTCACAGTAGGTTTACCACTGTGAGATTGGAATTAAAGTATGCATTTGATTGAGATTTCAGGAAGGAGATACAAATATCTGTTTGAATTCTGGAGGGCAATATACTGTAGACTGACAGTTTGTGACAGAGTGAAATTTCAGGTTTGGCTGATGATTTTAGATTTTTATTCTGTACATCTGATGGAAAATTAATCTGATCAACCCTAATTGTAAATTAATGAAGTTTTAGACTAGAACTAAGTGTATTTAAACTCAAGTGTAAAGGATGCATCTTTAACAAAAATACCAAGTCAGTTAAGAAACTGTTACAGATATTAAACCTGAACAGCTGACAAATGCAGTAACAAAGAGAATAACTGTTTAAATAGTTTAAACAACTGTATGAGTTTCAATAAGGCCAAATGCCGGGTGCTGCACTTGGGCCACAACAACCCCCAGCAGTGCTACAGGCTTGGGGAGGAGTGGCTGGAGAGCTGCCAGTCAGAGAGGGACCTGGGGGTGTTGATTGACAGCCGGCTGAACATGAGCCAGCAGTGTGCCCAGGTGGCCAAGAAGGCCAATGGCATCCTGGCTTGTATCAGAAAGGTAGCGTGGCCAGCAGGGACAGGGAAGTGATCTTACCCCTGTACTCGGCACTGGTGAGGCTGCACCTCGATTACTGTGTTCGGTTTTGGGCCCCTCACTACAAAAAGGACATTGAATTACTTGAGCGTGTCCAGAGAAGGGCAACGAAGCTGGTGAAGGGTCTGGAGCACATGTACGAGGAGTGGCTGAGGGAACTGGGGTTGTTTAGTCTGGAGAAGAGGAGGCTGAGGCGAGACCTCATCGCCCTCTACAACTACCTGAAAGGAGGTTGCAGAGAGGTGGGGATGAGTCTCTTTAACCAAGTAACAAGCAATAGGACAAGAGGGAATGGCCTCAAGTTGCGCCAGGGAAGGTTTAGACTAGGTATTAGGAAGCATTTCTTTACAGAACGTGTTGTTAGGCGTTGGAATGGGCTGGCCAGGGCAGTGGTGGAGTCCCCATCCCTGGAGGTGTTTAAGAGTTGGGTTGACATAGCAGCTGAGGGATATGGTGTAGTTGGGAACTGTCAATGTTGGGTTAATGGTTGGACTAGATGATCTTCAAGGTCATTTCCAACCTAGATGATTCTGTGATAGTCTTGTAAAATGGAAAGTAGAACCCTTGTTTTTTCTGATACATTCGTTAAATACTATAAATTTCATGGAAGACTGTCTTACATTAACTTTGGGCAAAAATGTGATATTTTGCTTTTACCCAGTGCACTGAAGAGCAGTTGGGAATAGTGTTGAGAATTTAGAATATGTTTCCAAATTCTGATATAAATAGAAATTTCCAAGCTGAAGGAAATATATTTGAGAGACATAAATTATGCATAATTTAATTTAACTAGGTGTTTACTTATATATGTGTGCATGTTTGAAAAGGAATCCAGAATAGAAACTAATATGTATCGTTAGTGATGTCCTGAACAGTTTCTGTGGTATATCATGAAAGGCTGTGGTGAAGCACACCAAAGCAAACATTCTCATTGCAATTTATGGGGAGAAAATAAGCATTCTTCTATCATTTATTTTTAGAAAAAATCGCTTTGTGGATATGTGATTCTTCACTTACTGCATAAGTTTAAGAGGTACAGTAAGAAATTGTCATGCTCCACATAGAATGAAGTTATGAAAAAGGTCTCTAAATGGAGGCATGCATTAGTGAACATTTCTGTGGCTTAAGGACATAGCAAATACAGCAAAAAATTAAAATACTTTAAAGGATGTATTTTCAATTTTGGTTAATATGTTCCTTTCACTTCCTCAGACTATCACTAACCTTAAAACAAATGTCTCCATGAGAAGTAGATGTTGATCAAAGAGTACTTGTATGGATGTTTCCAGCAGCTGGGCTCATACAAGACTTTCCTAAAACTAAATTTTCTGAAGCAAATACCTGCCAGCTGTAATTCCAATTAGATGAGAAAGTGTTTCCTTCTAACAATAATGCAACATCACTTAAAGACAATTGGAACAGATTTTGTAGTTCATATCTACTAAGCCAATATTTCACTTCTCTCCAAGGTTTGTAGGAGCATATCAAAGAGAGAAATATGTCCCAACTAATCCTAGAACTAAACCCCACATCTTGTGGAGTTCAGGTATCATTAACATTTATTGTGTGAAGAAGTGCTGGTACAGTCTACTTCAGTACCTGCAGACCCTCCCTGCAAATTATGATATATAAATTTACAGCTACATAGCTCTTAGGATTTGATTTGTTCTTTGCTTCTCCACTTCAGTTATTATTTCTCCAAGCAGAACTCTTGCAAAGGCTGCAGTAAGACATGGAAAAAGTTTAGACAGAAGTTTTATAGTTTTCCCACTTACAGTCACTGATAGTCTTAGTCATTTATGCATAGTCACCTGAAAAATTTGTCATTTCAGTTACTGATTTTCACACATTTATATTAGATACCAGTTCTCTTGCATACAAGGATGCTAACAGAATAAAAAATCCTGCCAAAATCAATAAGGATATCTAAAATATAGTGACCTGCAAGGCTGCAGTTTTCTCTCTTGGCGCTCACTCATCTCTTTTACCTCAGAATCCTCTGGTGATGTTGGACATGTACAGTCTTGTTACAGGCTTATTCTTTTCCTGCAAAAGGTAGTTTTGTTTTCTCCATCCTACATGCTGCCTACTGTCTGAGCTTTTACTCTGTGAATGGGTGTACTGGGCATGGCTGGGATGGAGTTAATTTTCTTTATAGCAGCTCATATGGTGCTGTGTTTTAGGTTTGTGGCTAAAGCAGCATTTATAACGTGGGTGTTTTAGTTCTTGCTGAATAGTGTGCGCAGTGAGAAGGATATCTCTGTTTCTCGCTCTGTCCCTTGGTGAACAGACTGGGATGTGCTCAAGAGGTTGGGAGGCAATACAACCAGGCAGATGACCTGAACTAACCAAAAAGATATTCCATACCATATAACATCACGCTCAGCAATAAAATGGAGCAGAGCAGGGTTTAGGGACCTTAGCCATCTTTTGCTCAGGGACTGGCTGGGCATTGGTCTGCCTGTGAAAGGTGGTGATTGATTGCCTTTGCATCTCTTGTTTTGTTTTCTTTCTCTCTTCTTCCACTGTTCCTTCACTTATTTAACAATGTTTATCTTGACCCACAAGTTTTCTTGCTTTTACTCTTCCTTTCCTCTTCCCTCTGTTCCCTTGTAGATGGGGGAAGTGAGCAAGCAGCTGTCTCAAGCCTGATGGGTGTTAACACACTGCAATGGGAAATCCAGATTCTGTTTCTTCATGTGTTTAAGGATGTCAAAACTTAAATTTCTTACTTCCAAGGAACTTGATTTTATGACCTCTCTTGTGGCCATTTGAAGTGGAGACACATTCTGCTCCTGCTGAAGCTTTGCCTCTATGCAGTGTTCCAATTTCAGCAATAAACAATGCAAGAAAGAAAAAACACAAGTTTAGTTTACATTTTATAATTATACTATTCACATGAGGACCCTGAAAATGAGGTTTTCAATCCCTGCTCACAGGACTGATTAATTATATATTAAACCTTCAGTGAATGAATCAAAAAAATCCTTGAGATACAAACTAGTATCTAAACCTGGATACCCTAATTATTAGATTACAGATCTGTGTCCTTCCCAGCACACCCTTAAATCCTTTACATATTTTTAGTCCTTAGCTCACTTTCCATTAGAGACTGTAGAGTGTTGCAGCTGCTGGTGTTTACTGCAATCTTTTGCCAAATGTAGGTTTGACCAACATGCAATTAATAGAAATGATAAATGGTGGCAACCCAATCCCTAGTGTGGCATGTTCTTAGAATAACTATTAAATCAGACCTGTCAAGGGACTTAAACGGAATAATACTTAATTTCTGTTTCCTAGTTAGGTTTAGCTTTTCAGTTTAAGTCAGTCCTGTACCTAACCAGAATATAAACTTTTAAGTATACAAACAATGTGTGTGTGCAGGCATGCATGTATACAGGCCAGTGGAATATAGCACAATGGAGAGCAGTATCTTATGGAACAAGAACTGTATAAGTTCTTCATTATCAAGATGATGCTAACAGAACTATTGAGCTGGTATGCATTGAAAAATGGAGAAAAATGGACAAATGTGCTGGATTTGTGTGATGAGGTTTTCGGTAGTAGGGGAGTGGGCTACAGCAGTGGCCCCTGTGAGACGCTTCTTGAAGCTCCCCTGGCTCCAAGTCAGACCTGCCTCTGGCCAAGGCTGAGCCAATTAGTGACGGTGGCTGTGCCTCTGTGATAATGTATTTAAGAAGGGGAACCTGAGAGGAGTTGGGGACTTTGAGGATGAGTTATGAGAAGGACACCTGTGTGAGCACCAAGGTCAGTGAAAGGAAGGAGGAGGAAGGGGGATAGGTGCACAGGATCAGAGCCCACTCTGTGTCCTGTGATGAGACAACAGGGCTGTCCTCCCTGACACCCATGGATGTCACCAGAGGAGCAGATATTCTGCATGCAGCTTGTGGAGGACCCCTGGGACCCTGTGGGAATAAGAAGCCCCCACTGTTGTAGTTTGGTGCTGGGAGGACTGCAACATGTGGAGGTAACCCACGCTGGAGCATCTCAAGAGGAATGCATCCCGTGAGAACTCATGATGGAGGTTTGTAGAGGACTGTCTCCCATGAGAGGGATGCCACATGGAGCAGGGGGAAGAATGAAGAGTTCTTCCCCCTGACCTTGGAGGGAGAAGTGGCGGACTGACTGCACCCCCTATCCCCAATGGGGAGGAGGTAGAGATATTTTGAGATAAATGGAGGAAGAAGGGAGGGATGGGGGGAGGTGTTTTTAAGGTGTGGTAATGCTTCTTACTGTCCCATTCTGTCTGTTAAGTGTCATTGTTATTAGTGTTTTGAATTAAAGTGACGTCCTTTTTCTTCCCCTGCTGTATTTTGCTTGTGACCCTTAACGTGTGAGCAACCCCTCTCTGTCCTTATCTCCATTCCTGAGCCTTTTGATTAATTTTTCTCCTTCCCAGTGCTGGGGGGTAAGGGGTGAGTGAAGGGCTGTGTGGTGCTCAGTTTACCTCTGGGCTCAAACCACGACAATGAACAAACAACAGTCATTAGCTTATAGAAAACTGTAACTTTCTCCTGTGTGTTGGTTTTTGTACGTAGCCTGAGCTGCCATAGATCCATCTCTGTGACCGCACAGTGCAAAATACTTTGTTTCACCATGTTGTAGTCCTAGGCCTTGTCCTAGCATAACCACTTTCTGTGCTTAGTACAAGAGTAAAACAAGACTCTCAGGAAGACTGATGAGATTTATAAAGTTCCAGAGAGGAACTACATCAGTAATCCCCAAGGTAAAATCCACTTATTCTTCACCATAAAAGTGGTTCCAGTTCTTTAACTCCTTTGAAAATAGTCACTTTGTCCTACAGCTTGCTTTGCTACAAGAAGTTACCAAATGATTGTGGGATTTCCATGAATTTATGAGTCAATCCTTCAAATCTGGTGCATATTGAGGTCCTTAGACTGCAAGAGAACATACTTAAGAGTACTTAGCAGAGAGAATACTTAAAATTAATCAGGACCTGAGTTTTGCTTCACACAGCTATTCTTAAAAACGGTTAAAATAAAAGGTTCTGAATGGTCTGCTATAGAAATGTTTATTATGCAAGAGTATAACTTCTATAGAATTTATATTTAGTACCTAAGTGGTTAATTTTTCTAAAAGTCCTCATACAATTCCACAAATCTACAAGCTTTTAATGTTTAATCCCAACTATTTTTAAAATTAAATGGAATAGCTCTTTTTATTACAGTTCATGTAGCCACATAAGGAACTCCATTGGCAGTTTTTCAGTCTCATTTCTTTATTTTAAGCATTCCCCTTTAGCCATCACGAACAAACTGTCTGAATATCACGTACAAAATTTCAAACCCAGATGAACAGACCTGCAGTACAGGATTGGAACACTGACAATGAAATTGTTTAAAATAAATGGTGGTGTAAGAGAGACTTTTTAAACCCTGCTGTTGTTAAAAAATATTTTCCTGAATTTTAGCATATGTGGAACTACAGTTATAAATGAATTTTAGCCATCATTAATGATAGAGTTGGTCAAATCTGGTAGCTCAATAGGTGCAAGATGGCTGCAGCACCCAGGTGTAGGCAGCAGTGAGGTACAGCCTTCGCTGCTGTCTGTCATGCAGGGACTCATACGCAGGGTGTGTGCATACAGCTGGCCACACAGATTGGCACAGGCAGAAAACACTCAGCACAAAGCACACACACACTGAACAGAGAGTCCCTCTTTGCCCAGGAAGGTAGGAATGGAGTTAATGAGAAGACAGGGCAGACTGTGCTGGTGTGGCACAGGGCATGGCTAGGCAAGCGTAATGGCCAGTGAGCATTTTATTCTCTTACTCCTCCTCTCTCTTCCTATACTTGGTCTTCCGCAATCTATCTTGATCCTTCCCTTTTCCCACCTTTAATCCTTCTTCAAACTTTACACAATCAGCTTTGCATAGGCCCCCAAGTGCTCTTCCCCTGCACCCCATCATAAGCCCCATACCCCTGGGCAGGGACCCACCTCAGTCTGTCAGGTGACTGGAGAGCTGCCCCCACTGACTCCTGGTGTGGGGTGTCCCCTGCCCCCCAGGGCTGAGGGTCTCCAGAGACAACCCCATGGAGGCCTGCAGTGGGGATTGTATCCCTCATGGGGTGCCCTTGCCTGCCCTAGGGTCTTTGGTCCTCACCAGGTCCTTGTGTTTGTGGTAATTAGCTCTTAATCATATAACCCATCAAATAGTAAGAGAGGAAGATTCAGAATAGTTAAATATGATGATGATTGTCCACCTGAAAACAATTCAAACAAGAGTAATAAGCCACAGATGCCTTTAATCAAGGTGGTTTCAGGTCTGGAACTGGTTTGCTGATTGGCTTACCTAATAGCTAGCTTGTCCTAGTTTGAAATTATTTTTTTTTTATGAGCTTTAGAATATCATCTTATCTACCCTACCACCTCTAGGCACTTTACACCACTTTGAAAAACAAAGTCCACTTTAAAATCCCATGTGTTGGGAAGTGATTAAAAATAAACCTTTCTGAGTTCATACTTAAGTACTGCGTACTGTTGTCTGAACTTTGGGATAGTATATTTGATATAGGAAAACCTTCTGATTCTTGCTGTTAGTCAAGTCATTCATACAGTTGGAAACATCAGACTAAGATTAGTGAACTTCTTTTCTCTCAGTTACCCTCCCTTGTTAGCAATAGCACTGAACATTTATTTAAGGGGCAGCAATAAATATTTATTTTCTTGTAAAAAGTGCAAGTCTGGCAACAAATCAATGTGGGAATGCAAGAAATAATATAACTAAGCTTGTTACAGTTATAGCTTTTCCCTGAAATATGTAAAAACTCTTCCCTATTCCCTCTTAAAAAATGTTATTTCTTGGTAGGATTTTTTCATTACTATATGAAGTGTATATGTCACTTTGTATTAAAGAATGTTACTTATTTTTAAGCATTAATTATGTGCATGTGTATGGTTTCCCCTTTAAATTCTACATTTTAAGTATAAAGGAACAAAAGTAATAAAAGATCATATGTGATGTTTTTAAAAAGATTCATATGTTTGCCTAATGTAATGCTATTTTTGAAAATAGGTATTCTAGAGTTGTAAATGCACATACACACTTTTTTTTTATCCCAGCAACTAGAGGAGTCATAAAGCTGCATTGCCAGGTTTCTGAAATTAGTTACAAACTGCAACTGTAGGTAGAAGTTTTCTAAATTTATCACTTAGACACAGCTGGTGCTGCTTCTCTTTTGTGTTATTATAAATTCCTTATAAGGACAAACACAATGAATTTAAGGTTAGGACAGTAGCTGTTCTTTCCTAGGAGATGTACAGACTTCTATCTGTGACAGAGTTTTGTAGACCCACATGGACAAAAGCTTTGTCCTAGAAAGCAGTAATCATGGCATTTTGTCTTCACATTTGTGGGTGAATCATTGTTATTATAGTTAGAAGCATAAACTTGTTTAGGAACTGAGCAGTGCAGGTGGGGGGTAGGATCCTGGAGACAAGGCAAACAGGGACTTCAGTTGGTGACCAGCTCCTAATTTCCTAGGTGCTTTTCTGTATCTCTGTGACCCTGTGTGTAATCTTAGGGTTGTAATTCAGTTGTAAATCTAGTTCCACAGGTGTGGTCAGTATTCTTTTATTAAGAGATAAATAAGTCTGGATTAAATAGAATTCTGGAGTTTAAATTGTTCAATATTGACCTTTAAAGTCATCATTGGTCTATCTGTGTGATTCTTTCTCTACACTTCTGAGTCACGCTGCCATGTTTGATGGCTAAAGGAGATAAGATTTAGCTCCTCTACATTGTTGGAAAGAGAAGCAGTGGGAAGGGATTTATCTGTAAATGATTATTTTTAAAATTTTTTGACCCATTTCCAGCTGCAGCATTTGAATTTAGTGATACCTGAGATATCCTTAAAACAAAGAAAAAAGAAAAAGTTGTTTGATAGCAGTGTGGGAGAAGGCAGGATATACACTGGAATAAAGGCAGAGTAAATGGTGATCTCTGACATACTGAGTTTTTTGTGAAACTGATTCATCTGAGGTACTTTTTGTGAGAAGTAAGGACACTTAGCGTGTGATTCATCTGACCAAACATAAATAGCTGAAGTGCAGTAAAGGTCTACATCTGAGTTAATCACTTTAGGTTTCCTTTATAGGTAATAAAGAGAAACTGGAAAAGCCTAGTTGTGATTCACCTTGCCTAATGTAGATATCAAAATAGGTCACATGAATCATAAACTATCCTGTTCTCCAACGACTATGAAAGTATTTTGGGATTACGAACGCCATTCTCAGTTCATTGAGACAGACATCTAAAATTATACATTAAGTAGTTATGTTTATCTATTAAGAAATAATTTCACTAAAAATAAGGCAGTTGACATGTGAGAATCTCAGTCAAAACCCTAAACCCGACTGAGACAAATTTTTTTGTATATATGCATTTATTCCTTTCACTTTATATGAATTTAGTACTCTGTGTCAGGAAGTGGTTAGTAGATGCCAGTGCCATCAGCCTGGAATAGGCACCTACACAGCGAGACCAGGATGCTTGATCTGTCCTTCCAGGGACTCTCACACTGCCCAGGGAAAACATGCAGTCTCCTCCCTTTCTCTCCACCTGCCCTCCTCTTGACCACAGAATTAAATGTACAGGTGTGTACGCACAGAACAGTGGGTTTGGTTTATTGCTCTGATTCTGGTTGCAGTGGTCAAGCACAAGGCTGCTTGGCAGTTACCACCCCCGCCCCCCGGCACTGATTGCACTCCTTATTGCCCCTTTTCCTGTTTCTGAACTAACCTTTTTCCTTTCTTTATACGTCCCTTTCTGCAACCCAGTCTTCTCTCAAGTAACCAACCTGATAATAATTACTTTTTCCTCACTAGTCCCAGTTTTGTTGTATCCATGCTCCCATCTGATGGTTTGATGTTATTACAGAGGTAGTCTTGGCTTTACACAGTACTGCTGATATAGTTGCTATTGTACTGCTGGCCTTGGAAGACCATACTTTTAAAAAGGTCCTTGGTTCTCCCCTCAGGTGTCTGTGAAGTCAAGCTGCTTCACCCATAACTTCCCCTTAACTACCTGTGAAATCCAGCAGGCCTTCATAATCTGACCCATAAATTTGGTCAGCTTCTCACATTGTTATCTGTTACATCCACCAATTTTTTATATCATGTCCCATAGTTTCTCATGTCCTTTTGAGTTAGCTCAGCCTCAGGCCAGAGCCTCATTAGTCATTTACCTGCAGTCCTAATATTTTCAAAGGATTGTTACTGAAATTGCACCAATAAAGGAGAGAGGAGATGAGATGCTTTAGGTACAATTTTATTTCATCTTCCACTGAAACCTCTCTGTAATGGATATTGTTGAAATCTGTCTGTTTGAAGCTTCACTTTCTGATATGGATAAAACAAAACTCACAACACTCCTGATGTTCTGCCGTACGTACATTTCTGTTGATATTTTAATTTTCAACTTCTCTAAAATTATTTTTTTTAAATTAAAGATCAGTCTAGTGACTTTTTAATTTAATCAACAGGAAAGGTTAAAAAGTTTATGGTTCAATGCTTTACAGTACATCTTATATTTTAAATAAAAGCTTTTTCTCCCCCAATGCAAGTTTTTTCTCTTTCTTGCATGCTCTACTGCACAGTCGCTAAATTCATATGTAGGCATAGACAGATTCTCACCCTGTGATGTAGGATCCTGTCTTGCCATTATGACTTCTGGAATTGAAAATATTTTATGAAGCAGTTTTAAGGCCATTAGTGCTCTAGTCATGTGCTTGATGTACTAGTACCAGTGTCAGTATTAATGCTTTGCTGGAAACATTTGATCTTAATCTTTATTCTGAAAATTAATTAAACTTAAACACTAACTTGAATGTGTCGTCGAAGGAAATGCATTCCTTTTCTGAACTGGGCTAGTAGGTAACACAACAACATAGTTGCTTCTGTTTTCCTCTTTTTCAAATATATTGTATTCAGACTGGAATGATGTGACCTTTAAAAATAACAAAGTAGGATCAAATAAGAATGCTTCTGTTAAGAGTTATGCTTTCTCAAGGGACATTTTGGTATGTTTCCTACAAAAGAAGTGGACAGTTGTTTCATGGGTGGGGATTAATACAGGAAAACAGAATTACCAGGTGAAAGGGAAGCCATGTGTTTATTTGGAAGAAGGTTTGAAAGAGTTTGGAGGAGACAGAAATTGAAATACAGGAAGCTGAAAGGCTTAATAGGTCCTTGGAAAGGAGAATAAGAAGTTTTTCATGAATGTGTTCAATAGATATGCAGAAAATCAATGAATGTTTCTGGTACCTGTAAAAATAAAATAAGATAGAGATAAGACGAGGTCTTTATAAGATTTAGATTGTTTTCATATTTACGATCAAAAATAACCTATTCCAGTAGTGAAAGAGTGTGTTTGAGTAAAAAACTCATAGTTGTCCAGAAAGGTGTTTATGCACTGTTAGGGAAAAGCTACTCTGACAGCTTTGTTGGGGGAAATATGTATTTCAGCTCTTTTGTCCATAATTTCGCTACATGTCAGTAAGCCCTTGTAGTTTTTACCAGTAATTAAGGTATGGGCACTTCCTCTCCTGATTCCAGTGGTATTATATCTTAAGCTGTACTATCTATCTTCTACAGGGATACACACTTTCGGCCACCCTGATGAACTTAGTCGACAGCTGAAATATTTTTTTCTAGTGTAGCTAGAAGGATGCCTTCTGAACTTCTTAGGTCTCACAAACTGTGATGTCACAGCATGGGCTTATTATCCTTGTCACAGAGAAGGAACTGGGCATTCTCTTCATCCTTTACTAAGACACATTAGGACATAGACTGTGCTTTGCAGACACCTCTGCTCAGTCCACTGAGGAAGAAGAAGTGGGTCTCCATTGCTGTCAGTCACACACAGATTTTAAAAGTGACTTTATGAAAGCTTTGCCCTGCTTTAGGGTAATGTTAGCAGCATTTCCACATATCAGAAGTTTATTAAATAAGAGAGACAAGTGAAAAAATCATAAACAAAACATAGCGTAGAGATATCTTTTCAAGGAACAGACTCTGTCATCATTTCACTGATACATCCCATATGGAAATTCCTTTAAATATCCTTGCAACTATGCTTACAGCATAAATAAGGTGGCAGAATTCAACTCCTCAGCTTGCTTTCTTAAGCAATATAAAAACATACATGCTTTTCAACCTGTGAAGCTGTTTTTCCACATCACAAGTTTTGACAATGATTAGACAAAAGCACAAGATTTTTTTCTGGAATATAAAAGACAGTGGTTTTGTCAGCTGTCAGTTCTTTTTAGTTAACTTCTGTTTTTCAAATAATATGGTATTGCTTTCAAAAATATGAAAAAGCCCTGTCGCACCTGATATTTTGAGTTCGCTACTATTTCCATTCATCTTAATTATTCCTGAGATTTAACACATTTTTTAGTGTTCTATAAAGTATCTTTGAATGTTGTACTGAAAGATAGTATGTTTAAATTAGAATGCCACAAAATATTTTTCAATCTACTTTTGGGCTGAATAGTGTCCAACTTGGATTATCCATAAATAAAGGAAAGAAAAATTCTCATTTAGGACTCACGGTGTTTGGAGGGGGAGCTTTCTTGGCGGTTTTAAGAAGAAATGGATTCAATAACAGGCAATATGCTGCCTTGCTGCCTTTTTTACTGTTTGAAGAATTCCAGAGGATGCTGATTCAATTTCAGAAGGCTTTGAGCATTCTGTAGTTGTAACAGGCATAAATGGGATATGAAGAAATCTCTGCAGTTCTGCAACTTTCAGTTCTGAAAAACCGTAAGAACATAAAAATACTTTATACTGGTTCAGAGCAGGAGTCTTATTTATCCCACTAGGTAGGAACGGATGCCTAGATAGGGGTAGGAAAAGGCAAAATTATGTGAAACCTGCCCTCTGTAGTCTCCCAGCCCCTGTCCAGTTTTAGCTGAAGAAGTTTCTGCAGCTTAATATGGTTTATATTTAGTATACAGGTTATTTAATAATCCTAATATTATCCTATTCAGAAGTGCTTGTTAAGGCTCCACTTAAACATATGACAATGTTTTGTGTCCACCACATCCAGGGGGATGTGTTCCAGGCTGGAGATTCCATAGGTCTACCTCTCATGACTCAAAGTCATACAATTTGGCATCACTGAATTAAGCTCATGCTCTCCTGACCACTGTAGTAACAAAAGTAACAAAAAAAGTGGAAACATTTGCTATATTTTTTACCTAAAGGTAGTGATACTAAGACAAATTACATTTTTCCCATTCATTTAATTCAGTTTTTATGCATTGTGTAGAATAAAAAAAAGAGCACACCACAGAGGTTGTCAGTGGTCTGATGATGTGACTGTGATGTTACTGGCTTCCCTTGCTCCTCATTACAATTTCATAATTAATTGCTTAAACAGTTGGAAGAATACTGTGATGATACAGTTGGAGCACTTCCATAGCTGAAACTATTTGCTAAATTAATTTTATCTAAATGATGGTATAACTTTTAGTGAAAAAAAGCCATTATTGATTCCATGAGTGGAGTGCTGTAATGAATGGATGGAAGCCAGTTAGGAAGGAAAGGCTGGGACTGTGAAGAGGGGGCGTTGCCCTTAATCTGAGGGGGAGTTGCCCTTAATCTGAGAGAGCAGCTGGGGATGAATGATGGACCACATGAGAGTTTATGGGTCAGGATTAATGGGTGACTACTATGGACAACACTATTGTGCATGTCTACTGTAGACTGCCTCATCAGGAGGAAGTAGATGAGGTCATCTTCAGATAATTTGAAAAAGCTGTGTGTTTGCAGGCCCTGGTCATCATGGGTGACTTTAATCATCCTGGTATTTTCTGGAAGAGCAAGGCAGCAATAGCAGAAATCAAGTAATCCAGGCTTCTGCAGTGTGGTGATGACAACTTCCTACTACAAGTGCCTGAGGGGCCAATGAAGGGAGATGCTCTGCTAAACTTCATGCTTTATAAAGAGCTAGTCAGGCTTGTGAAGGTCATGGACTGTCTTGACTGCAGCAAACACAAAATGGTGGAGTTCAGAATACTCAGAAGAAAGAGTAAGACAAAAGGTGGGATCTCAAAATTGAACTTGGGAAGAGCAGACTTTGGCTTGCTCTGCTTGGGCAATTCCTATAGAATATGGTCCTGGAGAAAATAAGGTTCCAGGAGAGCTGGTTGATTTTCAAAGAACACCTTCTCCAGACTCAACAATGGTCTACCCTGATAAGCAGGAGATAAGTAAAGGTGACAAGAAGCCCGCATGGTTGAACAAGAAGCTCTTGACAAAACTCATGAACAGAAAAAACAAACAAACAAACAAACAACAACAAAAAACCAAGAGGTTGAAAGGGGGTCAGGGGATTAGGTGACCCAGGAAGACTGTAGAGATGCTATCTGAGCATGCAGGGATGGGCTTAGAAAAGCCAAAGCCCACCTGGAGTTGAGTCTGGAAAGGGATAATAAAAGGAGCAAGAAAGGCTTCTAGAGGTACAACGGAAGGAAGATGGGGGAAAAATGTAGGCCTCCTGATGCATGGGGGAGGGAACCTTCTGACAGAGGGCACGGGCAGGGCTTCCTCACCTAGCCTTCCTCACCTAGCTAGATAGAGTTGATGGGAAGAAATCTCATTTTGATCCTTTAACATGCTTTATATTTGTGTATTATTTTTCCAGTAAATGTCTTTTGCCTCTCTTTTATGTTTCTGTTAAATTTTAAATACAGTGCAGTTGGGAAATTGTCTATTACAGCTGACATTATGCTTCGTTGTGTCAGAGTGGGTCAATAAAATCTGTTTTTCTTCTTGCAGGTGCTTTTGTTTAGGATCCCTACAGAGAAAGCAATTGTAAACAGCCTTGCCTGTGGTTTCCCTCTGATTTATCTAGAAATCTGAGCAATTTGTTAATCACGGGATATTATTTAATCAGCAGGGCAAATACTATGTGGGCGTTACATTTTTCTTGAACTGCACAGAATTGATATGGGGAAAGCAAAGCTAAACAACATTGGTATTGCTGGATGGAACTTTATTGGTTAGTGAATGGATGTGCCTTTTTTAAAGAACAAAAAAGATTGAGCTAACTCAGTTATATGAAAACATTATTATGTGAAAAATGTTTAACCTGTCATTAATACACAAGATTACCTTTGTGAACATATTTCTCATTATCACTCTGATAATGAATTTTGCCTCTTCTTTATTTCCAGTATCATTCCTCATTGAGACCAGTTAGCTGGTAGCAAATATGTGCATAATCATTCACTGTTCATTCTTACTGCCTCTTCATCAGCTCTATTTCTTTTTCATCTTCTGGGACAAAGGAAAAACATAAATATTTTTTTTTTCTTTTCAACTCTAGCATGGCAAGTACTGTATTTCATCTTAATGTGCTAGCATTTGGAAACAAAATGAAAAAAAGCAAACAGATATTGTGGGTGTAAGGCTGCCTTTTTTCTGGTTGAAATGAATTGATTGATTAACAGCTTATCCAGTAATTTAGGCAGGATAGCTTCTATTGCTGAAACCATAGCGTCAGCCCAGCACATTTTGGTTTATTTTTCTTTTAGGAAGATATAATAATTTTTATTACATTAGGTTTTAAATTAGGAAGAAATGGACAAACTTTCTGCGTCACCATTTTTACTGGGTCTGATTGCCAGTGTCTGGCTAAACTTCTGCTTTTGTCTCATTATAGAATTCTATTACTCTGACCTGTGAACTTTCTGAATCTAAACAACTATTGGTTTGAAATTGCATGGAGCAGATATTCAGTTGAGAAGCCTGTTTCTTCCTGGAAATAATACAAGGACAGGCATACTTCCATTAGCGTGGAACTGCCATTTGGAGACCTTGAGGAAATGTAGAAATACAGAAAACGAAAGTGAGAAATATAATTGATTAAAAAAAATACCTTTTAGCTGATATAAAGCTGCTTTAGTTTACGGTTGTTCTACAGTAACTTAGAAAAAAATATTTTCTTTCATGCTCTGAGAGAAGAAACATATCTGATTCTCATGGCAGTGAATTATTTTTGAGTAATCAAAACCAATATGTGATCTAGGAAAGAAATGGTATTATGTAATGGGTGTATGTATATGAATAATGAATTTGTTAACATGGATTATGTTTCCATTATAGAAATCTTTCCTCTGTTTGACTATAATTTTCAAACTCCAAGCTCTAATCCCACAACAAATGCAGTCACTTCATTCTTTTTGAACTATAGTTACATAAAAATACATCCTTAGGGAAAAAAAGCTTCTTAATGTGTAATGATACAAAATGTGAGAGGAATTGATGTTGCTAGGCTGACTTGAGTTTAAGAGGGATGATGGATGAATTAGATGAGACACAGTAAGTTGTCCGTATTGCTCTTGTGAAAATTTTAAAGAGGTTTTCATTCCTGGCATGTGCTAGTGGCATGCTTTTCAGAATGTAAATCATAGTTTAGTTTCCCTTTTATTTTAAATTGTTTCAATTTTAAAGGTAGTGATATTGAGCTAATAAACTTTCAATTGAAGTTCTTTTAAAAATATCAATGCCTTGTGGAAGAGGGGAGCTTTGGAGTTCCCTTTGTTATATACTGGCATGCAGCAGTCTGAATCAGTGCTTTGCCAGCTGATGTCAAGCCATGGGGATGCTGAAAGTGATCACGCACTAACATAGATGTACCTAAGGTGTGCAGTCAGGACTCCTGTGGACTTGACCATTATAGCCTTTAAAACTGTAGTCTTAGATTATAAATTTAATATTAAAGATTGTTAATTTACAAATCTTAACATGTTATTTAAAATAAGTGTATCAAGTATATTAATTGTACTTCATTAATAGAATGTAAAAATGTAAATAAAAACTATTTATACTTAAAATTATTAAGATTACAAAATATAAACATTTTATAAATTTGAGATTACAGACTTGACTAATGGTTCATATTTGTTGCATAGGTGTTTTTCTCATTAAGACTGTAGAAAAAAAATCATTGCAGATTAAATAATATTGAACAAATTCGTTTTATAATTAGTTGGATAGAGGTATTTTTAGTGAAGAGTTTCTGTGAATTGACTGTACTGAAGAGGTTTTTAGTGTGATCATCAGGAGATCTTGAATTCTCTGGTTTAGCTATGGCCAAGTAATTTATAGTATTCTGTGATCAGGTGTTGTCCTCATAACTACTCCATTGGCAGCTTCAGGCATTTAGCTTTTCATTTAACAATATAAATGTCACTTGGAGTGCCAATAAATACTGGCAAATTCCTGAAAAGGTCAGATTCGTTCTATAACTCAAATACCTGTCTAATGCTAATGGCTTCTCAAGGTTTTGTGTGAACACTTTAAAATAAACAGTCTTCCATCAGGCTTCTGCATTTATTTTTTTTTTTAATATAAGCTTCTCCATATATATATGTGTGTGTGTGTGTATTGCTATTGCTTTACGGATGTTATAATTTTTATTACACAAGTTCATTATGTTAAAAAAAAAAAAAGACATTAAAAGGTGGTAAGATAGAATAAAAAGGGCTAAACTGGCAAACTAGAAGCTGGATGTCCCTTGCCCAGACAACCTGCTTTGCACTGCTGCAGAAATTATTCTGACATAGAGAGATGCATCCTGTTCTCCTGGCTTCATGTTAGTCCTTCCACAATTTTTATTAGTATGAACCCCATGTTGGAGTTGGAAATAGCAATTTAAGACTTCAACTTTAAATCCTCTTCTTGTCCTTGTCTGAATTGTCTACAATTCATTTTTTTGTTCATTACATCAGGAGGGAATAAATAGAAATCCAGACACATTAAATATAAGTTAAATTATATAAATACAGATTATAAATGTAAAATATGAGTCCTGAAGCTGACCACCACATGTTTATCGAGAAATCAAAAAATAATTTAAAGACAATAGATAGTAACATACTGTAAAACCAGCAGAGACATAATCTTCCTGGCTTTTCTTGCCCATTCCAACTGTTCTTCTAAAATATATGGACACAGCTTTTAGTTAGTTTATAATTACACTGGGAATTAATTTAAATTAGAAACTAAGACACCATCCTTAACACTTTTTAAAAATTAACCAGTAATTGAAATTTATGTTTTTTTAAAGATATCTCTTTTAAGGTATTTGTAGCTAAATCATCTCTTAATTTGGTAGCTTTTATTCAATTTAATCAATAATTACGTGGTCGGTGAGGAAGGATCAATTCAGGGAAATAAATAGCTAATCAAAAGGATATTTTTTTCCACATTTTGTTTATTATGAATTTTATATTACAGACTTAACAGACCAGAAAAGACAGATGAAGTACCTGCAAGCTTTCCGTTAATGTGTCAACACAGCTTCATTTACCCTGGGGAGAATAAAATCACTCAAACCTTGAGCTGATTCATTCACTGTACTATTTTTGTCAAGAAATAGCAATTATATGCTATCCTTCAGGTTCTTCAAGTCTAACACTTCAGTTATATAAGCTGCAAGAACAGACTAAATATTCGCTTCGACAGATTTAAGTCTGGTATGATTTTATTCTGTCCCAAGTGTCTATGTAATGTCTACCAGATTTTTTATAATTTACTTGAAAAGTGAATACTGTTCCCTGCATTAGGTGATCTGAAGCCCTGTCTTCCTACATCTGTTGAGCTGAAATTGTGGGTATTAAATGCACGTTGTTGGTGGTTTTTTTCAGTGATTTTTCTTCTTTCCTCTTGAACATGGTTTTGGCATTTTGTCTTATTGCTTAACTTTCAATTAACAGTGCTTAGGCTTTTTTTTTTTTTTTTTTTTGTTAGAGCTAAACATAATGCTAATTTTGAGAATAACTTTTCAGGCTATCTCTCGCTGTTTGCCGTAAGTGAATAGAATATCATGAGGTTACTGCTTACTTTTTGCCTAGTTGCTTATATGGCCCAGTCTAAGATTTGTATAAACTTTTGTGTACTTTTTTCCTTAGTATACCTTTAGAATATCTACCCTATCTAAAACCTTTTCTTACATTTGCAGAGATTTAAATCAGGGTGGTCTAGTCTTTACAGTTGCAGAGGATGAATCTGCACATGGGTACATGCTCCTGCCATGCAGGTTAGTCGGATTAGGAAGTCCTGCAGTAGCATCTTTTTTCCTTTTCTTTTCTCCTTTTCAGAAGTCATGACAGAAGTATGCATACTTGTATTGGTCACAGACAGATCAGAGATCAATTGTGGGTGAGAACTTGTATCAGAAAAAGATTTTGTTCGAAAATGCACTTTTGATAAAGTTATTTCAATATTTGACAAATTTATCCTGGAAGTCTCACAGTAAAAACATTTTTCTTCAAAACTGAGTTTCTTCCAAAAAATTTTTGTGATAATACTATATATTTTATAACATTAGTGTGTGTTGCTACTACTGACTTACCATGATACCATGCTATTAATTGCAGAATTAAATTATTATTTTGCTTGTTAGAAACAATATCTATTTAATATTAGTTGAAAAACTATGGTAATGAAGTACTGTTCTAAATGACCTACTGTGCACAAATAAGACAAAAGATCTGGAAAACAAAACAAAAAAATGCTCCAGTCATTATTAAATTGTTTCTAATATCTCAGGTGTCAAAATGTATGACTATAGACTTCTACTGAAATCACAGAACAGTGTGAAACACAAAACCAATAAAACTCATAAAATGTGGAGTAAATGTCCAAAACTCTTGTGGTCTGGGGATCAGAAATCAATTTTAGAAAGCACAAGTGATCAAAAATTCATTTTGTGAGAAAGAAATTTAAAGAACAGTAGTTTATGTCTGGATTTGGAATAGTAAATAAATTCTAATTTCCCAGCCATTTCTATGTAATACATTTCACTTTTGTGAAAACACTTTTATTCTCTTCAGAAACTTTCAAATTTCTTTTCCATTACATCAGTTTCATTAATAGAGTATTTATAGATTAAACCAAGGTTCTATGTTTCTATAACCTATATGGAGAAAGTGCATTTCCTCAAAAATCCATGTTTTGAAATTTTTAATGACATCCAGACTGTTTTCCTGAGCTTATTACAAGATAGTTCTGAAACCCAGATGAGTAGTTTTTACCTATTTAAATCAGAGAAACAAATCAGTTAATGGATCATAATTAAGTAGTAATCATTTTAGATACTTAAGAAGTAAAAAATCATCTCACAGAATAATTCAGGCAGCAAAAATCTTCAGGACATCTCCAGTCTAATCTCCCACTCAAAGCAGGGTTAACTATGGAGTCAGACAAGTTTTCTGAGGGTCCAGGTGAATCTTGAAAATCCCCCAGGATGAAGACCACATAATCTGTCTGGTCAACCAGTTTCAACATGAAGCCTGTTGGGTTTTTTTCTTTAATGAAATGTATTTTATTTAAAATGGTGCCAATAACAATGTTAAAAATAAATTTCAGAAAAGCATGTACTTATAGCATGGTAGCATATCTGCATAGGTGTGTGAATCTAGGAATTTAACTGGAATTAGACTTTTCTCTGTCCTACAGGCCCTTTTGATGTGCTAATAGAAGTTAGTTTATTTGTTTTCAACCAGGAGCTAAACTATTCATCCAATTTTTGTGACTCAACTGATTCTTTAAAACATTTTTCTCTTTATATTCGCTTAGACTAGAACTTTCACTGGCTGTCAGAATGAGATCAGCCCCTTATTTCTGCTTTATCATTATTCAACCCAGTGAATTTGAGTCTCAGTAAAAATAGAAATACCAACAGAGTCAAGAAACTTTAAAGGAGGTAGACTTTATTTGACTGAAAATAAAGAAACAATCATAAAATTACCCAAATCTGTAGAACTATTGACAAAATTATAGTTATGGTTTTGTTTTTGTTTTAATATATTTTAAGTATTTTAATTTTGGAAAATAGTTTGTTTCATTGCATATATTTAAAATCAAATTAAATCACAACATAGGAAAGCATGGATGCATTAGAGTATTACTTACCCCTTACTGAATAAATAATGGATTTTTTTCCTTGCTTCTTGTATACTTTGTTTCATTCTCCTCAGTGACAGCACTCAGGTGAAGAGCTTCTAATAAAATCTAATCAGGTGTGTTGAAATATGAGGAAACTAACAAAAATTTCAATATTTAAGCAGGATATTCAAAAATCTTACTTTCCAAATCAATTGCAATTAAATGAAATATTTCAGGGATGCAAGTACAGAACATGAAAGGGCTGGTTAGTTTTGTTCATTTTTCTTTTATACCTTTGAGATATTTGTGTAAATGCTTAGTAACAGAAGGAATTGCTTTAAATATAAAATTTAACTGCAAGATTTTCTGCAGAAAGTATTTAAAAGCTTGTATACCTAACAATAGTTGGGTTCTCATATATTTTTTGTATATTTAAAAACCACTTTGATACATGATTTCTTATTCACAATATTGCAAATGAGATTTTAAATATTTTAAGGATGTGTAGCATTTTAAATCCCCCTATGTCCAGAATATAGGCTAAAATTGGGGTGCTCGCCAAGCCACTTTCCATCATTTACCAGCAATCCTGGTGGACCGGGGAGGTCCCGACAGATTGGAAATTGGCCAATGTGATGCCCATCTATAAGAAGGGTTGGAAGGATGATCCAGGAAATTACAGGCCTGTCAGCTTGACTTCGGTGCCTGGGAATCTGATGGAGCAGCTCATCCTGAGTACCATCACACAACACATGCGGGACAACCAGATGATCAGGCCCAGTCAGCATGGGTTTATGAAAGGCAGGTCCTGCTTGACAAACCTGATCTCCTTCTACGACAGGGCAACCTGCTCACTGGATGAGGGAAAGGCTGTGGATGTTGTTTACCTTGACTTCAGTAAGGCCTTTGACACGGTTTCCCACAGCATTCTCCTGGCAAAACTGGCTGCTCGCATCTTGGATGGGCACACACTTTGCTGGGTAAAAAACCAGCTGGATGGCCGGGCCCAAAGAGTTGTGGTGAATGGAGTTAAATCCAGTTGGCGGCCAGTCACAAGCGGTGTCCCCCAGGGCTCGGTTTTGGGGCCACTCCTGTTTAACAACTTTATTGATGATCTAGACGAGGGGATCGAGTGCACCCTCAGTAAGTTTGCAGATGACACAAAGTTGGGTGGGAGTGTTGATCTGGTCGAGGGTAGGGAGGCTCTGCAGAGAGACCTGGACAGGCTGGAGCGATGGGCTAAGGCCAACTGTAGGAGTTTCGATAAGGCCAAATGCTGGGTGCTGCACTTGGGCCACAACAACCCCCAGCAGCGCTACAGGCTTGGGGAGGAGTGGCTGGAGAGCTGCCAGTCAGAGAGGGACCTGGGGGTGTTGATTGACAGCTGGCTGAACATGAACCAGCAGTGTGCCCAGGTGGCCAAGAAGGCCAATGGCATCCTGGCTTGCATCAGAAATAGCGTGGCCAGCAGGGACAGGAAAGGGATCTTACCCCTGTACTCGGCACTGGTGAGGCCGCACCTCGATTACTGTGTTCATTTTTGGGCCCCTCACTACAAAAAGGACATTGAATTACTCGACCGTGTCCAGAGAAGGGCAACGAAGCTGGTGAAGGCCCTGGAGGACAGGTCTTATGAGGAGTGGTTGAGGGTACTGGGGTTGTTTAGTCTGGAGAAGAGGAGGCTGAGGGGAGACCTCATCGCCCTCTACAACTACCTGAAAGGAGGTTGCAGAGAGCTGGGGATGAGTCTCTTTAACCAAGTAACAAGCAATAGAACAAGAGGTAATGGCCTCAAGTTGCGCCAGGGAAGGTTTAGACTAGGTATTAGGAAGCATTTCTTTACAGAATGGGTTGTTAGGTGTGGAATGGGCTGCCCAGGGCAGTGGTGGAGTCCCCATCCCTGGAGGTGTTTAAGAGCAGGGTCGACTTAGCGCTGAGGGGTATGGTGTAGTTGGGAACTGTTAATGTTGGGTTAATGGTTGGACTGGATGATCTTCAAGGTCTTTTCCAACCTAGATGATTCTGTGATTCTGTGAAAATTGACAATTTCAATCCAACTGACAGAAACCAGAGAGTTTTGTATAACTTCTTATCCAACTTTTGTTATTATCACCAAGTATAAATGTATTACTAAGTGCTATGGATGTGATAGGTTTTTCCTGTGGAATCTTTGTCTACTTGCCTTTTTCATGAAAAAAAGCCCTAGTCCTAGATAAAAATCCATCTGTAAATTATATTATGCCAACTTACCTGCTTCAGTTTTATTTAATTTTGTAAATTTATCAGTACAGAAGACATCAACTGTGGTTTTGGGTTTTTTTCACTTCCATTTAGTGTAATTTTTAAAATAGAACCACTAAAAGGCCAAATTCAGGGTTTTGTATTTTTCTTCCACTCTATAAATTTTGTATATGGCAAACTGCTCTAGTGGAAGGCATTCAACTAAACTGCATGTCATATCCTGGTGTGTCTTGTTATTACTTGGCACAGGAATTACACAAATCAGAACAGGAAAGCAAAAACAACCCTAAAAAATCTTGATGATAATATAATATCATACTAATAAGTAACTGGATACAGAGGTAACTCATTTAAATATTTAGTTTTCATGAACCCCCACATTCTTCCTTGTTTGTTTTGTTTTGGTTTTTTTTTAAGTTTCCATTTCCATTCGTTTTGGTTCTTCTTTCTGATGACATAGGGTAAGTAAGGACCTGTAATGGTATGAAGATTGGATGTCAGTGTCTCAGGCCCATGCTGTGTTTTAAGTCCACACTTTAATATACCATTTGATATTCTCACTGTCTAATTTAGTAGTGAAGATGGAGACTAAGAGATGACAGAATTACTTTTGGATCAAAAATGCCTCTGCATGAGTCAGTACTTGTTAAAGGGACAAAGTGAATTCTACTTTCTGAAGAGCAGAACAGACCATTTAATATTAATTTAGCTTAAGTTGGAAAAAAGGTCAAATCTGTAAAACCACTAAGATTTACCTTTGCAGTTTACCCTATTCCTTCTCAGGTAAGTAATCCTGTGTTGGGTTTTTTTGTACTATAAAGATAATAGATAATTAACATCAGAAGGGTATTTGAATAAGAAATTTATGGCTGAAAATGATTTTAAACCATAATTGTATTTAACAGGTATAAAGTTACATTGTTCATTCTAAGTAAGTGAATTGAAAAACTTAAGGTTTTCTTTGTGAATTCCCATTAAAACAAACAAAAAAAGCCCACAATAAAATCAATATAATAAAAAACTTTAGCCATGGGAAAATAAAAATGTATTAAAACACTGTCTTCAACAAGGAATTTTTTAACCCCAGTCTGTTATACCAGAGTCCAGTGAGCATATTTCTGTTTGATTAAATTTATAAATTAAAACTGTCTCTAGAGGGGTCCAAGTGTCAAGAAATGAAAGGACATTATTAATTCTGCTTCTCAGTAAAATGAACTTGGGGTATTCTTTTCTAAAGATAAATATATTTAGATTAAAAACAAAACTAAGACTTATTTCTGTATATAACAAACAAAAAGGTTGTTTGTTGCTCTTTTAAGACACAGAGAAAGATCAGAATGGTTCAGCTTAAAGATCAAGGTCCACTGAGGTGGTGGAAAACAGTCATCTCGCTGTTCTTCCACTGTCTATAATAATGCACTGAATCTATATTCTACTTTGAAGTTTCGTATTTTAGCAATTTCACTTTTTTTCTATTTCAACTAATTCAATGTGTACATTTAAAATAACAGTGTTGCTTAGATATGCAGTGTAATTATGAACCTTTTATCTTTGTGTTCTTGACTGCCAGGGTTAAAAGCTTATATAGGTGCCAGAGTTCAATGTAATCAGTTATTTCTGCATTTCCAGCCTAACAACACTTTGTGAAAGGCTAAAAGCAAAATACTGCAAAAGCAAACAATCAAGGCTGTTTCAGAAGCTGTTACTGTAATAGCTGAAATTCTCTATTCTTGTACCGATTACTTTGTAAGAGATACCATTTAATAATGAAACAGTACTAAAATCTGACTGAAAAAAATGAAGAAAAACGCAAGTGAAAACTTGTCCTCTTCAGCATTAAGTGCAGCCAGTAGTCAGAGGAAATTAAAGAATTAAGATCAGCTTTTGCCTATTGTACATGGAGCAGACGATGCTTGTTACTGCCCTGACAACCTGTCCTATCAGCCCTGTTCTTGGTGGCAAAACTGTTTTTTAGATCTTATCATCCAGACTACAGCAACCTGCAGACAGCTACTGTTGCTGTTTTCCTTTAGGCAGTTTTGGGACTTGCTGTGTAAAAAGCCACTTCCTGAGAACTCAGTTGTGGTACACAGGTCAGTGTAGGAGTGGTGACCTTTCATGAGGCTAAGCATTGCTCTTCAGTGTCCAAGGGTAACGTAGATCCACCATCCTACTTTTTATGTATGCCTAGATCCTTTGAATGACCCTCCTTCTGCAAAATCCATTCATCTTAACATTGCATGATAAAGTACTGCAGGATATGAACTTGCTCCACAGAAAACAGGAAAGATATCTCCCTCCCCTCCCCCCCAGTATACCTGTGTCTTGAAATGTCAAGTAATTTTCTACATGTATTGAAGTGGTTTGTGTGGTTAGTCACCTTTAATCAACTATTTAATTCAGTCTACACTGTTTGTAACAAAATATAAAAACAGCAAGATGTTCCCTGATTCTCTTACTTGAATTATAAACGGTGTGATTTTTGATCAGTGTTTATAATTCTACTTGAAAGAAGAAATTATCTAGGAATATTAGTCACACAGTATTGTAGCAGCTCTGTAAAAATTAATATTCAAAAAGACAACGATTATCTTTGTTCAGTAGAAATTTAATTTCCTAGTTTCTATTAAATTTCCCCTACTTAAACATATACAAGCTTATCAATTACCTTTATGTCCTTGGGACTACAGTGTTCTCCAAAACATTTCTGCTAAATGACAAAACACGTGTTTTGAATACCTAGCTAGCTGTGTAGAAGAAATACTTTTTTTTTTTTTTGCCTGACTTTATTTATTTTTTCTGATTTTTAATACTCAGATATTTAGCTGAGGTAGATACAGAGTTTTATTATTGCCATTTTTTTGTATATTGAAGGAGAGTTGAAAGTTGAAACTGTTTTCCCTAAAAAAGGAACTTACCTGTACTTTGAAGAATACAAATGTTAGGAAACTACATTTTAAAGGAAAGTGAAACAGATTTTTGTATGTGTCCCAAGTCTTTTATTTAGTAAATTGAAAATATTAATGTTTCCAATTAAAATTTTAATTGCAATATCTCTTTTTAATGGGAAACAACACATTTCTATTGTACTGATTTTAATGGATAATTTTGCTTTATAAAAAACCTTTCTGATGAAAAAATCTCTGAAAAAAAGAGTAATTTCCTGGTACTAATTTAATTTCTGATGCATAAAAATTAATATTAAAAAACCATTTCTGAACTAGTTCTTATTATAGTTGTCTTGGCAGTTCCAACCACAGAATTTTAATGGTATTCTAAAGGAGTTGATTTTGATGGAAAATTCCTTTGTCTAAGTTGGTTACAAACATACAAATTATAATTGGTAAAGGTATGTTAATAAAACATTATGCTTTTAAAAGTTAAAATTGATAAATTTTGAATGCATTAATTTGTATTAAGTTGAATGCAAAATAATAAATACATCATTTTAGTAATTAGTTTTAAAGAAAAGTTAAGTGTGCAAAATGTTAAATCAGTTTCAAGAATAGTATCATATTTTAAAAATGTAAAAAAATGGCTGCTGACCACTTTTAGGATCTTTTAATTTGGATGTTACAGAACATTTCAGGAGGAACGTGTGTTTTTATAAGGTAGTCTCAGAATTAGAATTCATGTACTGAGCAGAGATCTGCACTTTTTTTTGGATGGTATTCTAGCTGAAGCTAGTAGAGATAGTAGATAGTTGTTACATCTCTCTCAGGCCTGGAGAAGACAGAGGGTGTTATGAGAGAAGGTCTTATATGCTTATACTTTATTGTTTTGGGAATTTGCAGAAAAGTTACTTGAAAGTATATTATTTTCCAAGGTCTGCCTATGCAGTTCTGAGATTTTAAATTGGCAAGTAATTCTGTACAATGTGTTCTGTATGTAAGAAATAGTAATGCTTGAATAATGTGGAGTGTTTTTTAAAATTTTTTCTCTCAATGTGAGAGATGACTGTCATAATTGTGCTAAATACACACTGCATTTATCACAGAGAAACTTCTAAGTTTGGGTATAAATGTATTTACAGAACTATACATTAATAAATGTATTAATTTGCTTATATATGTAAATTAAATGTAAACATTCAAATTTTATTGTAACAAATCCCATTTCCTCCTGAGGTTTATTTATTTATGCCTAAAGATTTTTTTCTTGGTTCATGATTTGGGAATTATTCTGAAGGTACGGTAGAGGAGGTATCAGTTATTTTTCAATTTGTGTAGCAGAGCAAATACAATGAAATAGTCTCTAAATACTGTAACACTCCATGGCTGAAATAGTATTGAATTGCTATTGAGCTAAAGCACGTGATCCTGGATAACTGTGAACTGCCCATGAAAGGTTCCACATCACAAAGAGCCTTGAAGTTAGATGGATGCTGTACTCATCCATTTCTTTCCAAATTAGCATATTAAATTACACTGAAGGTGAAATATCTCTAAAACTTTAATTTCTTTGGAATACAAAGTAGCAAAATACAATAAGATCAGACTGTAAGCAGGGAAAAACTGGAACTTCTGGGTGAGGAAGATTAAGTGTTGAGAGTAAATCCACTCCCTTTGTTGTTAGCGAGAGATCCTTCTTTACAGTACTTCCTTTCAGTCCAGCATTCTTTAGTGATTTCTTGGATTGAAATAATTCTTGAAAATTGTTTCCTGAAAATGAAAATCTTTCTTTTCCATCACCTTTGAAGTCTGGCCATGGGTCTTCATCCTGTGACAGGCAGGTGTACTACTTTTCCTAAGACATCTGTAGCTCTGTGCAACTGCTTGTATCATCTGGGATTCCCAGCATCAGCCAACCTGAGCACCCTCAGTATTCCTTTGAGAAGCTTACACTGTGACTGTGTATTCGTACACAATAAATATTTAGCCTTCTGCCCTACTTTGATTACCCAGCAAGCTGTGCAGTAGAACACACCATATACAATATTTGTACTGCAATTTAAGAACAAATTTTTCACTTACAACATTTGTCATATACCTTTTTTCCTCTTTCATTCCTGCCTGCCACTATAACTCTGGAGAAGAAAATAAGAGTTTGGAAAAAAAAATGAACCTGTAACCTGTCATGCATTTTATCAACGTACTTCTCATCTCCTTGAGCTGATTCTGTGGCATCTAACAAATTCTATTCCTATAATAGAAAGTTGTGTCTTTATTAATGTGCATTGAGGATTTTAGTACAGAAAACATGGAAGTAAACCAAAAAGTCAAATTAATTTCAAGCTCTATTAGGCACATTGATTCCTTTCCCACCCCCATATTTGATGGAATGAAAAAGGTGGAAGAGGTGCTGGTTTTAAGCTTGATGGAATTACACAAAATGCTCAAAATCAAACTTCAGACAAGTATATTAAAATAATGATAAAAAATGTCACTAAGTATTGCTTTCCATTATATTGACCTAGGTTTTCATCAATCTTGGCAGAGTAAGCACAAACACCTAGCTATGAAAGGCCAAAAATTATGAAAGCTGAGGATTTTTAAAGTTGAAAGATGATGCTTAGAGTCATCTCTGAAATCAGAGCTATGTGATTATTTTTTATATCCATAACAGAACATCTGATTACATAGATTTATACTATTTTAGAAGATACTCTATATGATTTCTCTGGCAGTACATTAGTTCACATTTTAAGGTTATCCCATTTGGAAAGTAGTGCATTCAGCAAATATATTTAATGGCTGGATTATGTATGAAATATGTGAATATCTATAATATGGGAGAATATTCAAAATTAGACAAAAGTCAGAATACAGTTTCAAGTCACAGAGGATGTGAAAGGACTCTTATTTTTGCCTCCATGTATGCAATGTTTACAGACTATTGTCTAGCTATTACAGGGACTGTTTCATTCTCCCAGAAAACACAGTTCAAGTAACAAAACTTTGGATTAATTTAGAAGCCGAAGACATAGTTTTAATCCATCACTGTGGGATATGCTTTCATCAGAGAGAGAATAAATCCAATTTTGCCAACCTGCAAGGCACAAATAAAAAAACGCTTGTTAAAAAGTAGGTCTCTGCTTATAGAGAAAGATCAGATCTTGTTACTTAGCTTAGTGTCTGAAATTTAAGCCTTGCAGCAAAGTTGAAACCTGTTTAAGAACATTTTCACTAAAGAGTTTTCATTGCTGTAACTAGATTTGTTTTAAAATGAAACTATTCTTCAGGCATGGGTGTAAGAGACTCCATGAAAGCAGCCACAATGGAACTTTAAATCAGTGATTCTTATTAAACGAGCATTAAATGAGGATGCTGTCCTCTTGGTCCAGATGTTTTTCCATGCTATTTGAAATCAATTAAGGCAGCTATATTACAATTCAAAATAAACTAATAAAAATACTATCCTTTATTTGCACCCACTCCTTTCCCAAAAGTGTAAGTTACCGTAGAAAACCTTTTTTTGCAGAAAAGCTAAAAGTGAAATAATAAGGGAGAAGCTATGTTGATACAGAATTTGCTTGGGTGAGTGAAACCATTCATTCCTGTAAGATCTGTGTGCTCAAGTTTTTACACAACTTAGTTTTAAGGAGTATGTTGCTGATTAAACATAAGCAAATTCTGAAAGAGTAAGAAATAGTAGCAGGCCTTTTCTCAGCTGAATAGCTGGTTATGTTTGTGTACTGAAAAGGCTTATATTGATATATTTGAATCACTAGAAGATACTTGGTTTCAACATGTCAATACATCATTTTTTTTTTAAAAAACCCAAGTTTTTATTCTGGTAATGGAGCTAGTAACAGTACAGTAACAGCATTTTGTAGGTTGGAATTGTCATAAACTTATTTTTCAACTGTGACACTGTAGTATTAACTACTGGATGTTGTTAACTTGCTTTTCATTTCTTTTGAATGTTTTCATGTATCCTGTGCTCAACCGGTCCAAACTGGTTCAGTTGGAAAATCTAGTTTAAAAGCAGACCCTGTAAAATCTAATTTTATATCTTTCTGAATTGTTCACAGACCACTATCTGCCCACTTGCTAGGAGAAAAGACTCTATCTAAAACAATTCTGGAGCTAATCATATGCATAAACCAAAGTGATTGCAAAGTTACATTGTATTTTAGAAGACACATAACCTTTGGGATATAAAAAAAACCAAACCCCCAAAAAACCCCAACAACAACTTGAGAGAAAAAAGACATAGGCAAATTGGTATGTATTTTTAATTTCTTTTACATTTTAAATCTTTTTTCAGACTTTGATTCTGACTGGAGGGGGAGAGAAAGATCTTGCTTTAGTGGGGCTGTACACAAAGGATACTCTCTATGGATCTCTATTGTCCCAATGTGTGTGTTTTATTTTCCAGTAAACTGATGGTATAAATCTTTCCATGTAAGACCTGTTAACTTAAGGGGAAGCATCTATAACAATTTTTACATATATATAAAAACCTGTACTGAATTATTTTGGAGTTATCTGTGAAAGTAGGTGTCCAGCATAACCACACTAAGAAAGTAGATTAACCATGTTCATTATACTTAAAAAAGAGGGAGAAAGAAGAAAAAAATAAAAATAAAAAGAGAGAGAAAAGGAAAAAGAAAGAGAAAAATAAAAATTAAAAATATAATTCCACAGTAGAATAATTTAGGAAAGCTACTAAAGTGGTGGGAAACGCGTTAAAACCTTAGCCTACTTGTTACAAAACCCTTATCCTCAGTGAGTAGTACTAGTTGAAGGAAAACAAAGGAGATTAAAAGATAGTATTTATAAACTTTAGCTTCAAAGGTGATGGAGATTATTTTCTTGTTACTTATTTTCACATAGAATTAAACTCTTTGTGTTATCCTAAAAATATTTCAGGAACAGAAGAAGGGAAAATTGTCTTTTAATTTCCATTAACTTCAATGACTTTGCTATGTGTTTCAACACAAATTAGAATATTTTTAGTTGGTTGTGGTTCCAAATGGTACTGAGGTTGGGAAGTACAGAGCCAAATGAAAATCATCAGAATGAGCAGAAGATTCTTCAGCTGTAAAACTAAACTAATTAAAAGTAAGATGGGAAAGAAAAATAAATCCTTAATAAGGAAGGATCGTAGTGAGAATTTAAATATGACCTAGGAGATTAAACTGCATATTTCCATTTTATGTGATAGTGAGTATAGGGACAAATGCAGCATGGTTAATAAGAATGTGTAGATGGAAATTACTTTGAATTTTCCTTACTCTTCATGTAGAGTTTAAGGTTCCCAAAGTAGGATGGGACAAGATAATCTCTATCCTAGAATTATGCAATGAAATTTCAGGTCAAGTAAAATGGATTTTTAATTAATCTATTAACATGGGGATGAAACCATTAAGAATAATAGGAAATACAGTAGCTGTATTTAGGGGCAGGCAGAGAAGTGTTTTTAGTGATTATTGCTCCTGAGTCCAACCTCAACTGCATGAACACATGTTGCAGGAAAACTGTCAAATACCTTGGGTTCAAATGGAAAATAAAATAAAAACCAGTGCCTATTTACTGGAATATAAATAATAACACATTAAACAAAACTTTGAGAACAAAAGTCATCTCAAACGAGCATTCTGACCTTGCCTGACATAAAGGCCAATATTTTTTTCTGTTCCTTTATATTTTATAATGGCTTCTGATTTTAATTGTGCAAGTGAACACCATACGCACATGGTGTATGTACAGTAGATCCAGCAAAGATGCTACTTTAAAAAGCAAACTGTCTCGTTGAGGATGTATGTATGACTAGTGAAATTCCTCAAAGAACTTAAGCCTGATCTTGTTCATGAGTTTCAGTAAGGACCTTGGCACAAAATGCATCACTACGCTATTGAAATCTGTTCGTGTTACAAAAATCAGGAGGCTTGTTAAAGCACAGGAATACTAAACGCAACCTAGAGGAAGAATTACAGGACCTTGAAGACTGAACTGATAGAAGCATGATAGTTTTTTTATTAATAGTTCTTTTATTATGTTCAATGTCACACACTTTATTAGCTATAAAGTGAAAAATGAAACAACCATACAGAATAATATATTTGGATTAGCACACTAAGGGGGGTAGGATGCATTTTGACTTAGGTTACCTAAATATGCCTATCTGCCTATTGTTTTTTATAGGCATGGTAGATGTTTAGAGTCTTGTAGGTGATGGAGATCTTGGCTTAATTCAGTTACCCCCAAACTGAATACATGCCTGTACTATCGGAGATAGGCTAGGATATCCTGCTTTGTCTTCAGGTGCCATCCCACGACATGCTGGGTCACTTACAGGTTCTTTGTAATATCCTGTCAGTCCCATGCATCTGAGGTGGTGTTAGGTGTCTACGTTTAGGTGACTGAACTAATCTTTAAAAGGAAGGTTTCCTATCAGTCTTGTGTCAGATTTGGCAGACTACATGCCCATGTTGGTGAACCTAGAGCATCTTAAATGAGTTAGATATGTTTCAGTAACTGAATCCTGCCCCTAATAGCTGAAAAGGTCTGTAGGCACCAGTGACTGAGATCATTGCATGTGATGGAAGTAAAGACCAAGCATACAGGAAGATACCTACATGTGGTATTTTATCCTCAGAGCAAGTTTCATGTGGATGATGATGATGACAATTGTGATAGCCAGTGGAAAAGCTGAATCACTGAAAAATGCACCAGTAACAGTCTAGAATGCATGTCATATTCTGTTTTTCACATGTTAAGAAAAAGAAAGACAAATTACTACAGGTTATTTCTTGCTATTTATTTCCAGAAGTTCTAGAAGACTGCTAGAGTGATCAAGATAATAGAGCTTACCAGAGGACACTGAAAATGTAACCATAAATTATATTTTGTCTCTTTAAATGCATCAAAGGTAAAAACACCAAAGAGAGAAATAATCTATTTAACCAAAATACTGCAACCTAAGAAAAACTGCTTGTAAGCATACCATAACGAAGTTTTGGCCGGAAATCAGTGGATGTTCTAAAGCCACCAAATAAAGCAAATACTGGAGTATTAAAATAATGAGAGGGAAACAATTATTAGTTTTTGGACACAGGTTGTTTAAGTTAAGAAAAGCTGACTACAGTTCCAGAGGTAGGACTGGATGCAAAATCTTTTCCACTATATTCTGTATTGGTCTGAGACAGTCTGACAACCACTATGAGTTGGAGAACTATTTTCCCCTCATTCTGTGACTGTGGCTTGTATTGAGTCTCCTTACAAATGCAGCAATATTAATGTGGAGATGTTAGTCAACCTTTATACTCGAGATACCCATATTAGACATGTTAAAGCGTATCATATTAGAGCTTTCTCATAGTGTTTTCTACTGTGTTTCCATGTTTCAGTACTTTATTTTAAAAAGCAGGTACTGGTTTCTTAAAAAATATCTACACATTGCATCCAAACTTCCCTTTTCACAGCCTTCCTTGAATGACTTGTAGAGCAGGAGGGTATTTTGAATTCTAGTTTCTGTTTTGTCACTAGAATTTAGACAGAGCCTTTTCAGACTGTTTGTTACAGTGCATTACATCTAGCAGAAGAATTAGTATATAAACATTATAAATGCTACTTAGAAAATTGTCTTTGCACCGCTTCCTTCTGAAAGCACAGAATATATAGTTGTGTTCAGTATTTACCATAACAAAACTAATTCAAATTGACATTTTCATGACGCTTTTGGCATCCAAAGCAGATGGATTCCTAAAATAAAATGGTAAATTAAGCAATTAACATACATTTATAAATTTAATAATCTAAATGATTAAAGAATTTAAAATGTGGAGAGGAATAAAAATTCTAATTTTAACAAAGTAATTTCACAGATCAGTATGTACTGGGATAAGATTTTTCTTGCAGTCCACATGGACGAGTAATTTATTTTGATTCCTGCCCCCTAGATTTCCACAGGCCAATTATACCGGTGTTAAGTATTTTCATTTTGATCACAAATGCCATAAGCATTCTGAATTCTGCAGTGAAGTGACAGATCAGAATGATACAATGAGCAGACAGCTGAATGGCCATGTGGAACAATTAGTGAATTTGTACATCACTTACCCAAGTTTACAGTTTATATACTGAGCCACAGAGTGTGTATTTAATCTTTAGATTCATTTCTTTAGTGAACATGTAAGTATAAATTTTACTTTCTTGTATACAGCTTAACTAGTATATAAGGAGTACTAAATTGAACTGGTGCATAAAAAATTTAGAATAAGCTTAAGCATTCACATAACTAATAATTAGATTTTGGATAGATTTCCAATGGGATCTTATACCTCAAAGTTTAGGAGCTAGCATTTATCTGTCCTTCTGCCCTGAAGAAGTTAAGGATCAATCCCCTCACCCCTTCTTAGTTTCCTCTTCTGTTTCATATCTATTGGCCACACTTTTCTTTCAAATTGTTTAACCAATAGACATAACAGGCTCAGGTCAGTTGTTCTTCACTTCTATGTAATATCAATTTCATTGCTTTTGAATTTAAAAAAAAAGTTCTGCTTCCTCCAACTGTAAATATTCTATGTCATAAAAGATAGTATCTTTCTGTACATACTCGTTCTTGATTTATAACCTCAGAGTATCACAGTCATGACAATATTACTGCTGTGTTTAATGACAAACTATTCTGAGCTTCTGGACCAAACCCACTGAAATCTCCTTTCTCACCCTATATATACATTCCCCATCACATCTTCCTCATATGACCAAGAGCTTCAGTGATTAGTTCACCTCTCCATAAAGAAATACTGCTTCTTATACTGTAAATAGACAATTTAATATAAATTCTCATTATACACATGGAGCGGACTGCTTTCCAGTTCCTACATACTCATCTATCTAAACAACTTTTCATATAAGAAACAAATAATGACTGATTTTCTTCTGTGGCTTTGATATCAGTTTTCAAGATGGGATAAGGAGAGATGGAAACTAATATTTAAACAATATACTGCCTTTTCATTTCAAAGAGTTAGAAATGTCTAACATGTTGTAATAGTTAAACAAATGGGTAGGTTGCCAATGATTGCTGTAGTATTAAACGCATATGCTACATGCTGTAACATTACATGCTGCAGAATTACATGCACATTGTATTCTTGTATACATACATGAAAAATGTATTAAAATTCAATAAATATTTATTAGTCTTCATGAGCTGAGCTTACGCATTATACATTTATGTATTAGATATAAAATTAAGCTAAATGGTTTTTGCTGCATCTTTTTCCTATGATATTGAAAAGGTGGTAGTTCAATCTTTTAAAAATTGAAATAGAAGAGCCTGTAAGCTTTAAATGTAAATAGAAGAGCCTGAAAAGGATCTACTTTTCTATCAATTATTTTGCTAATTTTTTGTCTGTATGCATAACTATTAATTTGTCAGATATTCATGGTTATGCAGTCCTGAAAGACAAGCTAACAGAAAATACTGATCAGATGTTTGCCCTCCTATCAGTTTCACCAGAAAAATGACATATAAACAAAAATGAAAATGCTCTAGTAAGATTATTTATAGTACAGTGTAATTCTGTTATATGATTTCATCTTTGTTAGCATTAAAACATTCTGACATTTCCTAATTAATGTTATTATATATGCTAATTCTTGGAAAGAAGGGTCTAAAGAGCACAGCTGAGAACATTCTTCTTGTTTGCATAATTGCTTTGAGCAGCTGTATACCTTATTTCTTCAATACAAAACAGTAAATACCAGTTAAGCCAGATAAAGATTCACTAGTGCCATTTCCAATCAGTAGATGATTGAAATTACCATACATAAAAATACATTTGTTTTCTTAAGAAGTTTGAATTGGTGTATCTTTATCACATACATAACTTCAAATGCATGTCTTTTATATACCAAGAATCTGACAGTCCGTTTACTTCTCCTTTTGTTTGGCTATGTAGTGTTGTCAAGGTGAAACTTAAATGACATGCAGTGTAACAAAACATTGCTCTGATTAATTTTATGTTAGATAAGCTTATGTATCCTGCAAGTTTATTCTACTAGTCTTTGTTCAAGATAGTGTGAGATGAGAAATAAAGATTGCATGTGCTGTGCACAATTAAATGAAATGTTGCACATTTTACCACCTTTTCCTGGAAAAGCTGCCATGTGATGTGCAGAAACAAGATTCCAGGTGCTAGGGAACAGCCTTTAACAGGATTCCTGTTACTTTTTAATGAGCTGTATTAATCAGGAAACCCTTATACTAACACAGCACTGTTGGGCCCTAGTTTCTGTTTGAGTGGCATGGATATGTTTGTAGGGGAGCTCCTACGGAAATGTTTCCTACCTGCTGGAAGGTGACTGGCTGCCCCTGGCCACTGACTGAGATGGCAGAGGAGCCCACTGGAGGTGGCTGCAGCCCACACCGGGGAGGTGACTGCAGGGGCTGCCACAGTGGCACAGAGGGGAATGTGCCACCCTCTGCTCCCCCTGCTCCCCCTTTCCCCATCACCAAGTGGCAGCCTTCCCTGTTCTCATTATTGTCAGTAGACCCAATTTTGGAGAATTCCTGGTTTAAAATACTAATTATAAAAGAAAATTGCAGTCATAATTTATGCTGATTACTTGTCAGTCCAAACAAATGTCTTGCCCCAGAAGTACTCAGAAATATCTCAAGCCTTCTCACCAGTTTGAAGATAAATGTGTAAACACACAGTATCCTGAGCAATACCCTACACATTTCTGAATATTTTAGGATTTCTCTATGACTTCCTTTCCTTCCATAAAGCTCAAATTAACTTCCAGATACAACAAAACAATGTATCATTTTTTCTAGCTTAGATTTTGTGGTTGTGGTTTGTTTTTTTGTTTTTTTTTTTTTCTTTTTTTCTTTGTTACAGTCTTTGTTGCATTGCCTTACTATTCCATATGGCATGCCTTTGGCTAGCTCTAGGAAGTATCACAACTTTACTCTCCATTAGTTCCATGATAGTATGCTACAATAGCAGATTCTAGCTAAAATAATTTTGCATTCTTTTGTCAGGGAACATGCAAGCAAATTGATCTATTAGTGTCTGACAGTAAGGAAATGCTGGCACTTTAGACATCCATATACTCTGTGTATTATACGTGATCTATTTAAGGCCGTCCTTAGAATAACTAAAACCAATATTGGATTCGTGTATATTTTATGGTAAAACACTGTGCACAGTTTGTCACTCCTCCTTCTGATGTTATGTGTGTTCTAACAAAAACAGCTTCAGTGTCCAGACCTGCAAGATGCTGAGCACTTTTAATTCCCAGTGAAGTCTGCCACTGAGAACAAATTATGTTTTACAACTATTTACACGCTGTGGCATAAGTCCCTTATGAGCCTTACACAGTATGTCTATGTGGATGTGCACACAAATTGAAATGCACTTGCAAAGTTCACCTCACTGTGTGGTATCTCTCTTGCACCTTGCCTTCACTTGCCCTGCTGCCCAGTCCCATGGGTGCAGTGGGTCACAGGTGACCCATGCAGGTGACCTGGTGATTCCATTGCCTACAGTCATCTTCAGAGTGACCACTAATGCAGTCTCTGAGATATTTTGTCAGATGCATATCTGAAAGACTCAAAATATGACTCACTCACTTCAAGACTGTTAAACATGTTTATATTTTAAAAGATGTGGGGTGTAATTTTGTGACAGATGCTTTTATGTATCCTTTTCTTATTTGTAAATTTTGTGTCATCTGCCTGATAACAGTTTTACAGAAATATTTTAATTAGAAAACCTGTACTGTTATAACCAAGTTATATTTCAGTGTCATCTGCTTTCATCGGCAGTTACTATTTTCTTGTGTTTGTAGCCTTCATAACATCCTATTCAACGATAAGATGATTTTATGTCTGTTTAAAATAAATTTTGTTTTCAGTTCGACACTTTCCTAATGTTTCAAAACCTTTCCTTCTGTGGTTGTACATGGAGCTGGATTTTGAATAATGTTTGTTATGAGAGCAGTATTTTTCCCCCTTCTGTGAATTGCCTAGGAATTGCTCTTGATTTAAATGTATATATTAATCACTTGTAAATATTTACTGAGTAGCATATGACAAGTTTTCAGCTGATGAGTGGATAGTGAGAGGCTCACTTCAGATTTGTGTCATGTGTGACCAGTCTCTGAAAGCAGGTTCTCTGCCCCATCCTCCTCCCCCATTGTCAAATGTATAACAAGGCAGGACAGCTTGGTAAATGACTAATATTTACTGGTGTAAATCCAGAGATGAATAAGCAAAAATGCAATTAAGTAAATTAAGAATGGAAGGGAAAGTAGTCCAAAGGCTGTGGGGAGCAGTTGAGACAGAGGAGGGAAAGGATTGGTTAAGCAGTGACAAAAAAGAGCAGAAGTAGACCCAAGGAACCACGGACAAGGGAAAATGAAATAAGAATATCTGACCAAGACATCAGAAAGTTGGCGTACTTCCCATTGATGGATTCTGCCTTACTTCAGATAACATGACTTCAGTCTTTTTATTACTCTTGCCTTACATTTATGAGTTACTTTCCTAATCAATATGGCTTGCTTAGGGGTCAGTGCCTAAAAAGTCATTCATCTTGCAGTAATAGAGACCAGAGTACAGAAGTGGATAGGTGTTTTAACTAAAAGGGTGTTAGCTGCCAAAATCAATAAAGTAGTGAGGGAAAAGCTGAAATATTTTATAAAAAGTTAAATTAAGTGAATGTTTTTATTATTATAGTATTATATATGTGGATACATGTGTGCTTGTGTAGGTCTGGAGAAGTATATACCCATAATGAATACCTGCAGTCTGTCATTTATATGCATCACTTTGCCCCTAGAAATGGTTAAGGTGTGCCTTAAAGCCATTTTGACTCAGGTTATGGCTTCCCCTAAGAAAGGCAGCAGAGAATCAATTAAGCTAAGTTTATATTAAAAGAAGTAGTTGAGATCTGTGTCATACCAAACTATAGAATATTTTTAATTAGCATGATTATCTAATTTTAAATAAATAAAATTGTGTGGTATTTGAGGTTTTTTTTTCTGATTCCAGATCTCCTAAAAATGAAGAACAAAGCCTTGTAGTAGAAGTGCAGTAGTTAACTGTTGTTCAGTCTGATTTCAATAACAATGTGTTTACATTGAATAATGATGAATGTATAACATCACGGAAACAGTGGAAAATCTATAGCTTGTGACTGCATCCAATGTTTGGTCTTCACAGATTTCAACACTATGAAACAAATTTTCCTCACTCTTGGCACTCATTTTCGGCTTAGAGGCTTCTTTTCTATGTTATAGAATAGTCTATACAAATTCTTATATTCCCTGTATTTACTGTGATGAATTCTAATTATCAGCTAGTGCATTAAGGAATGACACTAATGCCTATCATATATCTCTATTCTTGCTCTCTTTCCACAAAGGGTATCCCGTTTTGGATTTATATATAGTTTTATACACAGGCACAATAAAGAAGCTACATTTCTATATTACAGAAGAATGTAAAAAATTAAGTGTAAGGTAATGAGAGCAAGCTATTTAAGTCAGTGGGATTTATTTGTATTAATTATAATGTAATTAGAGTTAGACCAGTGATTCTGAAAATCCTGTCTGTCTGTTCTATTTATTAATGTGTATATTATTTTAAAACAAGTGAAGTTTTTATTAGCAAGGACATATCCTTGGTAACTGCTCATTTTCTTTCTTTCTTTTTTTTTTTTTTTTATTTTTTGGCTTTTACTTTCTGTGCTTTTTCCCATATTTTTAATACAAATACTTTTTATGCAGTAAACTACTTCTGAATATTTCTCCCACTTGTCAAAAAAAAAAAAAAAAAAGAAAAGTAAAAATAGGAATATGTTCTCCTGTACCACAGTAACAAAAGATAAAAAAATGTTTTTCCAGTTCCTAACTACTGAGCTTTTGTTTTTCACTAACTTTTATGGTAAAACATATTTTTCTTTGGTATGTCTTCCACAGGTGGATAGTTAATTCTTGCTTTTGTCTTCTGTGTTTTATCTATGGCAACAGAGAATTGTCTGTGTTTCCTTTAGTACTGGCAGTGTTTCTACCAACAGTCCCAGCAGGTAGCACTGCTTCTGTAAATGTTTCAGTTTAGCATTGCTTCTCTTGTAATAAAGAGTAGCCCTTTTTGACATGAAAATTCTGTTAATAATTGATACCATATATCAAAACCAGCCAGCATACCTGTAAGTGAGACTGTGTGGGGCTTCACCAAGGAAAAAGGAGATATTTCAAAAAGTAAGGTAGGTAACGGGGACGGTTGGAGAAGAGGAAGTAGGGAAAATACTTTTACCGCAGCAACCGGTAATTCCTGGAGCGAGAGATATGGTCCACCTTTATGTGGTTGCCTCTCTCCAGCCATTACTTCCCAGTGCAGAGGTAGCTGGGGGGTTAGCAGTCAGTCCAGGCTGCCTTTCTGTGCATTACACTACATCCACCACGGCTGGTCAGTGGAGGCTACTTGGAGCCATCAGCCAGAGCAGCCCTGGCAGGGTTGAGTTGTTATTCACAATCTGTGTCATCTGCCAGCTTGGGTCTATTTCTAGTTTTTTAATTTTGTTCTCAAAGTCTATTACTGAATGAAGACTTTCTTATCTCAGTGTGCATTGTCCTCATACTTTCTCATGTCAGCTACCTTCTGCAGCAATATTTGTAGCTCATAATTCTATTTTTACTTATTTCAGGAAAGAGTAGGACATCCCCTGGGATTGGAGTTAATAGCTTCAAGTAAAGATCTATACAGACAAGGTCACACACTGTGAGCAACTGTTTATAGTAGTGACAAATATATCAATCCTGCCAAGCTCAGAACTATTCACTAACTCTTGGAATTAATTGTATCCCATTAGCAGCAACACTGGACAGGCATTCAGCAAAACAGTTTAGGTGATACTCAGTATTACCAATGTCTGTATTTAAGCACTCAGCTTCCCAAGTGAGATTCACAAGGCTGACTTCAGATACTTAGAATAGATTGGTAGGAGATGTTGACTTCAGACTGAATCTCACACTGGTGCTGTACTCCAGATGTCAAAGTCAGTGAAAAGGAAAGTCAAGGAACAGGAAAAGCTGGAGCCTAAACCTGTGGCTTCTATGTAATTCTGTTACTTTTCATGCCTCTAGTTAGTCACCTCTGGAAAACTGAAATGCATAGCCAAAGACATTTATGTCCAGATCCAGGAGTGTTCAGCATGGTTTGAGAAGGTTAATCAAAGCAGTCTCTGTGGTGGATATCACTTTCTTGAATTCAGGACAGGCTGAACTTTGAAATAGCTGCCTAAACAGTCAGCAAGCTGGAAATAATACAGAGCATGTCCAGTACTGTAACTTGAACTGCTGATGGAAATTTTTGTCTCAAACACTCAACACAGAGAATGTCTCAGCTTAAAGGTTCTTGAATCACTCTACTGAATTTAAGCAACTAAAATTCTATGCAGACAGAACTTTCAGTAACTTAAGTGGTTCACTGAGTGCTTGACTTTGATTTTTCTTAATGCAAAGTGTATATAAGATCTTGGGATATAATGCCATCTACTGGCATGTTATTTGCTATTTATGTATGTTGCTTAGGCTTATGGAAGACACCCCATCTTCCTGGATTGGCTGCTGCAGCCTCTCAGGGGTACTTCAAACTACCAAAAATGACACTAGCAGGTTGAGGTATTTGCTGAGACATAGCTGCAAGTAGGCTGATGCTCCAGATGGCCACAGGGCTCCCAAGGTTTCCATGTCAGCACTGCAAAACCCATGTGGATGTTTTGGATAGCCTAGAATATCTAAAATGTCTCTACATGCTTAAGGATATGTAGGAAACTGAAATGAGCTCTACATTTGTCATAGAATCATAGAATCAGAATACTTTGGGTTGGAAGGGGACTTAAAGATCATCTAGTACCAATGCCTGCCAGGGGCAGGGACACCTTCCACTAGATCACGTTGCTCAAAGTCCCATATTTAGACACCCAAAGCCCCAATTTTAGATACCTAAATCTCGAAGTAAGCAAAGGACACTTCATTTTCCTAACAGTTGTGTGGGGACACCAGGGCAAATACCTCCTCTCTGTCTCCTTTCACACAGAGGAAGCTGAGTTAACTAATTTTGGCAGGCATCTAACTTTTAAGATGCCTATGATCATCAAAAAATGAAGCATCCTGTAGTTCAAACGTTTCTAGCATACTTAAATGTTACAGGTAGACAGAGAAAAGGAATTAATGGTATCATTATTACTGAAGTGCTCAATTACACAGAACAATTTACTGACAATTTACTAATACCCACTTTGGTTTCAGTATTATTATATGTATTTTGCTATTACGTTTTATTATTTTCAAATATTGGTTTTATAAATAATTTTTGGTTTCTGGTGAAATTACACTTGAAGAGATGGACGTGTTGAGAAAGCTTTAAGTACAGGATAAGTAGGCTGCCTGTAGCAGATATTGGATATTTCTTAATATGTACAAAGATACAGAATAAATGATCTTTGGCCCATCTATTAGGAACAAAATTATTTTAAAGTAAGATATCTCTCTAACACTGGGAGAGTTAATTACAATTTTACAGTTCTAAAAGAGAATAATTACAAGTAGATTAAGGCTATCTCTAGAATTTCAAATAGGATCTTTTTTGGTTTTACATTGTAAAGTTAGACACATTCAACATATCTAAGTGATGTCTGATTTTTCTTCTACTTTGGATATCGTTGAGGATATAGGAAAGAGCGTTTCGGTTAGGACAGTCCCATAGCACACTCATTACATTGATTTGATCCAGATTGGAATATTGGCATTTGTTTATGCAGTAAATCCGAACTTTGAAAAAAGAACTGCAAGTTAGAAATGTTCTTAAAATCGATCTAGGCTGTCGAAATACTTAATAAATTTAGTTAACTGTAATTACGTATTTTTAAAAAATAAATTAAAGAACTTACTGCATTTATACTGAGCTTTCCAATGGCCACTGTTCACTAATCTGGACAAAAGACTTTTCCTGTGTCTTTTTCTTTCATTCATGTTACTAATCATATTGACTAAGTGGGGTTTTCAGAAAAGCATATGAGAAGACCTATTTTTAGAAATGCTTATTTTACATACTCAGTAGGCCAGGTTCATACTATTACTTGTTTCAAACATAAAAGTTAAATTTTGTATTTAGATCTGTTCAGGGTTTTCAGAATTGCTTATGTATTTCATTCAACAACTGTCTCTTACACAATGTGTAAACAGACTATGAAGCAGGTACTCAAAAACAAATCCTATTTTTGGGTATACTAGGTTATAGTCTTGCTTTATGTCTATTTTTAACCAAATAAACTTGAATTCTTCTGTACAAATTCATAAAAATTCAGCAGGAAAGGTTTAAGGTGTCCTTACATCAAAACAGTTAAAATATTCTGGAGATTGCAAATGTAGGTTTCCCTCAGGCACAAAGAAAATTTATTCAGATTTGCTACATCATAGTGTTATTGCATAAAAGCAGCCATGTCTTCCCCTTTACATGCTTGGAAGGAAAGCTGTGGCTCAAACTGTAGTTCCTGTGCAAGTAACACCTAAATGATAGAACAACTGGCTCTTGGATTGTCACTGAATGATCTGAATGCCAAATTCTTAATTGGTTTTCAACACTGAGGGCACATGCAGAAGCAGAATGTTGGGTAAGCACTCAAGTAAAACTAAATAAATAAATAAAGCAAAACCTCTTTTAGCACTTTTTTGGTCAACATTAATTTACACAGATTTTTAATATGACAGTTTAGGCACTGGGTATTTAAATTCCACTGAAGTCACACTTTGGGTACTTTATTCCTTTTTCTTGTTTTTTAATCGGGCTTCAAATTTATGTAGCTGTCCTACTAATGCAATCTTTCAGAAGAGAAAGTTCACCTAGGGCTTTCTAAATCTTACATGAGTATCATTACTCCTCAACCATCCTTCCTTAGTCATGAATGTGCAATTTTGCTTGAAGTTTTATGTGTCAGTGCAATCATTTATTTGAACTGATGTTTTCAGTCTGGCACATTCTTCTCTGTCTTTCTTCTTGGGAAAATTAGCATAATGTCTTTGAAAGCTATCCAATAGAATCCTTAATTTATATAGTGTCTCTTCATTTTCTGTTTGGTTTTAAAAGCTTAGTTCAGTGTTAGAAACATTATAAAATAATATAAATGTTACCCATTCTCCAGTATATGAAACTGGTAGGAATAAATAGATATGAAATCTTTTTATGTATTTCTCACTACTTATTATTTTTACATGGCTGTATCAATATATAAATGCAGGTCCTTTCATCTATGTTTTGTGCCTTTTTTTAGAATTCATTCCTTTAAATAGTTATATATTGAATAAGTCTCTATACTAGATAAAAATTATCTCTAGAATACAAATAAATTGGTACTTTTGCTTGGAAACATTTGTCTTTAAACCATCATTTGGATAATTCATTTGAACTGTGATATAATGTAAAATTGGTTTTGAACAACTTAATCTAATGAATAAGCTACACTGAATTCAAATCTTTATTAAAAATATCCAAGCGATTCTGTGGTATCTAATTTTTCAAAACAAAAAAAAGATTTCCCCCCCCAAAAAATCCTAAAGTATGTAAAATGTAGAGTTCTTCACAAGAGCAAGGGAAAATATAACTCACTCTTCCATTGACTCCAAAGAATACTGAAAACCAACTTAATGTATTTTATTCATGCAATTTGAGGATGAAAGGAATAGAATGCTTTCATATAAGGAATGACTAAGTTTTGAGAGAGAAATTCTTTAGTCTGGAAATTAGATGCTAGAGATTAGACATAATAGAAGTCCATAAAACTGTGAACTGACAGAAAGTTGGAGGGGGGTTGAGCAGGAAGGGAGGAGAGAAATGGTAAAGAATTGAAGTGAATCATTAAAAGGAGGAGTTATGAAAAAGAAAAAAAAAAAAAAAACAACCTACAATTTCTGTTATCGAGGCATAAACTATGCTGGTGCTGAATCACCAGGCTGTTATTTTCTTTTTTTTTTTTTTCCTAAAAGAGGGCAGCTCTTAAGTTATAACCATTAATATACAGAATTTTTTCCCTTTTAAAATTAAGTCCAATAGCACTGTGTCAGAACCATAAATGATTGGTTTATATCTCCAATGATCCCTAAGATTTGAGAAGCCTATTTTCATCTCTAGGTCTTGTATTTTTCCCAACAAAGAATCTGAAAGAGTGTCTGGGGAGAGGAGTTTGGAAGGTTTCCCTCCACGTACTCTCACAGATCTTCCCTTTGGATTTTGCCACAGAAGCATATGCCTGCACATCAGTCGACTCTCTGTCAGGCCACCTGACATATATATAACATATATCGGTTCACCTAATTACATAAATTCATGAAAATATTGTCAGACCAGACACAGGTGTGCAATACCAAAGAACAAATATGGCGCAGGTGCATGATACCAAAGGACATATATGGCCACTCCATGAAATACATAATGCTCTTTTTGTAATGAGCCTCTTTTTCCTGACAGCATGGAGAGCACAGTACCACCTGTCCATATGAATTTTATCATGGCTATCAGTCTTATGGTTTCTGTTTGAAAAACTAACAGAATGGTAGAAGAAAGACTGATGCAGAGCTTAGGGGAAGTAGTGTCCAGCTGACATGAAGACAGATTGTATTACAGCAGGCTTGTGAGAAACGCATAAAGATAACTTGGAGTGACAACGTATATATTTGCAACAGAGAGTTACTCCTTCAGGCCATTCTATATCAGCCAATGGATAGCATGCAAAATAGCTGTGCTGTGAAGATGGAAATCCACTGGAATCGACCAAAACCATAGAATAATAAAAGCATCTAAAAGTGCATCCTAAGCCTACCTTTCCCATAGTAAGTAAATAGCGGGATAGGCAACAGAAACAGTGAATTATTGTGAGAGTGTCTTTTAATTTTTTTTTTTTCTTTTAAATTAAAGTTAAGCCATGATGTTTGTTCTTTTTCCATTTTCAGGGAAGTGATTACGTCCATGGTATTAATGGAATATAAATCCAAAATATAGGATCCTAAAATATTACAAGTTTAATTCTTTCTATAAGCTGATATATGTAATAACTATACTGCTGTCTGAACAGAAATTATCTCAGAAAAGTTTAGAAACACAAATGTATAACTTTCAAGATTTGTATAAATTGGGGCATGCCTCAGACAAAGAAGTGGGGTTTTTTAATTATACATCTGCTTACTGATTTTTGTTATTACTGCTTAGATACTGAAGGATATATTCACTGAAAGACTTTACTCACACTGTTAATTTCTCCTGTGATTAATCATGGAACAGTCTGAATTAGGTTAACACAAATATCAATAAAAGTGAGCAGAATGTTATCCATAAATGGTAAATATATTCTGGATAAATTGAAACTATTCATAAATCAGAGAAATATTAATAATTAGGATTTAAGTTTAGGAACCTAATTTAAGTGCCTAAATTTAGAGGTTTTTTTTTTCTTATGCTTCCTGTATTGTCAATATAATGAGATTCCCAGGTCCTGAGTCACTGTCTAGAGGAGACTTGTTAAGTTAGGTGCTAAAAATAAGTAGGAATAATACCACTTTTATTTTAAAAATAACATTGAAGCATTCCATTGTCATATTTTCTAAAATGATATGTCAGTTTTGTTTACAAAATAGGAGGGAAATTAAGATGTCAGCTTCTGAAATCAAAATAGTTATTAAAAAAAAGCATAATTTTTTAACTCAAATCACATAAACAGGAATAAAACCAGCTTCTGCATCACACTAATTAGAGTTATTTGCTTTCTACTTTTCCTTTTTACTCACTTTTGGTTCAGCCATGAAAACTCATTATTTCCCAGTGTTCATCAATGACCACTTTGAGTTGGGTTTCATAATTTTACTTTGAATAACTATGGGAACTCTTGAACATATCAGTCATTAATCACTTTGTTTTTACATAGAATGCTAGAGATACAGATATTAAAATAAAAGTAGATCGTAAATACAGTTAAAAAAACCCAAAGTGCAAATATTTTAAAATTAAACAGTGATATCTTTTAACTACTACATTCGTTGAGAATAAAAGAAGAAAATTGAAAAATCTTAAATTCTGATTTAATGTTATTTATCCAGGGCATGCGTTTTGGAAAACAGAAATTTAACAAGATTATCAAAATTCAACCTATCATTAGCAAAAAGTGAAATATTTAAATATAAAATATCATATTTTCTTTGCTACAGCTGCCTGATTAAATTGAAGGTATCAAGGATTAGTATCAGAAATATCAATAAAAAGTATCAGAAATAAAAATATACCTCAAATTTCTGAAGATAAAGTGGCAAGTAGCGTTACTTCCATTTTAAAAAGTATTATATCTTATACAGAGAGGAATGCTGAATCCTGTTTCCTTTGCATTACAGATAAGTGTTCACCATAGCAACCTCAAAATGTGATCTAAGAACCATTTGAAAGCATCTCAAGCATTAATCTCCCTATTCTATCTTTTAATTGGCATGTATTTGACTTCACTTGAATAAAATGGACTTGGTTTGTGTAATAATATGTTTACGATGACAGTAGACAACAAGCTTGTGGAAAAACAGGGGTTTCAAAAAGGGCCTGATATTTACTGAGTGGTATCAAAATAGAGGCAAAGTGCATTTATTTTTAATCTAATATTTTATGAGTTTCAGAAACTGGTAGGAAAGTGACAGCAGACTATAGGTAGGACAGCTGATTAGTGAGCTCTTAACCTGTCAGCTTCTTCAGATTATTTGCTGCTGATGGACTGTAATTCAGAAGAATGTGTCCCAGCCATTTGTCCAGGAAGAATATGGGGAAAAAAGTTCTCTAAAGTAAAAACAAAACAGAAAACAAAACAATCAATGTTACTGCAGAAATGTTGCTATGCAGATAGAGTGCTTCCCAGAAGGGCTTTGTTTTGCACTGCAATTCAATGTGGAAAAGGTTTATATAAAATTTTTAGAACAGCTTTAATAACCAAAGAACCAAGAGGCAGAATAATTGCAGGATATTTTATGTATGTTTGATTTATTTCATCCAGACTAGATCCATTTTATTTATTTTTTGTTCTTAAAGGAATCTTATACATCAAAGTATGTAAACAGCTGAGGTAACCAAAAAGCCGGTGAAAAGCAGCCATTATACAAGCATAAAGGATAAGAAAAATTATTAATTTCTCCAACTCATGACCAGAGTGGCTGGTTCTGGTTCAATCTACCTGGCTGATCATGTTGCATCTCTGGGTTAGAATATGCACTTTCAGACAGTGAGCCAGGATTAACACAGGAGATACCTGTGATGCTTTCTATCTTCCAGTGACTGCAGAAGCCATAAGCACAATATGTGTCACAGTGCAATTAGTCCCAAAGTGTTAGGTCTCTGGCTAGGGTCTAAGGGAGAAGCAGAAGCTAGGGAATATAGAACATATGGGCAGAAGATAAAGATCAGGGAACAGGGCAAAGATGAACATTAGAAAATATGCATATTCATGTAATAAAATGCTCTCAGGAGTGAACTGAAATCTAAGTATTAGAGGTGAAGCAACAGCACCAAAAGACCCAGGAGCAGTGTAATGTGTAGATATTTGTCAGCTGTTTCCAGGCTTTTATATGCTCAGGATTTCTTCCTGTAAACTACTAATAATCTCCAGCAGTTGTGCAAACTGAACACTTGCTGATGATTTTTCACCTGGTGACCCTTTGTGAGCCATTATCCTCAGTGAAAACAGTTGCAGATGCAATTAGGACTAAGCTGTTGAACTGACTGCACATGAACCAATTCAGATAGCATCCTGAGATGGTATGTTATATTCATGGTCATAATTTGCTTAAATTCTCCAATCTATAGCAAGAGTTGATGTATCAGCTCTTTGTAGATGTCCCTGACGCCTCATGGTGATACATGCCTGTGTTTAATCAGCTGAATCCCACCTAAGGTGTCTACTTCAAACTGAGCTGAATCTCTTTCTAGGCTGTTTTGACTAATTCATCATTTATTAAAAAGGAAGTTTAGAAGCTGGCTCACCTACATTGTCACAGAAATTCAGGTTTCTTAATCTGAAGTTAAAATCCATCCTTAGTATCCTTCTGTGGCATATAGAGTAATTTTTTTCAGTGATTTAGGTAGCTATGATCTTTCTGTTTGACTAGAAGCAAGAAAAACTGCTTCTTCATTATGAGGTGAACTGTGAGGAAATGGTATTTCTGAGACTGTAAAACAAGGGACAGTTCCTCTGTGTATGTGAATTTATGAATAAAACTGATGAAGAGAGGTTAACAAAATAGAAGGCTCAGCAGCTGCAACAAAGAATCACAATTCAGTTGAAGGTACTGAACACTGTCAAGCTGGCTTGCTCTAATTGGGATTCATTTGGTGCACTGATGTACTCATGTCAGTAAATTATAAAATATGCTTGTTTTTTGTTTTGTTTTGGTTTTTTTTGTAGTAAGGAGCCAGTTTGTGCTACTGCTTACTATTAAAGTCAGAACTGTTCCAACTTTTCAGGGCGTGTACTTATTCTGCTTCTGAGGCTAAAGCAGTGAATGCCTTTGCATTTCTTTTTGTATTCATTGTTATGGAGCAGTTTGGATGTGTCATGGAGTACTGCACAGGGTAAGCCATTCCATTCCAGGTGAAAAGCTTACAGCTGCAAATCAGTCTGTGTTTGAGGGCAGGAGGAGGTTTAAAATAGGGCAAGTCCAGTGACAAATACAAAACTTAATTTGAATACTCAGAATTGTTCTGAAAACTGTACTTGCAGTAGTTGTCAATTGTCAGAATCTAATGTTTATTAAGATCCTAGTCTGTTTTGTATTGCTTTTTAGATAATGGGCAGTTTACTCAGTAATGTTTTTCTGGGTTTCTGTCAAAATCAAATTGATTGCTGCATACAAAATACACTATTCAGTGAACTATCCAAGAATCGCAGTATTTGCACACCAGTGGAAACTAAAAGTGAATATGTTTACTTCCAACATTTTAAGAATTTAAAAAGGAGTTGAGAGGAGATGAGAAAGTCAAAGGAAAGAGACTTTAAACAGTTTAAATAAACTATTTTTGAATGTAATGAAGACACTGTTTCATTTACGCTGTTTAAAACACTTATAGTCACTAAACTTCACTACTTTGAGAACTATAATGACTTTTCCATTTTATTTGTTTTTGGAGTTTGTTGAGCTTTCACTTTTAGGTATTGGAGAATGTAGATAATATTTTAAACTGCTGAAAATGATTTGTGAAATTTATTGCACGTTTTAGTTCTCTTGCCAATATTGTCAAACTATCAAGTATTCCAAAGGGTTTCTATATTAAATTAATATTTTTTGATGCTTTACTGTTTAATCATGGAACATTAGGAATAATAAGAAGGTAGTTTTATATTTGTTGGTTGTAGAGGAATGAATAGGCTGCATTGGGCAAAGTACTGTCAGCAGGTTGAGGGAGATGATCCTTCCCCTCTAACCAGCAGTGGTGGGGCCACATTTGAAGCACTGTGTCCAGTTCTGGGGTCCTTAGTACCAGAGAGACATGGGCATACGGGAGAGAGTCCAGGGAAGGACCACGAAGATATTTAAGGGACTGGAGTATCCCTCCTATGAGGAGAGGCTGAGAGAACTGTGTATAAAATTACATGTGTAGTTCTTACCTCTGTTGATTGCTATAAACACATATGTACATGCACGCACACCCCCAAACACCCTTTGTAGAAATAGACTTTATTATTTCTTGGGACTAAGTAAGCACCAAAGCAGAAAATTCTTGTCATCCCACTTTGGGATAATTAATCTTAACCTTCCTTTATTGTTAGTGGAGTATCCTCCAGAGAATAGAGATAGTAGATGCCAAAATAGCCTTCTGAATGACTACAGATAGATCTCTCCATTCACACATTAGTTTGAATTAATTAATTCCTTTATTTCTTTTTTAAAATTTTTGTTCCCAAATAATGGCAGAATAAAAAGAGAAAATGTGACAGTTTTCTCAGTTTTGCATACGAACTACAGTTAATTTTCATACCGTGATTTACAAGCAGAGATGATTATATTATTTAGTAAGTAGGTGGAAGTACTAGTAAGTAAATGGAAAAGTAGGTGCTACTGGAACTAATTTTGAATGCAGCATTTGTAACTACAATTCTGCATCCACAATAATTATGACAGACATATACCAAATTAAAACACACTGACTTCTATCACATAACTTACACGTAAAGTTATACAGTAGATTATTTTCTGAATAATATTAGACCATTTGACTTATTTTTCATAAAAGTAAACAAGGCTCTGTTATCCAATGTTATTTAAATTCAACACTGTTAGAGCATAATCTCAAGTAAAATCAGTGTATAGTTAAACTGTGAAATGACTGACAGTTACATGTTCCTGTGGATTGCCATATGGATCTGTTAACAGACATTTCAATGAAATTAAAATGGCAGTTTTTCCCATTTACTGTAATGAAATGCATCAGGAGAAGTATTAAAAATATCATGGCTTGTTATGTGATGTTAAAAAGCATCATGAATAAAAATAATAGCACCTGGCCTGAACAATGAAGGCCAAAATTTGGAAGTTTACCATAAACACTTCTGGCAACATTGTGATTGCTCTCAGTGAGTCTACACAGAAATGTTACTTTTCCAATTATCTGTACAGCATAGATATTGGATATAATTACTTGTTCCAACTTTAAGGTCTTCTAAGCATATATTAATTATTATATATATTATTAATATATATTAATAAATTATTTTTTTTCACAAGTCTTTCAAAGAGAGGTTTTATTTGTGAAGGTTTTACTGGAAAGATTACTTCCATATGAATACTTCATTTCATTGATGAAATTTCAGTTTTATCTTGTACTTTGATCTAGCTTTCAAAAAGATGACAGTACCTTAAGGAAATCTAGTGTCATGGAGATATTACAAGTCAAGATTATTTCTGAAGAGAAACAAGTTTTCTTATATGATGGTAAAGGAATAGTTTAATGGGTTGGGTTTGAGTTTTTAAGCCAAGTATTTTATATGTACTAATCAAACGATTATTAAACTAAATAGCTTAATAATCCAGAACTTTTCAAACTATTAAGAAAATACTCTTACACAGAAAATACATAAAGAACTTTTGCTGATCAGCAGTCTGTTAACATAAGCTGACTTAATATTGTAGTACTTTGATTCACTTTGGTAGACCAGAAAAAGCGTGTTATATGAGATTCATAATGACCAACATTGTACAGAAACACTGTTGGTGAAAATAGACAAATACAGGTTGCGATTGTGTCTTCATGACATTCAACAAAGAATGACAGACTTGCTAATGAAAACATTAATGGTTTTTGCAGCCCTTTAAATTGCAAACTTGATTGAAAATACACAACTGATTTTTATCCGTTTAAATCATTCAGGCTCGACTACTACTATAAATTTTGAGTCCTAATGTAAAATATATGGCTGAGAACTGTCAGACCAGCAGAAATTTTTTCCTAAATATAGGATTCATTCATTTCTGTGTATATCCTATCAGTTTGTTTAAATACCTCTGTGACTCTTAAAAACTCCTAACATAGCTGCTGTCAAGCCTATGGCACTCCCAGTCTGTGTTCTGCCACTTCTTTAATATTGTGAAATACATGTTGTCTCTAGTCTACTGTAAAAAAGATTTTTAAAAATGTTTCTTTAAAAAGACAGGAAAAGACTGCTATTATTTTTCAGCAAAAATGCAATGAACTTGAAATCTTGGTTTCTTCATTCAATCTTATCTCATGTGGATTTCAGAGCTCAGTTTTGAATAATTTGTCCAATGGAACATTTAAACTAGCTTATAAAGGAGTAATTCGTAAGTAAAGTTTGAAATACGTAGTTAACTTACAATCTAGCTGATTTTCAGGTTGCTTATTACACATAGCCATATAGAAGACCTTTGACAGATGTGTTTACTGCTATAATTTATTAATTAGATGCACACAATCTATGTATTGTGCGAACAATAAGCTTTTGCACAAAGGGAGTAGTCACATAAGATTCAGTATAACAACTCTCAGTTTATGCGATCAAGCTTAATTTTATCCTTGAATAGTCCTATTGAAACTGTATCCAAATATTGTGTGACTGTGTTGTCTTTTTACAACAGTTGCTCTCACCAATTTAGACAAAAAGAAGATACCTGTTTTATTTACTTTTCACTTTGGATACCTTCACCTCCCTGTATTTTGGGAAAGCAATTTACTATTGTCCTTTTGAGAATCTCTCTGCTGAATATCTTAAAAGCTCTTAGTATTCATAGGATCTTGTTGTACTTGTTTGCTAAAATGTAATTAAGGAGAGAAGTCTGCAGGTTTGATAAAATTCATTTTCAGATAAATCAACAACTCTGTCAGAGTAAATTAGGCATCCCATCCCGAGCTCCAGATATTTCAATTGGAACACTTATGCTCTTGGTGAATGAGACATTTCTGTCAGGAATATAGTATGTGTAGGGCTCTAATTGATCCAGCTTCACATTAATGCATGAAAGAATCCTTTGTCACTCTTCTATTCACAAGTCACACAAAGAAATATAGCAAACCCCTCGTTTCTCCTGTTTGCATTCATCTGGAAACAAAAAGGAAAGATAAACAATTGTGACCTTTTCTGACAGAACATAATTTAAATAAACCCAACATGATATCCAGGATATATCAGAATTAAATGTTGTCTTCCCTTGATAGATTTGCAAAATAAATGTTAGAAGTGAGAGTTTTTGAGCTAATTGAAAATGCAAAGGATCAAATTTTTCTTAACAAAAGGAGATTAAATACTGCATAACTGAATCCATCATATGGTCCATTCAATCCTGTTTTCCATATTATGCAAGACTGTTCTAGGAAAAGCCACAACCCTCAAGTAACATGAGTATGATGAGATTACACACAAGTTACCAATTTACAGAAAATAACACTGAGAATAACACTGACAATCTCTGCAAAAGCTCTAATTTGCTATAAATAAATGTTCTAAGCAAACACAAAATAAGTCTGATCCTATTATGCATATAAAATGAGAAAGACCATGAGAAGCATCCCATCTGTTTGCAATCATGAGCTCTGTGTGCTCCCTTGAAAGTTGTGTAGCTGTTTGGGGTTTTTTTTTCCAGTCCTCCTGCCCGGGAATCTAACCATCAAATCATTCCATGCTCCATCTGAGCAAGGTAACAAAGGTAGTTTGTATATACTGATCTAAAAATTATGCAAACTGTAGTAAATTGCCAAGAAAGAATTAGTAAGAGCAATTTAAACCCTGCTTTACCCAGAATCACATCAAGCTCAGCATTAACACTTAAGTAACCCACACTTTTCTAAAGTGTGATATAGGGGCTTCTGTTGTGGATCGGCTTTTTAGCTTGGCTTGATACATGATAAAAGCATCACTTTTTTTCACATCCAAGATGATCCTTAAAACAGCATAGCTATATCACGACATCACTGTGCCTGATCCAATACATCTCCAAAAAGACTGCATACTCTGGCATTTAGGTTTGCTCAGAACTTCTGATTTGTTCCCATAGATCAGGTCAGGAGAAGAAAGAAATAAATGAGGAAACTGATTTTTACCATGTAAATGAGTGGCATCAAACAGGGAAAAATTATATATTCATACCATGAGTGTACAGAAAAAGTATCTTTCATCACTGTGCTCATATGCATAATAAAAAAAAATAAAAAAATTTATCTGCATCAACTGCGATGAATATTAAGTAGAATGTCTAATAAGATTCTACTAAGCTTTTTTCTACAGCTAGTCTTGCATATTAGCATTTCTGGAACTTGGCTATACAATGAAACACACTAATTTTTATTTATCTAACATATGAAGAAAAAACAGTTGCATGCCAAACAGTTTTAACAGTGAGAAAAAACATTTACTTTTGGTGCTTGATTTATATAGATGAATTAATTTGGAATTAGAGCGTAAGTCCTCCAAGCATGCAGATTCAAAAGAACACAAAGATTATATCCTGTCTTTCATAGTTTATTTGTGGATCTGAAACTAGTTATTGCAAAATTTAGTATCTAAGCCATCAGTCCTTTGTCTAAAGTATTAAATATTTGTAGAAAATAAGTAGGTTTTAAGAGGAAACAAAACCCCAGTGATTTAAATTTACTGAAGTCCTTGGATGCAATTGTATAATTTTCACTGCATTTATCTCGTGATTCAGGAAGGGTTCCCAGACCACAAAGTGGTTAAGACCATGGAAATCCAACTGAAGCACATACTGATGCTTTCTTTGGATGATGACATTACTTAACACATTGTAATAATTTTATTTAGTCTCCACTTAAAGTAAGTTAAAGTTCAGTTAAAAGAAGTGAATATTAAGTTAAATTATTACAGAAAAATTCTAAGCCAACAGCTGATAAAATAACAACAAAATCACAAGACTTTCAGGTTTAAAAAAATAATAATATTCAAAGTTCATGTTTGTTTATTATTTTTATTTTCTTTCTTTCTTTTTATTTTCTTTCTCTCTCTCCCACTCCTGATTCCTTGTGTATGACTCATAATGTTGTTTCATTACTTGCATAATAAATAACAGTATGCATGTCACCATATTCTTGGCATTGTGTAATTTTTAATATTTTCTCCATGTTTAGTATCAAGGGAGATCCAGTGTTGAAGAATTACAGGTTCAGTTATTACTGGAGTTCAAATAATATGACAATTCTCAGTTGCTTGTGAGTTGGAACTGTAAGACTGGACACTGCTTTTAGAGTAAAATTTGTTGCTATTACTCTAGCTTTTCATCATGTAAATTTGATTTAAGTTCCTTGTGTACAACTAAAACATTTCAAATCTGTTTTTCTCTTATTACTTCAAATGAAGGGCTTAGCTGCTTTCAGATGTCTAATACACATGTTCTGAAGTGATTTCCAGCCTGACATTAAAATCCATTGCATAGTATTCCCGTTTGTAAATCTAGCTATCAAATCAATAATCTGTATTAAACAGTTTTCTTATATATGCCCCTACAAGGGAGCTTTTGCATCTTTTTACTCCATGCTTCTTCCTCTCCAGTCCACCCTGATTGTTTTCTTCCCTTTCCTTTAGTCCTTCCCCTAAACATCCCATAACAAATTTGACACATGGTCACAATCCCTTTAAAGCAGTTCCAGAATGGTCTTTCTACTGCATCCCATAGTAAGTCCTCTACCCTTCTAGGAAATAAGCCCCTGAGGTTTTCACAGTTCTACAGGAAGGGAGATTTTCTTCTCTGGTTGTGTTTGCAAGCCCTGTGTTGGCAGGTTTCACACCAGAGTCAATAGTCAAATCAATCTCCTTGATGGACTTAAGCCAGACAATTATATGGGGTGGGCTTGCACTGGTCAGGTTACTCAGGCTCCCCAGAACCTTTATTACTTTATAAAGACAAAGATTTTTAAATATCTATGAGAATTATACAAATAAATCCTTTAAGCTGGGAAAGACAGAACTTTGTTTAAAATCTTAAAGACTTTTTTTCTAAAATTATCTAGAAAATACCTTATTCTATTCAGCAGAATCACCTTTTTTCCCAAATATATGTGTCATTGTTTTAGGTTTATTTAACCTTGTGTCTTAAATTGGAAGTTATGGAAATTGTTGCTATACATAATAAAGACATACACAGAATTTCATATTAAATGATTTATATAACATTAACATGATACTGAAAGGTACATATATAAAGGGAAGGAATACTCTGAAACTTATGCTGTCTTTCATTGACTATGAACTCACTCTTCCTTCTAGCTGGAATTACAGAGAAAAGTTTAGACCATTAATAGTTATTTTGAGAGATCATAGAAGACATAATAGTACCTGGAACCTGGAAAAGGTGAATTTCCTTTCAAAAAAAGTCAAAAAAGGGAGGTAGCATGGTTGTAGGCCTTGAATGCAATGGAGGAGCAGGAGACATGTTTTAACTAAGATATTTTATGATGTTTCACGTGACATTTTTAAATGATACATTTTTATAACTGATAGAATTACTATTGAGCATGATTTTCTTTTTCTCCTGTTGAAGATGGGCAGTACTATACAGTCTGTTGTAAGTCTGATACCATTTAATATGTGTGTTGTTGACTTCCATGTTGGTATAATATATAAATTTATTAAATATATGCATGGTACTGAGTTGCAATAAACAAAATGAGAAAAAATTGGATGTATAGCATTTTTACAGAAGGCATATACACATGGTGATATATCCATATGGATAGGACTCAAAAACTTAATATACTTTGCAAGAAGATAAAATCATTATATTATGATTTATAAACAGGAATATAAGCTGCAAGATTTATCTACTATACTAACTAGTGGTGAAGGCAACAGCTGTTCATTTATATTACCTCATTTTAAGGCATCCACAAGGGCAAAGCAAAGAATATGACCAGATTTGGGAAAAGTGTGACTTTAAAGGAAAGGCAAAATGGGTTTTTAGTAACTTCATGAGAAAGGCTCCTGAAAAGAATGGGTTTCTATTTATCATAATTTTTTATTTATCATGTCCAGGATGGGTAGGTAAATACATAATAGGCTTAAATTTAAGCAAAGGAGATTAAGGTTAAAAATTAGATAAACTTTCTAACAGTGGTTGCGTTGAAGCAAACAGATACATTTCTCTAAGCAGTTGTAAAGTCTTTGTCATTGTCTTTAAAGTCAGACTGAAATTTAGCAAATATGGCACAAATAACATTCCTGCCATGGAGTAAGGAGATAGAATAGATGACCTGTTAAGGTCAGTGCTCTGTTATTTTCAGGACTGGGATTTAATTAAGAAGAACACAACTGGATGAAGACAGTGGTATATCATAATTGCTTCTTTTATAAACATTATTGGTTGTAGTGCGATAATGATTGTACAGAATGATAGACTGATAGAGAACTTTAGGAAGAGCTCTCTGAAGACCACTTGGTCCAACCTCCTGCTCAAAGCAGGGTTGACTCTGAAGCTACATCAAGTTGCTCAATGCTTTTTGTTGATTTTTAATATCTCCAGGGGTGGAAATTCCATAGCAACTAGATTCACTGTTTAACCGCCCTCATTGTGATATTTTTCTTCATAGCTTGGATTTACCTTGTGGTGCAACTAGTCTCTTCAGTGCACACCTGTAAGTGTCTGACTCTATCTTGTCTATAAACATCATGAAGAATCTGAAAATAGCAGTTAGATTTTCCCCATCAACAAAATCATGTTTGACTTCGATATAAAGTACTGAATGTCTCAATTAAGTGAGTGCTAGTGATTATCTGCCACATTTTAATTCTGATTCAGTATAAAATTACAACTTATCTCAGGTGATTATTGACCAAGTTCATATAATTCTGAAAGTCATGTGTCTTACAAGTCATAAAGCTATCTTCTGAAACTTAACCATTTAAGGCTGGTGAGAATTCCTGAGAGGTCCAAGAGGAATAAATTGGCTTACAGGCAGGTAATTTTATTTAATACTTGATAAACTATGAAAAATAAATCCAAACTACAGTGGTTTATTACAGATACTGTTCCCATCCTTCTCCCCTGAGATCACAAAACATTCACATCATCCAAGACATGTGAACCATATGTCTGATATATTAAAACTGAACAGCGGCCAGGTGTGCTGTGTAGGGCAACCCTGACTTTAGGTCTATCATCAACATTTGTTTGATAGAGAAGTTATTTTATAATTACAGTTACAGTAATGAGATTACTTTGTCTGTAACTTTAGCTTAACTTGTCCAAAGAACTGATGTCTATTATGTTTAGAGATTTCTTGTTCAGGAGGGGATAAAAGCTTGACAGATTTTCATTCATGTTCTGATACCAAGACTTTTAACTTTTGTCACAGACACTTCTTAATATTGTGAATTGAAATAAAAGAGAGAATCACAGAATCACAGAATCATCTAGGTTGGAAAGGACCTTGAAGATCATCTAGTCCAACCGTTAATCTAGCACTGACAGTTCCCAACTACACCATATCCCTAAGCTCTAAGTCGACCCTACTCTTAAACACCTCCAGGGATGGGGACTCCACCACCTCCCTGGGCAGCCCGTTCCAACAGCTAACAACCCGTTCTGTAAAGAAATGCTTCCTAATATCTAGTCTAAACCTTCCCTGGTGCAACTTGAGGCCATTCCCTCTTGTCCTATCACTTGTTACTTGATTAAAGAGACTCATCCCCAGCTCTCTGCAACCTCCTTTCAGGTAGTTGTAGAGGGCGATGAGGTCTCCCCTCAGCCTCCTCTTCTCCAGACTAAACAACCCCAGTTCCCTCAGACACTCCTCGTACGACATGTGCTCCAGACCCTTCACCAGCTTTGTTGCCCTTCTCTGGACACGCTCAAGTAATTCAATGTCCTTTTTGTAGTGAGGGGCCCAAAACCGAACACAGTAATCGAGGTGCGGCCTCACCAGTGCCGAGTATAGGTGTAAGATCCCTTCCCTGTCCCTGCTGGCCACGCTATTTCTGATACAAGCCAGGATGCCATTGGCCTTCTTGGCCACCTGGGCACACTGCTGGCTCATGTTCAGCTGGCTGTCAATCAACACCCCCAGGTCCCTCTCTGAATGGCAGCTCTCCAGCCACTCCTGCCCAAAGACAAACCATTCCACAATACTCTGACGCAGAAGAGTGTCCATGAAGCAGGAGAAAAGAATAAGAATAAAGTATTTGTAAGGCATTAGAAGAAAAAAAATAACATGTCAAAAAATAGTGCTAATTTACATCTTACTTGTGTATTAGACTATTATTGAACAAAAAATAAGAATTGATGTGGCAGACACATAACTACTAAGATTTCTGAAGACAGAACATTCAGAACAGATTTTTACAAGTCATTGAGAATATATAAATATCATTTTAATTTGTAAAATTTGAGGCAGTACTCTATATCTGGTAGAGTCATCCCTCCTTTCTGATACTTTTCTTTTTCCCCCCTTATATCTTTCACAGAGTGGTTGTTCTGTTTCATTGCTCTGTCTTATTTTTATGTTTTAATTTTAATTATATTAAGTTCTTTAGAATAGTGCTGTTTCATTATCAAAACTTTTGGAACTCCATTAGCTGTGGTTATATCACTTATGTCACATGTTTGAAAGAGGTATTTTTGAAGTCATACAAATGGCCACAAAAAATTATGTCCTGAAAGCCACCATTGTATAGGCTACAGTTGTAGCCTATACAGTTGGCCTCTTCTGTAGGCTGTGTTGAAGGCATGTTGGAAAAGACTCATTAGTTGTTATGCAATTAAAAGAATTAGAGTTATTATTTATACTTGCAGAAGCTGTTCCTGTTGAAGAGTAAAACTGATGTAATTGTCAACAGCACTTGAACATTTTTCTGTGTTCTTGATGTAGTAAATAACAAATTCTATTAAACAGCTTTAGGAAAAGCAAGTACTAGAAAGTATGGAGTGAGATATGTCCTGTAGAAATAGGGACTCACTGGAATCTGCTGACAACTCTTTATTTCCTAATCCATACTATTCCATACAATGAGGAAAAATAATAACTATTATTTCAGGTTGGGAAGAAGACCTTTCAGTACCTTTAAAGAAAAAAATTCCTGTTCATAGAAGCACTATAAAAAGTCCTCTAGTGCTTAACTGTTCTGAGGTCCTTCTGTTCTGAAAGAACAGTAACTAATGTGCTCACTTCCTTCTGCTCTGGAAATGTGTTGAAATATGCCAGTTCATTCAGGTTCCTGTGCTAGTTATCAGTGCTTGGGTACAAAAAGAGTAAATATTATTCCCAGTGTAGAGATAGAGACAAAGGCTTTCTGGTGTTAGTAGTCAGGGTTACTATGCCCTGAACAGATATAATTTCAAATTTGAAATGTAATTTCAAAGTAACACAGAATATTGTTTACAAATCCAGGTTTTCTTGGTTTCCATCCCAGTGTCCAACACTGAGCCAGAGGCTATGTAGGTGATTTTTTTTTCTGTCCCTGTTTTTCTTTCTGGAAAAAGTAGTAGATAATGTCCCAGCAGAAGATGATATAATCTCAAGTCTCATGTAAAGATGTAAACAGAAAGTAGAGCAGACACATATAGATGGTTGTGTTAAGAAGTACTATATATAAATTTCATCTTTTTGCTGCTCAGTATTTGTTCCATTTGAATATAACTGTACTCATGGTATTAAAAAGCTTTCAAAACAGACTTCAGTGGTGAAAATGTTAAGCTTTCCTCATGAATATTCTAGTAGTTTATAGAAGCATGCATATCAAGGGAGAGAACAGAATCTAGAACGCACAAAAAACCCCCAAAAACCAGCCCTGGAAAGAGAGCTATGAGACCTCTTTTCTGAATAATATGAAATTATAAGCAAACAGCGTCCCCCTCCCCAAAACATACCTGGTCTAGGTACCAGTAATTTTTCTTTATTCAGATGTATGTCTTTGCAGACTTGACTGCTTTTAAGAAAATAACAGTCATCCCTGTAGCTCCTGGGCAAAGATGCTGGAAGTTGCCTAATACTCAAGGTTTTTGCAGAGGGAGTGGCGCACTTCACTTGTAAGAGAGAAGTAGCAATGTGTTTATTGATATAAAACTGCTATTTAACAAAGTTTGATAGTAAATGAGGCAGTGGTTTAACAAGATTCAATGGCAAGGTTCACTTGATATTTACTGCATAGAGGACAGGGTCAGCCAAAACTGTCAGGGAGACCATTATGTTGAATCATGAGGTTCAGAAAAGACCCCCTTGCATTCTAAACTTCTCCTCAGAGAGGAGTTTAAGTGCGGCTGGATCCAGACTTAGTCCCAGACTTGGGCAACAGTTTATGTCTAAAGGATTATATATGTGCAGTCAATCCTTTATATCCCTTACCTAAGATTTCAAAGTTATAGTGTGCTTATTCCCAGTTCACTTACTGAGTATCTGGCGCAATAAGGATTCTCTCAACTATGAGGAGTAACTTTGAGAGGTGTCACTACTCAAGGGGAGATCCTGGTGTGCAACCTGCTGCTATGCAGGATTGATCAATGGGTCCTGGGCTGTCCACTATTTATGGAGGAAGGTAATTGACTTTTCATACTTACATACCAACTATATATGCTAGTTTCTTCCAAATTTGGCTTGAGTCAGACATTGACTAGCACTGTGGTTGGGTGGGCGCATTGCTCAAACTAGCCCTTGTCTATTGTGTTGTTATCTGTCTCCCCCAAAACCACACAACCAGTCGCATCCATTACAACTGCCACTGGTGGTTATCACTTGAGCAGGGTTATGGGAAATACAGGTCAGTTTGGGGTGGGATGGGGAGCACACCACCACAAAGGTTCAGGCTATGATGAGATCATCCTACTCTATGTCCACCTAATAAATATATCAGCTTTCCCTGTTTCTATCAATTTTGATGCTGCAAAAATATGGTTTAAATGTGCTAGTATTTGTATCTTATATGTAAGAAGTGGATTACATTTCTGAGAAAAAAAAGAGATACCCTACTGAGATCAAATACAAGAGAATATGAATGAGGTTCCATGTTTCATTTTGATATGCTACACAGTAGTCTTATCAAGCAAGCGTAACAGAGAAATAAACGGGATTTTTAGTAAATTATTTCTTTTCTTCTCATCTATTTACTTATGATGATGATTTAATTTAATCAGAACGAAGTAGAATTTGCTTTAATTTTTGTGCAACATGCTGTGTTTCAAAGGCTGAAATATATATCCCCCAAGATGGTTCCCACTAACTAGCTGCCACAGATCACAGGAACAATACTTTTCTCTGACCTCATCTAACTTATGCATAGGAATCTCTATTCAAAGAAAGAATAAAGAAAACTTTGAATCGAGTCAACATGAAGAACTAATGACTCAGTAGATCTGTAATCTAGATACCATGATTTGCAGAAGGCAAAAATTATCTTTATATTTTTACAGTCTTGCCCTCAATTGTCCCTTTTTACTTCAAAGAGATGTTTGTATTTTACAAAGACTTGTTGATTTATTGCTTCATAAAGTATAGTATGTGGTTAAAAATGGAGGACCCTTTATATGAGATCAGTCTCCAAAGACTAGTTCAGCTGTGAACATTTTTGTACTGGGCTACAAACACAAAAGTGAAAGCAATTTAATGCAAAATCGGGCTGCTATTTAGAATATAGTGTCTTGATAATAGCTTCATAAGTCTTTTGTCTGACTGCAGAGACAGAAGAGAGGTTTTGATACTTTCAGCAGGTTTTCATTTTGCTTCCAAGCCTTTCCCTCCCCCAAAATTTCTATTGAACACAGTAATAAATGGTCCTGTACAGGAATTCTACTAGTAGAATATCTAAAAAGGATGGGGTTTTTGTTCCCTTGTTTTCCCTTATTTGGCACTCTCATTACCACAGGTCACCTGCGGAAGATACTTCTGTCAGGCTGTCTGTGGGCCCGCTACACTCCTGTTAGAGTATTTGATGGCATCTGAGTAGTTGATATAGAGAGACTTCAGAACCTTGAGGTTATTAAAATTCACGAGTACTATTATGTTCTGAGTAAAACATTGAAATTTTTTTCTTTAAATTTTGCTGAATAATACAAGTCCCACACAGAGTAGTGAATGGTAAAATTTCTGAAAAGAGATCTTTCTGAAAAGGATTTCTTCAACACCACCTTCCATACATATGCACAAGTATGTGTTAAAATTTTGTTATAATGTCACAGATAGAGTTCCAAATCTGCCATCTTATTTCCGCTTTTTCTTCCATTAAAAAAAAAAAAAAAAAAAAATCACTGCTTACTCTAGGGGCTTGAAGATGCAAAATACTGCAGGTCTTGCAGTATTAGTATTATTCAATTATTTTGAAATCTCTTTTGTATATTAAAAGGTTCTATTAAGCAGTGTATTATGTACCTATCTTCTCTGTATAATTGTATTGCAATAGCTTGCTGATGCTTAAATTATATTATAGGCTGGGTATCCACCACCCTAGGACATGTACATACATATAATACAAAGAGATTCCTAACCATATTGTTTACAACATCCCAAGAGGCAAAATTGACACAGCAATATGCAGATTTAAAAATGGGAGAACACAGGATATGGAAATAAAAGCTACTAAGGTTTCTTGTACTTCTTATGCATGAAGGAAATGTAATTTCAAGATCAGTGTTCTTCCACTATGCCTTTTTACTTCCATGAACTTCATGAGTACCTGACCTTGCTTTTATAGTAAGCATATCAGGTCCCATATCCTTAGCATATTCTTTGCATATGGAACTGTTGATAGCACAAAATATGGAGAAATAGTCTGCAGCTTTCCTTCTCCCATTTTGCACCAACGTCTTTAAAAGAAATATTTTAGGTAGGATTACACCCTATGATTGTTTTATGTTGAGGATATTTTGTCTGTCATGCCTTTAAAGTTGTAGACTCCCTTTACAAATGGAACTTTCTGTTTCAACATAGCATTACACCCTTGATGGCATGAAAACAGGGCAGTAAGTACAAATGGCAGCAAAATGGCTGATTATAATATACACAAAGTGGGTGAGAAAAATTATGATGGTTTTAAAAACTGATTTATGGAAATTAATTATGCTTTCTTTTAATATCCTCAAAAATGACTAGTTAAAATTCTGTTGTCTCAAGTTCTGTGGAAGTAGTTAATTTCGTGGGACAGGATCCTTTCTGTATTGTCCCTCATGAAGTCATAACTCTCCAGAATGTGTGTATCATTCTTATTGTATTTTTATATATATATATATTTACAGGGGAAGTTTAGACTGGACATTAGGAAAAAATTTTCACAGAAAGAGTGGTCAGAGAGTGGAATAGGCTGCCCAGGGAGGTGGTGGAGTCACCATCCCTGGATGTGTTTAAGAGTCATTTAGCTGAGATGTTGGGGGATATGGTGTAGGGGAGAACTTTGTAGAGTAGAGCTGATGGTTGGACTCGGTGATCCAAAGGGTCTTTTCCAACCTGAATGATTCTGTGATTCTGTGATATATGGCAAAATTATGATGGCTTTTTAATCTTTTTGGTGTTCCAGATATGATGTCACTGGAGTTGAAATTAAAGAGTCTTGTTGTGCTTTTAATTTGTAAAGAAAAGTGGTGCAGTACTCGCACCACGTTATGTATTGGTCATGGATGATCTTAGTTAAGTAAATATTAGTATTTTGCTTCATTACGACAGCTTATGATTGATCATCAGTCAGTATCAGGAACAATATGCAAACAAATAACAATTTACTCTGACACAAAGCTAAAACTACAAGTCTATCCTAAATCAGATGTTAGCAAGCTCAATTCAGTTTACTAGTAAAATAAGATTAGAGCAGTATCTTTCAGGTTGCTAAGAGTTGTCTTCCCTTGATCCTTTCTTAACAGTTTTATAACTGTTATTTTTTAGCATATTTTTTCTGCTTGCCAAATCTGTTTCCTTATTTACATATGTCACAGTAATAAAGCTAGTAACTGCTGTTCTCAAAAATAAACAAGCACCTTCCTGTAATCTAGTCCTTTCACTATATTCAGTGACGTCTCCTACAGTAGCTTTTCTTTTACTTTAGATACCTTCTTGGTGCTTGTATGGTACAGAGACCATTCATCAGCCAATAACGCTGTATGACTCGGTATAAAGAAACTATAAGTACTTCCTTTCTAATGATTTATTCAATAGGTTAAAATGTATTTATAATGAAACATATTCTGTATATTATTGAAAAAGCATAATATCAGATAAAAATTATAGGTGTTTTTTCATACAGCATGAGACATGTTTTAGCCATGAATCTTGTCAGGCACTTACATCTTGGGTAAAACTTCATGACCCTCAGAAAAATACTCAAGAAATTATGTTACTTTGGATAGTTCACAGAAAAATGGCAGTCAACTAGGCTTTATTGTTATGCCTCACAGACATTCACGGTTCTTCATCATAGTCTTAAATAAAGAACTGGGGTATCAGTATGTAATCAGAAACATTTATTATTTGAAGGTGGGGTCAGAACACATTAGTAGCATCTGGTCACTTCAAGATCGCTGCGTCAAAAGTACAATTTCACCACAATAAATTATTCGCAATGTTTTCTCATACTGTTTAATAATACAGTTATAGAATAGACATCTTCATTCATGACACATATATAAGAATAAATAACCCACACTGTGAGTCTGGGTTTTAAATGCATATCTTCCGTTGATGGTTTTGATATTTTTTATATATACAAACTTTTATGCATGTAACCATAGTGTGAAATTAATTAAAAACCTGTTTTATTTAGCACAGTTGAAATAACCTGTTAAGTAACCCAAGAGTTAATTCTGTATTTCCACCTGAGAAATTGCACTGCTTCTTTCCTTTATAATGATAGATAGATGAATTTATCAAAAAGGACAAAACACATTATCATGGGTACAATAGAACTGACATGTCATTAAACTGCTCCTCATCAGCTAATTTGGGAGCTGATTGAATAAATGCTGCAAAAATCTTTTCCACCTCAAAGGTAGGAAAGTTAATTCTACAGCTACTGTTGATGGACTCATGGCTAATTGGAATAGGCAATAATGATCAGGTATACCATTTTACAGAGCCTACTGAGATAATAAGTAGCTTTTGTATTGTCATTTTAAAGCCATGCCAATCTCCATCTCTACAGTACTTTCTCATCTGTATCAGTACGTAGATGTGTTGGCTGGTGAATGCCTATCCAGTTGGTTGTAGGTTCTTTGTGTTTACTCTCTCTCATGAGTATTTCCACAGTATGGCAGTACATTTTTTGGGATGCTTGAGGTTGCAGTTTTCTTTCTTCCAGGGGTTTGCTTTCTTCAGATATTCACTGTTATTGTAGCTGCACCCTGGCAGACTGATTTTACACACTGAGAACTGTCACCAAAGTCAGTAGGAGTTCAGAGTACTTAAAGGCTACATTAAAAACAAGGGAGATAAAAAGGATCTTTTTTTTTAAATCTGAGGGTAAAAATACAATTACTGTGCTTTATTTAAAAAAAGGGGGGGAAGAATCAGACCAACAAATACTTCCTCAAAATTTATATGAAAACAATGACTTTAAAGGAAATTTATTAGAGTGTTCTACCTGAAAAAGCAATTCTTTTTGTTTGGAAACCTCAGAAATGTCTTTTTTAAAAATTATTTTCCCCAGGAAGGGTAACAAATCATAACATTTTTATTTATTTCTTAAGGTCCATGTGGCTACAAACTCTGTCTACTTTTCATACTTAGAAACAATAAAAATTCCCATAATAGGAAGATTTTTTCCCATAGCTTTTTTAACACTTTGATGACCCAAATGATGCAAGAAGTGTAAAATTTTCTAATTACTAGGAGGTCATTTTATTTAGAGTGGAATCCATCTACACAGTCCAAGCAACTCTTGTACAGCATATTTCAAACAATCCTTTTTTCAGCAGATCTATGGTAAGTATTCATAAGTAGTAATAATTTTTTGAAATTATGATTGAATTTCAAATTTATCACTAAAACCAGCTTGCTTATCAGGTCTTTTGAGATGGGATGTAAAGAATGCCACTGTGGACTCACAGGATATTTCCAGTGATAAAAGAGACCTCATGTCCATGCTTTCAAGACTGCTTCTGCACTTATTCAAACAATTACTTTGTGTAAAAAATATATTAAAAGTAATGGAGTGAAGAGTGGAATTTAATCTTCCATTATAGGCAATAGACATTTTCTGTCTTCTTTTTTTCTTTTTTTTTCTTTTTTTTTTTTTTTTTTCTCCTTACTTCTCAGTGGAGCTGTTTAAGACAACTGTTTTCTGAAGTGGGGCACAAGAGGATTGCAGAGAGTCCTCCCTATGTTAGAAGTGCCCAAAGCACAGAGATTAAGCCACTGAACCAGTGGACTGCATGAATGCACTAAGGTTTCTGCACCCTAGGCTAAAATAGAAGGGAATTGTTTCCTAACCATATTTTTAAGAAAACAATGTTGGTTTAAGTTTGGTTTGTTTTGTTGGTTTTTTTTTTTTTTCCGAGGGGGTGAAGAACCTTTAAAACTATGTTAGATAGCTTTTCAAAAGATCCAGTAGATAAAGCTTCCTTAAGGAGTTTTGATGAAAGAGCACCATGTTTCTGGACCCAGAAATCTGTGGGGCTTTTAAGTCAGATACTAATGGAATTGGGTGTTGCATACTGATAGTTCAGAGCAGGGTATTCGGAATCAAATAACAACTGGATGTCAAACTTTACACATGTGCTCAGTTTGATGTGCCTGGGACCTTTCATATACTTGGCATTTCAGGCTCAGATATGATTTATGATAGATACTCTTCCTTCTGGGCTGCAAATGCAGAGCACTTTTTCTCCTCTATGATTGCCTTTCACTGGAAAGTGGTCTGTGTTGGTAACTTTGATTAGAAGAGAAGATTTGGATCAAGAAGCATGACCATATGAAAAGCCACAGGTCTCAGTATAAGAATATAATTTATTCTTTCTAAGACTACTTCCTGTATAGCTGCATTTGATTTGAGCAGTGGTAGAACAGACAATGAGATGATATTGGAAATGAGGCATAAGATGAGAAAAGAGAATCAAATTGTCTTCCCTTTGATTTTGAACTTCCTGTGCTGCTAAATTAAAATTTCTCATATAGAAATAATTGTAGTTGGAGCTGAAAAAAGTTCTGTTACATGTTGAGTGTCCCCCCCAATTCTGCCCCTAATATTCTGTGATAGTATTTGAAACCAAGGATTATCTATTGATAGAAACACCAATCACTGTATTGACGCTCCAGTGTTACTGGTATTGTTTTGTATTTTTTGAAATAAAATAGCTAACTCCAGAAAGAAAAACTATATAGTACAGTATGCATGAACTAAGGGCAAACCAAAATTGCTGAACAAGTGAATAAGAAATCCCATGTTTTACCCCAAAAACTTTATCAAAGAATCTTTGCAAGAAGTTTCATTTTCTGTGAGAAGAAAATTAAGGACCCCATCTGGTCCTTCTTTTCATTAAGGAAAGTAGGACCAGTTGAGGAATACATGTATTATTATTACTGTCTTAACAGGCATTTTCATTTAAAATACATATAAATAACAAATATTTATATAATCAATTCAAATGAATTGGGAGTGAGGTGTTTAAATAAAGTCATACAGTGGCAAACTTCTGGGTATTTTGTTACTGTGGGCTACAATGCCTGTCTTAATGAAATTATTTGCTCCTGAGGACAGGTATGACTTCTGCAGGAAAGGCAATTTAAGAATACAGCTTGAATTTTAGTGATTTCAGAACATTTCCAAATCACAAGGGAATAAGATTGTCTATTTTATTTGTAAACTTGTGGGAGCTGCCTGATTGGTAAGAATTAATATATATTTTTTCTTTATGATGACTTGAAAAATCAGAGATGTTTCTAGTTCTGTTAGACTGAAAAAAACCCCAAGCAATTTGGGAAGGAAAAGTGCCAGTCATAATATCTGACCAGGAGTGTGTCCATTTTTACATTAAAAAGTGATGGAATTTTGTAGGGGTTGTCACAGAAGTCTCTCAAATTCTTTGCATGGCTTTTTTTAATAAAGAAATTGTAATCAGTTCCAATTTATTAAAATTGAAAGTTTAAATTTAATTACTTTGACATATTAAAAAGTGAAATAAATGAGTAGCTATGTATAACTATACATATTCTCTCAGAGTAAATGGATCTATAAATATGTTTAAGCACCTTCTAATTATTTAAAAATAGAAATGACAAATCTTCCTGTTGCTTCCTAAGGTATAAGGGTAATATTTGATTAGTCTGCAGGTTAGCTGCACAACTTCCTTCGAGCAGAATTTGGGAAGAGATTAGAGCACTTGAACTCAGATATCTCTATGTTAATGTCTACATGTGGAAGGTGTCTAAGCTGTCATCAGGTCAATACAACGCCAGCCAATATACTAAACTGAGCCTAGAAATCCATGTAGCTGATCAGCCTGCCAGTGGCAATGCAATTCACTTGCTTAAGCATATCCTGGCATATCTGAGAATGAATTGTCAGATCCATCAAAAGATCTGTTGAAAGTCACTCCCTTTTGGAGCATGAGGTGAATTAACTGAGTGAAGCAGTTATGCTGCCTCATACACGTATAATTTAGGTGCCTTTTTCTCCTCTTGTTCTTCAGTCCAGTGTTGGGGCTGAATTCTGCAGTTTAGTTGCTTAAAATATAAGTATCCAGAGCTGTATGAGATGTCCTAAGGTATATGAACAACTCCAACATATGCTTGGCAGACCTGACTCATAAAACCTACAGAAAATGCTTTCCCTTCTGCAGTGAGAGGTAAACTGCTTTAAGATGACTAAATGTCACTATATGGCTGTGTTTAAGTAATCAAATAAAGAATTGGGTCCTTGGAGTTCAATCTAGCTGCCTACTTGTAGGCATCAAGTGGCATTTGACATTGACAAAAGCCCACATGAGGCTGTTGGAGATTGCAGATGGCCTGGGACCTTCTGGATCAGCAGCTAGATTGCCTTCTGTGTGGGATATCTCAAATGACCCTAGGCACCCAGGTATGGCCAACTGAATCATAACCTGGAGTTATGGAACATCCCTAAGAGTTCCAGTATTACATGTCTGGGAATAGTTCCTTGGCCAGGGTTTGCTTGCTCAAGGACTAAGAATGACCAAGAGTACTTACAAAATAGGTGTCAACAAAACCACTTTCCTTTGCTAGTCTTTGTATAAATACATTTAGAGAAGTAAAAAGCCACTAAAGCATATTTTTTATTTAGAGCAATTGAACATTGGGTGTTGTAAAGAAAGAGTCACTCTGTTGCAGGAGATTTTGCTGTTGCAGCTCTTAGAAGTTCTCTGTTACTTCATGATGCAAAAGTAATAGGGATACCTGAGGTGATCTTGGTTACTACAACTTTTCCATGACTGCTATTTGTTTTGAGTTTTGCCATAAAGGAAGCTATTCCCCAGAATTTTTCATGTGTGGGTGACAAGGTATTGCTCCAGGGTTAGATGTTTAATAAAAAGTAATGGTAAAAGTAGACTATATTTCATGTGAAATGCAATATTCCTAGAATTAAAATGTAAAGGTTCATTTGACTGTTGAAGGAAGGTGTATAAATTCAAGTAGAATATTTCAAAATCAGGTCAATGAGTATTCTTTGATTCATTAAGAATTTTTCCTTAATGGTTCTGTCATGTTTGTGCTTGGTTTCTTTAAGCATTTCACTGTTGTGAAATAACAAAACTAGGGAAATCTGAGGTTGACAAACTGTTACTATCTCTCTCCTCAATTTCCCCTGCTGAATTTAAATAACACTATGCAATCAAAATCAAAGGAGGTTGCTTGATAAATGTATTGCTTATGCAATCTGTCTTAACGTTTAGTATCTCAGTGGCTGCCAAAGTGTCTTGATTGTTTATATGTAAAAATAGAATTGATTAATGTTTGTCTGCTGCTTGAAATTGTCTGATCAGTAAGCTTCTGTCACTTTCCAAAGTTCAACAAATAGATGGATTCAGCAATGCATCTCATGATAAAATCACTATCTTTGATTACATTTTTCACCCATCTTTCTTGAGTGATTGTAATCTGTAGAAACAATGCTAAGTACAAATTAGTCCCAGTTACTCATCCATTAATATAAATAGTTAATTTTTAAGATATAGTGTCATTAATACGTGAATTCAAAGCTGATTTATTACAATAACTTCTGGGGTAGAAGTTAACGACCACTGAGATTTTGAGCTAGACAGTGGAAAACATTTCAGAGAAAAGAAAAATACTAATTTCAGTTAATAACTTGCAAATTTTCAGATTACTATCTTTTATAATTTATTATCTTCTGATAAACAGTAAACAAAAAGCTACTCTAAGGATTTTAGTGACTGTATGTTGTCAGACTTGAGTTTCATCTGTAAGCACCCATTTGTCAGTCCTTGCACTTTACCTGTGTGCAAAGACTTTGTATACTCTGTATTCTAGTTTTCTTTAAGGCATCCCCCTGCACAATGGCATGGTTATCCATATTTCTGAATTCCTGAAGAGCTGTATTACTTTCTAAGTTCTTGAAGGGCTGTATGTTTTGTGCAGCTCTCAGTGTGTCACCTGAGGTATCTGCTCATCTGAGTACTACATTTTTTCAGATATAGCCTGTGTGATTTAAGCAGATCACAAATCCCTGGAATTACCATAATCCTGCAGGAAACATACTTGGACTTACTTTTTTTAAACTTTTTTTTTTTCTGTGTTTGTGAGTACAAAACACAGTTAAATAAACTCAGAAGCAAACATCCATCTAGGTAGAGGTGTGCAACTAGTACAACTGTGGTAGAAGATAGGAAGGGATCAGTGCTGAGGCTATTTTTATTTTGTCTTGCTGTTATTATCTTGGCCTCATCTGATACTCATGCACATCTGTGGTGTGTTGAACTTGGCTGGCTGCCAGACACCCACCTAGATGCTCATTCACTCCCCCTCCTCAACAGGACAAGGGGAGAAAATAAGATTAAAAACCTCATAGGTTGAGATAAAGACAGAGAGATCACTTACTAATTACCATTACAGGCAAAACAGACTCAACTTGGAAAATTAATTTAATTTATTGCCAATTAAAAATACGGTAAGATAGTGAAAAACAAAGACAAAAACTTATTCCCAGTCTCAATTTTGCTCCTTCATTCCTGACTCCTCTACTCTCCTCCCCACAACCCTGAGTGGTGCCAAGGGATGGGGAATGGGGGTTGTGGTCAGTCCATAACAGTTCCTCTTTGATGCTCCCTCCTCACATTTCTCCTCAGCTCCAATGTGGGTCCTTCCCCCAGGCTGCAGTTCTTCAGGATAAACCTGCTGCGCATCTCTGCCCTGGCGTCTGGAGCAGCGCCTCCCCCTCCTGCTCTTACTTGGTGTTCACAGGGTTGTTTCTCACACTTTTTTACCTCATTCCTCACACCCTGCAGGACAACGTTTGCTTTCTTAAATACTCTTTGCCAGAGACACCACCCCCTTGGCCGGGGGGCTCAGCCATGCCCTGGGTGGGTTGGAGCCAGCTGGAACCGGCTGTGTCCGGCACGGGGCAGCCCCGGCCGCTCCTCGCAGAGGCCGCCCTGCAGCCCCGCTGCCAGCGCATGGGCACCTGCACACCATACAACACTTCTTAAAAAATAGTTTCAGAAAAAGACTGTTAGACATGCAATGGTATTGTGTCGTTTGATTTGCCACATAGAACAACTGTTTACAAAGAAGTATTCTTACATGATGAAAGAGTAAGAAAAAAGACATTTGCCAGATGCTAAAAAAAAAAACTTTTTTTTTTTTTTTTCTCAGCTGAATCATTTGCTGGCATTAACGAAATATTTTAATTTGATGAAGTTTTTCTTGCAGCCAGGTAGCTAATTATTTGCAGAGCACTTTATGTCACATTTTGTTTTCCATCTGTTTGTTGCTTTAGGTGGGTTGTAGTTGTCAGAATACTCATTAGATTTAAACAAACAACTTAGAATCCTTTAAAAATTATCATTTAATACCAAATGGACCAGTCTGCATTTTCTGTGCACTGGCTGGAGAATGGGACCCTGAAAACAATTTTCCCTTGAGAACCATTTTTAATAAAGAAGGAAATAACAGAGAGTAGTAATGTCTGCAAGTCAACAATATGCCCATAGAAACAATTTGTAACTATAGATAGAGAGTAGTTTAACAAGAAAATAATGTAAAGATTTCTTTACATGTTCAAATGCATAAGCTTAAAACCATTTTGCCTTCTACATTGTCTAGTTGAAAGCAACAGTACTGGTGTTTGACCCCTTTAGAGTACAACTGAATGATAACATGGATAAAGCAGAGACACCTGGTTTGGATATTAGCCAGTGTCTTTAAATAAACAAGTGCATTTTATGAGGAACTGGGGGGAAGAAACCCTCTGAACTGTGATCTGTATTGATGAAGTTGAAATCACAGAATCACAGAATCATTCAGTTTGGAAAAGACCCATGGGATCATCGAGTCCAACCATCAGCCCTACTCTACAAAGTTCTCCCCTACACCATATCCTCCAACATCTCATCTAAATGATCCTTAAACACATCCAGGAATGGTGACTCCACCACCTCCCTGGGCAGCCTATTCCACTGTCTGACCACTCTTTCTGTGAAATTTTTTTCCTAATGTCCAGTCTAAACCTCCCCTGTTGGAGTTTAAAGCCATTCCCTCTTGTTCTATCGCTAGTTACCTGTGAAAAGAGACCAGCACCAACCTCTCTACAATGTCCTTTCAGGTAGTTGTAGAGAGTGATGAGGTCTCCCCTCAGCCTTCTCCTCCTCAAACTAAACAGTCCCAGCTCCTTCAATCGCTCCTCATAGGATTTGTTCTCCAGGCCCTTCACCAGCTTCGTTGCCCTCCTCTGCACTCGCTCCAGCACCTCAATATCTCTCTCATATTGAGGTGCCCAAAACTGGACACAATACTCCAGGTGTGGCCTCACCAGTGCAGAGTACAGGGGGACTATCACCTCCCTACTTCTGCTGGTCACACTATTTCTAATACAAGCCAGGATGCCATTGGCTTTCTTGGCCACCCAGGCGCACTGCCGGCTCATGTTCAGCTGCTTGTCAATTAGAACGCCCAGATCCTTCTCTTCCACACAGCTCTCCAGCCACACCTCCCCAAGCCTGTAGCGATGCATGGGGTTGTTGTGGCCCAAGTGCAGGACCTGGCACTTGGTCTTGTTGAAGCTCATCCCGTTAACGTTGGCCCACCGATCCAATCTATCCAAGTCTCTCTGTAGTGCCTCCCTATCCTCATGCAGATCGACACTCCTGCTTTACTTGGTGTCATCTGCGAACTTACTGATACACTCTATGTCCTTATCAAGATCATCGATAAAGATGTTAAACAGAAATGGTCCCAACACCGAGCCCTGAGGAACACCACTTGTGACCGGCCGCCAGCTGGATTTAGCTCCATTGACCACCACTCTCTGGGACCGTCCATCCAGCCAGTGCTTGACCCAGCAGACCGTTCGCTCATCCAGGCCATGAGCTGCCAGTTTTTCTATGAGAATTCTATGGAGAACTGTGTCGAATGCTTTTCAGAAATCCAGGTAGACAAGATCCACAGCTTTTCCCTCGTCCAATAGTCGGGTCATCTTGTCATAGAACATGTTTGAACCAAATGTTTGAACCAAAGTTTCTATTATTTATTCCTGATCCTTCTCCTACATTTCTCCTGCTGCCCAAGAAGAGGATATTGTGCAAGGTTGGGGGACCCCTTCATGGAGTTCAAAAAGGCCAAGTGCAAGGCCCTGCACATGGGTCAAGGGCAATTGTCCTGATCCAATGTCGCGGGAGGTTTCGATACGATCCCAAGAGCGAGATTAACACACAAATGAGGTCAAATGCCGTATACCCAAAACAGGTTTTTATTATTAAAAAAATGAAGAGGGGTAGCGATAGGATATGGAAGGAAAAGACAGAAATAAAGCAAGGATGCGGGATAGGGCTGCAAGAATAGTCACCACCATGGATCCAGCGGCATCCCATTGGTCTTCAGTCTTCAGTTCTTCGGTGGTGGGTGCACACTGATCTGGCTTCAATGGTGGGTGCACACTGAGCAAAATTTTCTGCTGCCTTTTTAAGTTCATCATATCCACTGATTAGCATATCTGCTCACCTTTAGGTTTTTTTTCTCTGATCCCACAGATTTTTTTTGCATCTGGCTTCAGGGCAGGAACATTTGCCTCTTGTCAATTCATTAGCAATGCAGGCATGGTGTCTGGCCTACACAATAGAGCCACAAATGGCTACAGGATGGGGCTAACTCAGTACATGTCTGCCCCTTTGAGGCTTGTGTAAAGAGTCCGGACAATTCAACCGCGAAGAAGTGGGGGGGTGCATCCTTCAATACACTCCCACTTCTCTGGGAGACACTCCACAGATCAGTTCACAGGCCCAGCAGCTTCTCTTGGAGGTTTGCACAGACACAAGCAAGCTTTGAGGCAGTCATAGGACATTTCAGTCTCTCACAGCAATCCCAAGCACAAATACAGGCTGGGCAGCGAGTGGATTGAGAGCAGCTCCGCAGAGAAGGACTTGGGGGTATTAGTGAATGGAAAACTGACTATGAGCCAACAATGTGCACTCACAGCCCAGAAAGCCAACCGCATCGTGGGTTGCATCAAGAGAAGTGTGACCAGCAGGTCAAGGGAGATGATTCTCCCCCTCTACTCTGCTCTCGTGAGACCCCACCTGCAGTACTGTGTTCAGCTCTGGGGACCCCAACATGAGAAGGACATGGACCTGCTCAAGCGGGTCCAGAGGAGGCCAGGAAGATGATCAGGGGACTGGAACACCTTCTCTATGAGGACAGGCTGAGAGTTGGGGTTGTTCAGCCTAGAGAAGAGAAGGCTCTGGGGAGACCCTATAGTGGCCTCCCAGTACTTAAAGGGGGCCTACAGAAAAGATGGGGAGGGACTCTTTATCAGGGACTGTAGTGATAGGATGGGGTTCAGTGGTGTTAAACTGAAAGTGGGTTGATTTAGATTAGCTATAAGGAAGAAATTCTTTACTCTGGGGGTGGTGAGATACTGGAACAGGTTGCCCAGAGAAGCTGTGGCTGCCCCCTCCCTGGCAGTGTTCAAGGCCAGGTTGGACGGGGCTTTGAGCAACCTGGTCTAGTGGAAGGTGTCCCTGCCCATGGCAGGGGAGTTGGAACTAGATGATCTTTAAGGTCCCTTCCAGTTGATTTTATTAACTAAACATGAGAAAACCATATCCAGATACAAATTTATCTGTGATAAATTTACAGTTTATGCAGCCCTCGTTCTTGGAAACTATCAATTTAAAGCCTATCAGTAGTTCTCATTTCTTTTTCTTCCACCATAAAGATCAGCTCAGCAACATCCATCTGCTTCTCTGGCTTCTTCCAAACATAGTAACAGCATCATACAAATCTTTGTTTCTTTATCTTCATTGGCTCCTTTGCATTGAATGTTTGTCAGATGTTGACATAGTTCATTAAGCACTAGGGAGCTTGCTAAATATTTGACTAAACCTTACACTTTTAACATTTGAATCATTATTACAAAAATAGATGCAACAAATTACAGTGAGAGTTATCTTGTAAAATTATATTCTGTGTGGATGTATGCAACTGGTCTCTATTAACAGCAGTGAAACAAGAATAACATTTTGTTTGGTTTAGTTTTTTATTACACATGAGAGTAATCTAAATGCAGTGGTAAGTCACTGACAGGACACAGAAGTATGTGGATTCTCTGACATCCTAAATCTTATTTCCACATTGAGAGTGTGTGTGTGTGTTTTCCTTCATTTTTATGAATGCTAATGTGTGTTTCCTTCCAATGAGACAAACTTAGTTTTAAAGGGAGTTATTCCCCAGAATTTCTCATGTGTGGGTGACAACATATTTCTCCTGGGTTAGATGTTTAATACAAAGTAATAGTAAGGGAAATATATTTGCAATTATAGTAAAATGCATTATTTGTAGTATAATTTCCAGGGGAAACATAGCATGCTGTAATGCTGCATTTTTAATACAAATGGAAAAAACAAATTCTAGGCATAACTTCTATTACCATAATGATTTAGCCATTTTGTTAACACGTTATTTCAGGTTCCATAAATTCAATGTTGTACATTAAATTTTATTCCTATATATACAGAATAATTTTTATCATAACCTGATAAATAGCAAATATAATGTTGTATTTCTTTCTTTATAGGGGCTGCATTGATTTTCATTGTACTAACCTAGTCATTTAGTTAAATTGTTTTGAAAGTGCCACTAAAGTATTTGGATTTTTTGACATATTAAATGTATTAATCATAAATATCTATCTTTCAAAAATTTCTTTTTCACTTTTCCTTTTTTTACAAATGTAATTTTTTGATACAGAGATGAAACAAGCTCAAATTATGAATATCAGATAGCTAAAATATTTCCTCTTATTCAGTTTGGGAACCTGAATATTGTATCAAACTTACAGTCAGGGTAAGGGCACACAATTAAAATTATGGACACAAGATTGTTATTTCTGGAAATGTAAAAAAAGAACAAGAATTCATCTCTTAGTATATCATAATTCAGCACCTCTGAAATGATTTTATAGGCACAAAACCTAGATGAAATAATGAATTATTAGATACTATGTTGGAGCATTAAAAAAAAAAAAAAGGATATGTAGGACAACTGAGATTTCTGATGGAGCCTGGAATTTCATTCTAGCAGGTTATTATAGTTAAAATCCTAAATCAGGTTTAGCACAAGGACTAAGATCCATGGTTAATTTTCCACTAGATTTGGATCAAACAAACCAGAACCAAGATTACCTTTTATAGTTGTAAAAGCATGGAAGCTTTCTGAATCTGCTTATATGAGCAGTTCCAGAATGTCTCTCATGGAATGTGTGCTATTTATTCAGGGACGGTTCTGCAGCCAGAGACTTTTGTATAAACATAAACATTGTATTTAAAATATATTTCTAAGAATTTACAGGAAAAACAAATAATTATGTCACAAAGTGTACAGTTTTAAAAGTTCATTCAGTAATTTTAGATTGTGATAGCTGGTCATGCTTTCAAATAATTTGAAGAGCAGATGAAACTAGTTGATCCTGAAAACAGCATAATGACATTATTATGATGATCTGTATTTGCTTGAATGATCAGATTCATACCACTGAAGGTTTTGCTTTACAATAAACATACCAAAATGGAAACCCAAGTGAAATAATTCTTTTGATTTTTCCTAAGAAGCCATGAGAATATTGAAAATAAATAATATTTTTATTTTTTCAAGATAATATTATTTTAACTAGATGTGGAAATTTTGAAAATATATCACATTATTGTCTGTAGAAGGTATTTAATGGAACTCTTAGCTATGCTAATAACAAAGTGTGACTTTCAGAAAATTTGCTTGCCTGGCAGACTGTGTAAACCATCTGTACTATTTATTAGGTCTGTAAAGCTGAGTTGAAAATTTCATGGGGAAAAAATGAAATTACTCTTGGATCAACTTTCCATCACAATATTTAGGATTTGGGCCTCTTGTTCAAAATGAAATCATATAAGCAAATATTAAAATGAAAAGAGTAAGCAGTCATGTACATCTCTTAAAGCTCATAGGGTCACTGATACAATTGCAACATAGGGGTGGACTGCTTGCAGGTAGAGAGTAAAGAGCACCAAGTCATCCTAGAAGGACTATCATCCTTTTCTTCATCAGCCTTCACCTTTACACATGTGCAGAGAGGAGCAATTACCCAGTCCCCAAATCTATTGGAGGAAATGCAAAAACTTAATCATAGTGATCATTATTCGTAATCAAATGCATTTATGTTGCACAGTTTATGTCTGTTACACATAATAGGTAAATTATTTTACTGAAAATAATAATAAAAGGTCTGAGATAAGAATTGGTTTTGTGAAGCCATAGATTGAAGAACTAATTAGTGAGCACAGATCTTTTGAAAGTAATCATAAACATTTTGAAAAATTCTCAGTCCTCTTTTTCAGGTGTAGGACCTGATATTCCAATGTTCCAGATTATTTGTAACACAAGTGATTTTATAATCTTCACTATGTTTTTAAGAGTTACTAGAGCCTCTTGCACAGTCTGCAAATACCCAATTCAAACTCCATTTATTGAGGAAATTGTTCTGTGGCAAAACACAAAGACCAATTGATTGAACTACTTTCTTTTAGATTGATCTGTCCATAAGGACATCACCAAAAAGAATTAAATCTGTTTTATGTGAAAAGCACCATGCACATACATCATTGTTCTGCATTCTTCCTCTTGTCATCTGAAATGGTTGGTTGGTAATAGGTAAGGTGCTTTATCATTATCCTTAGCACCTGGGAAACGGTCCAGGGTAAGTTCAATCTCAGTGAATTATTAAAGGCATTTTAGGATTTCTGAACTTGATAATGGCATTTTGTGAGTGTTCATTAACGCTGCAATTTAATATTACTACAGAAATTGAGTGAAGAGACTAGTAGCCTGGTAACAGCTTTGGGATGTAATTTACAATCATGAAAGATAACAAATCCACACTTTACTGGTGTGTCAGCAGTGTTTGGTAAAATGTACTTAAAGAAGCTAATTAAACTTCATGAGGCCTCTTGTAGCATTGTAATCTTTCACAAGCTTTAATCTAATGAACCACTGAAATTATATACTAATGTAGAATAAAGTCTGAACTGCTTGATCTTACTTAAAATTGAAATATAGTTGTAATAGGTAGAAATATAGGAAGAAATATCTGTAATAATGTGACTCAAGTAGTGCTAAAATTGAGTTTTAGCATTACTTGTGAGTTTTAAAATTACAGTGAGTTAGACAAAGTGCTAACTTGCATTATGTTTAATTGATCTATAGTTGATTTATTCAGGAAAGATCTGGTCAGACTGACAAAGAAAATAAATCAGCCAGCCATGTAAGAGTAGGGAAGTAAATGTTCAGTGGTATGGGAGACAATAGTTCTTGTAGCAAGATAGAACATTGATATAGCAGTGTCTGGCCACTGGAGTTTATACGGACTGGTACGGTATTGTGTAATACTATCTTTGTTGAATTTAAGATACTATCATCACCTTTAGCTTGAAACTTTACTGTAAATAAAAATGAGTACAAAAAATAGAATATCAAATACTTCAGCAGTACTTCAGCATTTCATTTTGGTGCTCTGAAAAGTTAAATAAGGGAAACAATAAATCCTTCTTCTAGTTTTAGATGTCACTTAGGGCACACTGAACACTTATTGAATCCCTATAGTGCACCCAGAACAGGCACAAGCAGTGTCTGAAAATGTGTTTCTTCTCAGTTGGCTGCTTGTTCTTCATGTAGTGTACTGGCATATATAGTAAACAGATGATTTGGAGTTGTTGTTAACTCAGTCTGTAGATATTTTCCCCTTTTCTAAAAGAACTTCAGAGATTAGGAGCTGTAGACTTCTCTGAATAAATAAATCTGTTTACAAATTCATTCCTTTCAACTTAGTACATTCATGAAGCGTTTGCTCTCAAACTGACCTGACTTTAATTAGATTTTCAGCTTTCACCTACACGTGTTAAGACTGTAATTATTATAGTTGAAGCCATAGTTGGTTTTTTAAATTGTATATTGTTCTTGATAACCAAATCTTGTTTAGGCAGTTAAATGCAGCAGCTGATGTCTTGTGTATTTGGTAGTTCCCTTTAGTTTTGCTTACTGTCAAGATATACAAGGCTATTTCTCCTTGCATTATTTTACCTACTGAGAATTTCTCAAGGTCTTATTAGAATTGTGAGGATTTTTTCATGAACTATTTATTTCTTCAAGCTGGGAAGTCTTCAGTTTTGTTGTTGTTGTTATTTCATGTTAGAAAAGTTGGTGTTGTATCTGTCTAAAGGAATACTCATGATACAGAAAAGGCAAAAAGAGCTAAGAAAATGTATCCATGTTTGGCAGCGATGTTTACATTAAATGATTGAAAACCTGGCTGCTTTTATTTTGGCATGCCAGGTTTCAGTGATTGGTTTTTTTCTTGTCATCTCATATTTTGAAATGTCCCACAATGAATCCTGACAAAATCTGACAAACTTTTTCATGAAAGTCTATATGAATGGACGTTGCCATTCAGATTTCCTTCAACATAACTATTCTCATACCAAAAATCATTTCAATAACTAATCTTCAGAGTCAAATTCTAGTTCTTTATTCCTTTAATTTATGATTGTATTGCAGAAGGTACCCCTAAATATGAAATAAGTAGAACCTATCAATTGTTTCTAATGCATGAGTCACCAATCTGTTATTTTTCCACTGTTTTGAAGACCTCTTGTGTTTCTGTAATTGTCAAAAATATACTCTGTCAACAGAAAATAGCCATGTTTTTAGATGTGTTTTCAGCATAGACATCCAGTAGTTTAGCCCTGTAGTCTGTAGCTTTCTGTAGTTTTAGAACTGACCTTTAATTTCATCATCTTAGTTGTCTACTGGTATATATCTATGTACTTGTCATTCACAGGTATTAAAGCCTATCTTAAAGCAACTGTGTCTCAATGCAAAATAATCTTTTTTTGGTTTCAGAAGTCATAATTAATGATGCAATTTCTGAGTGGTGGTTATCTTATGTTCCTGAATATTTTATGTACGTTTTGTTTTAAGTTGCTTTTTTTGTCAACTCCTGGCCATCAAAGTTCACATACTGAATATTTTGAGGTTTTATTTGTTGTGTTCTTTCATCACTTGTGTAGCTTTTATCATTGCATCTGCTACTGTAAAGTTCTGGAAACCCATCTTTGTGGGGTTTTTTGCAGATTTTAATCTGTTCCCTACTCTCCAATCTATTCTTCCCACTTAAATGTAAAACTGCCCCTGGCATGGCTCACAGGATCAATCAGAAACCTTGGTTATGTCCCTAGCCACATCAAGTTGCACTCTTCATGCAAAGGAGAAAGAATTGCAAGAACTGCATGAGGTTTTTTCCCTTTCCCTTTCTTACTTTTTCTAAATGTTTTCAGAGACCAGAGTGTGTTTGTGGGATTTTTTTTTTTTGTTGGTTGTTTTCTTTCATACCTTCCGAACCTTCCTTTAGGATTCTTAAACTCTCCTTTAATTACCATTACTTCTCAACTATTGCTTTTTATCTGTAATAGATACCACAAAATATACCATGTGCAATTTGATCACCATTTGTGCTGTGGTAGCAATGCCATCTTTACTCCACAGAAGATAGAAATTGGAATGTTATTATTTGTGGTAAAGTCTTTTTCATGGGACAGGCAGCTTCCTCTCATCCTGAGCTGAAACGCAGCCTAATATACTGCATGGCAGTGGTATGTGTCAAAACAGACTTCAGTCTTTAAGGAAAAAGAAAATTAAAAATATCACACTTTGTCTTTGAAAACAAATTAAGGGTTGTTATTTCTGCTCTCCATGCTAGTGGGTGGTGGAGTTTTTCACAGGTGAAGGAAAAATTTCCCAGGGAAGGAATAAATGAAAAGTAAATCAGAAAAGTTCATGATAGTATTATACCCAATATGTAGAGTAATTATTTTAACAAGCTAATTAACTTTAATGGACTGTCCCACTATTCCCTTGTCTCCTTTACTGACCTGCCTATTGAAGCTTTCTGTAAATTTAGCGCTCTATTTGCATAGCTGCAAATAATTTGAGGCTGCTGTTGTTGGTTAATCTAGAATCTGAACCTGGTTTAATTGCTAGGAATTATAATGAAATGTTCAGGGTAGCAGACAGTAGAGAAGGACACATAATTCAGAGATTTTTGTTTTCCCTGCTGTGAAGAAGTAAGAAAATATGTGAAACTACACTGATGAAAATGAGGTATTTGGTGAAGAAGAACAGACACTGAGGGACAATATAATATCTAGGTTAAAATTTCAGCAGTGATAAGGGAAACAGTGGCACCAACATGTACAATAATGTACTTTTGCATGCTGCTGGGACTTTTGAAGCAATCTGTAGATGTTAATCAAGATTTATTGACATTTCATACAAGTTAGGAAACTAAGGATTCATTTGAAAAACCGATTCTTTTTATGGGACACAGTAGCAAGGTTTTTACAGAGTTAAATTTCGGATTGGAAGTGAACCAATAACAGACAAAATTCTTGAGAATGTAGTGGATGCACCCTGGTTCAGAGTAAAGGATAACTCTACACAAAAGATCTTTTGTATCTTGATTCTTCAAAAAATAAATCTGAAATCATTTATTCTGAGTCAAGAAGTAACAGTCCTATATTCCTGCAATAAGGAAAAAGCTCTTGCATATGTTGTACTAAACACCATCTATGTTCTATGAAATCAGTTTTTAATAATATATGTATGACCTCTACAATATAAATAAAATTTTTAGAATTCTTTATTTTCTCTTAGAATTAGTTGTGTTTACTTGTATTAGCAAAGTAAGTTGTCTGAGTATACTATATCCAATGTAGGCAATAAACCTCATAAAGCAGTATAGGGAGCTTCAAAACACATGAAAAGTTGATAGGGCAGTAAATTACTCATTATGTCAGCAATTAAGAATATCAGGCTTGCTATCTAGCTAAGCCCTTCAGTGTGCTAGCTTTGAAAGTTTTGCCTCTTAGCCACCGTAAAAATACCTGTCACAGTATTCATTGTTGCTAATTCTTTCTTTCAAAAAGACATCTGGCTGCTAGCATGAGATAAGCAAAACTTTGCTACTTTCACTGGGAACCCTAAAATATCCACTAAAAGAGCTTGGGAGCAGGGTTTATTTAGGCAATATTGCTTATCAAATGCCATGCTCACTTAGCACAGATCAAGACTGGTTGATTAAATGAACAGGAATATATTTGGTTAAATTGAAAAAATAAACATTTACTATTGAAAAAGAACACAGAAGCGACTTGTGTCCTTATGGAAGCGGTGTTGCTGTATACTGAGGCAAGGATCTAGGTCATGATTATTATATCATTTAGCAATAAGGAAATTGAGTAAATTCTCTGCCCAAATTTCAAAACAAATAGACATTCACCTGGCTTCCAGAATATGCATCACTATAAACAGCTATTAGATGGTTGCAGTCTGATAGCAATTTGGCAGAAGTTTTCTCTTTCCCCACCCCACTATTCACTCAAGAGAACCAGCATCACAAATATTTTTATATTGGCATTAGCAGTAAACCACCTGAAATTAACACTGTTTTAATTATGTCTAGAATCAGAGTGCCCATGACATCTCTATGGAAAACATCTCTTATGAAGGGGTTTTTTTTTCCTGCAATTGTCTCGGTTTTTTTCCTTTTTTTTCCACATTTTTTTTCATTTCCACTTTTTATTTATTTATTTATTTATTTATTTTATTTGCAGATACAACAGACATAAAATTTACTAGGGGAATATCTACAAAACCAGGAAACATCTGTTGCCTGAAACTCTATGAGGCCATGTATTAACAGGCTATGTACAACTAAGTTTCATTTTAGGGGGCTTTTTGGTTTTGGTATTAATATGTATTATCTGAGCAAATACTGGTCCTATTGCTTGTTTTGTCTTCTGTGACATTTGAGAGAGATTTTTCCCACTGAACCAATAGATATTACTCTTGGTTAACAAGTTACCAAATAGTAAATCTAGAGCCTGTGCAAAACATGTTGTTGCTTTCTTTATATATTTTAAAGTAAAATAGAGGAGCTTCATAAAATAAAATGGAAAAGTTTTAAATCAGTTTCGGAAGGTTCTGGTTTTTTATTTCACTTCTTCATTTTTAGGCTGAAATTTTCTCCAGTTAAGATGCATTCAAAATCTTATGTCAAACTGTCATAGATACTCTTTGTGACGTTACACTGCTGGTGCAGCCCAGGAATTGTATTTTATTACATTGTCATTTCAGAGAAGGGACACAAGTTTTGTGAAGCTGGGCTAACTAAATGTCAATTCCTATTAGGTATAATGGTTGCATGGTACTTCTTGTTTAAAGTTATTTTCTGGCAATTACCAAACAGTATTTGTGGGGGAACACCAAGTTTTTCTGTTTGCTTATAGCTAGAATCTTAAATTGCTGTGTGCTGTGTACAGACAAACAGGAGAAAAAAAAAATCAGGAATATATTAATAGAAAATTACGTTGTTACCTACTACCTTTATTATTGGGGAAAAACTTTGTGGTTCAGCTGGAAATAAAGTTACTTTTTGCCAGTTAAAAATAGCCTAAACAAAAAGTCAGAGGCTTTTACTTAATGATACAACTGTAACTACAAAATAATTTGGTCAACATAAGGAAAACTTGTTAAAAATGTAAATAAGTTTCTTGGCAAGATACACTAAGGATGTAAACATTTACCTTAGCTCTATATCAAGATACATTTTAGAATTGGCAGGAAAAGCTTTAAACTTAAAGGTTAATCCAAATATCAGCAAAACTCAGCAAGGGTAATTTTACCACTTAAGTTTATCAATGAAACGCATACCATAACTGAAATGAGTAAATATAGCATTGTCTCAGTGCTTAACATCCTTAGGAGAAAAGTGATACAGCTGCACAAAGCTTCCATCCCAAGGGAAAGCCTAATTTTTAGAAATACTAAAAATACAGTTTGGACATATATTTAAGGTTACACCTGCATGGTGGGTTGGTTCGCTTGTTTGTTTGGTTTTAATTTTACCACATGAAGATGCTAAGACAGTTTGATTGTTTTAATGTTATCATTGCTTGGCTACAGTCATGCCAATGTGTCATCCAAGTAGTATATTTCCTGATCACACTTGAATTTTCAAATTTCATTACCCAAATTCTGGAACTATGTCCACATGAAGATACAAAACAATGCGACTTTCAAAGATGCTAAGAGTCATCATCCTGGCAACCACATCGTGTTACACAGCGAACAGATAGAACATTAAAACATACTACACACAAAAAAGATCTGTTTTCAGTGTTCTCAGAAACATTTTATAGTCCTTTTTATAAACATGAAGAAAATCCTAATGCCAGATAGCGCTAATGTTGCAAGCTCACTGCATGAGGTCTTCTTGCAGACTACATTGGGAACTCAGTATAGATAAAGGATTTTCAGAACTGAATCCTACTATGTTACTAATCCATAAAAACTCATCTGAACTTGCCTAGTCTTTTCAGTCAGATAAAGACTGGGCTGTTTCTTAACATTCCCATATTAAACATAGAAATACACCTGGAAATATACTATTATTTGCAATAGCTCTATCAAGAAGGGCTCAATTGAGATATCATTTTTTGTTTTAATGAAGTCTCAATATTTCCTTAACTATATTCACACTGGTCTAATACTAATATAGTATATCATAGTGTAAAAGTAAGTTAGTATTTCTATTAGGAGAGTCTTATATATGCGAGTAATTTTTGATGCAGAATACTTTTATACTATTTCTTCCATAAGAAGAAAGACAAATAAATAATCTTTCACACAACACATTTAAAAAAAAAAAAAAAAAAAAGAGTTAAAAGATAATTAGATAAATTACATGATTATAAGATAATGAAGAATCAAAATAGGAAAAAATTGAGCAGATAATGCCCATTAAATTCAGCTTGAATGTATAGTGTTTGGGGTGTTTGTTTCGTTTTTGTTTTTTTTTTTTCTTTTCAAATTAACTGAAAAGCAAGATTTGAATCTAGATTGAATTAACTCTCAGCTGTTAGAAAGTGAATGAGACAATATTGTATGACAAACTCAAAGTTATTTGCTGGCTGGAGAGAGAGTCTTGTAAACACATTGGGTGAGAGCACAGTTTTAACTGGGCTTGTTTCTTAGAATGGCCATTAGCAGATATTTATTAAATGGATATAAATAACAGGAAATACAGAGGCAAGTTTTTCCCATCTGTACCCTCACAGCTTTTAACAGCCATCATTGATGAACTGAATGGTTCATCCAGCTATCAGTTAAAAACTACTGATGGATTGTCCTTCACTAGTTCTTTATAAATATTTATGGATTTTGGCTTCCATTGCATTTTTTAGCATTGAGTTCCACATGTACTACATGAAGACACTTTCTGAGATGATATATATAATTATAAAGAAGTGATAAATGAGAATAAAAAAATAGCTTGACCGTGGCAATATAAGCAATCCTTGTACTCATCAGACTAGCTCAGGCTTTCTTATTCTCATTGAATTTTACTTCCAAAACTTGTCAAAAAATCACATTATATAATGTTGCAGTATGATATATAATGCATTTTACACATCATTGAAAACTGGAGAATTGAATATAGATTTCATTTGAGATTTATCTTTTTTGTTTAAGTAATGAAAAACCCTCAGATGGTTCTGAATTGGTTGGTAATCAGTTACAGTACTTTTTCTCCCAAAGTTTTTGTCTAAGTCCTCCTCAGATGATGAGAGGTCTTCTGGACAGTCCTGACAGCAACTTGACACTTTTCAAAGTGGCTTCTCTCCAAGGCACTGCTAAATCCAGGAGAGGTGGTAATATGGTTATACATGGTAATACTGAGTAATATGAACAAACTCCTTTTAATGCTGTTATAAGCAGTGATACTGTTTTGGTAAAAAATTGATTCATACTGTGGGATGTATGTATCAACCTAGTTCCAAAGTAAGACACTGCTGACTGGAAAGACTTAACTGCCTTGGTTATGATGTGGGCTGCTGAATGCAAATAGAAGCATGATGGGAATATACACATATGAAGAAACACAGAGATACAGAAATCATGTATAGAGTATACAAATAGTCCCCATACTCAGTAGGTCTTGTCAGATTGGGGTAGTATGTAATACAAAACTAAAGAATGATGTGATTTTAAAAGATTGTTTCATACATTATTGAGTGATGTGTTTCCTATTTGCCAATATATTTGTTTCTGGTTTTTATCCAGTATTCTAAGATGGATATATAAGCAACATAGGAAACCAGTGAAATCCTTCTCACCTTTCTTACTGACAATATATTTTGGATATAGATCAATGATCTCTCTTTTCCGCTCTCCATATGGGCTGTGATTCTTCATTTTGGTTATACAGTACCCTACTTTTCTGTTTAGTTCCGTGGCACCCATACCTTGGTGAGCAAGACATCCAGTAGCCTTTGGAAATTGTTCAAGTACTCTGGGCTGAGGAGGATGCCAGCTGTCCTTTTTATAAACTCTAGGTGGTTATGCATAAAGTTAGTTTCTCAGAAAAGCACACAGGATTCTGACAAGACAAAGACCCTTGAAGTTTTTTCTGCTGTCAGCTGTAGATAAGACCTTAGAGCTGGATTCAGATTACTTTATTCAGATTTATAATTAGGCACTTGAAATGCTGAAACCTAGCATATGTCTGGTTCCAGGAGATGTCTCTGAAATCAGGCTCTTCAGATCGAAGGAGGCACAAATCAGATGGACTCCCATGCCTTGGGCTATCTCTGACTGTTGAATGCAGAGTCTTTTTAAATATGAACTCTTTTTAAACTCTGTCATAAAGCTACTTAATTGTAAAAACTGTCACTTATCATTGTAAGCTTTAGGAAATATAAACTTATTTATGGGAAAATGAGAGTGCATGATATGTAAGGAAAACATAATACTTCATTGATGGACAAAAACATGCTAGATCTATTACACTGGAGTATTGTAAAATGTCACTGTGCACAGTTCAGTTAATCTGTTTTATTACATAGAGACAGAATAATATTTATAAAATTTCCTTATCCTGGTAATTTTATCCTCTAATTTGATTAGATGAGTATTGGGTTTTTTTCATGGAATCTTAGTCCATACATCCAAGACATGAGTTTAAAAAGTATATGTTTTGTGAGATAATATTATGAAACAGAAATGTAGTCTGATACATTTTTTTAAGAGGAAATGTACATTTCTTTTTTCAGAAAATAAGTTTAACTGTATACAGTCATATCCTTGGAAGACCTGAAATGCTGTCTATTAAAAACTCCTGCCCCACCAGACTGCAGCTGGGAACCAACGAGTTATGTTCTTTTACCAGATATTGTTTAACTCTGTTGAAAGATAACAGGATTTCACTGGTTTATAGTCTGAGAGATCCATAATAGAGAATCATAAAAGAAGATAGAGAAACAGTCATGAAATTTTTCTTATTTTTTATTATCGAATATGTCAGATAGATTGATCCTAAACTCATTCACCACAGTGACTGCAGAAAGGCACAGTCTAGAAGAGCTCTTAAAAATATTCTTACATTCATCCTTTAGAGACAGTTGGTAAACATCCCCACATACAGACTGAGCTTTTTAGATACAGAAAACTGTGGGGTTTTTCTTAGTCATAAGAGACAATGTGACTTCTGCAAATGAAAATCTAAGAACAAAAATTTGTTATGAAGTATTCCTTCCAATGAAATTTTTTAATTAGGCTTTTTCCTTCATTCCTGTTTTCCATTAGATATTCTATAACAAAGCCAAATGGGACACCTGAAATCTTTCTTTCAAGAAAAAGGAACAACTCATATCTTAGTCATAGAATGGTTTGGGTTGGAAGGGACCTTAAAGATCATCTCGTTCCAACCCCCCTGCCATGGACAGGGACACCTTCCACTAGATCAGGTTGCCCAAAGCCCGGTCCAACCTGGCCTTGAACATTTCCAGGGATGGAGCAGCCACACCTTCTCTGGGCAACCTGTTCCAGTGTCTCACCACCCTCACAAGGAAGAATTTCTTCTTTATATCTAATCTAAATGTACCCTCTTTCAGTTTAACACCGTTACCCCTCATCCTGTCGCTGCACTCCCTGATAAAGAGTCCCTCCCCATCTTTTCCTGTAGGCTCTCTTTAAGTACTGGAAAGTCACTATAAGGTCTCCCCAGAGCCTTCTATTCTCCAGGCTGAACAACCCCAACTCTCTCAGCCTGTCCTTATCAGGTAGGTGCTCCAGCCCCCTGATCTTCTTCGTGGCCCTCCTCTGGACCCGCTTGAGCAGGTCCATGTCCTTCTTATGTTGGGGGCCCCCAGAGCTGAACACAGGACTCCAGGTGGGGTCTCATGAGAGCAGAATAGAGGGAGAGGATCACCTCCCTCGACCTGCAGGCCACACTTCTCTTGATGCAGCCCAGGATGCGGTTGGCTTTCTGGGCTGTGAGCGCACATTGCTAGCTCATAGTCAGTTTTCCATTCACTAATACCCTCAAGTCCTTCTCTGCAGGGCTGCTCTCAATCCACTCATCGTCCAGTCTGTATGTGTGCTTGGGATTGCCCCTGACCCATGTACAGGACCTTGCACTTGGCCTTCATGAGGTTTGCACAGGCCCATGTCTCATGCCTGTCAAGGTCCCTCTGGATGGCATCCCTTCCCTCAAGCATGTTGACTGCACCACAAAGTTTGGTGTTATCAGCAAACTTGCTGAGAGTGCACCTGATCACACTGTCCATGTCATCGACAAAGATGTTAAACAGCACTGTTCCCAGTACCAACCCCTGAGGAATGCCACTCATGAGTACTCTCCACTTGGACATTGAACTGCTGACACAACCGTCCAGCCAATTCCATCCGTCAAATTCGTGTCTCTCCAATTTAAAGACAAAGATGATGCATGGGACAGTGTCAAATACTTTGCACAAGTCCAGGTAGATAATGTCAATTGCTCTTCCCTTACTGATCAATGCTGTCACACTGTTGCAGAAGGCCACTAAATTTGTCAGGCATGATTTGCCCTTATTAAAGCCCTGACCACTGTCACCAATCAGCTCCTTATTTTCCATGTGGCCTAGCATAGTTTCCAGGAGGATCCGCTCCATGATCTTGCCAGGCACAGAGGTGAGACTGACTGGCCTGTAGTTCCCTGGGTCTTCTTTTGTTCCTTTTATAAATGGGGTTATACTTCCACTTTTATAGTCAGTGGGATCTTCACCAGACTGCCATGACTTCTCAAATGTGGTGGATAGTGCCTTAGCCACTTCATCTGCCGGTTCCCTCAGGACCCACATATGCATCTGATCAGATCCTATGGACTTCAGGTTCCTTAGATGGTCTCTCCTACAGTGGGCAGTTCTTCATTCTCCCAGTCCCCACCTTTGCCTTTTGCATCTTGGGCAGGTGCCTGGAGCACTTGTCAGTGAAGACTGAGGCAAAAAAGTCGTTGAGTACTTCAACCTTCTCCATACCTGGGTAACCTCTCCCTTTTCTTTCTGGAGAGGGCCCATATTTTGTCTAGTCTTCCTTTTATCACTGACATGCTGATAGTAGATTTTCTTGTTGCCCTTGACGTCCCTGGCCAGATTTAATTCTGTCAGGGCTTTGGCCTTCCTAATCTGATACCTGGCTACCTGTCCTTGCTTCCATCCTCTGTAGGCTTCATTTTTGTGTTTCAGATTGTCAAGGAGCTCCTTGTTGATCCATGCAGGCCTTCTGGTGTTCTTACCTGACTTCAGGTTGGGATACTCTTTATTGGGATACATCACTCATGAGCTTGGAGGAGGTGATCTTTGAATATCAACCAGCTTTCTTGGGACCCTATTCCCTCCAGGGCTTTATCCCATGTCACTCTACCAATCAGATTCCTGAAGAGGCCAAAGTCTGCTCTCCTGAAGTCCAGGGTAGCAAGCTTGCTATGTGCCCTCCTTGGATGCCTGAAGATCTTGAAATCCACCATTTCATGGTCACTGCAGCCAAGGCTGCCATTGAACTTCACACTCCTCACCAGCCCCTCCTTGCTGGTAAGAAGAATGTCCAACATAGCACGTCTCTTCATTGGTTCCTCTATCAGTTGAATAAGGAAGTTATCATCAGTGCATTCCTAGAACTTCCTGGATTGCTTATGTCCTGCTGTGTTGTCCCTCCAACAGATTTCAGAGTGGTTGAAGTCCCCCATGAGGACGAGGGATTGTGAACGTGAAGCTGCTCCTATCTGTCTATACAGGGCCTCATCTGCTTGGTCTTCCTGGTTGGGTGGCCTGTCACAGACCCTCACTATAACACCTCCTGTTCCTTGCCTTCCCTTTAATCCTGACCCATAAGCTCTTGGTCGGTTACTTATCCATCCCCAGGTGGATCTCCTAAAGAACCTGTATCTTTTCATTCCAACACTTAAGTCAAAGGTGAAATCCCACCAAGTCTCCATGATGCCAATAAGATCATAGCCCTGCAGTCATGTGCAGTCTCTAGCTTCTCCTGTTTATTCCCCATGCTATGTGTGTTTGTATAGAAGCATTTAAGTTGGGCCCCTGATGAAGCTGACTCTCTGGCTGGAACTCCTCTGTGTTGCTCTTCAGGTGCTCTCCTACTGTGGTGTGATCCCTCTTGAGGCTCTGGGCATCTATTGCTGGCACTGGCATCAAGCTGGTAGGAGTGGGATGGATTAAGGTTCCCCTCCTGTGGCAACTTCAGTTTAAAGCCCCCTTCACCAGCTTGGCAAGCCTATGACTGAAGATGCTCTTCCCCTTCTCTGACAGATGGACCCCATCAGCCCCTAGTTGACCAGGTTTCTCAAAGTGAGTCCCATGGTCTAAGTAGCCGAACCCCTGGGTGTGGCCCCAGTCCCGTAACCGACTGTTGATTTGCCAGGTTCAACTGGCCCTTTCAGTCTCCTTCCCTTTCACCAGGAGGATTGATGAAAAAACTACCTGCGCTCCAGAGTGCCTTACCACTGCTTCCAGGGCTCTCATCCAATATCAAATACATGAATGAGTTTAGGGAATGAGTTTAGGATCAACTCATCCAATATAAAATACATAATGGAGAGCAGTTACTGAAGTAATGAAATTATATTAGTTACACTGAATGGAAAAACATTTATATTTATATATCCATTTTAGCATATTTTGAAAATCTTACAGTAGCAACTACAAATGAAAAGACATTATAAAGTATTACAGGATAGACTCTTTTCAGCACATTATAGTAGGTACCTGATGTACTTAAAAATTCCCATTCTATCTGCCGTAGATACTATTTTTGTGTCATTTAAATTAGTTTTTCAGAACAGTTATGTCTGAAAATACAAAAAAATGTGTCTTCGTATTGGTATTTTCCTTAGCTGTTGTGACTAAAAATAAACAGTTCTGGGAGATTAACATGTGCATGTAAAGTGACAATTGCACTGGCAAGTAATAAATATTTCATAATAAGACAGATAGTTACTGAACATTGGTTTATACATCTGCTTTTTGGTATGTATCTTGTTAGATCTTAATCTGGTACTAAGGACTCATAATAACTGAAAGTAAAAGGAAAAAAAAAAAAGGCAACTACTTTTTAGATATGCAATTTCTAAATTTTATTGAAGAAATTAAAATTTTCCCTATATAGGACACTAGAAAATTTGTTAAGGGATTAATATGAACACAGTAAAGTATCTGCAGTTTTCGGAATGTTAACAAAAATGCCCATCTAGATAATGGCAGTAAAACCCCTATAACTTCATGCTCCTAAACAGCATACTATGTGTGCTGCAAGATCTGTATTTTATCATTGCAGCTATTAATAATTACACTCAACTAGGAAGAATTTTTAAAGTAGAATTTTATCTCCGAAGTGCTCAATTACTATACATTGTTAGCAACAAAAAAGCCCCCAATTTAGTTTTATATTTTTTTCAGTCGTGAGCTTGTTTTAAATTTTCATTTCCCTTCAGGAGAGCTGCCATATTAACTTTAGGACCCTACACTTATCTAACCTGGCTCTGGATGGAAGAACTCCTTGAAAGCTATGGAAGAGTGGCTTGCAGTACTCAGGGTCTGGGTTGAATATTGCCATATTGAACGATAAAATCTAATTGATTGCTGTGTCCTAGAACTTAATGTTCCACTTTTGCTGGACAATGAAAACCATTAATCAGAATAAACCTAGACATATAAGGAATTATTGTTCTTTTATTCATCAGCCTGAGAGCAGTAATAATCTTCCAGAGAAAGAATATTCTATCCAGAGTGCCATGGAATATTGTCCCTATGATGTTTGTCAAATACCAGAGCAATAATCAAGAAAAATATTTGCTAACACTGCTGAATCAATAAACCGAGATGTTCTTAATAATGGGCTTTTCCAAACACCAATTAAAAAAAAAAAATCTTGCCTTTGGCTTTAACCTCCAACCAAACACAAAGTATGTTCAAGTATGATATCCAGTGTGAGGTACAATCAAATACAAAAAAGAGGCTGGAGACTTCTGGGCACAAAATTAGAATAATTAGAGAGAAAGTGTGAAGAAGGTTGTCGTCAGAGAATAAAGTTATGAGTTATGTCATGTACCATGAGCTGGATTATAAAAGCATTTATATGCCTTGGATGACACTCAAGTGTTGATATTTACTGATCTGGTCACCCTAGTTCTTGTGTTTCTAAGGTGAGATTCATCTCAAACTAATGTGGAAGTCTAAAATACCTCAGATGATACGCACTCCCAAAATACTTACTCCTCTCCATTGACTATACAGGGAGCCTAGCCCAGACAGAGACCACTGCACTGCCAACAGCTGAAATTAATAAGATGAAGCCCATCTTTTTTTCCTCATTTCACCAGGCCAAAGTGCTTCTGAGCATGCATGTAAACTTCTGTTCAGACAACATGAGAAACTTAAACTATATCATTTTTTGAAAAAGATATTAAATTTATACTTAAATTTCCATTTTAAGTTATCTATGACTTTGTCACTTAAAACTTTATTTGTTTAATGAAAAAAATATAACATGAAATAATTTTATATTAAATTTTAATAATTTAGTTTTAAATATATCAGTCATCAACATGTTTCAGTGTAACAGTTAAGAAGTGCCATGAGAAGGGAATGAAGAGAGTGAGGAACATTTTACCAAACTTTGAAAATATTCTCTAATAATTTCATCAAATTTTCAAAATTCTTTATTACAGGCAAGGTAGTCTTCTTGCTTTTCTCTTTTTAATCATTCCATATGAAACATATATCCAAAGTATTTACTGGGCAATGTTTGTTTATAATACAATGAAGTTAGTAATGAGCTTAATGATTGTAATAACTTTACAGTGGCTCCATATAACACGATGATAAAACATAGTATTTTATTTAATGTTTGACTATTTCATTTATACCCATCAATTCTGAGTTTCATTCAAGCTGTTTTCTTAGGCCCAGATTGACAAAACTATTTTGATGTAGAATTCTGCGGCAAACGCCTTGTGGTCCCCCAGGACTTAAGGTGTTTGTCAGATTTTTCCTGTACAGCAAGAGCTTTCTGGATTAGTCATCAGCTTTCCTGAGTCACCTGAAAGAAGCTCTGTCAGTCTCATTCAGCTTCCCAGTGACATACCTTGTTATCCTGAACAATTGTCGGAAGACTATCTAGGGGTGCTTAGTAAGCTAAAACTTTCTAAGGTGCTCCTATGTCTTTGTAGCATTAGAGTGAAAAAGGAGCTCATCCAAAAACTTATCCACTTGTTTGAGTTAATTCTTATCTCAAGCAATATTAAGGTAAAATGCAAATGAAAGTATTTGTTCACAACATCCAGAATAAACGACGATTTACACATGGTTATGGAAACAGGTGAAGAAGGGAGAGAAAAATCATGCTTGATCTAATTACTTTAAATGAGAAAATGAGAAACATCTCACTCCTACCTTTTGAAATGTGTAAATCCTCCTTTAAATGATCTATCCTTTCTTTCAGTCAAAGCTGTTAAAATAATTTTAAGTAGGATTTTGTTGTTCCTTGTTTTGTTAACAACCAGATGAAGAAAATAAGATTATAAATGAGAATCATTTTTTTCTGATGTAGTTTGTATGTCCAAATGGGAAAAAAAAAATTCTATTAAGAATTTCTCTTTTTCAGTACGTCAGTCTTATTCCATTACAGAAAGAAAAGGGATTTAGACATGACTCTAAATAGACTTCTCCAGCATCAGTAATTCTTAACATGATGGGTTTCCTAGTAATCTAGGATATGTAATGAAACTCTGAAATTGCATAGTGCAATGAAAAAGGCATCTATGTTGCTACATTGATTCATTTCAGAGATACAAAACATCATTTTTGGATTTTGTTCTTTACCTCTGATAATACGTACTATGTCTACTCTAGCATTGGTAAACCTAACCTCACACAAGTCATTCCTTAGCTGAAGATTTCTGATATTGTTCAGTTTGGGTTTTGTTTCAAATAATCAACATTTTTGAAAAGGACAAACTTTATTTCTTGTAGTTCTCCAAAGTTACTCTGAAAGAAAAAGAAAAAGGCTAACTCTGAAACTTGGAGTATGGTAATACAAAAAAAAAAAAAAAAAAAAGACATCTGGTAGATTAAGACATGAATTTACATGATATCAGGTACTATGTGGTAACTACTTGAGCACATTCATATTAACAAATGGTGTGGTGCAGTGATAGACTATGGTATGACCCAATGTGGTCCACGGGCCTGTTGTCTATATTAGAAATATTATTTGTGTGCACTCTTTCTTCACAATATCCATAGCTATTGCAAGCTGGTTAGCCTGCATTCAGTTGTATTTAAACTTTGTTAGTAAATATGAGTAGGACTTAATTTACACAAAAACAGTTCTAGCAAGATAGTTATGTACCAATAATTTACCATCCAAGCTTAACATTAACTACTGCCCATAACCCTTATTTATTTTCTTCACACATGAGATTTGGTTTCCTGTGAGGTAACTGACACAGCAGGGAGTCAGATAATGAAATTTTGTCATAATTGAATATGCTTATTTTTTGCTGAATGATTTGACACATGTGTGCATACATACATGCTCACACACACTCACAAGATTGTTTTACTTCTTTAATTCACTGAAGAGTAGTTTGGAGATACAAGTTTTGACCATAAAATGGATAGCTGTAATGGGAAAAATCCCACATTTCTCCCAGGCTAATTGTTACTTAACTAGTAGTAAATTAGGATTAGATGACAGTGAGTCACTGTTGTCAAATACACTGTAAACAGTACAGCAATATATTTGGGCTATTTTTTTTTTTTTTTTCACTTTTATGTTGTGTACACTTGAATTTTTCCACCATTTATAATACATTCTTTTTTGCTTTTCCAGGTTGACTGGTATGAATCTACCTTCTCCTGTTATCAGCAGTAAGAACTGGTTACGACTTCATTTTACATCTGACAGCAACCACCGACGAAAGGGTTTTAATGCTCAGTTCCAAGGTAAGAAATGTATAGAAGTGCAGCAAAAAAAGAACTTTACCTTTAAGCGTGATTAAAAGTGGTGGTGAAATTTGCAATTTCTGTTTAAATATCAGGGATGTAGTAAGAGCTGAGTCATACTACTACTGCTCTCACACTGTGTAGCATTTACCCTTGTGTGATCAGGCATCTCTAGGGATTTAGTTTTGGAAAAGGTATCTGTGCTTCACGTTGTAGTTTGCTCTAAGTATGTATTTGTTTGCTCACTTTCTCTATAATAAATTGCTTTGCATTCAGTCTGATCTTTGCTTTAAAAACATGCCTGGAATGAAAACTTGCAGAAAGTCAATTCCACACAAAGTCATGCCCCTATCTAAACATTGTCTTCCTTCATTACTCAAAATCTAACTCTTATGCAAAAGCTAGATTCATTGTTTGGAAATTTAACTCATCCCTAGCGTAGCAAAAATCGTATTTCAGTCTCCTGCATAGATTTACATAAACAACTTTAAAAGAAGACAAGAGGATGTCAGTGTTGCTGTCAGTTGCTGCTTATGTTCACCTAGATACTCATTAAAATGCAGTTTTTTAGAATGGAATCTTTATTGATTTTTGTACTTCATAAATCATTACTCAAGATCAAAGAGACATTAGTTATACTGAAAATGGAAGACCTTATTTATTTATCTGTGTTTTTAAATTCTGTGCTTACATAAGCTGTTTCAACCATTTTACCCACACACCATCAAATGAGTTTAGACTATGAGTTTAGACCTTCCTTTTTTCCTGAAACTGCAGGGCCAGTATCATTTTAGAAATTACAAATACACTGCAACAACTGTATGTTTCTGTTGACTATGACATACATGTGCAGTGGATATAAAAGCATTTAATATACATAGTTCTTTTTAAAAAGCTTTTGACAATTTTAGTAAAAATGAAACCTGTGAAATTCCATTTTATTTTGGCAACTCAAGACGAGTATGTATTCTGTGAACCTTTGTACTTGTAACTTATTTCTACAAAGTTTAATGAGCACGTATATGTAATACCACTATTGGTGACTATGAATTTAAATGCACTGCTTATGTTAACTCTGTGTCTTAAGACTATTAACAGGAGATCATGAAAACAATGTGGATCATCTTGATGATGCACCAGAAAACTAGGAATCTAAAGAACAGCAAAGGAAAGTTTGGAATAGTGTAACCAACACTGGTTACAACCAAGACTTTTTGTTCTTTTTCAATATATCTTATCTCTAGCCAAATACTCACTATGGAATTAAAGATTAAGGGAAATGTCTGGGGAGATCATTATTTTAGATATATATCTGTTACTCTGCATAATACATCAGATATTGGGTGTAAGGGTAAACTTGACTGATGTAGAATACGGCACGTGAATGACAAGTGGAAGTATCTTATTACAATTCAAACTCTTACAATTATGGAAATTTCCTTTCTTAACTTAAATCATCCTTTTAAAATGAAGGTTTGTACAATTTACTGTATTAAATACAAAGATATCTAAATTACATGAGCCACAGCTATCTTATCAGAGTCGATAGCAATTAAATTCCTATGTTAGTGATATAAACATTATAAACTGTGTTAAAACCTAGGAGACAGTCTTTCAACACACATAGGATCAAAATTCAGAGTGATCTCAAAATGTGGTTAATCTAACAGCTTCATTAATTCTTTTTTATTACACAGCATTAGTAATTCTTTCTATTACATGTGTATTTGAGAACTAAGCAATAATCTGGGTTTTTATTTTAAGCAGAAGTAACAATGATGTTTACAGCTAGATAAGCCTCCTAGTACCACAAATCACAGAACAGCAGATGTTGGAAGGGACCTTTGGAGCTCATGTAGTCCAGTGCCCTCCTCAAAGAAGGGTCACTAGAGCAAGCTGCCCAGGACTATGTCCAGATGGGTTTGAATACATCCAAGGTCAGGGACTCCACGACCTATCTGGGAAATTTGTGCCGGTGTTTACCCTCACAGTAAAAAGGCTTTCACTTATTTTTAAGTGAAACTGCCTGCGTTTCCATTTGTGCTTAGTGCTTTATGTCTTGATATCACTGTGAAGAGTATTGCTCCATCTTCTTACTTCCTTGCTTCAGGTGCAAAGCATTTGACACTGTCCTACCTGACATCCTTGTTTCTAAGTTGGAGAGACATGGAGTTGTCAGATGGACCACTCAGTGGATAAGGAATTGGCTTGATGGTTGCACTTAAAGAGTTGCGGCCAGCAGCTTGATGTCCAAGTGAAGAGCAGTGACCAGTGGCATTCCTCAGGGGTCAGTGTTGGGACCGGTGCTATTTAACATCTTTGTTGAAGACATGGACAGTGAGATTGAGTGCACCCTCAGCAAGTTTTCTGACGACACTGTCGTGGATGAAAGTGTTAATACTGTAATGATTTAGCAGCAAATCAAGATTTATTAATGACTAGCAGCACTTCATCATTAACCAGTTTAAAGATTTACAAAAATAATTCAGTAAAATATGTTAAAATTAAAATAGCGACTTAACTACAGATTTGAAGATGATAAGATTCACACTACTTACTATTCGGTACCTTAAATCAATACATATATACATGCGCATTCACAAACACAAGACACACAAACATACAAACAGATTAAAGTATTTGGATCCAGTAAAATAAATACGTACACACACTCGTGAAAATAACTGCGCATACCTAAACACATTGGTAGGTGGAGAGAGTGAGTGGGTTAAAGACAAGCTAGCTCATAGTTAAAATTTCCTTCTTCCTGAGTTTAGAGTAAATACTCACAATGCATTGGCATTCCTCAATGGGCGATAAATGAGACTTGAGAGGGTCGACTTTGCCCTGGCCTTGTGTCAGCTCTAATGGCAGATGATACCTTAAGGTTTTTTGGTACCTGAGAGGCATCTCAACTCAGGGGAGATGCTGGTCACAGGCCTGCTGAGATCCAGGAGACATCAAAGGGTCTCACTTAGGCTTGCTGTTTATAGGGTCCAAGATAACTGACTTTCATCAGGTACTTTTCCACTATGGCCATATCAAGTGATGAAATATTCTGGCGCTTTCCACCAGTTGTGCAGGCCCAGAACTTGCTGAATGTACAGTTCTGTTACCGCCCTCCCTCAGCAACGCCCCAGGTACATATGTACCAGGCTGTCAGGAGGTGATGCATTGTTACTACCACTCCCAAGTAACAGGGAGGGCAGGAGCCAGGCACATCAAGGCAGTGCCTTAACGTTCTGGTCCACTGCCATTTTCAATCCATACCGCCCTAGGTTGGTTGGCATGTGGCCCAGGAGCAGGGCTGGAGTCACACCAAGCACCAAATAGCATAGCAAAGAGAGCAGGGGGAGGAATTGCACCACCACAGACACCAAGCTGTGTGGTGCAGTGAACATGCTGAAGTGACGGGATGCCATCCAGAGTGACCTTGACAGGCTTGAGAGATAAGCCTGTGCAAACCTCATGAAGTTCAACAAGGCCAAGTGCAAGGTCCTGTACATGGGTCAGGGGCAATCCCAAGCACACATACAGGCTGGACAATGAGTGGATTGAGAGCAGCCCTGGAGACAAGGACTTGAGGGTATTAGTGAATGGAAAACTGACTATGAGCCAAAAATGTGCACTCGCAACCCAGACAGCCAACCATATCCTGGGCTGCATCAAGAGAAGTGTGACCACCAGGTCAAGGGAGGTGATTCTCCCCCTCTACTCCGCTCTCGTGAGACCCCACCTGCAGTGCTGTGTCCAGCTCTGGGGACCCCAACATGAGAAGGACATGGACCTGCTCAAGTGGGTCCAGAGGAGGCATTGAAGATGATCAGGGGACTGGAGCACCTCCCTGATGAGGACAGGCTGAGAGAGTTGGGGTTGTTCAGCCTAGAGAAGAGAAAGCTCTGGAGAGACCTTATAGCGGCCTTCCAGTATCTAAAGGGGGCCTACAGGAAAGCGGGGAGGGACTCTTTATCAGGGACTGTAGTGACAGGATGAGGGGTAACGGTGTTAAAGAGGGTACATTTAGATTAGATATAAGGAAAAAATTCTTCCCTGTGAGGGTGGTGAGGCACTGGAACAGGTTGCCTGGAGAAGTTGTGGCTGCCCCGTCCCTGGAAGTTTTCAAGGCCAGGTTGGATGGGGCTTTGGGCAACCTGATCTAGTGGAATGTGTCCGTGCCCATGGCAGAAGTTGTTGGTACTAGATGATCTTTAAGGTTCCTTCTGACCCAAACCATTCTATGATTCTATGATTCTTTACACCCTCTCATCTCATCTGGTATGAATACACACCAATAAGATTCCTACCCCTAGCCTTCTCTCCTCCAGGATAAAATACCCCAGTGCTCTCAGCCTCTGCTCTATGTTTTTGTTTTCAGAAGCTTATTTCTACTAAAATTCAACAACTGTGATAGATATTTCCATCTGAGGTGCTTTTCTCAAGTAAAATAATTATTTGAACCTATCATTAAATACATGACCTTGTTTTCTGGCTCAAAACCCTGGCAGTGATAGGATGCCTCTAATGTCTGATTTTATTCAGTTGCAATTCTTATATTTGTCCTCCTGGCAAATCCTGTATTATAGGCTATATGACTCTGAGAAACATTTTCCTCATGGGCAACTATTCCCAGTAATTTAGACAGACTATCCCAGAATGCCCACATATAGCTGGGATTGATATGTAGTTGAAGTATTATGTATTTGAGACAGTTATAGTAAATACATAGACTTTCCAAAGTAACCATTAAACTCTCACTTTACTAATAGACAAGTACACATCACCAGGCTGACCAAATCTGAAGAAGTTTTTTGATTCTTCTGTTTTCCCAGGGTTCTAGATCTTGGGCAACATCCTCAGGGCAATCAGGACTCCACTTTCCTACATTACTTAGACTTTTTCTTCTTGCTTAGAAGGAAGAGTCCTTTAAAATCAGTCCGTTCTGTCTTTTCATGATTGTTTGCATGGTTCACTCATAAAGTGATTTTTTTTGTGTGTGTGGTAAAGCTATATAATTATGCCACACAAGAATAATAGTCTCCATTGTTTTGGAGGAATAGAGAAGTCAGTGATTTTGATTATAGACCTTAGATATTAAATGAAAGCAGCCAATTACACCTTGCTGGATAGTAAGTTCTTGTATTCTAGAGTCCTTATAGCTCATAGATTTTTTTTTAATACCTGTCAGGTATAAATCTTATTGACAAACAAATTACAAAAACATATTCCTCAAAAAGTGGTAGCTTGTGCATTTGCAGACTGCATCATAAGGACTGTGGTGGGTTGACCTTGGCTGGATGCCAGGTGCCTATTAAGGTGCTCTATCACTCCCTCTCCTCAGCTAGACAGGGAAGAGAAAATATAATAAAAATCTCATGGGATGAAATAAGGGCAGGGAGAGATCACTCACTGATTACCATCATGGTCAAACCAGACTTGGCTTGGGGAAATTAATTTAATTTATTGTCAATCAAATCAGAGTAGGGTAATGAGAAATAAACTCAAATCTTAAAACACCCTCCCCCCACTCCCTTCTTTGTGGGCTCAGCTTCACTCCTGAATTCTCTACCTCCTCTGCTTGAGTGGAGCAGAGGGATGGGGAATGCGCATTGTGGTCAGTTCATCAGATGTTGTCTCTGATGCTCCTTCCTCCTCACACTCTTCCCCTGCTCCAGCGTGGGGTCCCTCCCATGGGAGACAGTCCTCCACGAGCTTCTTCAGTGTGGGTCCTTCTCACAGGCTGCAGTCCTTCAGGAACAGACTGCTCCAGCATGGGTCCCCCACAGGTCACAAGTCCTGCCAGAAAACCTGCTCCAGCGTGGGCTCCTCTCTTCATGGGGTCACAGGTCCTGCCAGGAGCCTGCTCCAGCGTGGGCTTCCCACAGGGTCACAGCCTCCTTCAGGGCACATCCACCTGCTCCAGCGTGGGGTCCTCCCTGGGCTGCAGGTGGAGATCTGCTCCACTGTGGACATCCATGGACTGAGGGGGCACAGCCTGCCTCACCATGGTCTTCATCACAGGCTGCAGGGGAATTTCTGCTCCGGTGCCTGGAGCACCTCCTCCCCCTCCTTCTTCACTGACCTTGGTGTCTGCAGAATTGTTTCTCTCATGTATTCTCACTTCTCTCTCCCAGCTGCTGTTGTGCAGCACTTTTTTTCCCTTCTTAAATATGTTATCACAGAAGTGCTATCACCATCGCTGATGGACTTGGCCTTGGCCAGCGGTGGGTCCATCTTGGAGCCAGCTGGCATTGGCTCTGTCGGTCATGGGGGAAGCTTCTAGGAGCTTCTCACAGAAGCCACCCCTGTAGCCCCCCCCTATCAAAACCTTCATGCAAACCAAATACACAAATATATTTTGATACTTTGATAATTTTAATATCAATTTATTTATTTAGATCTCATACATCTCTTGTGGTTTCACTGGGAATTAGGTTAAGAAGGACCGGGATTCCTCAGTCCTGGAAGTCACTACAGGTAATGATCTCTCCCCATGGTGTATCATGCAACAGTTATTCAATGTTTCCCTTTGCCATGCAGATAGCAGCTGCTTCTGGCCCTACTCAGTCTGTTTGGGCAAATGCAAAAGAATGCTTATTTAATATGTGCCTCAGATCTCTGATTTCATTAGTATAAAAGCTTCTTTTGAATTTTTTGTATTTTGAAAAGTGTTTTTGTAATACTAAATTTAATCGCTTTTATGGTGGAAAAAGCATATAATAATGAATTATAAACTTAATGAACTAAAGTTATAAACTGATGAACAGTGGAACTATGGAGATTTAATTCAGTTTTAGACAGCTAAAGACTGATTGAAGCAGATGAAATTGGCGTTTTTTGCTATACTACTTTGGCCTGTCTTTACAAGTGAGATGTAATCTTGAGACTTTGTTTTGCTTCCAAAAAGTATCATCATTGAGCTAATTGAAAATTAAATAGTACCTATTGTTACTTTCTCTTTTGAGACTCTAAATTCTTCTCTCGTTCAAAACAAGTCACTTGGCTCCTACAGAGCGAAAATTGCTTCATTTTTTGAAGTTAATCAGATTTACCTTAAAATAGTCCCAAATATTATTTAATAACAATAACATATAGCCAATCCTATTGCTATTTCATTTTTATATCTAGTCATGAGATTGTGTGAGTTACCAAAAAAACCCAACCAAAAAAGCCCCAAGCAATCCACACCAAGAGAAAAAAAAAACCAAACAGAAGAACCCCTGAAAGAAGCAGCACGCACTGTTGAATAGTGGAACTCAGCAGCCCCATGCACCCAGATGCAGCCAGAAACTCTAGTGCTGTATTCCCAGCAGGTAGACACACAGAGAGCACAGGTATACACCATACTTGGATGATATTCTATTCACATCTGGCCACACCAACTAACACTGACAGACACACTCTGTACTCATATGAATACAGACAGCACCAATGGCCTCATCCTGTTTCTCTTCTCTGGCTCTCCTCTCTGGTATGGAGATCTGTTAGTGGCAAATAAATACATGGACTATGTGGGTCCCCCCATCAGCTGGGCTGAGACACTCAGTCTTCCCTATAGCTGCCCCTGGATCCGTCTCACCAGCTGTTGGCACCAGGGCATGAGGCCCTGAGGCTGCAGTCCCACTGCAGTTGCTGGTACTCAGACCTACATGTGAACACACACAGACACACACACACAAGTGGGTCTCAGTGAACCCCCAGGCCTGATGGTCTTCCCAGCAGTTGGCTGGGTCTTTCTGACCCCTCCAGTAGCCACCTTCTCCAGGTGCCTCACCCTCTGAGACACACACGCTCTCCCGCCCCCATCCCAGGCTACTTCACCTCTTCACCAAGCCTGGATCTTTGGGAGCTTTCACATGCTCATTTGTGCACCCACACTCACTCAAGGTGCTGCACCACAGACACACAGCCCTCCAGCCCATGGTCTGACTCCAGGTGCTGCGCTCAGGCCCCCATAAACACACATGAACAGAAAATAGAGTGCCTCACACAGGAAAAGTTTCCTCTCCATTACTTCTATATTTTTGCATATCTATTCCTCCACAAACTCCCTGAATTCATAATTTTCCCTGATGTTGCTTCCTCCCATAAATACTCCATAATTAGCCTCTGCAATCCAAAAATGCTCTTCTCCTGTACCCCACGATGAGCTCCATACTCCTGGGCCAGGACCCCGTCAGTCTGTGAGGTGGCTGGAGAGCTCCTGGTGTGGGGTGGCCCCCAGCCCCTGAGACAACCCTGGGGAGGCTCAGGTAGAAGTTGTGTCTCTACATTGGATTTTGTGGTTTCCTCGCTTGCCCAGGACCCTCTGGCTTTTTCTGGGCTTGTGGAGATGGACCTGTGATGGGCTGAGGGCACCTGTGATGGTCCTGGGAGGAGCCAGGGCAAGGTGGTATTTGTCTCTCCCATCTCCCATCATCTCCCTGTGCTCCTTTGTGTGCACAGGTGAGCTTCTTATTGCCTAACCTAACATGTCTAGCAATGTCACTGGCTTTTCAAAGGCAAGTCGATATGGGAGCCAGCACTGCACACCTCTTTAAGCAACAACAGGATAAGAGACTTTGTTTTCCTTTTCCTATTAAGAATTCAGATTATCAGACTTTTTCTACAGTTAGCATACACATACTTTAATTATTCTTTTCAACTCATATCAAATTTACATCATATTTATTATTATGTAATCACAGCTACATTATTGCTGCAACTTGTCCTTTTCCCTTCAGCTAAAACCAATACTAGCAAACAGCCAATTTAATTATTTTCTTTGTTTGTTTTTTGAACAGACAAACAGAATTATTGTAATTTAATTCATTAAAATATTGGAACTATCAGTTCGATTTAAAACTATGCATAGTTCATTTGTTCAGCAAATTTTTCAAATCTTTCTAAATTGCATTTTTGAAGTACTTAGTGCCCCAAATTTTAACATATTGAAGAAAACAAGCTCATGAAAATAAAAAATGAAAGCAGTGTATTAGAATTCTACACTTGAATGCATTAACTAACTATAGTTTTAAAATGCTTGGTAAGCTGAATGTATAAGTAAAACAATGCAGTATAAAAGGTATACCTAACTGATGGTTGTTTGGATTTCCCCTTGATTCATATTTATTGTCCCATCTTCCATCAGGCCAGACTAGAAGGTTAAAGAAAATTTTTAAATTTTAAAAATGAACAGGTATAGAGTGAAGGATTTGGGGTTTTTTCCCCTTTCTTTTTTCCCCTCATTACTTTCTTTTTATTTTTGATCTTTCGATGTTAATTTCATCAATAAAAATAGTTATGCCTGAACTTCCCAGTCAATCTGTGGAATTTTTTTTATACTTTCACAGTTTCTAGACAGAAGAAGACCTGGTTTAAATGGCCCTGAAAACCACCAGAACAAATTACAGTGCAGTGACATTCTTTGCCTTGTCTGCTTCATGTCTGCCATATCAGCAACGTTGGTCTCATGAAAATCAACACTCCTAGTGGATATAATTGGACTCAGTTCTTGTTCTGCCTTGTTCTGTGATGGCATTGCCATAGGGGAAAAGATGTTACATTCACTCAGTTGTGAACTTTTTTTTTCAACCCTCTGCCCTTGCCTAAGCTGATATACAAAGACTCTGCATATATTCGGTGCAAGTTGTAGAGTATATGATTTGTCTTACATCAGTGCTTCATAAATGCATAAATTCCCCAGACGTGAAGTAGCATTAAGAGTCTCACTATGAGATGAAAACCTAGCGCTTCCCAGCAACATAATTCACCAATATACACAGAATGACTCAAAAGGTGTGATAATGAATCCTCTCCTTTTGCATATTTACATCACATTTACCATGCTTGTTTAGCTTTCACTTATTTCCAGAACAATAGAAGAAGGTTTTTTTTAGTATCTTTGGGTTTCATTTTAAGAGAAATAATCACAATATTTTTTTCTATGCTAACTAAAACTAATCTTTTATTTCAAAATTCCTAGAAAGAGAATAAAATAAGAAAGATTCCAAAGCGCAATTTGATTAATGGGTGTGTTTCACTTTTACAGTAAGAATCAGATCTCTGTTGTAGAGTGTTACAAATTAAGTATGCTATTTTTGGCAAGTTAACAGAGAGTTTCAAGGAAGTATTAGGTATTTTGATCATTATGTACCAGAAGTTACCTATCTGCTGTGTTTGACTACCGTGAATAATTCAGTATTTAACAAACAGATAATCCTGAAGTCAAACAATGAGTATAATAGAGGCTGCTGAAATAAATGTGTACTAATGGAAAACTGTGAGTGCAATAATGTAAAATCAACTGTTAGGTAAAGTAGTTCTTTCAGTGAATTTTTGTAATTCAGTGACTCTGCATATAAGTGCAGTTTGTCCTTCCTATGCATTCTTTAAAACCTTAAAAATGGTGTTTGAAATAAGTGAAAAGGATTTGTGATACTTCCTTGATGCATGGTACTTTTAGTCAGTGGTTTCAATTATAATTGTCACTTATAAGTTTAGAAAAAAAAATAATAAAAGCAATTGATAAAATCAAAAAGCTAGAAGAAACTCTTATATTCTAACTCTTAAGTGATGCCGAATATAATTTCCCATTGAACAGTACTGAGACAATAATTTGTGTTCTGTTAAATTTTATTATCAAGAAAGTAATCCAGTCTTGATATGAAAACATCAACAAATAGATAATCCTTCATCTCCCTTGACCGTTCTTTTGTGTGGTTAACAAGACCACTGTTAAATATGCAGTCCTATCTTCTCAGTTGTATTAGTCTGGTTTGATGATTCTGTGTCCAGTAGTGGTGTGTTGTTTTCCCTCAAAAGAGTAAAAAGGTCTTCTGTTAACCTTATAATTCCCCTTTTAGAAGCACCAAGTCGTGTCTCAGTCTCCTAGATAAACTAAGGAGCTTGGGCTCTTTAAATCTCTCATTGTATGTAATTTTCACCAGTTACTGCATTTTTATTGTGAGTTGGTGCTATTTGAAAATTCCAGTGACCACTTATGTGATTTTAGCTATCTTAAAATATTGACTAACTAGTACTGGTCTACAGCTAAAACTAAATATAACTTTTTTTCCCATGTGTTTATTTTTTTCCTACTGCTATTTTTTCTAAACCAAAAAAATCATGAACACTTAGGAAATTAATTAGCTAAGTCATGTTAAACAATATGACGTACCTTAGGGACATAAAGAATTTTCTTAACTGTATTAGTGAGCCTGTCATGGTTGCTGTAGGTAGGCTATGCTTGTTCATTTGACTTTTCTCTTGTTTTTTGTTCTTTCACATTGTGTGTTTCTTCCTCGCTTTCATACCGTAATTACAGATTTCCCAAAATCCTATCAGTACAGTCACTGTACTATCGGAAAGTCATTTGAGTCTTTTATTTTGACTTTTTTAGATTTGATTAAGAGTGTATTAAACTTTTTTTTCCCCAGAACTTTTGTTTAGTATAATTGATTTACATTTCAAGGACACTTAGTCAGCTATGTGGTAAAATCTGTTCAAGTCTACAATGAGATAAGTTCTCAGAGAATGTTTGTTTGTGAAGTAGGAAGGACTAAATCTTTCTTCTATTAGAAGTAAGATTCTTTTGGACTAAGTTTCATATGTGACTGTTGACTGTGAATAGCTCCCTTTCTGGGAATTCACTTAAACGATCCTTTTCCAGTCTGATTTTTCAGACTGTCTCAAAACTTCAGTTCGCTAATGTATCTTACATTGGCACCTGAGAAAAAAAACCTACCCAACACCATTAATCACTGGTCTGTATTTTCTCTTTTCTAAATTTAGGTTGTTTGATCAAAAAGGAGAATTTTAATCCAATGAAAACCGTAATAATGAAATCAATATTTGATGTCTTCCCATGCATTGAATTTATATTTAGCCTCTCTGGAAAAAAGCTTTAATTTTTTTGAATAGATACTTTTTTCTCTGTACTAAAATTATTATATCATTTATTAGCTTAATATTAGTCTATATCATGTGATAAGGAAAGAGCAGGAGAAAACATTCAGACTGTTTCCTTGTGAATGTGCCATGTATATCCTCTAAGAGCTAGCTGCTTAAAATAGCTGCTCCTGTAATATCTCTAAAATTAATAATCAAAGTAATTTGGTTTATGTATTGAATTCAGCATATCCTTAAGATAAAACTGTCTCTGTTTCTCTCAGTTTTAGACCCTTCAAGCTTTTTTTTTTTTTTTACAGTGTTTGACATCATTAGAAATAATCTTTGAATTTGTTGTTAAAACTGCCATCTCATAAAGGCAACATGCATTCCTAAGAGAGATGGAATATCTTGTCTGTTTTGGTGTTACAAAATACTTATTTTTCTCAAAAATTAAAGCAAATCCCAAAAGTTGATTTAGAGTGACAAAAAGAAAATATATGTATCTAAAAAAGCTACACTTACCAAGAGTACAGAAGAATTGGACCCTAGGATATAGCTCTGTCTTCAAGACTCCCAGTCCAAAGTTTAGGTACAATTTGTCAGTGCCAGCAGACTGAGATGTTTGACAAAGACTCAGATTACATACAGATTTTTCTTAACACAAGGGCATTTTATTAAAAAGTCTTGCTACTAAGTCACCATATAGGAACATATTATTATGAACCCTTGATTCCTGAGCATTTTCAGAAGAAACAAGAAAAAGCTCATTAAGGCTGGTAGCTTTTACTTAGTTCTAATCACGTTGCTACAGGTAATACTTCTTTCTTGAGTGTCTGGTAAAGTTTCCATGTTGCTAAGAAGGCTCAGGCATACCTGCTTCATGTCAGCACTAAGCAGATGCCGATCTAGTAACAGCCATTCATTCTTCAGCTCTTGTTTGGCATGGTTTTATCCTCCCTAGAACTATTCAAAATACTGTATTTGTGGTTGAAAAGAAGTGTATCATCTTCGTACACATTTTTATACATGTCACTGTTTTCCCCCAAACTACCTGCAAAATGAAAGATTAAATTTAAATTACATGTTGAAATACCTCCAAAGCAAGGAACATTCCCCCAAAGGAACATTCCCTCAGAGTTAGTAGCTACTCTTTGTCAAGAATCGCGTTACACCCACTCAATGCCAGGTCTTCCACAGTCCTTGTTCGAAGGGATTACTGTCCCAAGGCTACCCAGGGCTAACTTCTAAGACAGTTGTTTTCCATGCTGTTCTGATGTAATGAAACTGATGCATCTTCAGTGCACTTCATATTTTCCAATGCAAAAATATGGATTTGGAAAATGTTGAAGAAACTGTAGGTTTCACTAATCTCTAAACCAGCTAGTACTAATATAGAGGGAACAGCAGAATGCAGACCTAAGAATTTAAAATAACAGTATATGCATGACTGATTGAGATACACAAATTATATGGAGTGATGGAGATATGCCAGTTTCAGGGAAACATGCACATCATCAAGGAAACTATGTGCAATCACAAAATCACTTGAAACTATTATTTTATATTTGGCACAGAGTGAAATCATTTGCATAGTCAGTTTTTGCATGGGAAGAAATCAGAGACATCAAATACTGGGCTGTCAGTATTACCACACTTGCAGTTTCTCCATTATCTACCATGCAAGGGAAGAGTCCATTCAAGTTCAGCTGTGTGATGGATAACAGTCAAATGATCAGTGTAGGAAAGAGCTGTGTTTTAGAGATGTTTTCAGTCCAAACTACACATTTAATTTCTCTACAAAACATGAAAAGACAGTCAAATACTGACTTCAGAATAGGGTTTTCTGATGAGTATTTTGATCATCCCACTGAGAGGCACTATGGATATGTTAATGGAGAAGAACCATATATCAGCTTTTGACGCTATATTAGAAAGACTATAGTTGGAGTGGCATTCAAACAAAGAACTGAGTGGATCTCATGATTTTTTAGAGACAATCCCTACATACTGCTACTCCTCAGTGTGTTCTGTGATAGTGTATATTCATAGTGCAAACTGTGTTGATACTGTTTTCCAGAACTATGGAGGACATTCGCAGGCATTGAAGACTTGATGCCTGCTGAACTTGTTTTATTATGATATATCATATATTGATAGCACAAAGGAGCTAAGGCAAGGGGCCAGCTAAGAGACATGCAGAAGGTTAATGGAAAACAAATGGTTGTGCTTCTTTTTAAACTTGCAGATTCTCTGTCAGCTTATACACATAGAATGAGAAAGATCTGTTTAAAAATCTATTGTGACACCAATTTATCTTGGGGCTGTGCCATTTGTTCACTAGTACTGCATGCAGAGATCTCCAGCACAGGGAGCAGGTGGAAGGTCTGATAATGACAGGCAGTACTTTGCTGGATTGATGGAACAAGGAAGCCAAGTGATCATGAACCTACAGCTTTTACAGATAGCCATATAGTAGAAACATCTATGCCTGCTGTGAAGCTCTCTGGAGTTATAATACTGATTAGTTGGGAAGATTTTGAAAGCTGTTAGTGAGAGAAACACTGGGATAGTGTATTAGACAGAATGCTTTTCAGGCAGTGAATACAGAAACAGCAGAGGGTTGGATTATTCCAGTGAGTTGGTTTAAAATAGAGATCCTATGTAAAATTGCGATGCTTCTGTAAAAGTTAAGAAGTAGGTTGCTAAGAAGCAAAGCTTGCAAGGATCCTCCTAGGTTATTTGGCCTGGGGCCTTGTTTTATCAAAGAATGTTATAGAATTCCCTTCATAAACTAAAGTGAATGGTAAGATTGAGAATGTTTTTTCTTTTTCTCATAAATACTAAACTTTTAGAAAGAATTCATGGTGTGATAGGCCATAGTGAAGCAGAAGAAAACCTAGAGATAGCTAACGATCTATTTACTTCTCCCACATGACTTATAGTGATAAGAAAGAAATGTTTTATCTATAAGCAGAATCCAGAGAGAATACTGACTGATGCTGCCAAATGTGGAATTGTAGATCATTTCTTCCTGAGCCAAAAAATGGTAGTACTTCCATAATTGTGTCATGGAGGAGAACCCAGAAAGACTGAGGCACTAGGGCAAAACAAACAGGGCACTCGATTGGAATCTGTAATCTGATTTAAAAAAAATACTTTGCTTCAGAACAGGAGTACTCAACTGAAACAAATCAGAGCAATGAAACTAAAGCAAAAGAAAATGGGTGAATTCTGCACTGTACTGAGATAAATTTGCTAATTCCCTTCAAGAATTATCCTGTGAATGTTATTGCAAATATATCACTTTCTTATTGAACTCTGCAAAATATGTAAATCTAAGTGTCAGTCTTTGTAATAGATATTTCTGTTCCACTCTTTCTGAACATACAGAAAATATTAAATTTTTTCCTGTACTGTAGCAAAACTAGATAACTGTTCAAATACATTCCTTATAGTGACACTGGGTTTAAGACTAGACAGGAGAGGCCCTGCTTGTGATCACCAGGTACTGGACAATATGCTGTTCCTCTTCACCTTCAAATATCTGTTCTTGGGAAAAATCTGCAGTGAAAGGCAGCCAAGAGCTGAACTCAGCAGAGTAGCAACAGAAGCAGCTTGAGGAAGTACCAGCAGATGATGTCAGAATATTTTATCTTTGAGTGTTAGCCAGTATTTAAGACCTTGCAGGTTATTTCATGTAGGAAGACAAACTGACAGGATACTTATGTATCTGGGTAATGCGGGAAAAAAATGTTATGTCATCCAAGATGTACATGAGGACTGTTACAAAGAATGTGCTAAGTACAAAACAACAAGTATTAGCTTTCTTGTTACGGAATCACATATGAGTATTCTCAAGGTATAACTATTTTAGATCTAAAGAGGGTAAATTAAATCAAGCATAATACTATGTTAACTGAGCTGTGCTTCTAGCATCTTACCTGGCTTTGATATGACTTGTGTACTGCACACCATTTACCTTTTTGCACACATTCAGTTAAATATAAGTGTAATCAATTGATTTCATATGCTAGAAATCCTAGAAAACTCAGAAAGTTCTTAGCCACTTACTGTTTCTCAGCCAAAGAACTTCTGGTTATTGGTTACTATTATGAAATAATAGAAAATATGTTTAAAAAGGATCTTGATAAGTTAACCCTATATCAAAGAGGAGGCAAGTATATTTGAGTGTTGTTTTCAGACCTTAACTTAACATGTTCTTTAAAACTTTTAATGGCTAAGATTCCACAGCTTCTCTGGGTAATTTCTTCCAGGGCTTCATCACTCTTACTGTTAAAAAGCTTTTTTTTTGTGTAACCAAAGTTTCCCTTGCTACAGATAAAGACTGTAAGTTCTTGTTCTAACCCTAGTGGAACTGCAGAAGTTATCTTTCCTCTTTGCAGTTCCCTTTTTATGTTTAAACTGTATAATAACTCCTCAAATTATTTCTCAGTTATGCGCTACAAATGGACAATTAGTTGTGCCTCATACCATCTTCACTTTCAGTTCACTTTTCCATGTTTTTCTTCTTACTAATTTCTGTCCTGTTTCCCCTAAGGAAAAGTACACAACCGGGGAATAAAACTTCAAATTCTTGGTGCCAAAGACTACCTGCTACCTTGCATTTGTACACCTTTTGGCTAATTCATGATTAGTCAAGCAATACTAAAAAAACCCCACCTTTCACTTGAAATTCATAGCCACCCTGAAAATATATGACAAATAGATATAGACTTTTAATATTGTAATACAGCTAATTTGAAATTAACCTTCAGCCACAAATTACAAGTTCTCTACAAAACCTTGCATATCAGATAGGAGGAACCCAATTTAAGCCAAATCAAACCAAAAACTATTTAAAAAAAAAAAAAAGCTTCACTGTGGGAGAAGCTGGGTCTGAAAGGTGACTACCTTCATATTGTCTGTGTAATTATTAGTTAATTACTATTTAATTACTAGCAGGGAATGAAAAGAAGTTCTTCATGGAAGTTGACAATCTAAGTGTCTTTTACCTTTTTTAGATAAATTTCTTTGGATAATTTGAGGTTGTTTTTTTTTTTTTTTCCAGTTAGTTTTACATTTGAGTGGTAATGTATGGATGTGTAGGCAGTACATGTAGCAGTTTATAATAATTGTCTTTAAACCATTTTTTAATTTTTTTAGCTTTAGGTGGTTTTTAAATCTTTATTTAGTATTTACTTTGAGTTAGTATGTACGATGATGGAAGGAAAGACAAACGTATTAGAAAATTTTCCCTTGTAGTCCCAGCAGGCAACATTCTCTGAGAAAAACTCGCTCCTACATCTTAGAGGACACAGAGCTGCCAGCACTCTCTAGGGCCTCTCTCAGTGTATTTTCAAATATCATTTCAAATATGAATTATTTGCTCCATAGAATACAAGAATCTAATAACTCACAGTAAGAAGTATTTCATATTATATTAATAGAATTCACAGAAAAATGGATTTCTTCGCTTGAAATTATACTTGAAGAACTTGTATATGTTAAAAAATTTTTGTTAAACTGTAAGTTACTCTTGTTTATTATCAGTGGTTCATTCAAGTGCACCTTACAGTGTCAGGGAAAAATTGCAAATACCTTGAATTTTCTTGAGAATTCTGACAATGCTTTGTATAGATTTCAGATAGACTGTCACTGTTTCCAGGGTTTTTCAAGGTGCATGTAGAGTTTGTTTTTTTTTTAAAAAAAAAAATGTCTGTCTTGTCTTATCTTCTTAAAATCAAACAAAAAACCCAGATGAACCATCTTTGCTCCAAAATGTTGTATAATGCTAATGCTTAAACCATGTAATTAAATGGACTCATGAAAAATTAAAATGAAAGTCATCAGAGATCAAGATTTAAATTACTGAGTTTACTTTTGGAAAGACATTCGTTCTGCCAGGGTTAAAAAATTGTATATAGCTGTTTTGGTTAATAGTCATAAATTGTTTGGGTACTGCTTCCAGAACTGCTTATATACACAAAGCTTGATTTGCTATTACTCTGTGCTTTGCACAGTTATTTGCACCTGTGAAACATATATATTTAAAGAATATACATGTGCAGAGAATATCTCAAAGACTATCTGCTTTGTGCTTTTATTTAGTCATGTGTAATTGTTAAAAACAATGTTAAAAACTATCATGAAAAAGCAAACCTTCAGATTTCATTTTCTTGAGCAATTTGGAGTATACCTGGGGTTGGAAGGGCAGTTTTCAAAGAACCATTCTGAGAAACAAAACTGTGGAAAATAAAAATAATTTAAAAACATTTATTGTTGTATGAATTGTAAGAAACTGTCTGTCCTGTAATGAGCTGCTGTGCATAATATGCTCTTACAATAGTAACAGCAGTAGAGCAATTCTTTTGTGAGTCAGTCTCTCTTAGAAATGAACATACGCAAAATAAAATTGAGAAAATTTTCCTTTTCAATTAAAGAGGTAGGAATGTAGAGAAGGTATAGTAGACTGAAGTGCTTCATGGCTCCAGAAAATGAAGCTGATATTACCAATGACTGTTTTCACTTTCAAAAACAACAAATTCAAGAGTCTTAACATTTTTAAGGTGCACCTAAGGTGCATTTCTAAACATTCACACTGGAAATGTATGACTTTTACAAACATTTTTATTTCCATTTCTCTGAGATGAAGAAGAAAAAGATGACTATGCATATTTGGGTATGATTTAACCTTAGTGAAAATACGCTGATTAATAGACTTAAAGTCATAAGACATCACAGTTCATTGTGAACATGAGCAAGGCTCCTCTAAATCTTCTCCCTAATGATAAAAGTTCATCGAGTTCTATAAATCCCATTGTAGTAAAGGACTCTCTGAAACTGTATATAGAAAAAAAATGTAAATTTCTCCTCTTTTTGCGGTACTTCTGATCTACCATTATATAGCTGATTAAAAAAGGAAAAAATGAAATGTCATTAAGTCAACTCCTTGCAATATATTAATTTTAAAAGACCAAATATTCAATGAGTATTCTTTGAACTAAGATAACATTAGAGAGCTTACAATATGCTATATAGTAAATTGTTTAAAAAAAACTCAAACCATTAAATTATAGGTGATTTTAGATAACAATAAGTTTTCATAATAAATTTGGACCAGGCATAGAAACACTGTGTGGAAAAGATCTATCCCACCAGATATATACAGGTATAACTGAAATCAGAATCTGACAACCATAACCAAATAATTTCAGTGAGGCTCAAATAACTCAAAATGTGTTAGAAATGTTAGAACAAAACTATAAACTTACTGAATGATAAACAAAATCTTAACACTACTTCTGTTCTAATTAAATAATCTAAAAAAGCTAATATGAAATCTAATATTTATGTGAATTTTATTTGAATACATAACTCTGATGTTTCAAGCAAGACATAAAAATTGGAACAGAAACACCAAGTCTACATGAGATTGTCTGACTATCCAGGCCGATAGCTTGCAGAAGTGCGAAGCTGTGCTGAGAGGTTAGCACTACCATGGTGAGCACATGGTGTACTGAAGTGTCTTGCAGCATGAAAGTTCAGCCCCAAGACTTCTCCAGCTGAGACAGTTTCAAACTGTAAGCAATAGTCGTGTTCTGTAGGAAGTCCTGAAGCTTCTGCCCAGAAATATAGTACTCCTCAAGACCACAAACAGCTGTCTTGTCTACCAGAACAGGAAAAAAACTTCCAAAAGGTCATCTTCCATGTACAATAGAGGCATATTTACTGTGATTATAACAATGTCTAAAAGTATCATAGTACAGATCATAGTCTGCTAAAGTAGTGTGAAGAGGAAGAAGATTCAGCCCTTTGTACCAAAGAGATAAGATTTACCTTCTGAATGAACTTCAGCCTCTTTCTTCTACTCACAAAGATAGACTTAGAGAAGTCATGAGCATTCATAAAGGGATCTGTCTAACCCCATGCCTGCTTCCATTCATGGTCTGAAGCATATTTGAAGACATCTTGGATCCACACTTGCCTGTGCCTTTTGGCAAAAAATTTCACATCTACTAGTTCCTGTATGAAAAAAACCTCTTCTTTTTATTGTTTTGAAGCCTTACTCTTGTTAACTCCACTTGTTCGCCCTTGTCTTTTTGTTACCTAGTCATGAAAGGTCTTTTTGAAGTTCTCCAGACTGCAGTCTGTATACGGAACTTCTTACTGAAATATATCTGAGCTTAGTTATTTGTGAACATTTTGCTTAAACTCATTGATTATCTGAACTTTTTCAACAACATTAGATCTTTCTTACCCGAAGATATACAAACATTTTAAATATTTAATGTTCTGTTTATTTTCATCTCTTCATTTAACCGACACAGACAATTTACCAGTTATATTTTATACTTCAAATGCCTTAGGCAAGGGAAATGCATAGGAGAATTAGCTTTCTACCTTTTCAATGGCAGAATGACAGCAGGTCTCAAATGTATGAAACCACTTTTATTCAGATAAAGATATTGATTATTAATATTATTTTAAAATAATCTAGTAAGATTTTTAAAATATCGCATACTAATTTTTGGAAGTACTTTTTCATGAACAACAAATCTAAATGCAATATATGTCTATAATATATACATAAAACCACACAGAAATTTACCTGACCAAAGGTAATAGTTGTCTAATATCCTCAAAAGACACAGGGACTATGTTCTAATGTCTCATTGATGCTTTTGTTTTGTTACCCTCCTGATTGTTACCACAGTTGAAATTTTACTCATTGGTTCATCCTGAGCAACCAGCTGTAGGTGGCCCTGCTTGAACAAGGGAGTTGAACGAGAGGTGTCTTTACAACTTTAACCATTCTGTGATTCTATGATTCCGATCCTTTCTTAAAACTATATTTCTGCTAAATTGTCAAAATCTTTTCTGCAAGGTAATTGTGCTTGGGGTAAAATATATTTTCTTCACACAGGTTCAAATATATTAGAAAGTAAGAGCTTCATAGAAATCAGAATAGGTTTGAATGGACATTTACAACTTGAAAAATTTGCTTTAACTTTCATGATCCATTCAAATAATGCCAGGCATATATTTTTTTCATGGATGATTTTAATTTAGCTATAGCAAGATGTTAAGGAATATTACCAGTGCTTTTCAGAAGGCTGCTAAGATTGTCTTGGACTTCCAGTGCTCAGCTCTGCCCTCCTCCCCGAATGAGTATCTCATCTCCAAAATAGTCTTAAAGTTATGATTAACAGAAAAGATCAAGTGAATTAATTCAGTTACCTTAGCTGAATGTTTTAAGTGAAGACAGCAGAAAGCTATGCAAATTTTTAAAAAGCAATCACTTAAAAGGTGGAAAATGCTGTTCATATCTGACATTATTAACATAAAGCCGTTCCGCTTTGTGTGCTATTAAATGGCAAATCATCTTTGAAATCAGGAGAACCTTTTTAATAAAAAAGCAATTAGGAAGTAGAAAAGAAGTATCTCAGAAAAGGTATTCAAATGGGATTTAAATTGTTATAAAAAGTACAATTTAGAGTATTTGTTTTATGTTGCAGAAGGGGTTGAACTGATTCACTCAAACCACAGTGTTCAGTGGTCTCTATTTCTCTTTCAGAGGTTGAACATTTTGTATTTTAAAGACTACACTTGCTTAATTCTTTTTAAAAATGGAAGAAAATACTTTGCAGGCCACATGCAAAAACTTACGCATACAAGTATAATAGAGGCAGAAGTTGTGTATTTATGTCTCAAACTATCCCTTTTAACCTCATGAATCCCTGTGTCTCACAGGTACCCACATTTGGCTGTTAAGCTCTCCAGACATAAAAGCTCATGTCACCTAATGTTACTGTCTAAAATGTGGGGATCTAGCTTGAGCAAGTGGTGTATGTTTCTGCTATATTTTATGGAGAGGAAAAGGCATCTCCAGAGGATGATTCATTGTGCCTGTCTTACAAGGGGATGAATTGCCCTCCTTGAGGTAGCTATTTCTCTTCATAAAGCATACATTTTAGATGACTGATCTTAAGTATTGTGAATCCCCTATCTAATGTTCTTTCAGAGAGATACAGAATGTTTTTTTCTTGACAACTGAAAAAACTCCAAGGATGGAAATTGCAGGACCTTTTCAATGCTTGACTGTCCTAATAATGAAAAAGTTTCTCATATATCAAATCAGAACCTCTCTTTCAATTTATGTCCACTGTATTTCAAATAAAGCTGATGAGTATAATTTTTCCCCATTCCCAAGAAGCATACTTCAAGTATGTCTAACAAATACGTTCAAGAGTGACCTCCCACAAGGAATTTGAGTGATGATTGCCACTTTCACTCTAAAACAGGGTCACAGAACAAAGAGTATAGTTCTTTTCTCTGTCCTCTGTATAACTCCTCAATGGTTTTACCACTCATCTATGAATGTAAGCAGTGTGGGTTTTGAGTTCTCCAAGAACTGCTTGCATGTTTTACATGACAAAGATATTAATAAATTTTGAAATTCGTGCTGGCAGAGGGATCGCAACTCCAGACAATATCCCAAATATTCATTAAAAGAGTTGTGCTGTTCATTTCCCATTAAATATGGAATAATTTTAACAGCCTGGTTACGCAGCTTAAAAAAAACAGAACGTAAGATGGCACTTGTTGGAAAATTTAGTACCAAAGCATAGAAACTAATCCTAAGAAAACCATATCCACGAGGTTTACCCTTCCAGAAGCCCTTGGGGATATTAACCTTATTGTCTGCCTTGATATCTCTGAATAATGTGTTCCTGTCTTAGAAGAAAACACCACACTGGTATCAAATCCATTTCATCCCATGCAGCTACAATTGTGTTTCAATCATCTTTCATCATTTGAACACCTGTTTTCCAGGTCTAGACATAAATGTCTGCACTTGCAACGTACATAGCACAAAAGGTTCTTTCTGCAGTACTTGCCTAATTTCAGCACTTAAGAAAAGGCTGCTTCACTCTGAGGTTGCAAAAGCAGCAAAAGTCCAATATAGAAACAAATACTGTGAAATCACAATTTTTAATGCAATATTTAAAGACTTAAAGGCATGTTAACTTTCTGTTCCTACCACTTTGAAATATGTGCATACAGATCAGTATATAGTGTAGTAATCATAAAATTTATCCCATATATTGACAAAAAGTATAATGGATGATCTCTGTTATTTATTTGTATATTTATTTAGTATGAGTACAAATTACTGCCATTTTAAAAATGTTTGAGTTGATTTTTTGTTTCTGTTTGTATCTAGGATAAATGGCTGCATTTTAAGATTATTAACCACTGCAAACTCTTAGGAAAAAAAAAAAATGAATCAGGAAAGGATTATGGCTTTTTGTATTTTTTTGTTACTGACATGTATCATGATGTTATTAACATTCTGATACACTAGTATCAGTCACTAGCTATTTTGCTATTGATATTGTTTTTTGCACAATAGTTTTGAATTATCAAAGGATGTTTCACAGTTATTTTCTACATCTGATTTTATTTTCAATTGATCAAGTTTTTCCCAAGCCACAGAACTAAATAATTTCCTGTGAATGTGTCCTATATTTTTACCCTTTTCTCCTACCGTTGCAGTTAAATTCTACCCCATGTGTTCCTTAATGTATATTAACTGCACTAGTTTCTTCTCATGTCTCTTCCTACTTTGCTCCTGATCCCTCCTATGGTGCCCTAACTACTTAGTAGGGATAGGCTGGGAGTTTAACAGCCATTCAGCTGGATAAACAGAGAAAACAGATATTAAACCTCTGATACATCTGTTCTCTCTCACAAAACTTTGTCCCTTTGAGAGCTCTTACTCTCTTTCTAATTCAGTTGAAATTGCTCTGTATATTCAAAAGGGGTTAGGTGAGCCAAAGAATGTAACATACTGTGATCCTATAACCTTAATCGTCTTAGGAAACTGAACTGAAAACATGTCTACTACTGAAGAGTGAATCAAATAAAAGCAGATGTGAATACCGCATTTAAAGCTTGTGGTCCTCAGATATGTGTAGGTAATGTAGTCTACATTTTATGTAAGAAGTAGTTTAAAAATGTTTAAGATTTTTCCATATGCAGTGTCGAACATAGGAAACTCATACATGTAATTAGGACAAGTTTTTCTTTTCTTTGACCCTAAGGAAACTTGAATTCAAAATACTGCAAATCCTGATAATGCCTGTTTGAAAAGGACATCCTCTAAAACATGATAAATGGTTGTATTTTTGTAAAAATATATTTCAAGTATCTAGAAACTGCAGTTATTTCAATCTGTTTGTAGGATTCCTGTGTAGCTGTGTGTTGTTGTAATGTATGATTTGGCTGCTATATGTCTTTTCTATAAAGTTTAATAATCAGTTATCTTCTGGTTTGCTTGTTTTCTCAGTGAAAAAAGCAATTGAACTGAAATCAAGAGGAGTCAAGATGTTGCCCAGCAAAGACAGTAACCACAAAAATTCTGTCTGTAAGTTGTTTATACCATTATCTTTAGTGACTGCATATATCTTCTGGAGTCCTATTAAATATACAAATAAAAGAGAGAGGTGTTGGGAACCTATGGTCATAAAATAGTTATTATGCTTTCAATTGTCACTGAATTAGAACTCCACTGGTAATACTGAGGGTATACAAAGCAGAATATGGTGTTGTAATGTCTGAAAAATATGGGTATGTAGAAAAAAATTTATATATCAAGATATTTTTATATATCAGGATATTAAGAATTCAGAGATGCAAGGCGAGTTAGCAAATCCAAGAACAGTGCAATATAGACTTTATCAATGCAGTACTGGGGGCAGTGAAGGTATCTTAGCATTTTCTGGATCCAAGTTTTTGCTTTCTGATCTTTTTTCTTCCCCTCAGTTAATATCACAGCTCTAATTCTTCCCCTTCCTTGCCACATTATGTCCTGGTAACTGCCGCTTTCCAGTCCTGTGATATAGCACAGCAGGGCTTAAGAACTGCTGTAATTCCCAAGTTCCCAGGAAGATGAAGATCTCCATTAGTCAGGCCAGTCTTGAAACAAGAAAAATAAGGTAATTTTATATTTTGGAAAACAGAGAGTCCCTTAGCCCAGAAAAAGCCAGAGAGTAAGCCAGTGTTCACCCATAACTCATTAAAAGTGCTTGTATAATGACCAAGATGTATTTGAATAAATTAATTCTTCATGTAATAACACTGAACTCAACCAAGTGAAACCCAGGTATGTTTGCCTTATTGTATGCTATTCCGCAAGTACAGAGAGAATGAGTGTCTTGAAGGCTAATATCTAGAGGATATGATCTGATCTCTGTGTTTCTGCAGTGCATTGTTGAAGGCAAAGTGAGTGTTTCAGTGTGCTCATGGGAACAAAAGAGGCATGACAATTTTTTGCTTTAAATGTTGCACATTGATGGTGTGGCACCCGTAAGGAACTTTTTATGCAAGGTGTAGCAGAAAAAGTTGATCCATCTCTTTGGAGTTTGTATCTGATTGGGTGATTATTTCATTATTTATAAGGTACTTCTGGGATCTGTGCGATCTCTACTTACACTCTCAGAGCACATGCTGTCAGACACCACATTTAATTGCAGAAAATGGAAGTAAGGCTATGGAAGAAATTATTATAAGCAGTCTGCTGTTTACTTCAAATGTAATTTTTTCTGTTTTTTTTTTCTTTGTGTTTTGACTTGTGAAGCTTTATTATCACATCTGACTTTTCAACATAACTCTAAGAACCAATTTTTATAATTATTACTTTCACATATATGAAGCTTATAAAAATGATAAGATTAAAATACAAACAGTTGGATTCAAATGTATTTTGCTGTTCTTTCTGATGTAAGCCTTTAGTATTTAACCATTGTTCTTGCTAGTAATTATGCAGATGGAAAAAGTAAATGGGAATTCAACTTCAGAGAACTGATAAGAATGGATATTGACATTTGATGCCAATTAGCAAATCTCTTAAAAAGTAAATTAAAGACTAATACGTCTCCTCATTTTTGTGCGTTAGATCTTTTTAATATTCTCTCTATATAAAGCAAAAATCTTACTTTCGCATTTTGGTTTATGGACAGTGGATAGAATGCTAATACCAGCACGGCAAAGGCTGTGAGAGCATGCCGTGCAAACCCCAAGATCTGCAGATTTCTCACAGCTCTTCCTCCCAAGCACAACCTGAGAGCAGCTGCAGAAAGCATTTCACACTGGCACAACTCTGTTAGGATTTAGGCAGAAAACATTACCAATGTACTGATAATTCCTTGTGGAATGCAGAACAGTATTTCAGCTGTGTACAGTCATATCTCTCTCGTCTCCTCCTGGACCTGCCTGGATTCCTGCATGCTTTCTTTCAACTGCTCTGCCATCCTTTATAAAGAGTCAGGTAGCAAAGCATGGCTTTGGGATACAGATGCCTTGGTAGATTTACTATGGGAAAAAAATCATTATATATTGTGTCACTCCTGAGGGAAAGAACAGGTTTTGCTTTTTTTTTTTTTTTCTTCTTCTTCTTCAGTACACCTGAAGGAAACATATCAAGTTAGTTGGTTGCCAGAGTACTCCTGCCAGCTAGTACCCTTTAGCAGTGGGCCAGATGCAGTTGAATCATGATTAATTTATGCAAGGAAATGGGAAAATAGTGGGAAACTAATTGAACTAAAATATTGTCCTGGTTCATCAAAACTTTGCATTTGGCAAAGTTTTGGAACAGTAAACTGGAAGAAAGTAAATGGACAGGCAGTTGTGAATGATTACTTTTTCACACTTGGTCCTCATTAGTGCTTGAGCTGCCACAAACGCTGGCCAAATCCAATGCTAAGCATATTTCCCTTTGGGTCATCTGAAGCTGATCTCTCAGAGGAGCAAGGAGAGAGTTTTAGTTTATGAATCTGTGTAGGGGAAGCAAATCCAATTACATCTGGTTTGGTGTCCATCTGTTTAGTTGCAGGCTCTGCCTACTCACTTTTGTTCCTTTTCTTAGTCATTCTGATACATATGGTATATTCCCAAAGGAAGTTGCTTGATCCATATTGGTATTGTCGCTCACTCTCATTTGAACATAGAATAAGCCTTTAGGCTCTGTGTCCCTAATGGTTGTTACCTTTTTCTAAAACTACTATGGATATAGTTTGCACTGTAACTGATTAGATAAAAATATAGTTTTGATTGCTGGCTTTTGTATGAATATGTTTTCATGGCAGCATTCCTGCCCAGAAATTCTGTCAGAGGGTGATTATTACTTCTAAACATCTGCGCATTACCTCCATAGTAGAGAGATGGTACAGGGAGCATCTTGTACATCCAGGAGAAGGAGAGCCCTAATAAAGTGAGCCATGATGACAGATCATCATTAAGCAGCCACAGTCCTTATAAAAGGCTCATTTTCTAGGCAAGTAGGAGGCCCTTGTAGTTCATCTTTTCAAGTCTAGCCTCTGATATATACCAAGCAGTTACTGCTGGTCATTCAACGTGCAAGGGGTAATGAGTGAGTACAGCTCTTGAACTCTTCAGGACACCAGTTTACATAATATTGTGAAGGCAGGGCCATAATTGCAGACTTGCTACTTGTCACCTCTGTGAATCTTTGGCCCCTGTGCGGCCCACAGCAGCCCCTTTGGGCAGAGCAGATTTAGAAGAGCAGACAGCCCTAGCAGACCCTAATGCCTCTAATGTCCCCAGCCCTAGTGCCTGCGGTTGCAGGGCAGCCTCCCACTTCCAGGCCTTCCAACCAGCAGCAGGACAGAGCACAGCAATGCAGCAAGCTCACAGTAAATGCCAAGGAAGTTCAGTGAGGTGAGAGCCATCATATAAGGTGAAAAATGGAAATGCTTATAAGGTTTATGTGTTGCATGCAAATCTGCCAGTGCAATATACTAGGAGGGGAAGGCAGCAGCAAGAATGGAGTGTCTGGGAGAGCTGATTTCCTGAGCTTGCTCTTGTCAAAATGCAGTGTGGATAATGGCTCAAGCCACATGACACAGAAAACTGCAGGGAACATCTACATTCTGGAATAGCAACAAAGACGAACAGACGAGGTCTGAGTGATTCTTTAAAAAATATGACATTCATACTGCACCATGTTAACAGTTCATAGCAATCACTGAATATTGAGTGACTTAACCTTACTTTGCAAAGTGTTTAGTGTGTGAACCACCATGCTTTACAAAGTGAGAGATCTGTAGGTATTCACTGAGTAAAAAATTCTTAAACTTCACTACAGCAATTTCAGGCTTCTGTAGTATTATGTGAAAATTTATTTCAGAATACCAGAAAAACACATGTTAAATGGTTTGAAGAGCATGATTTTATCATGAGTAAGATTAATACTTCATCTGAAAGCTTTGCTAGAGTTTATCTAAACAGTTCTTCTCCCTGAAGGTGATAAAAAGAACTATTTTAAGAGAATTATTTTGCCATGTAGAGCCAAAGAACAAATGAGTTTACTGACTAAGTATTGATTGGTTGCAGCACATTAGGGCGAATTAATGGCACATGCTGTTGAAACTAAAGTGATTAATACCAAAACAAGATTACATTGCCAATTCTGTGTAAGAAAGAAAGAATGTTAGCAGTCATTATTTATTTTGTTATTGGATAACTGACAAAAATGGCTTAGTACATTAGAGTGTAAAGTTAAAAATATATTCATGGCAAAATTTTAAGATAGAATTTTGTTGCTTACCAATATATTCCTCGTGTTTTAAATAAATTGGCAATTTCATCTTCTTCACATATGGCTACTGGTAAATTTATTTTCACAGAAACATGATGACTAGTAAAAGTTTTGCTCTTCAGTTAATGAAAGAGTATTTCCCTACGAAGAACAATATTGGACTATATCGTTACACTTAATAGCCCAATATTCTGACTGGTTTGTTCTTATTCCTTAATAAAGAACAATTTATTTAAGAACTTTTATATTTTCAAAAGAGCAATTATTAAAAATCAATTGCAAACCAATGTGCAATCAACAAACTGATATGACAACCACCAAAGGTCATCTCAAGTTACAGTTATAAAAGATAAAACTATTGCTGATTGCTACCTTTTTGTAATGAAACTTAATAGCTTGTCATGATATAAAAATAAATTTCTTATTATTATGTTTAATACTTATGTTCTTCATTGTTTCCCCAAAATTTAATTTAATTTAATTAATTTTAATTAAATAAATTAATTATTTTTCATATTATTTTGCAAATTATTTTAGGAAGGATGAAAAACTGTGTAATAATTCCATATTATTATTTTTTAAATGCACGTATAACGGAAAAATTTCCACTAAAATTTCTAAACTTTTTTTTGGTGCTTGTATTGTATTGAATCTTCACAGGTAGAAACTCATTTCTTACTGAATTTGAATTTTCACAGGCTATCACGTGCTGTGTTGGGGTCAAATCAATCAAGAAATACTGTTAAATATTGATTGTTCTGACAGTTTTTAGTCTCAAATTTAAAACAAACAAAAAAAAGCTATCTCGCTCTTTAAAGTTATACTTTGATCTTAGAGAAGTTTAAACTAATCAAATGTACCATCTAATGCTATATCCTTCATTAATTTAAGAAACTTTGCATTGATGATGGGATTGATCACCAATAAACATGATGTGAAATAAAGTAATTATAGGTGGTTGTGTATCAAAAGATCCTTTGTGCTTTGGATCTTGTGTGCTTCAGAGCTCTTAATATGCAGTCTGGTTTTCGCTGTAAATATTTTAAATATTACATGAAACTGTATTTTTTTTTTTTAAATAAATTAACTAAATATGAACACTAAGATAAATATAGACTGAATATAGAAAGTAAAAAAAAATATTATCCTCCTGGAAAGTAGATTTTGTCCACTGAAATTCCTCAGGTCTGTGCCCCTTCAAGCAAGCACAAATTTAAAAGCACTGAAGAAATAAATGTAACATAAATCTCTCTCCTTGATTGGTATCACTGTTAGCTAAAAAAAGTAAGGCAAATGTAGAAATATCGGCAGCTTTCAGGCATGCTTTAGTTCAGGGGCACACAGTAGTGTTTGTAAAGTTTTTGAACAAGACTTTGGAGGGTTGTTTGCCCTGTTCTGACACACAGGTGATCAGTTTGCTGTTGCTTCTGAAAAAAAACCCAAAAGAACAAGTAAAGAAGGACAGCATATCAAGAGAAATATTTTACTAATTTTTTGGGAGCAAAACACAACAGCATTGCATTTTATAGTATTATATGTTTTGTGTCCTTTAAAAAGAAAAATTTCTAATTGCGCATTTTAGGATTTCCTTTTACAAATACCAGTGTTTTAAAAACTTCTACTTCCTTGGCTCTTCATAAAGCATTGCAATGCAAGGGTGAAAAGTGACAGGATTCATCTGTAGATCTGTTCTGACCTTTGTGGAGCATCTATTCAGCATCTTCTGTGTTTAGTGGCAGATATACCCCTTCTCACATAATGAAAACAGAGACCTTTGCCTAAAACTTCACCAAGAAAAGGATTTGAAATACCTACATATAAGATTGAGATTTCTCAGAGGAAGCCAAACCGGAAGACTGTTGTGTGCTAAGATCAGTATGGAGGTGCCTCTTTCCCATTAGTTTCTATAGGAATTCTCTCTGAAGATCTGTGTTCTCAGTGGAAGTTACTCTGTGCTTGTATGTTGTATTGTATTACATTAACATACAGGCACTGAAAGGGTTCTCATTTGTAAGTGCCAATCAGAAACTTCCGAAATGCCTACACAGTATCAAAAACTCTCCAGCCTTTTCAGTCATGAAAGCTGTTTTTCATTCTTTCAAATCCCGCAGCTTGAAAAGGAAAGCATTTTCAAGTTTGCATTTATATTATGCATCTTTGCAAATGAAAGGATTGTTTATCTTGCTGATGTATTAATTACAAGGTTAGGAAACACAAGGCTTAAATAACTCAGATTTTGTGGACGTAGCATGTCTGCAAATACCCAATTTTATTTCATAAAACCTTTTTACAGAAATATTGAACATATGCTAATGTTCAGTTAAAAATAAAGACAAAAGAAGGAAGTAATACTTAAAACACTGACACTTTTATACAATAGGTTAAGGGATGGATCCTGGAGTCTTTAATACCAAAGGTATACATACATATACATACACAATTGTAGATAAATACATAACACATAGTATTCCATTACACCATTTGTAATTGTCTAATTACATTGTCTAATAAGAGATTAATGACTCTATTTCCCCTTTTACTGAGTATTATAGGATCAAACTGGGCACTAGGAAAAAGTAACTGCAGCATTAACCTCTAACAGTTTTATAAAACTTTAATAAAACAGGAGGAATAATTACCCTGATATACTTTGTCCTATCACAGAATGTAATAATATAGAGTTGCCCAAGTGTTAAAGAATTAAGAATCTTCAGAGAAGATGAGTATCCCTATGCAATGGAATTCTACTGTGCTATTTTACTAGATTGTATAAATTGCTTCATAAATCAAGTTAGTAAATTATACTTGGTGTTTCTAAATAAGCCTTCATCACGGCAGGAGTTTAAATATCTTTTAAAATAGTATGCAAAAACCTTGCTGTGAAGAGAACTACTGCCTAAATATATTTGTGTAGAAAAGCATCACTTGTAGCTACAAGCAAAACAAGGTGCTTCATCAATTATTTAATACATCATTTGCATATATAATTTGTAAAATAACCAGAAGAAAGCATCTATTAAAATATGTAAAACAAGATGTAATCTGATTGAATTATGGATGGTTAAAATGAATTGTTATCCAGCTAGGAAGCTGAAACTGCCATTAAATAATTTTCATATACAATTATAGAACATTACTGATTGTCCAAAGTGAGTGTTCATACTGTAGGCTAAATTGACATTGAATTCTGTTATTTTCAAAGTCAAAGACTTAAGAATAAGCAACTGGCTTTTAGCAATTACCATTCTGTATAAATTAACTATTCATACAAAATTTAAATATAAACCTTAATACTTTTATATAGCTTCGTTGGCTTAATCCTGTGCACAGCTCTGTTAAAAATATAGATGTGGGCAGTAAATAGGTTGGCAAAATGTCTCTGTAGATTCAAATAATGTATGTAAATTATGAAGGCATTCAGAACTTGTGGGTGGGTGAATTCAGATTTCTGGAATACAAAAAACATTAAACTAATTTTAATTAAAGAAAGAAGTATGACACTGGTCTATGCAGTGAGGGTGTGCTGCAGAATATAGATACCCTCACTGTCAAGTCCTTTGGAAGAGTCAGAGACTTCCCACCTCCTGCAAGGAGATTTCCACTTTCCACAGAGTCTAATATTGCAGTTTTAAAAGTTTAACACTAGCTGCATAGTTCATGCATGTTGAGCAGGTATTCAGATCCTGGTTTTCTAAATCCATGTTGTGGGATAATATCTTCAGACTCTGATAGAAGGTCTTGGACTATTTTTCTTCTTCAGAGTTTGTTCTTTACATTGTGAAACACTTTGGAAAATAATTTCAACTGTGTTGGCATAATATCTCACTCTCAGTTGTTACCCTGACACACTGGAACCTATCTGTTCCTGCAGATCTTCTGAGCACTACTGCCAAGTTCCAGTGTCAGATATGTTTGGAACAAAGGAGTTTTGTTAGCTGACAGCTAATTTATCAGCTTCAGACCAGTTTGAGTCGACTATTCCTTCTTCACTTGGAAAAAGTAAAAAAATTACACAATGCTTGAACAATGTATCAATTTCCTCAATAATGTGCATTGAAATTGAAATATCTTTAGGACAGGACCAAAAAACCCAAGAAGGAACTAAAATGGATATAAATACATTGGGTTACATTTGGAAAAAAAAGACTAGTTACTGATTTAGGGGGTGGGGATTATTCAACATGATATGTCCTTCCACTGAAATTCATAGAACAGCTTGTTCTTTAAAAAACAAAAAATGGTTACTCAACTACATCATTCTGAAAACATAAACAGAAAGAATAATCTAGAAAAATCCCAGAATACCTAGCTAAATTTTCTGTTAAATGTCAGCAAAACTTGAAAAAGAAGGGACTGTAAGTGTGATGCTCTGGCTTGTATGTATGCTTCTATCATACAAGCCGTTTCAACTCAGGTAAGAGTGACAAGATCACTTTGTCATATATCAAAGTGATGTAAGTTTTAATACACATGATGGTGATCAAAAATGTTTCTTTCTGAAAAGTTTTAACCTAACAGGAAATAACTATATCTCAAAGTCCATATTGTTCTGCTAATACAACCATTTATTTGATTTCTGTCACCTCACTGTCACAATTTTTTCTGCTTCAGGCTCCTATCATGAAAGAACTTCTTCTGCATAAGCAAAAGATATGTGTGAAAAATGTATGCATATCTTCCCTAGTTTAATGCTTTTGAACTGAACTCTGATGCTCAATATCTCTGCTAGAGGAGCTATAAAGTCAGTGAATTATCAAATTAACAAGAGCAAACCAGTATGGTTTCACTAAGCTGATATTTCATGTGGCATATATTGTTTTATTCAGGATGCTACTTTTTATTGCCATATCAGCTTTTCCTTCATGTTTTTGAAGTCACATGGGAAACCTGGTTTGTACTGAGAAGCCATGTTTCTTTCTTAATTCTACCAGGCCTTATTTTCAGAGGTCTGAAAATACATCTGCAGTACAGAATAGCAGAGTCTAAATTAAACTCCTTTGTCATAAATGACAATCACTTATGTTAAGATTAAAAATCTAGCATGAAATAATACCACCTGCTTGGATATTACTCTATTGTATTATGGAATAGATTAAAATTTGAATCCACAGTTTAGTGTATGAAGATTCAAAAGCACTTAAGCACGTAATGTAATTCTTTTATTCATTTCTTTGCTGGTTTTCAGTTAAATTAATCATAGTCATTTCTGATCCAGTACTGAAGCAGAAGTTCTAATGTGTAAGATTCTCATGACAGAGGATAAGACTTTTTGGAGAGGCAGAACTTGTATCCCACATGACTATTATTATAAAAACAGAACATGCCCCGAATTTCATTCAGGTTTGCTATAAAATAATTTTTCTGGTTTTCAGTGTTTCACTTCTTATTCTCCCATTGCTCCTTGTCTTATTGTAGTTATTGCATCTTAATGGATTTGTGACCAAAACAATGTCGATAATACACAAGAGTTGTGACTATCGCTGAGCAGTGTTTACACAGTGTCCAGGCTTTTTCTTTTTCACATTCTGCCCCCCAACACCGAGTAGAGTAGGGGTGGGCAAGACTTCAGGAGGGGACACAGCTGGGACAGCTGACCCAAATTGACCCAAACGATGTTCCATGCGATATAACGTCAGGTTTGGAAATGAAAACGATGGGTAGTCTTTCCAAGATAGCCATTGCTAGTAGGCTGGCTCGGCAGTGGTTTGCTGGGTGGGAGGTAGCAAGCAGTGGGAGGTACTTTGGAGGTAGCGAGTGATGCCTTTGCATCACTTGCTGTGGGTTTTTTTTTTCCTCTTTTTTTTCCCCCTTTCAACTGTTAAACTGTCTTTTTCTCAACCCACAAATTTTTAATTAATTTTTGCTCTTCCAATAGTCTCCCCTATCCCACTGGAAGTGGTGAAGTGAGTGAGGGGCTGATGGGTGCTTAGTTGCTGGCAGGGGTCAACCCACTACGTTGTAGAAACACTTCACTAACCATAACCTAATTCCTTTACCAAATGAGTCTCTTCTGAATCTCTTTGCTCCTTCCATGATAGAGCACCATTATCATTATCATGCCATATTTTCCCCCCTTTATGTCTTTACATAGTCATTTATCAGTTCCAGACTCTGCCTAGAGTCCCTTCATCACCTTTTTCCCTCATTTCTCCCATCTGCTCTTCTCTCTTCTTCCCTCATTTATTTTCTCATTTCTTCTCTCATTCACAATTATTGACCTTTCTACATGCTGTTTGCCATTGTTCTCCTTCACTATCTCAGTGTCTTTCTTGTCATACCAATTTTTTTCTCTGCACTGGTACTTTCAAGCTTTCTGACAGTTGCCTTTAAATCCAGCTCTTGTTCCCTCTGAGATTTGTTCCCTCCATTTGAATGAGGCAACTGGCTTATCCTCTCAGGAAGGCCTGGTGGAAGAACAGTAAGTGGTTGTGAAGGAAAGATCAGTTCTCAGTTCAGTACCCAACATTGGATGTTCATTGGTATCTGGAATTGGAGAGTTCTACATGGATAGCACACTTCAAAGTCTCTTAGGTATTGTTAAATTTGACATTATTTGGAATGTACTTGCTTAAACCTGTTTCTGTCAGTCCCCTTGAAATACTGTTTCCCAAAGGCCTCCCATTCAGCTATTTTTAGTAGAAGTTGAAAGAGCAAAATGTACATCCTTGACACAAAGGTCACAGACAACAAATACAAGTTTCAAAGTATGGCAGTCCTAATATATTCCGTGGAAGAGGTCATCTTCATTTTTTTTAGTGTGGAGAACTGAATTTTTCTCATGACTCTACCAAAAGTGAATGAGAGGTATAAACAATAATAATTTCAATTTAATAACATTTAAACAAGAATAATCCAAGGCAGACACCTGAAAAAGAAAATTTAAGCCCCAACAGCCTTTGTTTGATAAAGGTACACACAGGTGAAAGAAGAATTTAAAAAAAAAAAGCTGAGCAACTTTAAAACAGTTGAAAACATTAGCCCTGCCTATAATAATTACCTGTTCTTTGTTCTTTTTTTGCCATCCATTGAAGTCCCTTCCCTAAAATTTATAATTAGACATTAGTACTTCAGGCTTTAGAGAAGTATTATACAACCTCACTGATGAACTGCTTAAATATTCAGGGTAAGTATCACAGGCTTTTATCAAATAAAGGCATGAGAAGTCAGAATTCACTTTTAGGGGAAACTGATAAAGCATATATATAGAACATAAGGAATAAAGAAAAGACTGCATATTTTCTTGGATGACTTCCATTAGAATATAACAAAAGTAAAGTAAAGAAGTGTGAACTAACAGTGTATTGGCACAAGATAGTTTAATGCAGTCAGAAGTTTGGGAAGTTCACTGGAGTTCAAGAGAGCAGACTTTGGCCTCTTCAGGATCTGCTTGGAAGTGTAGCATAGCATAGAGCCCTGGAGAGAAGAGGGTCCCAAGAAACCAGGTTAATATTCAAGGATCACCTCCTCCAAGCTCAGGAGCAATGCATCCCAACAAAGAGGAAGTCAGGTAAGAACGCCTGGAGGCCTGCATGGATGAACAAGGAGCTCCTGGACAAAATGAAGCATAAAAAGGAAGCCTACAGAGGGTGGAAGCAAGGACACATAGCCTAGGAGGAGTACAGAGAAACTGTCCAGGTAACCAGGGATCAGGATAGGAAGGACAAGACTTAGTCACCCAGGATATGAAGAAGGCTGAGGTGCTGAATGACTTTTATTGCCTCATTCTTCACTGGCAAGTGCTCCAGCCACCCACCCAAGATACAAAAGGCAAAGGTGGGGACTGGGAGAATAAAGAGCTACCCACTGTAGAAGAGGATTGGATTCGAGACCATCTAAAGAACCTGAAGGTGCACAAGTCCATGGGACCTGATGACATGCATCTGTGGGTCCTGAGGGAACATGCAGATGAAGTGGCTAAGCTACTAGCCATCATATATCAGAAGTTGTGGCAGTCCAGTGAAATTCCCACTGACTGGAAAAGGGGAAACCTAACTTCCATTTTTAAAAAAGGAAAAAAGGAAGACCCAGAAAACTACAGGCCAGTCAGTCTCACCTCAGTGACTGGCAAGATCATGTAGTGGATGGTTCTAGAAAATATGCTAGGGCACATGGAAAATAAGGAGCTGATTGGTGACACTGGTCATGGCTTCACTAAGGGCAAATTGTGCTTGACAAATTTGGCGGCCTTCTACGACAGGATTATAGTGTTGGTCGGTAAGGGAAGAGCAACGGACATCATCTACATGTGCATTTGACACTGTCCCACATGATATCCTTTTCTCTAAATTGGAGGGACATGCATGGATTTGATGGATGGACCACTCGATGGATAAGGAATTGGCTGGATTGTCACACTCAAAAAGTTGCAGTCAATGGCTCAATGTCAAAGTGAAGAGCAGTGATGAATGGCATTCCTCAGGGCTCAGTGTTGGGGCCAGTGATGTTTAACATCTTTGTCGGTGACAAGGACAGTGTGATGGAGTGCACTCTCAACAAGTTTCCTGATGACACCAAGCTGTGTGGTGCGGTCGACACGCTGGAGAGAAGGGATGCCATCCAGAGGGACCTTGACAAGCTTGAGACATGGGCCCGTGCAAACCTCATGAAGTTCAACAAGGCCAAGTGCAAGGTCTTGCACATGGGTCATGGCAATCCCAAGCACAAATACAGGCCCTGGACGATGAGTGGATTGAGAGCAGCCCTGGAGAGAAGGACTTGGGGGTATTAGTGAATGGAAAACTGACTATGAGCCAACAATGTGCGCTCACAGCCCAGAAAGCCAACCATATCCTGGCCTGCATCAAGAGAATTTTGGCCAGCAGGTTGAGGGAGGAAATTCTCCCCCTCTACTCTGCTCTCGTGAGACCCCACCTGTAGTCCTGTGTTCAGCTCTGGGGCCCCCAACATAAGAAGGACATGGACCTGCTCGAGGAGGAGGTCTGGAGGAGGGCCACAAAGATGATCAGGGGGCTGGAACACCTCCCTGATGAGGACAGGCTGAGAGAGTTAGGGTTGTTCAGCCTGGAGAAGAGAAGGCTCTGGGAAACCTTATAGTGGCCTTCCAGTACTGAAAGTAGGCCTACAGAAAAGATGGGGAGGGACTCTTTATCAGGGACTATAGTGACAGGATGAGGAGTAACAGTTTTAAACTGAAAGAAGGTAGATTTAGGTTAGATAAAAGGAAGAAATTCTTCCCTGTGAGGGACACTGGAACAGGTTGCCCAGAGAAGGTGTGGCCACCCCCTCCCTGGAAGTTTTGAAGGCCAGGTTGGATGGGGTTTTGGGCAACCTGGTCTAGTGGAAGGTGTCCCTGCCTATGGCAGGGGGGTTGAAACTAGATGATCTCCAAGGTCTCTTCCAACTCAAACCATTCTATGATTTCCAAAGATCCCTGGCTGGTTCATTCCAGTTTTTATTGTAAACTATGCAGCAACCAAGTGAAGGGCACCACTTGGGTCCTAATATCACAGGAGGAAAAACTTGCCTCACAGTCTTCTGGATATGATAAAAATGGTTGATGGCACATAAGCTCAATTTTACACTTTATGTGATTTTATCCCTACTTGAGGAATTTACCTATGATATCCTCTGCATATGGTACAGGGGTGACTTGTGAGTTATCAAAATTCTTGCTAAGCTATTGACTTTATCAGTTAGGTTAGCCACAATTAGCAACAAGGTAAACACAGAATAGAAATTAATTTAAAAAAAAAAATGGAAAAAGGTAGTCAGTATCTTTATTTCACAGCTTTACATACAACCAGTGTTTACATCACCTCCCCATTTGCATGTAAATGTAAAAGATTTCATATGGATATAACATTCATACATATCATATACAAACATCTCTAGGTCTTAAAAACCTTAATACTCCCTAGGAAAGAGTAATTTCTGTTGTTTCAGTTGGAATGTCAGTGTAAGAGAGCATGGTATTTGTTTTGGCTTCTTTGCTGGTTGTTCCTATAGCTTAATTTCATTAGTGCAAAATCTTTTGTAGGCTCTTTGGTAGATTTTTTTTTTTTTTTAGAAAACACATATTTTGTTGTCAAAAGTTGCCTACAGCCCTGCAATTCTGTTTAGTTGAGTTTTTCTCTCTTTGAGTTTTTGCTGCCTCCTCCTGACTCAGTATGGGAAAAGCACTGGTAAGTTTTCTGAACAGTATGTTTAGCTGGAAGTATCAGAAGGTATACATAAGAGAGAAAGTCTCTCTTGGTAAAGAAATTAATGTGGTAAAAATGTAAAACCAGGAAAACTGATGCTGAATCAGAATAAAGCCGACAAGATTTATTGCATGAAAGTTAGAGAAAAAGAGATGTTAAAGGGACATGACACAGTTTGTTCTATCAGCAAGCTTATTAACACTTCAGGCTTAAAATGCTGTTCTCTACCAACAAATAAAAAGAGCCCATCTGCTACACACCAGGTAACTAAAGCTCATAAAGAAAAATGCTTGGCAAAAGGAGAAGAGACAAATCTGCCCAGTTAGCTGGAATTGGATTATGGTATTGGAATTCTCCAGTACTATAGCATCTATTTTACATTCTATATTAAAGATTATACACATTAACTACAAGTAGACCAGTCTTGTTGTTCAGAGCATTTCTGAAATGACTAATCTGATCTAAAAGTAAAGATTTTAATCCTCTTTCTCAGGACACATTTTAAATGCAAAATAATAACAGCGTGATGATTATAGGTATATTGGAGTGTTGATCTGCTCAAGGGTAGGGAGGCTCTGTAGAGAGACCTGGACAGGCTGGAGCAACGGGCTAAGGCCAACTGTAGGAGTTTCAATAAGGCCAAATGCCGGGTGCTGCACTTGGGCCACAACAACCCCCAGTAGTGCTACAGGCTTGGAGAGGAGTGGCTGGAGAGCTGCCAGTCAGAGAGGGAACTGGGGGTGTTGATTGACAGCCGGCTGAACATGAGCCAGCAGTGTGCCCAGGTGGCCAAGAAGGCCAATGGTATCCTGGCTTGTATCAGAAATAGCGTGGCCAGCAGGGACAGGGAAGGGATCTTACCCCTGTACTCGGCACTGGTGAGGCCGCACCTCGATTACTGTGTTCAGTTTTGGGCCCCTCACTACAAAAAGGACATTGAATTACTCGAGCGTGTCCAGAGAAGGGCAATGAAGCTGGTGAAGGGTCTGGAGCACATGTCGTACGAGGAGTGGCTGAGGGAACTGGGGTTGTTTAGTCTGGAAAAGAGGAGGCTGAGGGGAGACCTCATTGCCCTCTACAACTACCTGAAAGGAGGTTGCAGAGAGCTGGGGATGAGCCTCTTTAACCAAGTAATAAGCGATAGGGAATGGCCTCAAGTTGCGCCAGGGAATGTTTAGACTGGATATTAGAAAGCATTTCTTTACAGAACGGGTTGTTGGGCGTTGGCATGGGCTGCCCAGGGAGGTGGTGGAGTCCCCATCCCTGGAGGTGTTTAAGAGGAGGGCCGACATAGCGCTGAGGGATATGGTGTAGTTGGGATCTGTCAGTGCTAGGTTAACGGTTGGACTAGATGATCTTCAAGGTCCTTTCCAACCTAGATGATTCTGTGATTCTGTAGAAGCACAGCGTCTTCCTCCTCTCACAAAAAGTAGGAACAATATCTCAACAAGTGACATGTTGTTATTGGTAATGCCATATACTTTTAAAACAATTTCATACACCGTTCTCACCAAGATATATTTACATTACATTAAAATAATGGTTTTGGTAAAAATCAAAACTTAGTCCTAATTTTTCATATTGTTGGTAATATGTTCTCCATGTCCATTAGTAATCCTGGGTAATGGTATAGGTAGACCCCCTATGTGTTTAGGGGACAATAGAATTACAAGTTATATTTTCTCTTTCATTTTTCTATTTCATTTTTTGTATAGACAGAATGAAAGGTTTGTTAAGGTAGTCATGTGTTATTATGCAATTTAAACTGTATGTTAAGCAGTTACACTTTATTTTGCTCTCCCTCAACAATCAGATAAAACTTTTATATTTCTCTTGTATGTACAATAGAGGTTATTGGCACATTCACTCTTGTTGAAAGTTCTTTAATAGATAAAATCTCAGCTAGAATTTATGGATGCCACATGAGACCCAGCTGCATTCTACTCCCCCTTGCAGGCAATGCTGCTGTGGGTAATGTGTTCCCCTGGTTTAGCAGAGTAGCAGGATCAGCCTTAATGCTGGTAGAATATCATGAAGTCTCTATAAACAGTAATACACAGAGAATTCTAAGTATAGTTGTTAATATTTAAAAGCTGTACAAATGGCTGTATGCATAGGTTTACCACATGAACTAATATGAATGCCTCTTCATGGACAGAGAAAACCCCAAAATATTTTTTTACGGGAGAGTTAGAGGACAATTCCTTTTCTGCATCTAAGGGTCAATTCTCATAACATCCAAGAGTTAAAGTGCTTATAAGAAATAGCTGGGAAAAAATAGTTATCATAAAAATGATATATTTTCCACTGATACTATTCTAAAATGATGGCTGGTTAAATTTTTATTGCTAAGGCTTTAATTCTGAAAATTAAACCCAGCTAAAATTCAGTCTAAAGCAGAAATACATACATTCATTAGTGAAAGTTACAGAGTGAAGGAAAGAGAGGCCTAGGCTGGGCACTGTTGAGTAGCCCTATCTGTAGCATCGTAATCAGCTCCACTTTGAGTGATATTTTTAAAATAATTATAATATTATAATTATGATATTATAATTATAAATAAAACACATATACATTCTAAAAATCCATTATTAAAGGATCCATTATTGTGGTTTTTTTAAAAAAAGGGGAAAAAAGCCTTGTCAAATTCCATTTCACAGTGTTTTAACTGGAAAAAAAACCTCATAAAAGCTTAGCTATAAAGAGTTGAATGGTTGTATAGCTATTTAGAATTCCCCATAGACAGAGGGCTGCACACCATTACCTGTAACTGCTTAGCTGACAAAAAGTAACAACTTTACATCCAAAAGAAACAGGACGTTTGAGACCTCATGAAACAATATACATTCAATACCAATACAAAATATGTGCCCCTTGCTTCTCACAGTTTATACCTTTGGTGTCAGGAAGCAGAGGAAAGCAGGCTCAGTCCTTCAGTACAGTGGCAGTGGCATCAAAGATTCACAGCATGTTTTCAACAGAGAAAGAAAACAGGTAGAAATGATAATTTAAAGAAAATAGACTGACAGCAATAAGTCTTTTCTTAAATGTATATGTCCACATTCTTCACAAGGTAGAGCACTTCTGCTAATAAAGATGGCAAAAGAGAAGAAAAATATTAATAGAGAGTTTAAGATTAAAAACCAGTATCGTGGTTCATGTACTTATTTTTTGACAGTTCCTTAGCAAAGTCTCTGTTGGTCCTTCTCTTGGAACAGAAAAAGGTTGGTAAATTTGTCATATTACATATACAAAGTCAATTTCTACACCAAAGATCTATTCAGCAGGGGAAAGCAAAGGGAGTGCTATTTTATGACAGATGTGTAATGGATCCTTGTTTTAAACATATAAGGAGTAAAAAACATTATAAAGAAGAGAGGTAAAAATGCCTGATACTAGATTCCTTCCACAGAATTTAAAACAACAAAGATTACTTCAAATCTCTCCTTTTAATGATGTTTATTTTAAAAAGATTAGTTTGCATAATGATATCTTAACTGTGCAGCTCATCAGACTTGCTAAGGCCACTGTGATACTATCTTTGTGTTGTAGAGCCCAAATGATCATACTGATATGTGCTACAGTTTGACTTTTCATCGAACTGAAGTTTCTCATCTATGATTGAACTGTCCTCTGGAATATAGGGTACTACAAGAGCAATACTTTTTTTTTTTTTTTTTTTTTTTTTTTTTTGTGCATAAACCGTTCCAGTTGCTATAAAGATATTCATTTAACAACATTTTGGAGCCAGAGAAAAGGCTTTGGTGCCCTTCCTCCTGGGACAATTTCCTAACCATCAGGCTAGCGGCATTCAGCTCTAATTTTCTGGCTTAATGGTAAGGATTTGAAAGGGTTTTGAAAGAACCCTGTTTCAGAATTGTTACTAGCCTACTAGCTACGGCAGTCAAATAATGAAGGTAGTTACAGATATCTGATTAAGTCAGAGGAAGAAACCAAGTAATTTTTTTTTTTCCTGAATAAGTAGTCCCTCTGTACCAGAACTGAGCAATACTATCTTCTGCTACATATTATGAGTGACAAACAAGCCTATTTAGCTGTTTGTGGTTTAGAATGTATGTGTGTATAATGTCTTTATATTTGCCCTCCAATTTAGCTGAAATGCTAGTTTTGATTCAGAAGTGTGGAGCTGAATTGAGAATGTAGCACTGTGCTTACAGAGCTATAAAGCTTTTGGGTCAAAACTCATGTCCAGCTGACTTGGAGCATTGGCATCATGGAACATGTATCAGCAAAAGACTTTGCCAGACATGCTTTCTCCAGTAATAAGGCAAATTATAAGCACTTTATAATAAGCTCTAGATAACAAAATTAAGGGAAAAATATTTTTTTTTCTTTGAAAAAACCCTACACAAAGTTATTAAGTTTGTCTTGCAAATGTGTCTGGTATAATCCCAGCCTAGCTATTCATGAGACATAGCATTTATTTATGTACTTGTCATTTATTCATTTTCATATTTTTAAACCAACTGCATATTTTACCATGTACATGCATCAAAACAAACCCTAACCCTAAACCTAGAAGAATCAAAGTTAGTTCAAATTTTCCTCACAGTACCTGACTTAAAATTTCTTTTGTAAGAATTCTTCTTCATCCTGTTAAAATGCTCATGCAGGGAGCCCAACAATATAAATACATACATTTACAATGGTTATGCAATGCATTTTTCAGCATCCTCTTGGGATAACTTTGTTATCTTGTTCTGTGTGTTAAAATGCAGTGACAAATATTGGTGGGAAACACAAGCTAACTTTGTGCTGATGAAAGATGACTCATATTATAAAATCCCTGTAACCAACTCTGGAGTGCCCTCCAGGTCATAACACTGCCTGTCAGGGTGAAGATTAAGCTCTGTAACAAACAACTATATGCAACATAAACCTTTCAATGCCTGAGAAATAGAAACTGTTTTTAAATCTCACATATGTGATAAGAGTACATTTCTTGACAAAGATAACTGAAACTTAACATTTTTTTCTACACTCTCTGAACAAGCATAAAATGAAATGGATCCAGAGGTTAATTATGAGTTGTTTTGTGTTTCTTCCTGGCTGTAACCTTGCAAAGGCACTCTATTAGAGTTGCAAGAATATGACACATTCAATTTCATCACATGAATTACTTCAAACTCTTTTGAAGGAGAGGTATGTTTTTCTGCTGAAGTTTGAAATTATTTACTTTTTTGGTGGTTTATAAATATTTTTCCCTTGGTCTCATCTCACACAAAGCCTCACAGGAAAGTGGTTAAAAATACCATTATTAAGATCTGGGTTTTTTCGCTGTCGGATTTAATTTCTTTCTTGGGACAATATTTGCTGGTTTTTGTTTCGTTGGGTTTTTTTCTTCTTTTGTCTGTTCCTGTTATCAGGCTCAGGCAAGATTTTATTCTGCATCTCCCTCCCCTGTTCTGTACGTGTATGACTTTGGGAACAGTCCTCATGCTTCATTTTTGTGTCTCTGTAATGGATGTGTAATGGATTCCTCAATATACCATCTCAGAGATACCTTTTGCATAATAGTCTCTCAATTTCTCTTTCTTTTCCAGCATACTCTAAGGTGGACAGGGGAAAGCTTTGATTGTAAGGTGAAGTGTATGAACTCTACTAGCTAGAATGGTAGTTATTAATCTTATTATAGCTATTGAAAATACTCATTCAGGAATTCCTCATTCTTCAGGATCCATCACTTTTCTTGACAGGCCATATCGGATTGTTCCACTCTGTCATGGTCGGCTTTAAAGCTCCTACATCTAATAAATCTCTAATTGTCTGTGATATCTTTTCATGTCCTCCTGGAACTCTATATTGCTTCATTATGACTAACTTAGTTGCAGCCGGGATCTGCACAGGAGGCATTTTTACTTTACCAACTGTAACAGGTCTGGCACTACTATAGGGTTTAACTCCAAATTGATACCAACCATCAGAAAGATTTAAAGTTAGTCTTTTTGGAATCTCTATACCTTTTATATATCCACAAATGGGGACAATCATGACTGAATATAATAATTTTGGGAGGTTTCTTATTTTCATTTCTATTTGTGTTTGTACAGCTTTAATTTATTTTCCTCCTAAACCTGTAATAATTACAAGTTGTCCTTTAAATTTCTTGTGATTCCAATATATTAAGGAGGCCTCCACTCCAGTGTCAATCAGGGTATTTACCGTTTGCGGGGACTGCTTGTTCTAAACAAAAAATCTTAAGCTCCACATGGGGTCGTCGGTCCTTCTGCACCCACTGCCCTGGAGCTTGACCATTAATTCATTTGTACTGATCATAATATTGATTCACTTCCTTTGCCTCGTGCAAAGGGTACAACTCAGAAAACGGTGCCTAATCGTCTTTCAACCCTGGAAGTGGTGATCCACTTACGGGGGTGGGGGGAGGGGTGTGGGGGGCCTCTGTGGGCAGATGCAGGGTCCCGTTGAGGTTCGAGAAGGGGTGCTGTAGGCTGAGTTGTCCCTGGATTCTTAGTTTTAGAACTCTGCACTCTCTTGCTAGGTTTATTCAGCTCTCTCTGTGTATATATTCACCACAGCTCATTAGTTGGAACACTATCAATTTTATTTTTTCATGAGACATGCCATCTTTTAGCAAAGCCATAAGAATTTCCTTATGAGAAATCCTATTTTCACTGTCTTTAGGTCTGTCTCAAGTATCTCGATTCCCTGCACTCCTTCGGGGGTCCCACTCCCCAAGGTCACCCTGCTGCTCTATTTTTCTATCGCATCAAAAAGGGGATTTCCTATCTCAGTAATCAAAAGAGTTATGATAACATTTTTACAGTAGTACTGCATCTCACACACTCACACACACTCTTAAACAGTTCGATCTTATATTACCACACAAGGAGCTCCCTTACACCATTTACACAAACAACACAATTACACTTATAACCACAAGTACCACTAGGACAATTATGACAAATGACAAATCCAAATTTAACACCATACGAACAATATAGAAGTTCCAAGTCTCAGAGTCAATATCAGTGCCAATGGTCAAATTACACAACAAATCCAGCCCTCTCCTTTTTCTATACTTATATTGTGCTACTCGCACTGTGGCTTTCTCTGCCACTGTCTGATAAGCATCCAACTTATCAGCAAGCAACTTATTCCAACATTACAACAACACTATTTGACTCCATAAATCACATATCTGTCACTCCATCTGGGAGCGCTCCAACAACAGCCTCTCTTTACTCTGGTATTGTTTTCTATATGCAGTTAACAAAATCCATCCTCATTTACTTGAATTTGTAATCTCTTTTCCTTTTCCAATAGGTATCCTTTTCATATAATTTAGAACATCTAATGGTTTGGCTTCTTTCAGCCAGCTCTCCCATTGTTCACACGGTGCTCCGACCTGAGCCGACTCCTGGGCCCACGAACTATAGGGAGGATTTTTCCAACTGGGAGTATCTGGTGGACTTGACAAATTACCTTTGAACTTAAATAATGACATTTTTTGTCGGATCCCACTTCTGACACCAATTTATGTTTTGCTGATTAAGGATACCAATTAAACTCGGACACCAGAGTGAAAAGAGTAGGCGTATTTTACTGGTGATAACCAAGTAATGTAACAACGTAATACAGAAAACATGCAGTAAGAAAAAAAGCAGAATAGTGCACCTAAAGTAACAAACAGGAAAATACAGGATAATGCATCAAATCATTACTACACGAGAGAGAGAGAATAGTAATTAAGAGAAATACATCACCACTTGCATATATTATCATCATCACCCAGATCCGCAGTCGCTGGGGAGCCCCGGTTACAGCGAGGATTTGGAGAGCCTGTCCCGGCAAGTGGGAAATCCTACGCGGTGCGACCACCCATAGGTGAGGCATCCAAAGTCGCTGTGAGCAGGCCCAGCCTTATATACCAGAGATCGACAAGCCAGAATAACTGGCACCTTTGTTTTGAGTGGAAAATTTCTGGTTTCATCCTCCTGTTGGATTCCACTCAAAGCTTGGCCAGGGCTCGGGGGGGAACCAAGGGAGTTTCTAATAAGGCCAAATACTTGGGTTCTCATCCTTGAACAAGGCTGCGAAAGGAAATTTGGATACGTTCTCTCCTCACTACTGATTATATTTTGTCTTTCACTAGTGAGTTTATATATTTTATTAATGACTACATGCTAAGTTAGCAGCTTCAGCTTGGGGCCTGTTGTTCAGGCTGCATTATTTCAAAGCTTTAGCACTTTTTACACCAGCATAAGTGGTTTGTTATAACTTAGTACAATACCTACTAGCACAATGGTTATCAGTTATAAAATATACAGGATTCATCTGTAGGTCAGCTCTGGCTTGGGCCTGTTGTCCAAGCCTTAGCACTTCAGAAGCTAATCTACTGTCTTTGAAGCAGCAGACCTAGTTCTGTGAAAAATAAGTAATCCTAGGTGAATACCTTGTTCTTCAAACCACTCATGTAGAAGAGAAAATAAAACTTTTTTTTTTTTTTTTTAAAAAGTCTTTCTGTATGGCTTGCAATTCATATGTTTCTCGATGTGTTGTTTTTTGTGGTTTTTTTTTTCTCTTTTTGCCACTTTTATCTGGTGTGAATTGCCATGAATTATTATTATGCCTTATATTCAGCAGTGTTGGTATTTGGTTCAAGAAAGTGTCCTTCAAAACCTGGGATACTCATAAAGGTGATGGTCACTCTGAGGTTGAGTAGGCATTCTGGTTTACTTGTGCCAGATCTGGCTATGGTAAAATAATATGAGATGCTATCTTGTTTCACGCTGGCTGGCCTCACTGCTTTAGCCTCTTAATAATGACATATGAGAAGATGTGTTTCATCTATTCCTATAATCTCTTTTATCTCTGAATTCTGCTCAAGCCAATATGGATCATGCAGTTAAATTTTGTCATCCTGTGCATCAGCCCTAAACAATTCGTTAGTACCTCAGGAAAGTAGGTGGAAAGGTGGAATTAAAAATATGGTTTGTTATTTTTATAAGTTTTTACATGTCTTTTTTGGCCTTCCGGTATTTCCTTTTTGCCTATACCAATACAGTGAGGACTTGCTGCTCTGCAAGAGAAGTGAAAAAAGAGCAGGGTGCAATAATAAGGCAGCCGTAAGCAATGACTGCACCAAAAAGGGGTTGGGATGCGGGACAGCAAGTCTGTATAAGAATCGGGGCCGGGGCCAGTGACAGTCCGGCCATCACCCGGCAAGGCCACAGTGCAAAGGCAGATTTGAGGCCAAGCCAGGGTCAGCACTGCGGAGGTCCAGGACAGAGCACAGGCACAGCTACTGCACTGCTGCTGTACAGCACAGAGCAGGGCAGTGGTAGAACCACAGCTTAACAGCACTTCCCAAGGAAGAAAGGGCAGGTCCTCACTTCTACCTTTATTCACAACTGCTCTTCCCAGCAGAGGACCTGGCCTTGGACTCAGCCAGCTGGACTCTGATTTAGCCAGGCAAACTCCTAGAAGGGCAGTGTGCTCACAGTTACCTAGGGGTCACGGTCTGTTGCCTCACCTGCCTTTGCTTTATGAAATTTTATGACTGGCCAGATACTGTGCTTGGTTTAGCATAAATGAACCTGTAATAGCTGTAATGAAGCTGTAGAGACCTCTGATGGAGACTTCTAATATTTTTTATGCCTTCTGTTTGATTAATGAATGAAGACTAAGTGAACACAGTTATCAAAGAGTCATGAAGAAACAATTTATAATTGTTTATTTACTAAAAACTCATATAGCTGCAAAGTATTATTTGTCCAACAACGGTAAAGAAGTTTACTTTTTCTTCTCTTTTTTCCCCAGTAGGTTAATTTAGAGGTTTCTCTAGGTGTTTGTCAAAATAAAAATTATGTTCTTTAACTAGAATGTTAAATTTCATTAGTTTTAAAGCTGAAAAATATCAAATAAAAGAGACAGTGAGTTTTAATGAGATTTGTTTCTCCTTTGGGTAATGTACCTTCTTATATTCCAGTCAAAGTTTAGGCCTAAGAGATGCCTTTACAAGTCAGAAAAATTCAAGAACGGGTATACTGTAGTAAAGGACACTTATCAAACTTGATAGATGCATTTTAAATATACGGGGCTCTGAAGAGAAGGTTCTATTTTGTTGTGTTCTTTCTCTTATATGTGATATATACATATAACATATAGTTATCAATTATAAGTGTTATTTATAATGATATATAAATATATTGTGGCATATGTATTCTATATTTTATACAATATGTATGTTATAAAATTATAAAATATTTTTATTTGTTCAAATCAATCTATATTTAACCATACAGTGATTTATAACTTTTGTTCTCTTCAGCAGTTTTAATAGTATAGGCCATAATATAGCATGTGTACTTCAGATTTTTGGATGCAGTGTCATTGAAAAATGATACTGGAAATCTAGCACAGTCAAGATATTTTACTGAAAGGCAAGTTGTGGGAAGATATCTGTACTTTGATACTTTATCACTTGACTGTGTTCAGTCATTGAAAATGGTGAGTTTATTTGTTTGAAAAATGGCTTTCCTCCTGGAAACATGAAAGTTTTGATCTATGTAAAGTGTGGGTGGTGTCTAAAGAGTATTCCTTGGTGAAAATCACTTCACCTCCTCCTATCATGAATAGACAGTACGTGAAGAGATTTCTTTGACAGCCAGGAAATGAATAGAGTAAATAATCTACCATTGCCTGATAATATGAAGAGATCTCTGGTATTTTTCATCGTCCTGCAATTTATTTCTATTTTTTTGATCCTGCATCTGGTGTTAGTCAATAGTATTTCTCTTTTACCTTTGAGTATCACATTTATTACAGAAAAATGTGTAATGGTGCTATAATTTCAAAATGACATCAAATCATAGTGCTCGGTGGGAGGTTTAGTGCATTTCTATGGAGCAGAACTGTTTCTGATGTATATTTGCAATTAATGAAGAGAAACCAAAATAAAATGAGATCAGTGCAGGTAGTAAAATCTCTCCTACCTGTGTAGTAACTTGCTAACATTCTGAAAAACATGTTCTGGAGATGCTGAATTAAAAAGGAGACAATTCTGAAACTGAGGATCGTTGTATAACATTGAGTGAAGGTCACAATGTTCTCCCTCTTCATGGTCAGTGATACTTCCAACTAAAGATAATGATGTGAGCCTGTGAGAAACAGCAGCAATAATTTTTAATCCAAAACAGTAAGGTCAAAACAGCAGAGAAAATGTATTCTCAAATGATGAGCTATTAGAATAATTCACCACTGTCTTTGATGACCTAGTTTTAAACGTTCTTGAAAAGCGTATCCCAAAACAGAGGTTCTTTCCTCTTTAAATGGAGGATTGGGATACCATATTCTCCCACCTAATGTCATTTTTGGTTAATGGTTTGAAGCTGGGAGTCAGAGGCATAGTTTTACCACTTTCTGCTTTCTTAATAAGTTGATGCTGACAGTATGTAAGCTATTTGGGTACTATGTTCCTTAATGAGATGATACCTAAAACAGGACAGAATGTCATTGCTTCCTGCTTTCCTTTTGCCTAGGTTATTGGCATAGAATAAGATAATAAGCTCAGATATTTTTCTGCTCAATTTCTCAAAAACCATGGAACAAATAATCTTAGCACCATTGTGCTAGATAGTGCTAATTTCTGCTCTGAAATAGCAGTCAGTTTAGGTTTCTTAACTTGGATCTATAGAAAAAAATGTTTTGCTTTTTAGGTTGATTGTTGCATTTATATAAATTGTGTTAATATAATTAAAGCAATATTCTAGAAATTAGCCCTAGTTTAAGTCAAATTCAAGCAAAATTCAAATTACCCCCTTCTAAGTGCATTGCCCATTGCCAAGAAATAAATCATACATTCATGGCGACTTTATTTCAGCTAACTCTATTTGTAGTATAGGATGAAGAATAGATAAATTTTAAATACTGTAAAGGTAAATGTGTCAAAGAGTCATGCAGGGTTAGCTGATTTAGGGTAAAACTGGATATATTCAATGTATTATTAACATCACTGACATTTTAATTCAAGAAGTGCTTAGTCAGGTCTGTATATATCTAAGGGTCTGTTATAAATCCAGAACAACCAGTAACAGTGGGAAAAAAATCAGAAAGAAGAAAAGCACACATAGCTTAAAATGCCAATTAAAAGATAGCTAATCCATCAGCACACTCTCCTTACATCCCACTTGCCATTTCTTCGCTGGTTAGCTAGATGAAAAACCCATGCTAAATCCATTTTCCTGAGAGATGTAAAAGGTCATCAGAACATAATATAGCACAGACAGCAGTGATTGGAGTTTTGATACATACAAGTCCACTCAGTGGATTTACAGATTTTAGAAACTTTGGATCATCTATATCCAAGAAAGTTTCTATCCACAGAGAAAGCTCAGAAGTATCTAAATGCTGAAATCTAAACTCACCCAGCTAACTCTGAGGCAATTTACTCACTGTCCCAGGTAATAAGCTTGAGTTGACTATCCTTGCTTGAATTAGTCTGGACCCAGGATCATGCTCAGAGTCATACTGGTTTCAGGATTCGAATCATTATTTGAAGTTTTTTTTCTGTGCCATGCACAGTGCTATGTAAGCTGCCTTTGGAACTACTTTGGATACATACACAATACAGTATTGGAAGGTAGATATGTTGTAAGCAACCAAAGAAAAATATCTAACCTTTGAAAGCATCCTTAATGACTTTCCTAAATAGATATTATATGGTACTTTTTCTGTTACTCTGTCCATGGAGGGTCTCATTATGTAACCCTACATGACAGTAACCCTAAACATGTGTTCTTTCACCTTTTGTCATAAAGGATAAGAATTAAAATCTTGAATGTAGAGAATAGTAGATCCACATCACATTAATGGTAATTGTTCAGAAAAAAAAAAAAAAAAAAGGCAAAGAGAAAAGTTGAATAAAAAGGATTATCACATTTATATTCAATCTTTTATGAGTTACCAGAATTATTTACAATTATTCACTTTGTTCAAACTCTGCAAGAACAAATTTGTCAGACTTGCTTAATCTGGGCTTGTCTAGACCTGTGTAGAACTTGCTTTTAGCTTTTTTTAGCTGCAAGAGCAGTGGTCTACTGACCAGGTAACTATCACCTAAAATATTTTGCTCTCATTTTGCTTTGTAGAACGACGTGATGTATGATTGTTATATTATTTTTCATATTCCTTAACTAACTGGTGATAATAATAGGTAGTGGAAGAATAAGTCTAACATGTAACGCGAGAGAAAGGGTAGACATTGGGAAACGTGTATAACAGTTTTAACTGCATTATTATGGAGACTTTTCCTGTAATAGCATTGTGGTTTAGTTTGGTTTGTTGTTTGTTTTTTGGGTTTTGTTTTGTTGTTTTTTTTTTTTAATCAATGCTAACATTAGAATGTTAATATTTCATATAGACTAATAATTAATTGTTGATTTTTCATATGAAGTGTATCTCTTGGGCCCATATAAACTGTAGAAATTACAGTGCAGCTGAGACCTTATTTTCATAGAATCACAGATTCATAGAATGGTTTGGGTTGGAAGGGACCTTTAAAGATCATCTAGTTTCAACCCCCCTGCCATGGGCAGGGACACCTTCCACTAGATCAGGTCGCTCAAAGCCCCGTCCAACCTGGCCTTGAACACTGCCAGGGAGGGGGCATCCACCACTTCTCCAGGAAACCTGTTCCAGTGCCTCATCGCACTGACACTGAAGAACTTCTTCCTTACCTCTAATCTAAATCTACCGTCTTCCAGTTTTAAACCATTACCCTTTGTCCTATCAATTTACCCCTTGTGCTATCATTAAAACAACAGGACTTCTACATCCTTGGACATGTTCATTCATACTTATGTCTGCTGACCAATTTAATTTGTTCTTCATTTTCAATTCATTGTATCCATGATTTGCTTGGCCAATAGCTATTTAGTTTGGCAGGGATACCTCAGTGACCCTAAGCTTCAGCACTCCTAGGCTGAGACCATATCACCTAATTCTACCATTAAGTATAACCCAGTTAAAGCCATGGGTGATGTTGAACCATGTGCACTTTTAGTGCTAAAAATATCTCTTTCACATCTTACTAATTGTATAGAATCGTAATTTAAACACCCAGAAAAAGCAACAGTTAGGCCTGCCAGTATGAAGTCATACATACTTGACCAAAGAACTTAAACATTTCTCCTTTCTTGTTAAAGAGTTTAAAAATACCAAGCACAAGTGTTTTGATATCCCATTTAGTACCTACATACAAAAAAAAAAAAAAAAAAAGTGCTTAAATACTTTTAGAATTGTGAAATGTCAAACTCAAAAGCTATCCCATGTCTAGGTAAATATTACACGCAAAGCTTTAATTTCTCTTCTTCATAGGTATGAGTTATTGATCAATTTAGATATTTTTCTCACATAGATAATCAACAAGGAAACAGAAGTAGACTGTTCTCTTTTCTGTGAATCCGTTATTTTGAGGGAACAAACACTTTTGAATTTTCTACTGATTTATTTAATTGCCTTCCTAAATTTTGAAGATGAGGAGTAGAATGTAACTACTGTGTAGTAAAGTCCTGGCCATATGTATTCTAGCTATACATTTTTTTGGGCATAGATATTGTAGGACTTAGGATGGCAGAGTATAAATGAATTAAAACTGTGCATATTAAAAATGTTAGGTTGTTGTTTGTTTGGGTTTTTTAACAATTCTTCTTCCGTGCAGTTTTGTGAACTTCATTAATAATGCCTTGCCATTTTAGGTTAGAAGCTTGAAGCCTTAATTATTATTAGTCATAACATCTTGTTCAGATATGCTAAAAGCATTGACTGAATCAGATACATCTTCTTGCTTCTAGATTACCATGCCACTCCTTGAGGCAGGACACGCGAGTATTTTAATCTTTTCCCTTTTCTCTTTGCCATATACCATATATAAAAACTTAACCAAATAGTCTTGGTTTAACCGCAGCCAGCAACTAAGCACCACACAGCCTCTTGATCACTTCCCCATCAGTGGGATGTGAGAGAGAATCAGAAGGGTAAAACCAAGAAAACTTGTGGGTTTTGATAAAGACAGTTTGATAGGTAAAGCAAAAGGTGCGCATGCAAGCAGAGCAAAACAAGGAATTAATTCACCACTTCGCATCGGCAGGCAGGTGTCCAGCCATCTCCAGGAAAGCAGGACTCCGTCATGCCTAATGGTTACTGGGGAAGACAAATGCCATAACTCTGAACGTTCCCCCCTTTCTCCTTCTTCCCCCAGCTTTATATGCTGAGCATGTCATCATATGGTCTGGGACATCCCTTTGGTCAGCTGGGGTCAGCTGTCCCAGCTGTTTCCCCTCCCAACTCCTTGTGCACTCCCAGCCTACTCGCTGTACTGTGAGGAACAGAAAGGCCTTGACTCTGTGTAAGCACTGCTCATCAGTAACTAAAACATCCCTGTATTATCAGCACTGTTTTCCACACAAATCAAAACATAGTCCCATACTAGCTACTGTGAAGAAAATTAACTCTACCGTAGCCAAAACCTGCGCAGAAGTTAAAGGAAAAGACTGCCAAATATACGTCTCTATGTAAAATGTCTGGAGTTGCAGAAGCAGAAAATTTAGATTTATTTAATATAAGAGTGGATTATAAGATAATGCAAACTGAATAGCCTTGAATATTAGGGCATGCAAGCAAATAACAAACAGACTATTAGTCATTAATACTTTGTGACTCTGGTTAATTCAGTTTACAGATATGAAATATATTTTTTCCTTGTTGATCAAATAAGAAGGGAAAGAGATAGAAATATGTCAGAATTTTCCTAAGGTCTATTTTCAATGTTTTATCACTTTTACTACTTTACCAGAAGTGTGATTTATTTTGCTTGCTACAGGTATATATATTTTTTATCTTAAAAGCTCATTCTAGATTTATGGAACCTATTCAGTAAAAAAACCTGGATAGCAAATTGTAATTTTTTTTTCTGTTGGACACTTTGTTATAGGGCTGTATTTTGTTCTATTGTATTTTACAGGTACTTGATGCCTAATTTATTTTTTTTTTCCTTGTGTCATGTAAAAAGTACCTTTTTGTGATCAAAAATGTGTGGAACTAGTATATTCTCTTTTCACAGATGTATTTTTTCATTTATTTCATGTGCTTAAGGAATAGCAGATGTAAAGTAAATTTATCTGGAAATCAAAGACTTGAGTGTAGCTCATGAAAAAAAAATCAGGGTTTGTTTAAAAGAAGATACTTGCTTTCTGGTAACTGTGGCAACACAGTGAGAGTTGCAGATCTTTCCTTAAGACTTGGGGAAAATACTTCTGTAAGTAGATCAGAACTGGATCGCTGCTGTTGCCCACAAGTTTTGATTTATTTTAAAATTCTACTCATAACTTGTTCAGCAAATACACTCAATAGGCTCAGAGCCAGGCAGACTGAAAAACAGCTTCAGGCTTTTCAGTGGTGGGGCCTAAAAGCTAATTTTTGTACAGGAATTATACAGTTGGTGGGTGTGACAGCCTGAAGAAACAAAAGCCATGCCCTGTTCATGCTCCACAAAGGACATTTGTTAGGCTCTGCATGCTACTTTAGTGCTACCACCTGAATATGAGTCCTGTTCACCATAAGACACTCCTTCCTTGCCTACCTGAGGGTGGGGAGGGGGGGAATAAGAATTGGAAAACTGCTTTTAAACATTTTTTAGAAACCACAACCAAATAGACAATTCTTGCTCTTTCTGTTCCCATTTCTGGCTTCCATGGGTGTGTATATTTAAGTGCTCATGGGCTGAAGACCCTGAGTCTTTGTACAGTTGCAGAAAGCTTTCTCACGTGGTACCTTAAAAGCTGTTTCCGGTACTGCCAGAAGCAAATGGTATTATGCCACATTTCAGTGTGGATGGCAATCAACCAGGTGGACCACCCTTTGTTTCCCCTTCTGTGATTTTGGATAAATCATATTGACACTCCTTTATTTTAGAAAATATGACATGGAAATTAGTGTTTTTCCTTTTTAAATATTCCAAAAGGTGTGATGCGCAAGGTATTCAAATATGTGTATGCAGCTGTATTTTTGCATTCATAAAACTCTGAAATACTCATATCACTTAAAGCAACAAAACTAAACTTTAATTTTTAGATTCCATTTCTGGTGTCTAGATTTGCAAAAGACAGTGATTTTACATGTCAATTACCGATATAAATATTTGTTTGTATGACAGTGAATAGTACATGGATGTTTGCCTAGCAGTCAGTACAAGCCACTGTAATAAAAATGGTTACATACTAACAGCAAGAATTTTTCGATCACTTCAGGTACCAATTTGATCTTGATAATAAATGCCTCCTTCTAATCAATGTTTGTTACGTTATGTGATAAAAATGGGAAAGAACATCTGAAGGGATTAGTGAATGCTGATGGGAGAAGACAATGGTTTCTTTAAGTACTTATTACTGAGAATGAGGACATATATAAATTTGTGCAGAAGCCAAAACCCATCTAGCTAGTGTCTAACTGTTTTTTTTTTTTTTTTTGTTTTTGTTTTTGTTTTTGGTTTTTTTTGGTTTTTTTTGGTTTTTTTCTCTTTAAACACTGAAGAGGGGCTCTGGCTTGATAGTAGCTCATTTTAGGTTTGGATTTATTAAGAATACTATCACCCTAAGTCTTTTTATAGAGGGAGAAATATTTACCTCTAAAGAGCATTCATAATGTTCATAGCACTTCCTAATAAATCTCTCATTTAAATACCTAAAGTAGGTTCCACGTCAAAGGGGTTTGTGCAAATTCATCTGATCATCTGTGCAAAACAGAAGCAGAATCTTAAGAGTTATACCATTCTGGTTCTGGACTTTCTATATACCTTTTCTTAAATGTGTTTTCCCCGAGGCACCACCCCCTTGGCCGGGGGGCTCAGCCGTGCCCTGCCGTGGGTGGGTTGGAGCCGGCTGGAACCGGCTGTGTCCGGCACGGGGCAGCTCCGTCCGCTCCTCACAGAGGCCGCCCTGCAGCCCCGCTGCCAGCGCATGGACATGGGAATCCAATACAGTTCTTAACTTGCATAGAACAGACAGCCATGACTTTTTTGTTGTTTATTCATGCTGTGTTTCATTTTTCATTTTACCCTGACTGCCATATGTACTGATTTTACATGGTAAAACCTTCCATTTTTTCATTGTATGCTGTGCAGCAGTTTTCCCTTGGATTGGTATATCCTTAAGAGGACAAATGCAACCAGGATAAAATTTTACATTTCATTTTGAATGGAGAACTGTGAGTGGTCCTGTGAGTTTGGAGGTGAAATACAGGACCTAGCAATTTTGTGGCAAGAAAGAGGTAGAGGACACTTCCTTCCCACTGACCCTTGTAGACCTCTGGGATAATCCGGACACAGGCTGGACCAGGTGGATGTGCACCTCTGCTGTTCACCCATTTTAAAAAAAGAACCAAAACAAAAAAAAAAACCCTACTATTGGGAAAAGAGGAAGGCAACTTAAGAAGATCATGGCAATCAGTTTTGGTTGCTTGGTTGTCTAACTAGGTTAAATAAACTTGTGAATTATTTTCCTCTTTCACCTGTTGGCAGAGGCCCATTAAGACCACACAGAGCAATTATGGGGTGATCTGAGAAGTCCATTTTCTTTCCACTAAGCCCTCTGAATCATTTCAGAAACATTAGCCACGTTACTACTGATGACTACTGCTGCCACTGATGTGGCAATATGAGCCACAAATATTGCTGGAAGTGCTGGTCTCTGCCCATCTGCCCTGCCTTCCCTCTTCCCAGCTATGGGACAATGTAGAAAAAGACATAAATCCCAGTTACGGTGGGTCCTTATATTCCCAAGACAATTCTGATAGTGAATATTTCCAACAGCAGAGTACAATTCATCTTTTATACAGTGTGAGTAAAGACATGCAGGATATAAAATCTGCCTCTAATTATTGACAGTGCTTCTTTGATCTCTCCAATAAGTAACTGTATTTCAGCTTAAAGGAGCTGAAATGCATTGTTATAGAGATCTGGAATGTTGCACTGTGTTGCTTCGTATGTCTCAGTTCAATTAGTGCAGTGGTTATTTTGCCTGTCTGATATTTTTATATACACAGATGTCAATAACATAGCCCTATGTCAAGTGTTTTTGTTTATTAGTGTGGGGGCCACTGACCTACAAATCCTAACACAGTAATAAAATATGATTGCTACAGTTGCAACCTAACTACATCTTACTTGTTTCTTTTGTCAAAGCAATGGAATTGGCTTTTCACATCAGTAGTCTGCATTTGATTCATATTTCTATTTAACAGCTGGAGGCTGTCATGGGTGAAATGAGACTTGTCAGACTCAGAAAGAGGAGCAACTATTCATCTCTAAACTGATTTCAAAATGAAATTTTTATTTTTAAGAAACTCTGGGAGTGGCAACAAGATTGCAGAATATCTCTTTCAAGTTATCTAGGGAAAAGCATAATGACTTTTGAGTACATTTTTGTGCTGAGTTAGCTTCAAAAGGCTCATGCACAGTATTTGATCATTTCTGTCAATTAATTACCATGAGCTCTATTTTACACAGATGTAAAACTGAACTGCTCTGATACTAGCTAGAAATGGGACACTGATAAAATATAACTTGGACTGGTTTAAAGAGGCAAGGAAGATTCTTCCACCAGGTTGGAAGACTTTAGAGAATCTGACTAGCATAGTTACATTCTCAAGAAGGACTATTCAGAATCTATCAGAAGTTAACCTATCTCTTGGTTGAATTACTAATACTATCATATTACATGTAAAGACAGAATATATTAATTGATCCATAAAACAATGTATTTTACCTGTGATTAAAAAAACCCAAACAACCACCCAACAGAACAGATCATCTGAACAGTATACCTTCACTCATGGGTACAAACAGATAGATCTTTGAATTCATTTGGTAAACATGCTTTAATCAATAAAATTTCAGTTTTATGTGATGATAGTCTTTCAACTTCGTAGGCAGCTGTAAGGGAGGCATGGTGATTTTTAAAAGGTAATTAATGGGCAAAATCTTATAAAGGAAGTATTTGTTTTTCTTCTCCTTTTTGTATCAGGGACAAAAACACTGCTTATTCAAAGCTTGTCTTGGTTTACTTGCACTGTGAGGACTGGAATACATTTGAGGAGACAAAATAACCTCTTTGCTCCTTTCCCTCAAGAATTAACAGGTTGACATGAGTAAGTTGCTGAGTCTGTGGAAGAAACAGGGAAAGGAATTATGAATTATGAGTTTGACATTTCACTTGAATAAACAGACCATCCAGAATCATTGAGGCCACATAGTCAAGAGAGAAGTGTGTATCTGACATATAGATGCCATAGAAAATAGTGATAAATTACTTAGGATTATTTTTTATTATTATTGTCATATTGAGAAGAGGAGGAGGGAACATGCTGCAGATGAGATCCACCCTGCTAATCTCAATGAAGGGAGAAAAGCGCCAAACTGAAGTAATGTTTTAAATGTTTGTGCTGTATAAAGATATCCAGAATCTGAAATATTATATACAGCTCCACATCATTGTGTACAAAAGAAAAGCATTTATTTTTACTTTTTTACTTAGTTTCTCTATAATTTGAAGCTGACCATTTAAAGAATTAGCAAAAATGTTGGATCATGTATTTGTATTAGGAGAAATGTTCTGCTCTGAGATAGTTCACTTACCTATGATATGGTGTGTTTCTCTTTTTGAATACTAATTACAGCAGTTATAGATAGACAATTTAGGACATGAGACATTCTAGTTTTATTTCAAGTATGCTCTGAGCTACTCTGTATGTAAAAAAAATCAGAACAAATTATGTACTGCTGCTATTCTAGTTCTTGCACTTCAGTTTGAAAAGCTGAATTCTGTCTTTTGAAGTAGTGTCATATAATATCCACTCTGCAGATTCATGGTATTTAAATGTCAGTTTAGGTCATCTTAATAGCTACTGGACACTTTCAAGTGAGGAATACAAACAATTACATTTATTTTTTTCAACCAAGCCTGCAAAAAGTGTTAAAAACATATGTTTAAGAGAAAAAAATGGAGCTGAGTTTTCTGGTATGGTCTTTCTTATACAAACTTACATATATTTCCTGATGCTTACACATAATGTCACAATCATTTTTGCTAAGTAGGAGCCTGAAAAGTGCATACAGGAATATAACTGCTATTAAAAAAAAAAATAAATCATAAATCCTATCTCTGGAGGTAGGCATTTTATACTAAGCTGTCAGAAAATGCTTCATTGTACTAAGGATCCACAATTCTGGAGTCCCTCCTGGAATAGGACAGTCAAAAGGAAGTGGAAATCAGTACTCTCTATTAATAAATGTGGGCAGATCAGCAGAAGGAATAGTCTCTCTTCTGAATAGAGGTACTTTGCACAAAGTAATTAAAAAAGCGCTACCTGAGTTTTAGGTGCTCACAGATTTAGATAGCCTGATTTACTTTTAGATTTAGCCTTGTAAATGCTACTTTAAACATGAAGTCCCTTGTGGATTTAGAAGATAAAACGACCACTGGAGGAGCCATTGAACTTGGTTACGTATTAAATATTACATTGGGAGTTCTTTGAAACTCTAATTCTCATCCAGCTTCTGGTGTATCCACAGACAGATTTCTTATAGATCTAACTTACAGAACTTTAACTGCAATAGTATAAAGTTTAATTGGCATATACTTGCTTGATTTCTTGGGAGGCTTGTACATCCCTTACAATCAGTGTAGCTAGATATTTGATATTTATTCTAGCCAGTTAAATACAGTGTCAGCACTCACTTCAATCACAAGCACTACCACATAGTGTAGATTTAGCCCTAGAAACTTAATTTATGTATATATGTGTAATTATTTATTTTATAGCTTAATAAAATGTGTCTATTAGTGAAAAAATGCCACTAAAACTATTTAGCTGAAGTATTAAGCACAGAAATAAGATCTTTAAAATTAACAGCTTTGTTCTATTAAATTTTATATCTTTGGAATGCCTCATCTCTTTCTTTTCCACTTGAACCAGGAGATAAACACTTATTAATAGGTTCAGTCTCTTACTGACCCTTTTTATGATTATAATATGATTATTATTTTGTTTGAGGCAGGCAGATCAAATGACAGATCTTGTATTGGCTTCACTCAGTTTCATCCATAAACATAATCAGTGGAAATACTGAAATGTTAATGATCACGCTGGTTAAGATATAGACTAGAATTCAGTTCTGCTGTCACAGCAGGCGTGTTTGCCCGCATGTTACCTGTGTGTCATACCTACTAAGGCTGCTATATACAACTTACAGAACTTCTCTTATTTTTTCTCTTGGTAACAGGACATTATTTCCCTCAGCAGGTACCCAAAAAGAAAAGCAACTCCTACTCCTTTATTCCTTCAGTAGTCTGAGTCATTGGCAGTTTTCCCTTCTGATCTCATTCATCAGAGTTCATCAGAGCTGTTAGAAATGTAGTCTATTTGTAAGAACTGGAAAAAACTTTGTCTTATCAGCATTCAGGAATACTGAAACAAACAGTAGAAAAGAATAAAAGAAAAAACCCACCACCCTGGCTGAGGAGAAAAGCTATTTAACCATCTGTAAATCATAATTCACTTTCTCTTGTATGAATAACAAGGTAAATTGTGGCCAGTATGCACTGTTTAGTAATTAAGAAAGATATAACTATCATCCTAATATGTGCTTCTGGATCCTCCAGCAAGTGAACAGATTCTCTAAAGAGAATAAAACAACAATAATACAAAAATTCAAAATCAACTATCAGTGGTCAGTTAGAGTGAATTAAAAAGAGCAGGTGAGGTCAGTCACCATAGAAATGGTCTCCAGCTCTGAACAGGATTCTGAGCTTGCCCTGTTGTTCTTACTCTTGCTCTGTCATTCAGTTTAGTTCAGCTGCAGTCTTTGCCAGTCTTCTCCATGAAAACTGCTTCTGCATGGAGTTATCCCTTTTCCTGAAAAATCTCTGTCTCTTACAGAAGTACTGTTGTGGCTTGAACTCAGCTGGTAGCCAATCGCCATGTGGCCAGTTGTTTACTTCCCCCCCCCCCCCCCCCCGGTGAAATAGGGAAGGGAGAAAAGAAGAAATTTGTGGGTTGAATAAAAAAAATTTAGTTAATAGTAACAAAAACAACAGTAACAATTGTAGGTCCAAAATGGGTGAAAATGCAGCAGTGGCTTACTGAGTGCAGCAACAGGTACGCAGCCCACCCGCACCCCAGCATCAATCTGACCGCACCAGAAAATCCTGCCACACTGACCTGGAAACCAAAACAGGCCGTGAGAGAACACTCGTCCCCCTATATACTGAGCATGACGTCACAGGATATGGAATACTCCAATGATCAATCCGGACCCTGCCCTCCAGCTGTGCTGCCTCTCAGCCGAAGGAAAGTTAACTCTATCCTGGCCGAAACCAGGACAAGTACCCAACCTCTGGTGGCTTCCTGTCCCTGGCCAGTACCTTGCTCCTCGGTCTTATTCTTGATTTGATTTAACATTTGGCAGTGTACCCAACATCATGGAGTATTAAGATATTCAGAGTGGTCAGTACCCTGAGTGGGCAGCCTCACTCCAGCTGCATATTCTGACTTTGTGTAACAGCACAATGTATTCAGCTCTTCAATAATGCTGAAAACAGTAATCAAATCTTCTATTCCATGGAAATGACATCTTGGAATCTTTCTTTCCAGGAAGACAAATACGCTTTTCATTCCAGAACTGATTTGAGGTAACAGTGCTTCTCCCTTACTCAGAAGATCATTTAATGAAGTACTAGAAGGATATCTAAAAGTATTCCTAGAAGATATCTACAAGTATTTGTAGAAGAGTCGTTCAAGAGCAGGCTAGAGAGTTTAAAGGGTAATAAAAGAAGTGTACAACTGTCCTGTTTAATCCAAAGTAGAAATTTCAAGACCTTAAGGACTGCTTATTTTATCTATGAATTCCTAACATTATATCTGAAAACAAGTGCTTGCTGCAGTATTTGAAATTCACATCTTTCACTGTCTGTCTTTGTTATGCTACACAACCATAATAATTCTTAAGGATTTTTTTTTTTTCAATGACAAAACAACTTCCCCCACTACCCCCAAATGTTTTAATTTCAAGAGGAGAGTAGGGGAGACTGTTCTAGCTACTAAGTTGCACCTCTAAAAAAAATCATCATTAGCTGGTGTGTTTCTTGTTTTGTGAGAAATTCAGTCTTCTTGGTGATACGTTAAAGATATGATGAGCTCATCTACTGTAACTGTAAGAGAGAAAAGGGCAGTACAATGCTTAGTCCTGTCAAGAGGACTGTTAAGAGATGTCACTTCTTGGCAAGTACAAAACTGCAGCTGTTAAGTAGGAGAAAGTATGCAGAAAGTGAAGACCACTCAATTTAAATAGTTCTAGCCTTAGAAAACAGCTCAAAAGGCAACTTCATGAATAGTTCTGGTTACAACCTTCCATGTTCTAGCTAGGTTTCACTTAAGATGTGGTCCCAAGTGGCTTGCCCAAGGTCACAAAAAAAGTCAGAGGAAGGACAGAAAACTGAACATTTATGGATCAGTTTATCTTATTTTCTATATCAATAGCTCCACTGCAGTAAGACTATCCCATAGTTAGCAGTTATTTTCTAATTTCAAGCTCTTTCTCAAAGTCAAAGCCTATTTGATTAAATTCTGCAAACCTTGGACAGTGGACCAATATATAAAAATTCAGTGCAAAATCCTAAAGGTTATATTGAAAAATGAGATTATCAATGCAATATGCCCATGGCTAACTTTTGTTACCTCTTCAGATTTGTCACACAATGCTAAACATTTTACTCTGAAAAGCCAACCGAAAATTTAATATCAGTTCCCAGACTAAAAAATCAGGTAATATATTGATTGACAAATGTATATTAAATAACTAATTAAGGAAATGAGAATTTTATTTAAACACAGTCATTTTAACACTTACTGAAATAAAAAATTAAAATTTACAGCCTCTTTCAGGATTTTTGCAGAAATAGCAGTGCTCAGTAAAATGCTAGATAGCTATTTTTAAAGGAAAGTAAAAAGACTGCCCTGTGAATCAATAAAATGCATTATAAAGTGGCAGTATATTTACAAGTAAATAGCATTGCAGGGTGAATTTATAACCTGATGCTGGTGAAAAATGGAATTTTCCAAAGTTCTAAGTCACTGAGACAAAACAACATGTTGGGTTTATTTCTTTTGAAAAGAATGCTTCTGGATATCCCATAAAATTGCTCTTTACTCCTGACTCTTCATCAGCTCTGTCATTTCAAAGCAAATTACTGAATTTCCTACATTTCTGAATGAAGTGGTACTAGAAAAAGCAACAACTCTGTTTACTCTGAGCTATGTATTTAAGCCTTACACATATCTTATTGTGTGGTCTGCAAAAGACAAATGTATAATGGTAATTTAATTTTCATGTCAAGTGTTTCCTTTCCTTCCTTGTTATGTAATGTGAAAAATAAATGGTAATATATTTATTTTTTAAAGATTTTTTTTAATCATTTACCTATCAGATAAAATCCTGTACCTTCTCTCATTACTGATATTTTTATCTGTTGACTTCACTGAGAGCATGGTTTTCCATTTCCTTGTGTTTGAGTATTATATAATACTAAAAGAGTAAAATACTTTCTCATGACTGGAGAGAAATATTTTGCAAAGTTTAATCTTTGCAGTTGGTGCAAAACTACCATTACCTGCAGCAAGTCTAGAAATAACACTGGAATCCAAAGCACAGTGTGAAAACTAATACCTAATGTCTTTAATTTTACAAGAACTTAATAGCTTTGAAGACTGCAGGTGAGTGCTAAATAGTTTTACTGTAAGTAAGCCACAAAGACAGCACAATATAGTTGTTATGCAGTAATGTGGGAAAGTTTCTTCTCTGTCTTCCCCTCATGACCTTGAGCAATATAAAGGCATGATATAGTATCAGGATTAATGAAAGGACAATATTTTTAACTTGGTATCTTCCATAAACTAAAATAAAAAGAGAAAAATGCATTTGTACATTTCAGGCATGGATAGCTTCAGTTCAGGCAAGTCTTAATGAGTGATAGATTTTGCAATCTTAAGGTACTCTTACTATAGTTTATGGTGCCAATTCCTTAACTAAAAGCAAGCATAATGTAAACTTCTACATTCCATCTGGTGGAACTGTATTGAATCATTGGTGAGTCCACTTCACTCACCAGAAAATTTCAGCTTTGTAGAGCCATTGGAGCACTTAACAGTACTTGTTGGCAATAATAACTTGTGTGTGGACCATCAGTTGAAGGAAATTAGATACATGCTTTCAGTATGGTCAGCCTGGTTTTTGCAAGCTCAGTTGTCTGTTCCCAGGGTCTGATGAATTCAACACCTGTGAAAATCTAGTGTTTTCAATTATCAGAGTCTTCATCTTTCATGATGCAGCTTTTTCTTTAAGAAGCCAAACAGTATCTCAAGAGGTTTGCATAACTACCTGTGCATTGTGGAAGACCTCAGCCAGCCCCACCCCCAAAGTATATATGGTGAATGCATATGATTCTGACCTGTAGCTTCTGTGTGACTTGTAGAAATTTCCCCATAGAAATGGAGGAAATAGAATATATTCCACTTCCCAATATTTCATAGGGAAAATATATTTAAATTATAATTTACTGCTCAAACTAAAATTGATCCTTTCACCTCTACTTTTTAAGAGGTATTTTAATCAGGCTAAATCCCATATGTTTAATTATACTAAAAAGGTAAATATTTGACAGTTTCTCCTCACAGTTACCAAATGTAGAATTTTTTAGCTATGTGAAAATGTATTTCTTTAAATTGTTGTATTGATCTAGATGTAAATATTAAAAAATGTTGTTATGAGTGTGCAGTCTCTTCACGACTTCAAGAGAAGCTGAACTAATAAACTCCCAGACTGACTGAAATCTGTGTATCTACTGAGCCTTATGTTGCTTCATTAAGCTGGAATAAATCTTATAGTCAGCTGCTTAAAACAGAGGTGGATGCAAAGGAGAGTTGTTCTAATTCCCTTGGGAAACCCAAACAGAACAAAACAAAGTGAGAATTTTTTTTTCCTTTTTTTTCTAAACTGCTGATCCACTCTCTAAGAATGGACAAAACCACTATTGAATTTATGTAAGGGTAATCTACTCTCAGGCCTTGCTATCACGAAGGAATAACAAGGTTAAGTGGGACATACTATTTTATACTAGCTATTTTGGTTATAGCAAGTATAAAACTACTGGTAGAAATCCCCAGCTGCTAGAGGAAGGAGTGCCATAAATATATTGGTAAACTACAGAGATCCTGTATAATAGCCATGTGTTGACAGGTGCAATCCAGTGGGGTGATGATTTCCCAGTGTGTGAAGATGCTAGAGTTTATTCAAAAAAACCTAAAGGAATTATCTTTAGCATGTGAAAATGATAGGGTTTTTTATAGTTTCTGTTGCAGAAATGAATAATTATTTTTATCTGACTTTTTCAAGCAAGAGACATGGTTAAACTTTCCTTACCAATTTTCTAAACTAAAATATTTTTATACTGAGGAATACTGGAGAACTTCCATTTTCAATTAAAAGTAACAACTGCCTATGGCTTGCTGAACTAATAGAACAATACTTTCAAACATTTGTTGATCATTTTGAAGAAATACAATGCCATCTGAAAGAGTGTTCTGGGCACAGATTCACATGGGCAGGTTTTGGATAATGGTTTCTCCTTGTATAAGGAGAATGGCCTTAGGCACTTATGTCATTTGGTATCAACATAACCATATTTTCCTGTTCAATAGTATTCAGTATTGTTATTTACTTAATGAAGTAATTTATTAAATTTAAATTAAGGAAGAAAGAGTTTCAACTAGCTTCTTAAAAGTAGTTACATTGTTGAACTTCAGAACTTTAATTACCTGTCCTTCCTTGTTTATCCCTTTTTTTTCCATCTTTCTGGTTTTCAGTAATCTATCACTTCTTCATTAGAGTAAGTTTCATGAAGGTTTATTTCTGTTGTCTGTAATAATCAGTGTTACTCTATTTCTACTGAAGGACTGACTTAAAGCCTGTGATGGAGTATATGGACCATCAACTTATTTTGCTAACTGTAGCTTTCCTGTCTTCTAAAAGCCTGGATGAAATTATGTGGAAAAATATTATATAGCGCTTTTTATATTTCTTTGTCTGCTTGAAATATATATTTTTTGTCATGGTATTTTGATTGCAGCTATTATTTCTATGCAAATCTGTATTTTCTATGAAGTCTGTGATCTTATTTAATTATAAGGCAGTATCTGTTACTAAGCATATACTTTCATATACCCATATAAGTAATGCCCTTGTATCTCATTATTACGGTTCCAACTTAATACTTTTCATTTATGTCTTTCTGCAAGAGAGATATCGGGGAGAAAAAAAAAAAAAAAGCGTTAAATCCAATTTATGTCCTCTAATTTGGTGAAGAATTCAAGAGACAAAACAAACTATCATTTTTTAATGCAGTCAAAATTATGTAGACCAAAATTACTAAAACAACTGTGTGATTTTTTATGCATAATTTCATGTAAAACAAACTGGTTTGCCCTTTTCTGACCATGTCATTGTTTTTTAAAATAAAATCTAATACAGATGATTTGGTGTATTCATAGACATTTTTATAAGCAAGTTTAATCATACCCCTAATTTGCTGCCCTGTTATTTGCAGTAAGACACTGTCTTGAAATGGCTAAATCTTATGTGCTGCTAAGTGCAACGCATGAGAAGTCTCCCAGTAAATGCCTTTGCAAACAAAAAAAGACCTCCTGCTGTATATGTAGTCTGACCATTAAAATTATTCTCAAATTCATTCTTTTATTTTGATTGGAGTAACTGACATTTTAGAGCAAATGCAGCAAAACTTATGGCAGAAAATTTATTTCAGTTAATTCTGCCTGTGAATGTATTTGTGGGTTGAAGCTTTTGTGCTCTAAAATCTTTCTTTTCATACAATAATATGAATTTTCTAAATTCAAAACAAGCCCAGTATGTTCAATTCTTTTATACAGTTATAATTTTTTATACCTTTTCTCCATATATTGTCATGGCAAGACATTAAGTATACATGTCTTTTTTTCTTTTCCAGTGACCACATTACTCTTCACTATGTGAAACAAGTAATTTCTAGTACACTTCATAAAGAATAATTGAAATGTTTTGGATTCACTTCTGAAGCATCATTATTTTATGACCAAAATTACATCTAGAAGTGTTAGATTTTATTTTTTTTTTTAGTATGAATCAACCTTTCCAAAAATTAAAATGTCAATAACTGTAAATCTAAGGATCTTAACAGTTAATCAAGATGTCACTCTTAATACAGTAATTAGTGCATCTAATCTCTTGTTTCATTGATACAGTGTCATTGCACTTACATGTGACTTCTTGGCTGAAAAGAGGTTGATATTTACATATGTCAGCTTTTATTTTCATCATAATAGAGAGATAAAGTACTCATTCATTGTAAAGTCTTGTTCAGTTTACAAACTTCTCAGTCTGCTCTAGAAAAACTGCCATACCTTATAATATCTTTCCACAGTGAATTTTAGGGTCTTGTTTTTTCTCTAGCCTCCATGCAGTATTAACAAGGCCTTCTTCTAGGTGATTCTTGCAAGTTTTGGTCTAGCTTGAAAATTTTTCAAAACAAATCATTGAAGGAATGAGTATTCCTGGGTTTACGTAATGTTTTTTTTTTTAAATCTAGAACCTTTGTATAAGTTGGTGATATCACTAGGAGAATGAGTAAATGTCCAAACAGATTGCCAAATCTTATTAAGTTTAAAATTGTAGGAATTGCAGCCTGGGGCATGGACATCAAATATTTGTTACTAACCTAATGGCTGCTGAAGAAAGATATGCAGTATAATCCATCTATACATAATATTTTTTGCTTCAGAGTCCAGCCCTTCAAAGCATTTCATCACATGCTTTGCAAGAGCATGAGTAGATCGTTAAAGTATATTCAGATTCCAAATGCATCTAAAGCAGGGCAGCTTGCCTGGAATAGAACCAATATTATAACAAGGGAGAACTCATGTTGCTTGTCTTGCTGCATGAAACATATGTTGCACCATCCCTTCCTCCTGCCTTATATTGCTCCTTGATTAAAGATAAACACTTCCCAAATGCTGAGCTAAATTAGGATGTTAATGTGTCTGCTAATTGTTTATTATTATGATTACAACTTTTTAAAGTCTGAGTTTACAGTTACTGCCAGTCTTTCTCCTGTACTATTGTGTTAGAGTCAGAACATGTGAAACATCTTAAAGGAGTTCTATTCTTACTATGTTACATGCCAAGTAAAACAATAGATGACACAAAGGTGTGAAAACTCTAGTCTGCGTGATCCCAACTGAGAAAAATGGAAGAGATCGTGTTGATTGATTGCCAGTCAGTAAAGAAGAATAGATTTTTTTATCAAATAGAAATATAAATCACCAGTCTTAACCATAGAGGTTCTATATAGACTGAAAAGCTGTCCATCGTGCTAATGAACTCACAGCTTCTCTTCAACTATTTCTGCAGAAAGGCCTGAATATATGTTTTGCAGTATATAATAGCACGGCATGTCAAGAAGTTCCAGAGTTAAGTTGTGTCCACTGAGTATGCTCTGTCTCTATACTACAGATGTCTGGTGATTGAAACATCTTTGATGTTCTCAAACCCTCTGTTAAAAAAAGAGAATGGCAGAGTACTGTTAGACTGTACAAGTAACTAATATTTTTGAAAAAAACACAAACCTGACTAGAATCTTTCCTCACTGTTCTCCCTACCCTGTGACTTTACATACTTTTTCTAATGTTAGTCTCATGGAACACACACCATTTTCTCTGTCTGATGGTTCCTTGAAGATATGTGTGCAACTAGGGTAGTGTGAAGAATTATTTATGTAAAGCAATATCTTACACTGATATTTGCCAGGATTTTATACTCTTAAACTCAATTTTAAAACAAAGAGAGTATACTGAGAATGGACTAAGAATATATTGAGAGAGGCTGGTATTATTTATAGTGGTCCTAAATTTATTTATCATAAATACAGGTTTATAAATGTCTAGTTTATATTCATAATACAGAGGAACATTGTTAGTGCTTTAAGACAAATGCTACTAATTAATGCATAGCTGTGCCAAAGTTTCTGCATAACTGATGCTGATTTCTAAGTTTTGCAAGATTTAAATAGGAATATTACCTTCCATTTTCCATAATACTTTAATTGTTTTGAAAATTTAAAATTCTAAAATGAAAATTGAGATGATAGTTAAAATACAGATAACATAAATTCCAAAATAATGGCAGGTAAAGGTTTTAAGCATATTAACATGTAAAAGTATATGGATATATTTATAAATACACTTAAGTTTCTAGTGTCCCTGAACCACTAAAGTTACTAAATAGTTTCACTAATTTGAGAAATTTGTTCCTTTTTTCCCATCTGGAAAGATAAAATCAGACAGGTTTGTTTTACAGGGAATTGGATTTACTTTGTTATGACAGTGTGTCATGCAACCGCCATCTGTTAAAAAACACTTGACAGTTCATTGGGGAAAGTAGAAGCTAAAATCTGGGCCGTGTTTAACAAGGCCTGTAGACATCCAGGAAGATGTGCCAAGTTCCAGACATATGATACCTGCTCTGTTTCAAGAGACAGTATTGCTCTGGGTAAATGATATCCTAAATCACCCTTCCCTGATACTGGTGTGAGAGTGTGTTGACAGAGGAAGCTAGGGGCTAAGAATAAAATTCTGCAAAGGTCATCATCCATCTGGGGAGGTCACTTCATTCTGTGCTGTAAGTAAGGTCTCAGTCAACATTTACTGGTGTCCCAAACAAAATACTTACACATGTTGTATATATGTCTGTAAAAGGAGGTAGCTTCACTTCAATGTGTCTGTGCTTAAAATATGATAGCAAAAGCAGTGTTCTCCACCTTGTTTTCCCGCTGTTACCATAAGGTTCAAGTTTAGTAAACCTGATATGTCAAATAACTGTATCAGTCATATTGCTTATTTTAGTGTTTTGGTGATTCAGTAGTCAGAATTGAACCTCACCTCCAGTAACATAGTTACACTTCTGTGCTAAAAGTAGTAAATATTTGATTTTTTTTTTTTCCTGAAAAAATGGAAGAAATGTTATAAGGAATATTATTTATTTTAGGGAACATCAGTGTACAAGCAGGCTGCTTTTCTAGCAACATCAGTTTTTGACTATAACAACATTTCAATGCTGAGACTTCCCAAGAAACAACAAAACTAAATTCTCAGAATAAAATACATATTTACTAGCTAGTATAGATTTATTCTGAAAGCTTTTATTCACAGACATACAAATCTTTACCAGTCTAAATAATATTAGTGAAATTAGCAGGATTGAGTTCTTGGTCTGGAGTGTTTTCAAGCTGCTGAATTGTAGTTGCTATATTTTTGTCCAGCTGAACTAGATTTTTACTCATGCTTGGTTTTTTATTTATCAGGAAATAAATTTTTAAGTAAAACACATTTTTAATTGTGTCTGCAAAAACATTTCTGAGATTATCATAATCTTTCTTCACCTAGTTTAAAGAGAAATTTCTGTGACAAACAATAAACAATACAATAAGTATTGTTAAAAAGATGTGGAGAAAGAGATGATTCCTTTCCTCTATTTTTAAAACATTCTATATGCCAGAATAAAAATGAATGTAGACAAATGTTGAAATATACTGTAATTGTTGCTGTTTCTCTACTTTAAGAAGAATCTATGCTCAGATCAAGCATTTTGGTACTTACAAGTGCTTTGTCTTAGTTACCTTTTTGTAGGGCTGTAATGCAGTTTTTTATTTCTTTAAATCTTCTCTTGTAAAACTTTGTATTTCTATATAAATTAATTTTCCCTGATGCTTCCAACACAGACATAAAGATTTATGGCTCTTACCATCTGATTGTATGTATCCTGCTTGTCACCACTCTTTTTGCTGCTGTATTTGATTTGAAAGCATATCACTGTGTGGGAAAACCAGCCACTTTTTACATCTAATCTCTCAACACCTTTCAGCTATATGCTGTCATCTGTAATCCTCTCAGGTTTATGTAATTTATTTTGTGCAGCTAAAATATTTCAACTAACTTTTTTTTTTTATTATTCAGGAAGAACATTTTGCTCTGTCCTTAAGGGTTTCCCAAAAGTCTTTTAAGATAAAAATGTGATCCAAAGATTTCTGCTAGCTTTATTCTTCTGTGGAGGAAGCAGAAAGACAGGACACACATGTGCATATGTGCAGGATAGAAAGCACATGTGTATTCAGGTTTTTGGTATATTCACAATGTTGTGCTCTGTTATTTTATGTCTTTTCTTTATGATTAATTACTTTTAATTCCACATATTACTTAAATACCTTTTTACAATTGAAGAAGAAAAAAAAGTGAAAATTGAATGTTCAAACTGTTTTGAGTTTTGAAAGGACTAGAAGTTTATATATTATATACCTAGCATTATTTAAATATCTGATAGTCTGAAGGGAGAAAGAACGGAGGACAAAAGGAACAAAACATGGAAACAAGGAAAAAATGGGGTACCTTCTCTTTCTAGTCATATCTGAAAGCACAAAATAGAGATTTTGAGCCTCATTTACATGAGCACATATTCAGATGGTTAAAAATGCATTGCTCTGTGTGGTTTTCTGTACATTTTTGAGATGAACATTACCTTCATAAAAATATTTCTGTATTACAGTTAGGTTCATGGCTTTTGTCTATTTCAAGTATTATTATGTACACAGTCTTAAATGAGATTTTATTTTCTTATACTATCTTAATCTTACAATAGTGTGTTGTGAATATTTCAGAAAGTGGCTTCAGGAAATGTTGTTTTCCCTGTCTGAGAAAAGCTGTGGATCCTAATATATCCATAAAAAGATGACTGACCATGGGAAATCAATCATTTATTTTCCCACAGAGGCAAATCATGGTTTTTTGTCATAACCAAAGAAAATAAACAATACGCCCACTAAATCAATTGTATAGGGCTTCTTTTTGGTAATAATTTATACTGTTTGAAGAAAAAATTATGAATATGCATATGGTTAAATTCAGGCCATGGAAGTTGATGTATGGTTAAAGTGAAGAAACATCTTTACAGCTGCAAGTCTAAATTAATTTTTTTCCTTTACTTTGCAGTGACCCAGGGTGGGGATGCAATTGCATCTGATACATGTCCTGATCCTGGAATTCCTGAAAATGGGAAAAGGGTGGGCTCTGACTTCAGGTAGGCACATTTAATTTTCGGCACATTTAATTTTCTGTATCACCAAGAGGGAGGTATTTCCTGTTACGTGTATACAGAGCAAGCAACTACAAATATGTATCATTTCCCTAATTTTAAATGTGTTGAGTCTTTGTCAAAATAGCTCCAGACCATTGCATATCTTGAACTGGTTTTGCTAGTTTCTTTTTTAAATCAATGCATTTTAAATAGGAATTTTAGAGCATAATAATCCTGTCTGTGTAGGAAAGACAGAACTCTCTGGACAGCATAGAAGAAGAGAGAATTGTCTTTTTTTCCACTATATAAAAGTTGTTACACAGCTTGGGGAACATGGCACATTCAGTGTCTGGGCCATGATGAATGCCATCTCCTTGCTTTTTTTGCTTTCATCTTTTGTTATATTCATTAAAAAAAGAAGACGAGGTCAAATGGACCTTTATGGAGAAAGGAGGAAGGTTGCTCTTCACCTGTTGGGGAAAAAACCAGAGACTTCAAGGTGTGGCAGAGAAGAGGGTCAAAGGAAGGAGATGGGAGCTTCCAGCTCATACAGATATTTATAAATTGCTCAGCAGGGAATGGACAGTCAGACTGAAGAGTAGATGGAAAGGAAAGCTTTGAAGGAATTAGAAGGAATTATGCAAAGTTCTCCACAACTCCAGAAAGCAAGTTAATCAAACCTGGTTCCTGAATCAAGGCTCTTCCAAACTAGGGCATAATTGACAAGAAAAATAATTTTTAAATCTATTCTATTTCTGACCTACTCTTTTTGGATTTTTCTCTATTTACCCTCAAAGGAATTTGAGAACTCATTAATAACTCCAGTGTTAAGAGAGTTAGCTATATGTAAAACCATGATTTCATTAGCAACAGGGCAGCAGTTAAATGTGTTTTTAAAAATAACAAAGTGAAATAAGCTTTTCAATACATAGGCTAGAGAGAGACAAGCTGTCCAGAAGATGTTTGCTATTATCTTGTTCTATATATTCTGATTCAACTTGGCAAGTACAGCTGCTGCAAGTGAAATTCTATGATACTAAAATACAGTATGCACTTGCTGTCCAAAGGTTTGCTGTTTTAGGAAAACAAATGTAATCTAGGTTTTATTAATGCTTGATGTTTTGAGGAGAGAAACATCAGTTGGTAGAAGACTAGGTAAAAATGGGATACTAAAATATAACTTCCTCAAGATGTATTAAAGTGTCTGTGTGTATTCATCCAAGGGATACCTGTACACTTCTACTGTTAATTTGGAGAGTATTTTGCTTTACTATTTGTGCAACAGTGCCTCAGTTTCCCTCCTCCGCTTGAGTCTCTCCTCATAGCCATAAAGGATGCAGAGCACACCTCTTCTGAATTCCTCCAGATCGAACACTTAGTTGAAAGAATTAGGGGCAGCATCTAGGATCACTCTGTTATTAGTGGAGAGAGAAAAGCATCTCTGGAAAGAGTTAATCCCATAGCCTAAATGTTTAATGGAAATTAGTTTGAATTCACACCTGAAGGTACCTTTCTTACTCCATTAGCTATAGATACTAGAGAAGGTTCAGTAGATCAGGATGGTGAGGGAGCCTGAGCACATGACGTATAAGAAGAGGCTGAGAGTTCTGGGTTTGCTCAGCCTTAAGAGAATCAGCAGGACCTTGTTGCTGTCTACAGCTACTAAACAGAAAAGCATAGAGAAAAGAGAGCCAGCCCCTTTTCAGAGGTGGACAGTGATAAGACTAGAGGCAATGGACATAAGTTTGTACATGGTAAATTGCTACTACATTCAGGATTTAAAAAAAAAAAAAAAAAATGTTTTTACTATAAGGATGGTCAAACACTGAAGCAAGTTTCCAAGAGTGTGGAATCACCATCCAGGGAGGCATTCAGAGCTCACCTGAACAGGGCCCTGGCCCCTTTGTTCCAACTGTACTTAATGGGAGTGAGGCATTGGACTAGACAATATCCTCTTCTAATCTGATTTATTCTGTGAATCTATGAATCTTGTACAGATTTATGTGTTCATGATACACTGTGGGCTGAGCATTCTCATCTAGTTATGGTCCAAGTCAGTGGCATACTGTTGTTACAGTTGTTAAGAAACAACAGCAGGTCTAAGAGCACTGGTAAACTGGAAGAGGGTAAGAGAGAGAATTACTTCTTTTCCCCTCTAGACTGTAGTCTGTAATTTGAAAGAGAAAAGAATCTAAAATAATTTTGGTGAAACAGGTCCAAAGATCCAAATGTGGGAGCCCCAGCCATGGGAAAGCTCAACAATAAAATTTCCAGCAGTACATTAAAATATCAAGAAGAGGGAAAGCCCAAAAGAACCTTAAAGCTCAAAGTATATTTTAAGATATCTGATGGAACATAACATCAAGGATCCTTGCAAAACATAGATAACTCTATTTTGAACATTCACTTATGAATTAATGTGGGTTAAAGGTATCTTAAATGTCTGGAGCTTACTTAAGAGCAATGCTTACTCAATTGACAGAACAAGGCTATTCCCCTCCTTCCTTTACCCCATTCAGCCTCTGATAATATTTTCATTTCACCTAATGTATCTTCTTGTTCATGGAGATAAATGAATGCATAGGGTGTTCAAAAATAGCACAAGCAGCATCATATAAGATATGATAATAAAATATATCTTGTTCACTTATTTGAAACAATAAAAGTTTATTTTTCTCCTAAACCTTACTTGTTTTCTGAAAACTGATTATGCAACATTTCATGTAGTGTAAACTTATTTTTTTATTTATCTGTTTGAAACATATCTTGGATATCTTAGTTAGCTTGACATTTAAATAGAGAATTTGGCTGGAATTTAGTTTTTCTTTCTCTGAAATGACAAATCAAGCTCTTCCATAAGAGAAGGGGAAATAATATTTGCTGTTGCTCGCATTTCTCCAATGTAGTGAAAATACTGTGGAGAGTAAAAGAAAGGCAATGTTTCTTCTTTTCTGAGAGGCAAGTATAGACACCAGAAGGAGCTATTGTTCTTGTCAGGAGAATGACAACTATGGATATTAATCTGAACTAAAACATGTGAAAATGCACATTATTCAAAATCTTTTCCAGTCTACTGAAAGACATGTTGTGAGTGGGATTGATGGAAAGTCAGAGGGTTTATTTTCAAGACAGCCTGAGACCCAACTGATTCAGTGATGACAAATTCTTTGAAAAGGGTTTCATCATTTTCAGCATAATAATGGCATTCATTCTAATATCATAAAGCAAACAAAAAGGTATTTGAAATCTTAACCTTTTGATTCTGTCCTCCTGCCACGCTTTTACTGTGTTCAGTTCAGGAAGTAGGGGAGGTGATTTTCAGTGATTTCAAAAAAAATCCAGTGAATATTTGGATTCATTTTGAGGGAAAAATGGCAACTCAGACTTCGCTAGAAGAATGAAAACTTAACACAATTTTAGGGTCAATATCACATTTTATTTTTATGTGAGATCTCAAAACAGTAGATTGTTAAACAAAATCTAAAATGGATATATACAGTAACATTTCAGCTCTCATTAAATAATATATGGTATGTGTGATACTGTGAAAATAAAATCATCTTCCACAATTCCACTGACACTTGTAACAAAAATAGCTTTTAGATTTTAAAATTAAATGAACTTTCTTATGCTTAGTATTTCTTACAGGTTTTTTTTCTTTTTAAAAAATGGCTTCTTTCAGTCAAATTCTAGCCTTCTTTATAAAAACACGAGTTGTGCTTTGATACAGTTCAAATTTAAATTAGAAAAAGAAAAAAAGGGGAAACTGATTTCTTCCCCCTGTTGAAACTTTACACAGAGAATTAACAAAACAAAACAAAACACTTCCAGCATCCAGAGATTTTCTCAATGACTAGGGAGGTAAAGATGTAAAAAAAAAAAATTAAAAACATTTATTGTTAACAACTGGGAATTAAGTGAAGTAATAATTTCCTTTGAAATCACAGATCAAATATGTCAAAATACAGCTTTAAAAGGATGCCCCATTTTTTAATGGAAAAATGTCAAACAGAATCAATGGAGAGACTCAGCAATTTGGACATTGCTTAGAGGATAAGGATTTTTTATTGTAGACTGTATGGCCCAGGTGCATCCCTTCCACTAAGATGCTTATTTAGATAGATCTGATTGTCTGGAAATAGAAAATACTCTAGTGATTCAGCTTCCTGAAGATTTCTCCAAACATCTAAAGTTATATTGTTCAATTCAGGTATTTGCAATGTATGTATATATAACAACTATATATATACACACACATTTCATTATTAATCGGTTACTTACACAGACTTCTAATTTCCTTCACATATATTATGGTGTGACAGTTCCTACTGCCATTCAGCAGTATTTAGAACTTTCCAATACTTTTTTGCATTTTTTTTGTAAGCCTCGACAGAATTAAAATTATATTAAAAATATTTTCTTGAAAGTATCAGTTGTCAGACTTCTGTCATAAACCTGATTTCTCACTATAGGTGCTTCAGAAGGATGGGTTTTAACTGATATTAAAGCAGACTTAGTGTGTAGTGTAGCCACACATAAACCACATCCAGAACTATCACAGTCATTCTGGTAAAACCTTTGACTGCTCTTCTGTAGCCTACCTGAAGTTTAATTAGAATTCTTGAAATTACTTTCAAAAATCGTACTTGTCAATGCCTATAGCTGGCATTCAGGTTTCTCTCCATGTTTAATTCTAACACTAAGGAGCTTCTGAGTACTTCATGTTCCTACCTTGGTATTTAAAATTTGACATTTTTGCTAGATTTTTTGTTTGTTTTTAATATGTTGTAGTCAGCATATTTATTTTGTGTCACTTAGTTTCTGATCAAACTTTTCAAAAGATGATATCCACTGTGTAGAATATATGAAAAATACATATGGAAAAAAATACAATATACTGTATAGAATAATAGTGAAACAAACTGAATCATCATAAGTGTATAGATTGAATTACTGTGTAACATTTTATGTACCCATTAATAATATTTTTAAAATATTGCTGTAATGCTGAAAACCCAGTCTAAACATGAAAAATTTCACTTACTGCATCAGGGATCAGAATATTTGTATTCCTACTGTGATTTTTTCCCCTTCTTTCTTTCTTGGAGGGAATAATTAGGTATGTTAAATTATAAATTGCAATTGCAGACTTCCAATAATTATACATTTCATTTCATTGCAATTTTTTGTATGCACACAGTTTTGTAATTCTCCTTACATGTCTTGATAGTAGCAAACTTCAGGGAAATGTTGAAGCTTTCATGTTGGTTCACACAACATTATACTTTTGGGAATGTCTTTATACAATATGATTTTTAAATACTTCAATTCTTAATTTACATTTATCACAACTATGTAGCTGTCTGTTTCTTTCCTGTTTCCGTAGAACAAATTTTCAGAGCTCATAATTTTAGAAAATATGAGAAAATGCATTTAAAAATAAGGTGTTTAGAGCATTAAAATGTCAGATTAATTAATCATAATATTTTCTTTACCAATAAGATGAACTAGTTGTTTATTAATTTGAGTTATGTATTTGGAATCATGCTTGATCTATTTTTCTGAGGGTTTTAAGAATTTTCTGAAGGATAGTAGATTATGACAAATATAAAATAAATACAGTTTTAGAAAATTATACTATTCTTCAAGAATTTCATGCATTTCTGATGAACTACTGAAGGAAAAGGCCAGTATTTTCCTACCCTTCTGATCTTTTCACATTTAGCAACTCAAGAACCAAGTGTTAATATAAGTAGTTTTTAAATCTTTCCTAGATTTGGAGCATCACATTCAAATTTTAAAATTAAAAAAATATATATATATAAAGGAGCCTATTAAAGTTTTGTGAAAGAACTATAGAAGCACATCATAATAATGATAAATAATATAGTTTATCTTTTGTGAGATCCTCTGAGAAACTAATAGAATACGTCTTGAAGGGTAGGAATGAGCTGGACATTATTGAATGAGATGATTTTTTATTCTCCACAGCACAATTTTAATCACCTAGCTTTTTTGACTGCCATTTACCAGTCCCCTGTTGTTTAGGACTCAATGAGTTCGAAAGACAAAGTTGAGAAATCTGCTTTATCAAGATCACTTAGTTCACAACATGAGATTATCAGATACAGATTTAAAAGTGCAAGAAGTCTAACAACAAAACCGGTTGATTATGATGGGGAACACAGAATGTCACAAATAATAAATGGAAGCAGAAATGTAAATACTGTTTAGGAGAGCTCTCTTTGAGATACACAATAACTACAAACAGTTTTTAAATTCTTCATAAATATTGTTCAGCATTGTTCAGAAAGTAATTATTTATTAAAAAAATAAAGAATGAAGTTATAAATCATTCCAAAGAGACAAATTTCAAAGTTACAAGCGTAACAGACAAATTTCAGTCCTAATAAAAGTTATCATTTAGCGTAATTTTTAACAGAAAATTTCAACAAGGTCAGGAATGTTTAATAAATGATCACATTTTACTGAAATTCGTATTTTCTGGTTGTACGTGATGACAAATTACCATATCCAACCGCTTATTCTCTCATTTAAGAGAATATGGAGAGGTTGAAATTATTCTTGATGTAAATTTTGTTGCCTGAAAGATGATTATATATTTTCTTTAAAAATGTCTCCCTAGTCATTCACTGAAGTCATAGTTTAAAGGATGAAATTTAGTATCACAATGGCTTTATATTCCTGGCCTTCTTTAAAAGGTGGGCAAACTAAATAGTAGACCAATTCCCTATAGTAAAAACTGGTTTTTATGAATATAATAATGTTGGAATAGAATTTTCCACCTTGATTTCTTTGTTTGGACCTAGAAATTTTGTCATTTGTGACATTTACATTTATTTGGGGAGGTTGGTATTTAAAATACATTTTAATTCTTTCCTTATTCCTCCCATTTTTCTCCTAGGGTCGGTGCAAGCGTGCAGTTTTCCTGTGAAGATAATTACGTGCTACAAGGTTCTAAGAGTATCACTTGTCAGAGAGTGACAGATACACTGGCTGCCTGGAGTGACCATAGGCCAATTTGCAGAGGTAGGTGCTATTATCTGGAATCTTCCTTGAAGTTTGGAACGGTAATTTATAATTTCTCCTTATAAATGCAATGAAATTATGTTCAAAACAAAGCAAAACACCATATATTTATATATTATATATATGTGTCTGTATATATATATGATTTTTTATATCCGAAGATCTTTCTGTAGCTTGAAGCACACAAAGATGCAGAAACAGTATCAATTTAGGGAACTAATTTCCTTTTAATAGTTTGCATTTCACTTTATCTTCTTTTTGTCATGTTAAACATATTTTAAGTAGAACTAGTTAGTTAGGTTTAAACTTTTCTAATTAAATTCCTAAATAAGAGCTCCTCACAATCATATTGTGTTCCTATCAGTCCCAGATATTTACGAAGTCCTCATTTTTCAGTAAATTCCCTCCTCTTTTGTCTATTTTGCTCAACCTTACAAATGGCCTAACCTTCTGACTTCTATTCTAAATGTTTTCTCATTGTGGTCTGAACCAATGAATAAGTTCTTCCCCCTGCTTTTAAGAAGGAGGGGGGGAGGTGGCTTTTTTTTTGTTCTTTGTATGTTTTTCCACTGTAATCTACCACCTGCAATAAGAACATGGAAGAATACGTAAATGCTGTCAAAATACTCCAGAACTAGGTATATAGGAGAAATAAAGAGTACATATCTATGTACAGAACTTTTCCTTTTTCTCAGTAGAAAAATTAATTTGAATTACACATTTGGATTGCACATGTTAATGAAAGTCTTAACCCTAGAAATGTTCTTGCGTTATGTCCTTCTAGAATCAGACAACCTAGCCAAGACAGGCACCAGAAAACAAGAAAAACTGCCACCATTAATTTTAAAAAAATTTTAAAAAATTAAAAAGCGATCATACAAACTGTTTGGTATACTTTGTCATTTTGGGGTAGATCAAAGAGATGCTTCTTGTACTCACAAAATCTTATGCTGAATGCCATCTACCAGGGCAGCAAATTATAAAGAGACTGTGGAGGGAGGATTTGCAACACCTGGACCTAAACTTTTGCTTGTTCAAGAGTGAGCTAAAGCATAATATCATTTATATAAAACTCATATATTTGTAGAAAAAGGTTTCATTACCTACCTATTTCATAATATCAAAAAAATATATTTTCCACCTATTGCCAGAATAGATTTTTCAACTTGTATAATTATATATGTGATACACTTGTAAATTATGCTTTCTTCATTAAAGAGTGGAAACAATTGTGGTGGGTTGAGCCCAGCCAGCAGCTAAACACCCACCCAGCCACTCATTCACTCACTCGTCTCCAGCAAGGTAGGGGAGAGAACTGGCAGAGCAAAATCTGGAAACCTGTGGGTGGACATCAAGGCAGTTTAATAAGTGACGCAAAGCTGTGCATGTGACCAAAGCAGAGTAAAGATTTTATTCACTACTTCCAATTAGTGGGCAGATGTTTAGCCATTTCTTGGAAAGCAGGGCCTCAGCACAAGTGATGGTTACTTGGGAAGACAAACCTGTAACCATGAACATGCCCATTTTCTCCTCCTTTCCCTGAGCTTTTATCGCTCACCATGTTGTCATATGGTATGGGATATCCCTTTGGTCAGTTGGTATCAGCTGTCCTGGCGGTGTTGCCGCCCAGCTTCTTGCCCACCCCCAGCCTGCTTGCTGTCAGGGCAGTGTGAAAAACAGAGGCCTTGATGTTGTGCAAGCACTGCTCAGCAATAACCAAAACAGTGGTGTCTTACCAACACTATTCTGGTTAGAGATCTAAACGACAGTACCATACAAGCTGCTATGAAGAAAGTTAACTCCATTCCATTCAGACCTAATAGAAAAGTCTATAAAGGTGGCTCTTGGATAAATTATTACACTCTATATGTAACATGGGTAATATTACATAGGTGCATCCATGTGAAGACTGGACAACCTAAAACATAGTAAAAAAGAAATAAATAAAAATCATACCTCCTACTCTTTCCAGATCAACAAAGCAACTGTAATTCATAAGTGCCTCTTGAGCTTAGTGTCTCTGTAGCTCAATGTATCTAAATGAAAAATCTAAATTTGGTTAAAGATTTGGTTAGAGAAAAATCTCAGTATTTGGTTTCACACTACTGCAGAATAATGTGTCCATGCAACTCCACTGTTCACTCTTATTTGGTAGGGTTTTTTTACATCTCCTGAATTTATTTTTGTTTGCTAATATATTGCAGAAATGAGCTGAAGTAATCTATGCATGCTAAAAGTACTGCTTAGCAGAAAGGGGCTATTTGCTGCTGAATTACCTATGTGTTATTCTTAGTGTTTGCTATTCCTTTCAATTTATTGTCTGCAAATATTCCTATAATGCTTTACTCCCTCTAGTAAACTTCGAACAAAATAGGATAAATTAGTCCCATACTTCCATTAAAACCTCAGTTGGAAGACAAGTTGCTTTCCTCAAACATACTTCCAAACTGGAGCTAAAATTACACAACAGTCTGAGGGTCAAATCGGCCAGTCTCTGGAAGTTATTTGTTTTTTTCTAAACACAGATTAACATTGTTTAGGCTGAATGGTGTATAATTCTGGTTCAATATTACAACATTACATGTTTGTGGATGGTGGGAAGTGAAAGATACAAGTTTTATTTGTAGTCCATATTCTTCCCAATCCCTTTACTGACCTTCAAGATGCCAGTATTCATGGTGTTCATACCAAGTATTTAATAACAAGTAGTAAGAACTGTTTATCACATTTTCTAATTGATCATCAACTTTAAGTGGAGAAGCTGATAAAGTACATGCAGCTACTGTGGGCTTCATGACTTCAAGCCTGTGAGACATACTGAAGAAACTGAACTTTGCATTACCCCTGAATGGTGACTAACAAGGTTCAGAATTTATGAAGCTGATGAATAGTCACAGGAACCATCTTACTGTTAGCAAGTTGCTTCATTATTTACATTAAACAGTATCCACATAACAACCTTACTTGCAAGGGCACAGCAGGGACTGGTGGGCTGCAGGGTCTGCCCAGGGTGGCAGGACAGGGCCAGGCCTCAAAACCAGGGCCCATCCCACCACCCCAGGCAGGGAGTAGGGCAGGCCATGGGCAGCCCCAGCCTTGGACAGTGGGAACCTCCCGGGGGAGGGGGACAGACCACAGCCAGACATAGACATCAGACCCTGGATGGGTGTCAGTATCAACCAAGTCTGTGAGCAGGCACAGGCATGACTGTGGTGGAGCTGCAGGCAGCTGCTCCTGAGACTTTGCTCAGGCAGAGGCTGATGGTCCAATCCCACTCTGAGATGGATCCCCTGGGACCACGGGCAAGGAGAGGTGGAAGGCCCCAGGTGAGGTTGCTCAGGGAAGTTTAGGCCTGTTAGTGTACTCAGGAACTGAATGGTGCTAATGTAAATGTTCCCAGTTTTCTTGAATTCCAAAAAAAAGCCTTACAGCAATTCATTCTTGCTTTCTGTAAGTGATATACAAGGCTATCTAACAATTTTTGTGCAATGTTTTGCAGTAACTGCATTTCCTAAACAGACCTCTGGGCAGAATTTCAGTTGTAGTTCTTGCTTGGCTTTTTTTTTTCCCCCTCCTATTTTTCCTTCCCCTCAATGTTCAGATAGGAGAAAAATAAGAGAATAACAGCTTGACTGAAGAAAAGATCTTAAAGGGAGATGTTTTGTAGCCTTTCTTCTTTGTGGATAGCTAGAGAAGGTACAAACTGTATTCAAAAGCTTATTGTACAAAGTTGCACCTCTGGATTAGTTCCTACTGTATCAGACCTTGTGAAGGATGAATTGAAGATAGATTAATAAATATTAATTGTCTTCTAGTTGCAGTGCTGGAAGCATGGTTCTTCCACCAGTTACTGGAACGAGAATGTCCTCTATTTCAGATCCTATGAATCTGCTCTTGTAGCAATAAAATAATATATTTTGATTGATATAGCAGCAATATGACAAGCTTTCTGTAATGCTAGTAGGTAGCATACAGTGGCATATTTAAATGTGATTAGTTCTTTTTTTTCCATGTTAAGCACAGACAGCTTGTTAATAATTGTCAGTGACAATAATAATTGGTAGAATTACCTATGTGGATGAGGCATTTTTTTGGCTTCTTCTGAGATCGTTACAGAGGATTTCTGTGTGATGTGTCTGAGACATAAGTGTAATTCATGGAAGTGTGTTAAGACACTTTCTGTCATAAACCTAGATAGACATTTTCACAGAAGACTAAGTCTTAGCTGAATCAGTGTACACTTGGAGTTATAGTTAGTTCTCAAAGTCTAGTCTCTAACATAGTAACAAAGGACCAAGTGCTGGTAGCAGATTGTGATGGAAGGATAGAAAATCTGAAAGTACTTTTCCTCTAGTTTCCTTTTTTCCTATTTGTACCAATCACATTTCTACTAATGGAGAAGAGCAGGCTTCCTCCCAGCAAGTTTGTGAGGTAAAGAAATGCTCATGTTTCATTCTTCAGAATGGAGGCATCCACAGAGAAAGACAAAAACTATAATTTTCCAAAGTACCAGAAATATGTTGCCTAGTTTACTGCAATATTCAGAAAAAGAATGACCAAGTTTTTAAGGAATTCAGTCATTCCTCTTCTCTGTACTGAAACTCAAGTAAATGAACAGTCTAAATTACATCAAAAGTTAATGGAAGTTATGCAGATAGGTTCTGAGATTCAGATATCTAAAGATATACAGTATGTAAATACTTAGAAATGTTATTAACTAGACTCTATTTTAACATGTTGCCAAAGTGTTGTAGTACCATCAACATGACAGTAAAATTTTAATATGTTCTGAGTTCTATAACTCCATTTGATGTCACTGGAAATTATATGTCTAAATTTTTTTAAAATACTTTGAGATACTGAAATATTTTGACAAGTTTGAATATTTCAGAAAACGTCTGCCTAATGCTCTTTGGAAAACAATTTAATTCATAAAGAAATTTGTCTTCAAAATGTTAACTATCCAGATTTGCTGAATGTGGCAGAAGGATTGTGATGGTTTCACACAAATAAATCTGTGCTTTACAAACGTCAAGCTACTGCGTAGAACTATTTTTTTTTTCCTAGTTTTATTTTCTCTAGTGTAAAGATGTACAACACCACAGAAGTTCAACTTTAGGTTAAGGATATGCAGTTACATAGAGTTAAACATTGTGATACATGTTTTTTTCTCCCCAGTCATGGAGAAATCATGAAGGAGAGCACACACCGGCCCTTCTTACATTCATACATAGAAGTCTCCCTCCATCCACTTGGAGAGGGTAAATCTCTCTAAATAGAATATTGATATGATAATTCTGAGAAATTAATTTACATAAAGTAAGAATAAATTAATGTAAATGTTGGGCTAATAAAGTGAAAGGTACTGGTTTCCTTCTTCTGTAGGTCATTTATCAGGATTTTTTTGACTGGCTGAATCTTCAAAGGAAGAATGTTATAGAATCAGCATGTTATTATATCAGCATAATAATACTTCCGTGTCAACTTTTTATTAGTGATAGGGTAATTTTATGTTTATTTTAAATGGAGAAGCTGATCAAAAGCAATCTGATTTGTTGTTTATCATTTTAGCTAGAACATGTGGTTCTAATTTACGTGGACCAAGTGGGATTATTACATCACCAAATTATCCAGTTCAATATGAAGACAATGCACACTGTGTGTGGGTCATTACAACAACTGATCCAGAAAAGGTATGCTTTTTCTCTTTGTCTTAATTCAAACTGTAGAATTTTTGATTTGTCTTGAAACTGTTTCATACATATTTGAACAAATGCATTAACACATGCATGTCTGTATGTTCACTTAAACATAAAAATGACCACAGTAGAGATGTTAGAAAATACATTGGACACTAGAAAAAAATATAAACTAGTAATATTTGTGAAAATATCCACTCAGAGTAATAGGTCTGAATTAAAGTTTCAAAGTTGTAAATACATTTTCTAATGAAACACATTAAATCACATTCAAAATCACACACAGTTGAATGAGTTGATAGTGGATTTTTCAAGTTGTATCTTAATATGTACTCATTGTTGAATCTTAGCATAAAAATCAGACATACATCTAAGTACTTTGTCTGATCATGTTGGGTGTTTTACTACCTACATCATTTTTCTTTTCAATCCACTGTTTTCTGATAATGATTCTAAATACATAACTATGAATAATTATGCATAAAATAATAATTTTTAAGTATTCTTATTACACTGCAATGTATTGAGATGCGTTTTTACTTGTCTTTCTGTAAAATCAATTTACATCCTCAATAAAGGACTGAGACCCCCTACCTGTAGGAAACAAAAAATGAAGTAAAAAAATCTTTCACTTATATTATACTTTTCTGTAGTGAAAGGCTGAACAAATGAGTTACTATAAGTTGAAGAATGTACAGTCTATATGTACTTCCATAATTACAAAACATGTATTTCCTGTGCAAGTTTTTGAAAGACTGTATTCCTGACTTCCTTAATGCAGTTAAGGAAAAAATGTTTAACTATTTCACCATAAATTAATGCGAATGTTTAGCCGCACAAAAGATCATTTTCTGCATGCTTTCATAGCATATTGTTGAGATGTAAACACTGTTTCTTTGCAAAATCAATTGAGTTCACTTTTTCTTAAAGCAAATTCAGTACCTCAATAAAGGTATGTATTCAGGAAAAACAGGCAAAAGTACAAAGTTACCACATTGCGGAACATTTTACTGTAGAGGGACTTGTCCCTAAAGAGAAAGGGCTTTTTTCAGTTCCAAACTATATTACTTAGTAAAGCAATTAAAAGAGACTATTTGTCACTGAATGACCTTTGACTTTAAGTCATTAAATTTTATAGAAAATATTAATTTACTTTGCATTTTTAAATATGGATAAGCATTTAAAATATGGAAAATGTCTGACAAATGCATCAACTCAAATTTATATTCAGTAATATGTAGTCTTGTTGATTCTGCAAAGTACAATATATTTTTATAAGAGAAAATGCAACTATGCATAAAAAGAAAATACGTGAAAATACTACTAATAGAAGAGAGTCTTGGCATCTTAATGGTTTCTTTATTCAAAACTGTTCCATTAATTTTTCATTTTTATTTTTCTTCCCCTGACTTTTTGAGGATTTTAATTAAACATTGTTTTTCATATTTATAATAAAATGAAGATAGCAGTCTCCTTGCTGATTGCAAGAAGGTTTAATAATAGTACAAAAATTGGTGTGTGTGCAGAGTGTGCAGTGTATTACTAAACTGTACGGTGTATGTTTTCTACGGAGGCTCAGACTTGTGGAAAACACTAAACCTCCGTGTAGTGCAATGACACACAAGTTCTGTTCATTCTATACAATATATCTTTCTCAATGGATTTAGGATTTTAGTAGGACAGAGTTGAATGAAATTGTTGTGGGTTAACTTATTACTCTGTTCCCTGGACTTGAAAAGGCACTTTTAAGTAGTATCATGTGGACAGACTGATAGTTCATCAGTCACAATAATACACTGAAGGAATTGTGCATCCAGACAGATAAATTCTTTTGTTATGTTCAGAATGAAGACGTATGAGTACAAGGCTTGGACCTTTCACCCAGAAAAAAATTCACACTATTACATCCATCTAGGTGGAAGGTAGAGAGATACACTAACAAACATACTGATAGTCACAGTGTAAGAAAATGAGCTTTAAGTGTTTCAGTTCCCAACAGGATGGGCAGTAGGGAATGAGTTGTCTTTTGATTATCTTGGGTTTGTCTAGCAGTGCAACAAAGGACAATTATTTTCTTAACTTCATGCATCTTAAAAAGATGGGTATTTGCTTTAGGACCATGATGATTGTGAATGTGAAGTCTTAAAATCAAACATGTTTAAGGCTTACAGTATACTCAAGTTGCTTTTACATAAAGTCTTTATCAGCAAGTATCAATACAAATCTGATAATGGGACTTCTATTCCCAAATAACTGAATCTAAAGTTAACACATATCCTTTTGGATAACAAAAGATATGAAAGAAAATACTTTTACTTCACAGACTATCTGACTGAAATGGAACTTTTTCCTACCTCTTTATAAAGAAAAAATCTTGCTAGAACTTGGAAATCTGTGAACTTTAAAAAAATCAATTACAAAAATAATTTTCAGGTTTCCAAAATAATGAATTGATTTTAAGATGTGCTGAAAGTTGTGCACATGTTCATCCCTGACTTTTCTTGGAGTTGTGAATGCCAGAACTCTTGAAAATTGAACTGTGTATTGAAGGTCTGATTTTAAGATTAGAATGAGGAGACTACTCTTTTGCCTGTCAGATTTGAAAATATCAGAATACTTAGGGTCTGTGATGATTCTATGTATTTTACTATGTATTTTAAATTAGTTTTGACTTACTCTAGCAGTGAATCTGTGTCCGTTCCTCGGGTTAGTTTACACATAGCGTTTTACAAGGTAAGACAATGTTTCCTCTTAACATAACATTCAGTGCAGTTTAAAGAAGACAGTCTAATTAAAGAGGTGCCCTTGCACAAAAAATGAAAGATAATATGCTGGAATATTTTAAAGAATAAATTAAAAAAAATACACATATTTTTTTTCCAAATTTTGTGTTCTGGTGCTGGAGAGGGGGAGATTTTTAATGCCAATTCAAAATGAAACAAATTTCAACTTCCTAAAAGGACAATGGCATAGTTCCAGTTTTTAACCAACCATATCAAGATAGTTCTAACATTTATTTGCCTTTGTCTGAACAACACAAAAATCTAAGTTAAGTTTTGTTCTTTTCCTGTTCAAAGGTATTTCTGTTAATGCTCTGCTTATTTTGAAGAGTTGATTTTCTTCCCTTAACATTTATTTGTTTCCTCTGGGTCCTACTATTGTAGCTTCTGCTCAGCATCCTACTGAGTCATTTATTAGACTTTTAGTACTTGCAAATACAACTTTATGGTGCTCTTCTGACTGTCAAGTACATGCTGTAATTCTTGGCAACTGCATTGTTTTAGTTGTTCTGTTATGCAGTTTCTCAACTTTTTAGAATCAGTAACTTTGGACTGTTCTGAGGTCTTGCTGGTCTGTTGTCTTTATCACTTTCTTGCTGTTAGTATAATCTTTTCAGTATGTTCTAAGCATGCCTCTATCCCTTGCTGTTTCAATTCATTCTGCAGGCTGTGTGTTTTTTCATAAGACTTTCTGCCTTGGATTTCCTGCTGCTTTCACAATTTTATGGTAACATTGCTAGATGCAAGGGCTTCAGTTTTCAGTTCCAGTGTCTATAGGAGAGCAAGGTTTGATGTTGTTTTAGCAATGATACCTGGTTTTGCACAATATTTTCCTGACGGATTGTGGATTGTAGTATATTATGTGTGCCATGGGCTGCAATAGTTCTAAGTTTAATGACCTGGTAAATAAAGAGTGTGGCCCAATTACAGGTTTTTTTCTGAAGAATGTAATTTCTCCACAGTACAAAGCGTAGATATTAAGTATCTGTTTGGGCGTAACAACATTCTTCTTTACAAAAACAGTTATTCACTGCGGTTGCCATAATTGAAGGCATTGGAACTAATTAGAGAGGGTGGGAAACTTCACTTACAGTTTTATAGGGCTGAGCCTTCAGGTTTTTGTATAAAGTTGGACTATAATATGTTGTCATAAAATGGTATTTCTGATGTATTGCCTTTCAAAGCACATAGCTGGGGAACTTCAGGAGAACATTCTTACTCAGGAAAATTTTTCTCAGTTCACAGCTGGGGAATCTATACACTATTAAGGTTGATTTTGAGAGAATTTCATTTAAGATAATTCATTCTTGCAATATGCTCTAAAAGAGAAGTCTTACTAAGTAGCATATGCGGGTTTTTTTGAATGAGGTTATCTTGCCGATTCATGGATTTGTTCAAAGTTTGTGGTAGCTCAGGTCTGATCCATTAGTGACATCCCTGTCTTCCTCTTCCATGTAAGTAGCTTATGCATATATAATCTTTTGCAATGGATTCAGAGCCTTTGTTTCAATAGGCAAGTTTGCTCCAGCTAGATGGCATTATTGTATTACCTTTTTTAATATTAGAATGTTTTTTTAGAAAGTGTGTTCATAAATAGCCTGTTTCTTCAAAGCTTCATTACAGACAGGGCTTGTCTCCCTCTGAGTGTCTGATCCGGCCATCCTGACACAAGTAATAGGATGTTTGTCAGCATATCTGATCTCTACAGCACCTGCAGTCTAACACTATATTCTGACTGGGGAAGAAAGCTCTTGCTTGCTGAGCACCATATATCTTATCCCTACAGAGATTACCAGAGTGCTGCCACAGTATTGATTTTTACCCATTGAACTTCTCCTCTCTTACTGTATCACAGTGTTGGGTTGCAGAGATCTTCATCATTAAAACTATGTAGATCTAAGCACTCCTTTCACTAAACTTTTCTGTATTCTTGGCAATGTATGGGCTCATTCTAGTAATTTACTCTATTCATACTATTTCATAAGCCTCTGGATAGGTTTAATAGAGTGAAGAAAAAGGTCATTGTGAATTTATAATTGACTCATTTGTACATCCTGTGCCATCTAGATCATATAAATACACTAAGAATTCCCCAAAAGAATGATTCCCTATGGTGTGTTGAAAATGAAAGCACAGTTTTGTATACTTTTTTGTCCTTCGCACAGTGTTAAACTGAATTTTGTGCCATGTGTAAATATGCATATTTAAATTAAAATTAAACATATTTATTTTTCATTTACTGGAACAGTGTCATTAAATTTAGGGGATATGGCATGACTGACAAAGGATTCACTCAGTTTAGAATTAAAATTACTAAGGTCTCAGTTATGAAAATGTCCTGGGTTTGAGTGAGTGGCAGGGTTTTTGGTAGCATGGGAGGGGGCTACAGCAGTGGCCCCTGTGAGAAGCTTCTCAAAGCTCCCCCAGCTCGAAGTAGGACCCACCTTTGCACCAAGGCTGAGCTAATTAGGTGGGACTCTGTGATAGCGTATTTAAGAAGGGGAACCTGGGAGGAGTTGTGGGAGTTGTGAGTAGAAGTTGCGAGGAGAACATCTGTGCAAACACTGGAAGAGAGGAGGAGGAAGGGGAGGAGGTGTGCTGGAGCAGAGAGTCCTCTGTATCCCATGGTGAGATGGCAGGGCCATCCCTTCTGCCACCCATGGGGAACTACAGTGCAGCAGATGCCAGTTTACAGCCTGTGGGGGGCCCCACGCTGACCCAGATGACTGCACCCGAAGAAGGCTGGGACCCCATGGGAAGAAGGCCCTGCTGTTGTAGTTCAGTACTGGGAGGTTTGCGACATACAGGGGTGATCTTCACACCTGTGGGAATGACTTATGTCAGAGATGGTTTGTGGAGGACTGTCTCCTGTGAGAGGGGGACTGCACTGGAACAGGGGAGGAATGCCAGAAATATTCCCCCCTCCTGGAAGAAGCAGCAGGACTGACTGCACCCCCCATTCCCTGCCCCGTGTGCTGCTGCAAAGGAGGAGGTAGAGATATCGGGAGCAAAGCTGAGCCCAGGAAGAAGGGAGGGATGGCGGAAGGTGTTTTCAAGATGTGGTAATGCTTCTCACTGTCCTGTGATGTCTGCTAATGTTATTAGTGTCTGTATTACATTTATGCCCTTTTTTTCTTCCCCTAATAAGTCTGTCTTTTGCCTGTGCCTTAATGGATTAGATGATCCCTCCCTGTCCTTATCTCAATTCCCAAGCTTTTTGCTTTATTTCCTCCTTCCCAGCACTGGAGGGGAAGCGAAGAGTGAGCGACATCTTTGCTTTATTTCCTTCTTTTCAGAACTTGGGGGGAAAGGGGATGTGAGTGGCTGTGTGGTACTCAGTTGCCCTCTGAGTTCAAACTATGACAGAAACAAAGAGATACTGGTTAAGTTGCTTTTAATTAGGCTTGTGTATTTTTTTTTTCATAATCAAGCAATATGATTTAGAACACAAAATATAACTACAGCAATTACATGAGAAAGCTGTTGTTGCAATATAAGGATGAGATTTTGAAATTCCACTGTCCTAAAATCTTGTACAAGACTTCCAGGGTAGCTTTGATTCTGTACAGTCTTAAAAACATGTCAAAAAAAACAAAAGAGTCTGTATGTTTTAATATAATGTCCAAAATGTACATACAAGCCTATTAGAAAAATCATGTTATATGTAATTCCCTACAGTATATACTCATCCTTGATTTTCATTTAAAAACGTAACATAGAATTCTATATAAGTGACATTAGAAGAAAAATACACATATTGCGCAAAAGCAATTTATTTTATAAAATTATATCTTTGTGTTTCTTTCTGTGTTTTGTGTATACTTCTGAGAACATTATGATTTTTGGTTATAATGCTGATATTTCTACCTTTCAAGACATCATGTGAGTGAGATGTAGTAGCATAGCTTCTATATAGTATTTTCTTAAGTTTACTGAAGCTTTATTGGATGATACTGTAATACAAGTAGGTCTGGAACAGAAAACTCAGTTCTGGCATTGCAGACGTTTAGGATGAGATTTGATTTGCACATATGGGTGCTACATGTCTAAATTCCAATTATACTTGATGGAGATTTGTCAGATAATAGAGTCAAAACAGTGTTTCATCTCATCCTAAAGCATTCCACTAGAGGCTGATTAGCTAATCACTCCTTGAGCTTTGCTCGCTCTCACTGGATAAGAACCAAAAGGGATTTAGACATCTTAAATTTCAGCATGCAATATTTAGTATATACACAGCTTTGTGGATTAAAGTATGCTATTTTAGGTAAAGGACATGCCTCACAGGTTGAATGGAAGGTGTCCCATAATGGCCATATGTTGAATGAAAAAGCATAACTTTGGAGTAGGGGTATACCAGACTTAACTAAAACAAAGAATCAAAAAAAAAAAAAAAAAAAAAATCTTCTCACCTATTAATACATTTCCAAGATATCTATTTCCTGGTATACCCAGATCAAACCCACTTTCTATATTGACTTTAGATGTCTCATTTGTGCATTCATTACAAGAAGTTTTGACTCTCACTTTCATTAAAGACTCTTGGAGGTAATGATGGAAGAGGGACATTTGGGATCAGTACTTATCTCATGATGAAAGGATTCAAGCACAAGTTTCCTGCAGCACAGGAAAGTACTGTATTTCCTGGTTTGTGGGGAAGGCTAACTGAAGGAGCTCTCTTAACGCTTCTGGCATTATTTCTTGCAGTGTTTGTTTTATTTATTTTCATCAGATGATTTCTAACATTAAATGCAGTAACACACCCAACTCTAAAGTTTTTCCCTCCTGAGGCAATTGCCGCATATATGGGCTGACAGTTATATTCCTTGTTGCTTACTTTCCCACTGACCTTCCTCCTTCCATCCTGTTTTTGAATGAAGAAGACCAACTACTGAGCCTTATCTGGTTTTGGTGTCTCATATTTGCTTTCAGGATGTCAAGTTCTTACTCTACCAAGATTTAGCTGTGGGGTATGACTTTTATGAGCCTCAGATGAATCTAAGTATGACATACTGAGTTGGAAGTGGCAATTTAGAGGGAAAAAAAAGTTTCTAAAAGAACTTTTAGAAAGAAACTGTAGAAGCATACACATGAAGGAAGGGAAAAACTGAAGGAGACAGCAGTAAATTTACTGGGATATCGTCTTTGATTTTACAGTAAAGCCATATTTCAGAAAGACAGTTGGAATAAATTAGGTGGTAATGCAATGCTCAAGACAAACAAAAGATTCAGCATCCAAACAAAGTTAATGTATTGAAATGTGGAAAAGTTTAAATTGGCAAGATTAAGTTATGTATACGTGGCTTAATGGAAACTATTAAAAACAAAAAAACCTTCAAAACCTTCAAAGTTATCAAGACAATTTTGTTAAATACAGAAGTATGACATTAAAATTTCTAATGCTTCTGTTTTCTAACACCAGATCAAGGACAAAGAAAAAGAGTTTTCCCTTTCAAAAAGAGAGCAATATGTGAGATATTCACTGTGATATATTTGTGCTGTATCTGCATGGGTAAGAATTATACAAATCCATTATTGTCACTATTTTGTTGAATATTTACTGCAGTGACAATGATCCATATTTGCCTTTCTCATAGATACACTTTTCCAGTCTGGATGGCTGTTAAATTCTTCATTATTTTATCCTATATCTTGAAAAAAACCCCAGGCTAGTCCTCATTTAATTTGTTTATTTTATAGCTAAACCAATCCCCTACTCAAAAAATACAAAAACCCCCAGAACTGTATACACGTTCAGTATGTCTTTTTGCTTTCTAATTGCCAGAGGTAGTCTTTAAAGGTTAAAAAACAAATGAACCCACAAAACCCAACAGCTACGGCAACTACACTTTCATCATTGGCATTTATCATTATCCAGCCACTGCCAATGACGTATTGCTCTTGTTGCTGAAAGTTGGGTTGTTGCCTCCAGCTTTTTCCTTAGAGGAACTTATCTGCTGAGAGTGCACTTAGACTTCCTCCATCATTTCCTTCCTCCACTATGTTTTGTGTCCTTTCATCTTCCTCTGGCTCAGTTTCTTCTTTTTTGTTGTTTTAATCTCCATCAATATATTTTTTTTTGGTTTTTAGCTTTCACATTTTTTAATTTTTCATTTATATATTTTTAGAAAGGAAAAGATTGAGATACAAAATTTAAATATAGAATCTTAATGGTTTTCATGGTTTAAATTGAACTCAAAAACCAATAAATGAATGGTCCACTGAAATTTTAATTTTTTTTAACCAGAAGAAAACAGTAAATTTTTATTCATAGTTTCTTAATGTAATTATAATACTATTTAGCATAAGAAAGTACCAGTTAGTGTGGTGGTATACCAGGTGGTATTATTCCACAAAAAATATATGCATTTAATATCTTCATAGTGAAAGGACTTCAGAAAACTTTACCAAATGGAGAATCAATCAGACTTCTCAAGCCATAGGTGAATAACCATTAAATATACATAAAAAGAAGACACTTTAAGTACTTTGTATTCACACATTATAGAAGAGAAATCAATGTATTTGTTATTACTCCTGTACATACATACATATGCAGTCTTACACAGAGACATGTAAAATAAACAACTGAATATTTTACTTGCACAGTGCAAAACGTATAGCAACATAAGCTTGTTACTATTATCTCATTTAATTCAGGATATTTCCTGACAGGAAAAACTCATAACAGATGAGAACATTCTGCCACTGTGTAAAAAAAATTAAATAATTCCTACAATTAAATCTCCACAGACTTTTCCTGTTTGTTCTATAAGTTAGTCACCAATTCCCTTGCTAAGAAGTATCAAGCTCATTCGGTACTACATTGTCAATTGTATAAATCTAAGACATCAAGATTTATGTGTAGATATTTTTCCCTGGAAGTTGAAACTGTCTGCAACTATTGGTAGTATATCATACTTGACAATGTCCTACAATATTGTCTTTGTTTATATACCCCTTTTTTCTTTTTTTTCCCCCTTATTTTTTTCTTTTAACCTAACAATCAGAGTAGGACAGTGAGAAGTAGATCACATGTTAAAAACACCTTCACCCCACCCCTCACTTCTTCCCAGGTTTAGCTTTGCTCCCGATTTCTCTACCTCCTCCCTGCAAGTGGTGCAGAGAGATGGGGAATGGGTGGGTGGCCAGTTCGTCACCTGTTATCTCTGACACTCCTTCCTCCTTAGGGGGAGGACTCCTCACACTCCTCCCCTGCTCCAGCGTGGGGACCCTCTCATGGGAGACAGTCCTCCACAAACTTCTCCAAGGGGGGTCCCTCCCATGGGCTGCAGCTCTTCGTGAACTGCTCCAGCATGGGTCCCTTCCGCTTGTTGCAATTCTCCCAGTGATGAACTACAACAGCGCAGGCTTCCCTCAGAGTCCCAGCCTTCTTCAGATGCACCCACCTGCTCTGGCGTGGCATCCTCCATGGGCTGCAGGTGGGCATCTGCTCCACCGGTGACCTCCATGGGCTGCAGGGGCACAACCTGCCCTCTCACCAGGGCTGCAGGGGAGTCTCTGCTCCGGTGCACCTCCCCCTACCCCTTCTCCTTTCTTCAGCTGACCTTGGTGTTTGCATAGGTGTCCTCCTCGCAACCCCTTCTCTTAACTCCAACTCCTCCTCCCAGATTCCTGTTCTTAAATATGTTATCACAGAGGCACAGCCACCATCACTATCTGACTTGACCTTGGCCAGAGGCAGGTCCAACTTGGAGCTGGGGGAGCTTCAAGAAGCTTCTCACAGGGGCCACTGATGTATTCCCGTCCCCTGTTACCAAAAACCCCAACACACACAGAAACCCAACACAATTTATCAGGTATTCAACATAAATTATCTTTGTGCAGACACCTGTGCAGTTGATGGTGTTGATAATGAGTATGACATAAACCCACAGTTACTGCACAAGGAGACAAGTTCTGCAGCATAATTTAGGCACCTACAGTTCTGGGTTACCTCACAGATCACATTAATTTGTTTTGCCTTGAAACATAGGTGGTCAAAGTTTGTTTGTGCATGATGCTCACTGTTTAGCTTCTCTTTTAAATCTTTTCTTGGGTACCTTTTCTACTGGGAAAATGCCAACTGATAACTTATAGGCAAATAACAGGAAATTCTAAGAAATTCACAGACTGCAATAGTGAAGTGTGTATATACTGGAATAAATCATCAGATTATTTTTAACATACATTAGTATTTTCTGAAAATTATTACAATTCCTTTTAGATTTTTTTAGCAATACTATAGATGTGGTGTTTGATATCATGACAAATAGAAACCTCCAGGTATTTACATAATAAATTAGCGTCAGCCCTTCATTTAATTAACTCACTTTTGTCTATTACTAAACAGGAGCTTCATAAACGTAAAGAGCCATTGGGGAGAATAGTAAATGGAGGACCAAATCATCACACATAACTTAAAATGTGCAAATCTCAGATTTCAGCAAGATGAATTTAAAAGGGAAGAATAGAAGTAATTCTACTTATTGGATGTTGTGGTTTAAACTCAGAGGGGAACTGAGCACCACACAGGCGCTCACTCCCCCCTTCCACCCCAGCACTGGGAAGGAGAAAATAAAGCAAAGGGCTCAGTGGCTTGAGCTCAGAGGGCAACTGAACACCACGTAGGTGCTTACTTCCCCTTTACCCCTTCAGTGCTGGGAAGGAGGAAATTAAACAAAAGGCTTGGGAATTGAGATAAGGACAGGGAGGGATTATTCATCCATTATGGTCATGAGTAAAAGACAGACTCGTTAGGGGAAGAATAAAAGAACATAAATTCAATACAGACACTAACAACACCACCACTTAACAGACATAGTAGGACTGTGAGAAGCATTACCACATCTTGAAAACACTTTCCCCCACCCCGCCCTTCTTCCCAGGCTCACCTTTGCTCACGATGTCTACCTCCTCCCTCCACAGTGGTGAGGGGGCAGGGAATGGGGGATTCAGTCAGTCCTTCCACTTCTTCCACCTCGGGGAGGGGTGGGGGAAACTTCTGGCATTCTTCCTCTGCATGGTTCCCCTCTCACAGGAAACAGTCCTCCACAAATTTTCTCTGACATGAGTCCCTCCCACAGGCCACAGTGTTTCCCTAGCTACTGCTGTGTGGGTTGCTCCTGCATGTTGCAGTCCTCCCAGCGCTGAACTACAACAACTGGGGACTGCTTCTTCCCACAGGGTCCCAGCCTTCTTTGGTCACAGCCACCTGCTCTGGCGTGGGGCCCCCCACAGGCTGCAGGTTGGTATCTGCTTCACTGTGGACCCACATGGGTGGCAGGGAGGGGCAGCCCTGCTGTCTCACCATGGGATACTTGGGAGTCTCTGCTCTGGCACACCTCCCCCTCTTTTCCTCCTTTCTTCCACTGACCTTGGTGTTTGCACAGATGTTCTCCTCGCAACTTCTACTCACAACTCCCACAACTCCTCACAGGTTCCCCTTCTTAACTATGTTATCACAGAGTCCCACCGAATTGGCTTGGCCTTGGTGCAAAGGTGGGTCCTACTTCAAGCTAGGGGAGCTTCTAGAAACTTCTCACAGGGGGCCACTGCTGTAGCCCCCTCCCATGCTACTAAACACCCCCTCTGCCCCAAACCAGGACATTTGAATTTTTACTTAATATGGAAAATACAGTAGGGTTTGCAGTAAGTTTTTGTAGAATAAAAAGTTTTTCAAAGTGTCACGCGGCAAAAATGATTCTGGGGCTAATTTGATAGCTGAGATTCAGCATGGGAAAAGCAAGTTCCAAGAGTGTACTGTGTGGCCTGTATTAACTCCTCCGTAATTTAAAGCCTTTAAGTGCACTGCCTAAATTAGTTTTATTTCTTTAGGATCTTTCTGTTTTCAATCTAAATGCCTCAAAGGGTATTGTATACAGCCCATTTAAGATCAAATTTTCCTCCTGGCCTTTACTAAGTAAAGAAAACCTGGAATTATCAATGCTGACTGGTACAGATGGACACTGAACTTCTCATATATGTAAACATTTGTGTATATCTGTTTGCAATATGAAGGGTTATTAATGCCTAATAAACTAATGTTTTAAAATTTTGGAACTGTCAGTTAAATAATTTGGTTGAAGCTGTTTAGAAAATATGAAATGCCACACAAATTTAATGCTACTTTGAAGTAAATAGAGACAAAAAATTCAGTCCTAAAGTGTGATCTCAGGAAGAATCAAGGTAGGTGTTAATACACCTGCCGTATATTTTGAAAGGGATTAATATAGATTAGCATGCTCATTTGTCAGCTACTTTATCCAAGAAAGATGTGGAGAGATTTGATGTTAGAGAAAAAGAACAGCAGTTGGTGAATTGTATTCATTTATTCATTTATAAAAATAGTTGAGAAAACCACCACGAACACTCAAAATTAGGATCATGATCCTTCCTATCCTCAGCTCAAATTGGCCTGCTTTAGCATGTGAACATTGGCAATCTGACTAGATCCACAGTACAGGTAACAGACACTTTACACAAGCTTTTAAACATAGCTTTCAATTTAGCAGGCAATCTCTAAGACGTCTTCAGAACTGTCATGAACCTTAGGGTCTGTATCAGTCTCTCACATGTCCATGTGTGAGTCATTTTTGAAAAGTCTAAGTTTCTTAATAATTAAACCTTGCAACAGTACTCCGAGCAAAAGTTTAACTACCCTTTTAAAACATGGCCCTATTTGCTTCTAAAAATATCACCTACAAACTTTCAAAAGTGTGAATAGGTGTTAAGCATCAGATCTACGCATGTTTAATCTCATCTGTTGAACTAGAAAATAGTATCAAGTGCTTGCTTATCATATCTTGGCTATTTCTCTATACAGAATTTTACTTTGCATAAATGTCCAGTGTTTTCAGTAGGAAGTAACTTGTTTAAAGGATTTTTTCTCATTCCTTACATTTTTCAGTATTGTTATGAGATAGAACATGCAGTGAAATGCTGATTTCGGTTATCTGTCTCATCTCTGTGTCCAGTGGAAGAATGGTTTAGACAGAGCTTGTCAGGCTGGCCAGCCTGTTTTCATGCAGCAATTATCTCAACATTTTATTCTTCATTTATTTAATAGGTAGCTGTTATCAGTGTTCTAGGCTCACTGGAAAGGGTACAAGTGAAGAGGTTGCAACATAATGCAGATGTTCTTTTGTAAAGACCAGTGAAGAGTGCTGACTGGAGGGCAGGGAACCCCACAGTTTTCTGCACTGTCACATTGCCTTCATGATGGATTTGAGCAGTGTAAACCAGAGTTCCTGAAACATTGTTTAATACCAAAGTCAAAGGAAAAAGAGTTTCATAAAGCCAGAAGAGAGTACATTCATATCATAAATGCAAATAAAGCAAAAGAAATGATAGCTGCAGGTTTGCTTCCTATTTCTTGCCCAGATTTTGGCTTTTTTTTGCCAGTTAAACACATGCTGCATATAAACATTGAGAGATTTATGCCTTAAACTGAATAGTTAGTTCCTCTCTAGCCTTTTTGATTATAGGCCTTGCTGTTTTATTTTCCTATTTCTAGGAGAAAGCAGATGGTTTGATAACTGGGCTGCACAAGCTCCACTTTCAAATGTTTGAGATGTGATGACCCTGAGTGGATTTCAATTAAGTGGCCTGAGGCAGAATAAACTTGCAACATTGCAGGAGCTGTGCCTGTGCCACAAAGCATTGTGGCCACTCCATCCTCTTTTTCTATGCACTAGATCCATATATACACAAATATATACGTACTTTTTTGTTTGTTTGTTTGTTTGTTTTAATCCAAACTTCATCTTTAGAAGCAGTAAGTGAACTAGAATAAAATAGTTTGGATAAATGTGACCAGACACCTTTTTTAGTTAATTTTTCCTTCAGGCATATCAGGAGACAGACTATAGTCTGTCTCTGTGGAAAAAAGATATGACTGGTCAGACTCTTGGAAATAATATAAGAACAAAATCTAAAACCTTAAATTTAGCAGTTATCGTTAAGAAATCTCAGTGTGATTTTGTGCTAAGTATAATTTGTATTTTCTGCCTGTTTATTATGACATTAGGTTAAATGAAATGCTAGTGTTATTTGCCCTATGGCTGAATTTCAGTAAATTCATAAGTAAAAACAAATCTGTGTTCAAAAATATTCTAACACATTATGGGAAATTTTGTTTTCCTAATGTTACATGTACTTTAAGGAGAAATGTACTGTTTCCACTTGAGTGTATCATGTAGTGTTTAAAAATTATATACATAAATATGATTTTGCAAGTCCTTCTAGTTATTGAAACATTTAATCACATCAATATAATAAACTTTGTACATGAAAACATTTCTTACAATTTACTGCAATTTTCTTATAATGAAAAGCCATATGTAATGGAGAAATCCAAAATGCTATGTGAACTTCCCATCTGGTAAAGTTATCATCTCAAGAAAATCTGACTTTGATCAAATAAAGCAATTCCAAGATTAAATCTTAATTTATTCTTGATCATACACTGGATCACCTCTTCTTTAGTAACTGCAGTCTATCTTTCACCTTCCATTTAATGTGCACTACTGATTTAGAGAAGAAATAAGGTCATAAAATACTTTTGAAAATTTTTTAACAATTGTAATTGTACCATGTAACGTAAAACTCATGTCTTTCCCTGATTATTTTAAGAGCTCTCTGGGTGTTCATGTTCACAGACATTTATCAATGTTGAAATCAGAAAACAATATACATATTTGGTCTTTAGAGGCTAACAGTGTGGGGCATCCTCTTCTTGATTACCAGTTGTTAATTGTTTAAGAAGTTAATGTATCTACATGAATCTGTTTACACATTTCTGCACTCAAAAGTCTCCTCTTTGCACCTTTCATCATATCCCAGAGCTATAGTAACTCCTGTATTAGATTAAAGGAAGCAGATATGAGTTAAGACCTGTGTAGTAATTCAGCTGATGCATGTGCCCAGAAAGGGAACCACAGGACAAGCTCTGACCTTAAGAAGGGGGGGACGGTGAAGAAGCTTCTTTTCCTGGACATAGAAAGTAATTTTCTTTCTTCCAATTGTCTTGCTGAGAAAAGGGAAAATGGAACCTAAAACATTGCAGGTAGATTACTATTTTAGCAGTAAAATCATGAGGGGGTCATCATGTCTTTTGAGTTTTTCATGCCTTTGAAAAAAGAAATCACCTCTTAGGATGGTCATCCCTTTCCTTTCCAGTTGACAGGCAAGTAGGATGAGATTTCCAAGGTTTTTCTCCTCTTCCCCATAGGTGGTAACTATCATCATTATGATAAAAGGAAATATTTTTAATCTGGTGAAGAGTTTAGTAATTTAAATAAGTTATCACTGGAACATAATTTACTTACTAGTCTTTCTGAAATATGCATAAACAAAGATACCACCTGTGCACCATGGTAACACATTCAGAGTTGAAGTGAGGCATAAACAGAGGCTTCACAACAGGAATAAGATGTAGGTGGCTCTAGTTGCTATGAAAGATTAAAATAGAGACCAGCTCATTACAGTAGAAACTCTTATTTCTGGCTAAGGAGGAAAACATTTTACGAGTTCATTCATCACTAATCAGTTTTTATTTCAAAATTGCTATTGAAACGGGCAGAATAAAATGACATCATGTAGCACATGTGAAGTTTGAAGCTGTGGAAATAAGAAATTTACATTTTCTCTGAACTTCAAGACTCCTCTCTTATGGCTGTTCTGTTTTGCAAGGCACAGGACCTCTGTTGTCATGGAGTTCACAGACTGAATGGAGAGTTTCTTTCATGCAGATTTTAGCCTCTCTGCAGAAGTCATTCTTCTAAGCAACATTCTAGATGTTTAATTATTAGTGTAAGTACCTGGCAACAAAGTACAAGTCAAGAAAATAAAAAGTCTAGTTTATTTCTTTAGTCAAAATTCAGAAGTTTCTAGAAGGCAAATCTAGGGATTTTAAGTAAAGCTGAGAAACATATAATCTCTTTAACACCTTTCTTGAGTTCACATGGTGATCTTGCAGAATCTTGCATCTACAGAGCATAAGCAGAATCTCAGAGGTTGGGAAAATGAGAGAGAGAGAGAGATAGGACAAGATCCAAGTATTGCCTCCAGTTGTCCTAAGAGAATAAATTAGGCTGTTTACATTACCATTAGTAGTGCTGGGCACCACAAGCAGCTTTATAGTGCAAAGCAGTTGGTGCTAAGGGCCTGAGGTCCATACTACGTGTATATTTCAGAGTTTTTACTGTGGACTAATTTACTATGTCCACTAGTTATGGACTATGCTGAATGCCTGTTACTGGCTGGAGAACACCTTCCAGCTTAGTTTCATCCAAAAAGAACTCAATTTATCTGCTCTGAGATTGCTCTGGGATGCAAACCAAAGCACAGTAAGGGGAGATGACTGGAGATTGTTTCAGAAGTGCACCCTTGATCAAAGACTTTATATGAATGTATTTTTATTCTTCTGGTACAACTATCATAACACATAGAGAAGGCTGACATTTGCAGACACTCTGTACATGAAGGATTGAATTGGGTCTATGGGTAAATAAATGAATGCTCAGAATTTTTTTTTAGGATTTTGTATTCTCTTCATGAAATTCAGACACAAATCCCACCCAACACAGTACTTTAAGAATCTGCCTTGCTCAGCATATTGCCTATAATTAATATATTCTTGCTACCCACTAGTTTGTTGGGTGGTTGGTTTGTTTCTTTCTAAGGCAAAGAAGGCATTCGTGTGGAGTATGCACACAGGCAGAGTATGTCTGTCATGTTTTAATTCAGTCTTTCACACAGTTAACATTGTTCTTAGTACTGTTATCAGATTGTCAAGTTAACATCCTCCTGAATAATCATTCTTTATAATTGTAGCTTAGATGTTTTGAAACATTTTTATGTCTCCATTGTTTTTCTCTATAATTTGGTGTTTCTCTCCCCTCTCTAATTTTAAACAGACTTACTGGTAGATTATATTTGCCTCATGGTATCCCAGAAGATAGTACTGCATGCATGTGTGCTGGTTTTGGTTATAGGACAGAGGTAGAGTTAATTTTCTTCATAGCAGCCAGTATGGGACTGTGTTTTAGATTTGTGATGAAAATAGCGTTGATAATAAAGGGACGTTTTACTTATTGCCGAGCAGTGCTTACACAGAGCCAAGGCCTTTTCTTCTTCTCACACCACCCCATCAGCAAGTGGGCTGGGGGTGCACAAAAAGTTGGGAGTGAACAAGGCTGGGACAGCTGACCCCAACTGACCAAAGGGATGTTTCAAACTATATGAATTCATGCTCAGCAGTAAAAGCTAGGGGAAGAAGAAGGAAGGGGGGCACGTTCAGATTTATGGCGTTTGTCTTCCCCAGTAATTGTTGTGCATGATGGAGCCCTGCTGTCCTGGAGATGGCGAACACCTGTCGGCCGATGGGAAGCAGTGAATGAATTCCTTATTTTGCTGTGCTTACATGTGCAGCTTTTGCTTTACCTATTAAACTGTCTTTATCTCAACCCATGAGTTTTCTCACTTTTACTCTTTCAATTCTGTGCCCTCTCCTGCCATGGGTGGAGTGAATGAGCACCTGGATGGTGCTTAGTTGCCAGCTGGGGTTAAACCACAACAGCATGCTATTACATATGTGCAAATCTATGTGTATAACTCTAAATGCTTACATTTTTTTTTCTATATTAGCCAGTTATTAACTCTGTAGAATCCTTTCTAACTCTGTAGAAGCCTTTATGCTCTGACCTTATCTAAAAGAAAAACACGTATTCATTTTTTCATCAAACCCATCTATTCAATTTTTGTACTAGATGATCTATTTTCTATAATGGCCATTTAATTTAAAAAAAAACCCAAACCAAAACAACAAACTAGTAAATAAACTAATAACTACTTCCACTTGAAGTAAGCAGTGTGATTCTAATGTTTCCAAGGTAAATATTCAGCTACTGCACAAAGCACCCTACTGCTGCACTTGGAAAAGTCATCACTGATTCTACTTGTTCATTCTGAACAGTTTAGTTCCATCAAGAGCAAATAAAGATATGAGGCTGATGGTATGTTTTTGCACTTGAGATCCAATGTATAGATTAACAATGCATCCAGCTGGCTGTCACTTTAAAAAATGGACTATCTAGATGTGATTTATTTCAAGACTAAACATATATTGTTAGACATCTGGAGGAAGTCTTAAGGATCAGTTGCTCACCAGAGAAGTCTCTAATTCCTTTTGAGATTAAGTTGTTCTGCTTTCCCTCCAAGTGTGGATGCAGAAAGGCATAGGTCCTGTTCTGTCTGCCAGACCACAAATATGTCTCTGATACCTTAAACCATCTCAATTAGCACTAGTCATTTAATTGTGGGCACCTTACTGAGATCTCAGTGCCTAAGCTTCAGTTATAACCAGGTGAACCTCCACAGTAATTCAGCTTAGCCTGAAGCAGACATCTAGCTGCCAGTCAAATGAATAACTCTTTTAGCTTTATTTACTGCAGTGAGAGATTAGACACCTAAAGCAGCTTTAGACACAAATGGGGAAACATCTACATTTAGGTGTTTTAGAGCTCATTTCAGCTACTTCACCATAGGTTTCTAATACCACTTGAGATGCCTTAAGTAATCCTTCCTGGTCTCCAGCTGCTGCTTCAGAAAATTGCGGACCTCTCACAGATCCTGTATCTTCAGGCAATGTGTGGATTTTACCTTACACTTTCAAATTACACAAGCCAAATATTTAAATTTATACTGAATTCCATCCTTAGTACTGATTTCTGCAACAAGGTTCTATTTACTTTAAACGTTTTATTTTTTCTGTAAAAGTAAGGTAGAAGAATCATACTGCAGATCTTTTGGGTGTGTCAGTTTGAACAATATTCAGACAGTTGAGAAACACTTGTTTGGTCATTTTTGTTTACTTGCTACCTTTTGTCTTTTTATGAGTCCTGTGGATATGTTAAGTGTAACTCTTGATTGCTGTTTCAAAGATATTAACTGAAGAATTCTCTTGTAAAATTCTAAGACCACTTAAACTTCAAAACACTTTGTATTGCACCTATGTTGGTAAAAGACTATGTTTTCAGTATAATTACTTTCAATCCATGTTCTTTTAATTACACCAATCAAAATACAATTCCTGAATTGGATTTACAATAATGTGGTAAAATAATGAAAGAGATGGTATCTTTATCACAGCACTATCTTTATGGTAATTTAGTTTAACCACTTAAAATATGATATACTTTATAATCTAGTTGTGCCTACTGTGGGTCGGGTTAGACTAGATGAATTCCAAAGGTCGCTTACAACCTAGATGATTCTCTGATTAGCAAAGTGATTTCAACATTGGGAATAATTTTAATAAATTCAAAAATATTCATATATGTATAAATTCATATACATATTTCACAAATTTCTCAGGTACTAGACATTAATTTCCATTCCTACACATGTAAGAGTTATCAAGTTTATCTTTGTGGCATTTTAAATATAACAGTGCAATTACAGACAACTTTAAAGAACTTAAAAGTTTTCATTTAAGCCCTATACAATGTTGATTATGATTCCTAAAGGTATTTGAATATACAAACAGAATTTTACAAAATAAGGACCAAAAAGTATTTTATACAAGTTTTTAAAAATGCTTTACAATAAAAATATGGCATTATACGGGAATTTGAATGCTTACCTGTAAATACCTCAGTAAGCTGGATTTGTCACTAGAATTTGGACTTTAATGTGCCTGGTCTCCTTGTTCAAACAGCTAAGATATGAGCATTTAAAAATCAATAGTATCTTTAAGATCCTTTTTTATTGTTTTCTAGAAAGCCATTATAATAATATTTAATTGATATTATCTTCCAAACCCCAAAGAATTATAAGGTCAGGTTCTTTTCAAAATTATATGACAGCTTTAATAGACATAAGTAATATCTAGAGAAATGATTTAAATATTTAATTATTGTCTTCAACTTGTATTTTCAGTTCACTATTGGACAGTTTCATCATATGGGGATCAAAGACTCGCATAGTATTTTTTGACCCTTGTAGTGTTCTTCCAGCATATTCTTTTATCATGAATAGCTACATGTCACTTTGAAATATAATTCATTTAGTTCACCTTCTGTTTTGCTGATTAAGGATACCAATTAAACTCGGACACCAGAGTGAAAAGAGTAGGTGTACTTTACTGGTGATAACCAAGTAATGTAACAGCGTAATACAGAAAACATGCAGTAAGAAAAAAAGCAGAATAGTGCACTTAAAACAACAAACAGGAAAATACAGGGTAATGCATCACATCATTACTACACGAGAGAGAGAATAGTGATTAAGAGAAATACATCACCACTTGCATATATTATCATCATCATCATCATCCAGATCCGCAGTTGCTGGGGAGCCCCAGTTGCAGCGATGATTTGGAGAGCCTGTCCCGGCAAGTGGGAAATCCTACATGGTGCGACCACCCATAGGTGAGGCATCCAAAGTCGCTGCAAGCAGGTCCAGCCTTATATACCAGAGATCGCCAAGCCAGAATAGCTGGCACCTTTATTTTGAGTGGAAAATTTCTGTTTTCATTCTCCTGTTGGATTCCACCCAAAGCTTGGCCAGGGCGCGGGGGGGGAACCAAGGGAGTTTCTAACAAGGCCAAACACTTGGGTTCTCATCCTTGAACAAGGCTAAACGAGGGAAGTTGGATATGTTCTCTCCTCACTACTGATTATATTTTGTCTTTCACTAGTGAGTTTACATATTTTATTAATGACTACATGCTAAGTTAGCAGCTTCAGCTTGGGGCCTGTTGTTCAGGCTGCAGTATTTCAATGCTTTAGCACTTTTTACACCAGCATAAGTGGGTTGTTATAACTTAGTACAATACCTACTAGCACAATGGTTATCAGTTATAAAATATACAGGATTCATCTATAAGTCAACTCTGGCTTGGGCCTGTTGTCCAAGCCTTAGCGCTTCACCTTCAAGAAATTACCTTCCTCCTTATTCTTCTTGAATAAAACACTTAGATGATTCTATATTAATATTATTATTATTATTACTGTGTTGTCTATAGAGATCTATGGGTGTTAGCAGCTAAAAACTGTCAAAATGATACAGATTTTTTTTTTCTCCCTACTGCTCTACATGCATTAGAATTCAGAGAACTTGCAGTTAGTTTCACAAATTAATCTTCTAAATTCTAAAGGCCTGAGGAAATCTTAAATTCCTGCTTCCTGGTTGTAAGCTGAATACTAGTGCCTCCACCCGAGGCATAAAACTGATCAGTCTATATATGCTTTGTAGTTCACTGAATTTACCTTCTATTGACAGATATAGAGTGGTATGGTTTGAATCAGATACAATGAAACAAGGAGACAGAAGAAAGATAATGGCTATTATTGTCATTCAGAACATTGATTTCTCTAACAAAAGTACAACATTTTGATGCTGTGGGAAAATGCTAATATCACAGTCCAGAGGTCCCTGATGAGACCTAATGGTCAGAATTAATCACCACAAGCCATTTTCTGAGACTTTCTGCATATTCATATTTGCCCTTAGTTCACATTTTTAGATTATCTTTGCAATCACAGAATGAAAAATGTTTTTAATAAAAAGCGAGAAGTGCTATTCTGTACAGAAACACAGAGACAGAGAAAATTCTACAAAAAATGTTCTGATAGTAGCACTTCTGAATAGTGTTTTATAACAATGGAGAGTTAGTAGTAACAGAAACAAAATTGATAATGCTTGCACTGCGATCTTCTAGATCATAACAGAATATATTGGAAAAATAAGAAATGGTTTATGTTATTGTTTCACACTTTTGTTCTCTTGATATATATTGCTGTAATGTTTCTTCTTTAGAAAAAATGTTTAATTTAAATAAAAAACCCTGAGCATTAGTATCAAAATGAAAAAATTAATCTTTTGTAGAGCTGCCAGATGGTCACCAGATTCAAATATATTTTTAATACAAAGCAATATGCAAAATCCCTAAAGAATTAATATGTTAGTAAAGCTTTTATTGAAATCATTAGAATAAATCTAGCTCTCTAAACTTAACTATAACCTTTTTATGGAGGCTCAGTATATCGATAGATGTAATTCAAGCATTTTTTTATTTAGCTAATAAAAATGTCTACCAAATAGACACTGATAGTGATAAAGAGAGAATAAAATAGTTTGGAAATTACATTAGAGATCCACATTTAGAATTCATAACATTAGGTTAGTCTCAAATGTATTTATTTTTTAGTATTGTTATCTAGATTTGTAATTCATAAAGAACCTTACATTTTTCTTTTAAAAAGTGATTAATGGGCAGGAATATAAGCACAATGAATCTTTATTATATCACATCTGCATTTTGAAATGTTTCTTGAAAAAAATATTACATGTAAAAATGCCATTTCCTGTGATACAAAAGCAAATGTTGAACTTTTAATTAGTGTCAAGCATATTTTTTTCATTTCACTCAATCTTCCTGACAGTTTATGTTTCTTAAGAACAAGCAAAAGAAAGCTGCACAATAAGAAGATCTTGGGCATGTTATTGACAGGTGTTAAGTCCTTCCTTTAGACACAAGCTAACTCTTGGGTAAAGCAAACGGTAGTGGAAACCAAACAGAAATGGCAGTGGTAGTGGAACCAAAACAAAAATAACTCAACATTAACAATCTCCTGTATTTCTGCTCTTTGTTTTCCTACTAGTGTCTTTTTAGTGAGATTTAATGAGTAAACAGTTATTTGCTTTTACTGATGACATATACATGTTTATAGTTGCTTTATTCTTTATTTGTTCAGATTTTAAAAAGACACAAAGGCTACATATTTACCAAGATCCATAGGTGCTTGGTAAAAATCATATACCTATTTTTTCAGAGTTAAACTTGACATATTTTAGCTTGCTTTTAAGACTCTCCAGCTTTGAACATAAGTGCTTTTGTCTGGCTCCAATTTTATTTTATTTTTTTAATAAATGATAGAGATTTCTGTATGCACAAACTCTTACCTTTGCCAAAGTTTTCCTATTAATGTCTTAGCTTTTTACCTTTCATATTCAGTATATAGGACATAGCCATTAAGGGAGTTTGTAGATGTTTTGCAGAGCAGAAATGCTGAAATGTAAAAAAAAAAAAAAAAAAAAAATAACACAATCTGAAACTGATTTGTGCTCAGTTTCCTGGTTACTTGTAGCTATGAAACAAAACCTACAAATCTCATTATCTGCCAGATTTCAGCTCTGTATGATACTTCTACATTTCCTGAGATCTGTCATTTTTCAACACATATCTGCTAGCCAAGCTGTTCAATATTGAAAAGGACAAAAATCCTTCCAAAATAAATTTTACAGATGTGTCATTTCAGTCCAACAACATTGCATTGCTGACATTACAGCCATGCTACCTTGTCGTACTCAGTCTCATTCTTCACAGGTCAAAGGCCTTACTGAAGTTCAGGTACACAGTATCTGCTCTTCCCTCATCTGCCAGGCCAGTCACTTCATCACAGAAATTCATCAAGTACATTTCAAGGCTGATTTGGCCTTGCTCTTTTTTTTTTTTCCCTGTATGTGTTGCGGCCTCATTGCAATTAAACTTAATTTGTCTTTAAAACTTTATGTACTACAAAGCAGAAAAAGTTACAGTATTAAAGGCAAAATCTTGATTGCAGACCTGCAGTTAGTGCTTTGTTCTACATTGCTCCACTGGAAATAGAATAGGTGTGACTAAAATTCACACTTTCAGTCACACTATCTAAGTTGGTCACTTCACTGCCCTGAGAGAAAGGGAGAATGCTGCATTGAATTTGCATCCAAAACAATGTGCCATCTTTAAGATAACAGTGGAATGGAACTTCCACACAAATTTGTGGGATGATGAACAGAATCAATTCTTTGCTGACTCGCGCAAACATCCACCTCACCCCACCTCACAAACCTTTCGTCGTTATATTAATTTTGGTGTTTTCTCTTTATGACTAGATATATTATACAGTATAAACAATGTACCCTATCTTGCTATAGTTCAAAACCCAAGCTGAATACTTAAATGATTCATACTTTTCCTTCAATTGTATTTCTGAGAACTAAATAGTATCAACTATAAATATTAATTTTTTTTACAGAAAAATCCCTAGTTGGTTGATACCTTTCTTGAAGATTCAGGTCAAAAATTGACACAGCTTTGCAGTTGAGGTCTCATATATGTTCATTAAAGAGAAAAAATGTCTCCCCGTCTGTTGTTGCAGGCTACTATGCATGCTTTTCTATGATGTCTGACTTTATCAGAGAGGTGACTGATGATTTGTGTTCAGCTTATGCTCTATTATGACATCCAGATCCTCTTCTAAAGAGCTGTTGCCTGACTGTCACTCAGTCAGTCCTTAATGCCTTCTTTGCCTCAGTCTTTAATAACAAGACTAGTTGTATTAAGGGAATCCAGCCTCCTCAGCCAGAAGACAGACACTGGAAGAACGACCCCCCTGCAATTCAGGAGGAGATAATCAGTGACCTACTGCATCACATAGACATACACAAGTTTATGGGACCGGATGGGATACACCCGAGGGTGCTGAAGGAGCTGGCTGGGGTGCTCACCAAGCCGCTTTCCAGCATTTACCAGCAGTCCTGTCTGACCAGGGAAGTCCCGACAGATTGGAAATTGGCCAATGTGACGCTCATCTATAAGAAGGATTGGAAGGATGATCCGGGAAATTACAGGCCTGTCAGCTTGACTTCGGTGCCCAGGAAACTGATGGATCAGCTCATCCTGAGTACCATCACACAACACATGCGGGACAACCAGATGATCAGGCCCAGTCAGCATGGGTTTATGAAAGGCAGGTCCTGCTTGACAAACCTGATCTCCTTCTACGACAGGGCAACCTGCTTACTGGATGAGGGAAAAGCTGTGGATGTAGTTTACCTTGAATTTAGTAAGGACTTTCTTTTTCCCACAGCATTCTCCTGGCAAAACTGGCTGCCGGAGGTTTGGATGATAACACACTTTGCTGGGTAAAAAACTGGCTGGATGGCTGGGCCCAAAGAGTTGTGGTGATTGGAGTTAAATCCAGTTGGCGGCCGGTCACAAGTGGTGTCCCCCAGGGCTCGGTTTTGGGGCCACTCCTGTTTAATATCTTTATTGATGATCTAGACAAGGGGATCGAGTGCACCCTCAGTAAGTTTGCAGATGACACCAAGTTGGGTGGGAGTGTTGATCTGCTCGAGGGTAGGGAGGCTCTGCAGAGAGATCTGGACAGGCTGGAGTGATGGGCTAAGGCCAACTTTGTATCAGAAATAGCGTGCCCAGCAGGGACAGGAAAGTGATCTTGCCCCTGTACTCGGCACTGGTGAGGCCGCACCTCGATTACTGTGTTCAGTTTTGGGCCCCTCACTACAAAAAGGACATTGAATTACTCGAGCGTGTCCAGAGAAGGGCAACGAAGCTGGTGAAGGGTCTGGAGCACATGTCGTACGAGGAGCGGCTGAGGGAACTGGGGTTGTTTAGTCTGGAGAAGAGGAGGCTGAGGGGAGACCTCATCGCCCTCTACAACTACCTGAAAGGAGGTTGCAGAGAGCTGGGGATGAGCCTCTTTAACCAAGTAATGAGCGATAAGACAAGAGGTAATGGCCTCAAGTTGCACCAGGGAAGGTTTAGACTAGATATTAGAAAGCATTTCTTTACAGAACAGGTTGTTAGACGTTGGAATGGGCTGCCCAGGGAGGTGATGGAGTCCCCATCCCTGGAGGTGTTTAAGAGTCGGGTCGACATAGCGCTTAGAGATACGGTGTAGTTGGGAACTATCAATGTTAGGTTAATGGTTGGACTGGATGATCTTCAAGGTCTTTTCCAACATAGATGATTCTGTGATCCTGTGATTCTGTGAGCAGTACATTACACCTTTCTAAATGTAATGTTATATGTAATGACACTTTTCTGGTTTTTTGTTTGGTTTTTGTTTTGGTTTGCTCCAATTCTTCAAGATCACTTTGCTTTCTAAACTTGTCTACCAGTGTACTTACAGTCCTTCACACTGTAGAAGCTTAAACAGACTTGCAATTTCAACATAGAGCTTGTTTTAAAAAAAAGCTTATGAAAGGATTCTGTAAGTCTTTATTCATCTTTCAAATCTAAAGTTGAAAACACTAGCTACTCATACTGTCCAAACAGGTGACCTTATCCCATAACATTTTAAGTTAGGCAGTGTTTTCCAGGGTTGCCTAGGAAGCTGACATACGGTGATGAGCTTTACTAATATCAAAATCCTTACTAAAGACAAGATCTGTAGCTGTTCTATTGCATCTTTTATATTTTTTTAGATTGGAGGAACAAAGCTGCATGAAGTATTCAGGATGAGATTTTATACAGTAGCAAAATTATATTCTCTATTTTATTTTCATTTGCTTCCCTTTTAATTCTTAATGTTTATTTTACTTTCTGACTGTACTAAGTACTCAGATTAAATTTTTGTGACTTTATCTTTCATGATGCCAGTGTTACCCTTATTTATCTGTTCAGAGCACATCATTTTATGTGTGAAGTTTGAATTATTTTTGCCTTGTGCATGATTTAATATTTATCTACATAAATTTAATCTGCCAATCACTTCATGTTATCTTTCTCCATTTTATCACAGTAAACCCTTGTCTTTACTCTTTTGAAAGAGATCTCTGTCATAAATAAACTTTCTCACTCTACTGATATGACCATTATCCAGTTTGTCTGTGAATGTGCTTGACAGCACAGCTCATTCCAGAACTCTGCTGGTGACTTTCTGTCAGTGCTGGAACTAACAGTTTACTTCTATTTCTAGTTTCTGTTTGTTTTAACAAAATTTTTGTCTGTGAAAGACCTTTTGTGCCATGGCTACCTAATTTCTCCCTGAAGTCAGTGAAAGACCTTGACAAAAGCCAATGGAAGGTCCACACAGACAATATCAAGTGAGTCACCTTTGGGGAGACAGTGTAATTACTCTTCCAATAACTCCACAATTTTACTGAAGAACATTTTTTTACAAAAGCTATAGTGACTTTTCCCAGACACGCCATCACTATTCACTAATTCAGTTTTTTACTAATTTGGCCAGCACTGGATAATGGTTTTACAAATCTGTATTTTCCTAGATCGTATTTGAAGCTCTTTATAAAAATAGGAATACTTTGGGTCTCAGATACCAAAGCAGTTTTAAAGAAAGATGTTAGACACCACTCTTCTTAGGTCAGGTATTTCAGTCTTGCCTTCCTTAAATCTTAGTCACTTGCTATTTTTCATTTTGTCTACTTGTTCCATAGTCACAGTCATTTCTAGTCATATGATGATGACATTTGAACTCCTTCTCCTCTTTATCCTGTTTCCTGGTGCTTATATATGGCAAGGATCTAACAGTTACTTGGCCACAGCTGTAAACTTCAGACTAAAAACTATGAGTTACCTAAAGAGGGAAAGAGAGAACAAGCAGCCCTTTTTCTTGTAAACAAATGGCCTGACAGAAGCCCTCAATGTATAGCTGGCTGTTGCAGTCATTCTCTACAACTCTTCCCTTAACTTCTGACTGTCCTTTCCATTCAAACCCAGACTGGCCTAACATCTTGAAGAGAAATTGCATAAAATGTCTTTGCACTGGAACTAGTGACTAGTGAGTTCATGATGCAATTCCTTTATTGATGCACGACAGTATATGACCCATGATTTTTTCAGAGTTCTTTATTTAAGAGTCCAGTTAGGTTAAGACAGGCTGTCATTCAATCCTGGCAACTTCCTGTGCATCACAAAGGCAACAATTTCTATGGTGACTGTTCTCAGGTGCTGAAGGGAAAGGGTAGTTGATAAGCCATATTAAACTTAAAAATCTTCTATTTATAGTTTCAAGTTCAAGCAGTGATATTAGACAGTGTTGTTTCGACTGTTCAGAGATGGCAACTGATGCATGTGTCAAAGGAGTATGCTGTGATAAAACCAGTCCTTTATTATCATGTCCTTTTTGATCCAGTTAAGGATCACTGTCAATTCAAAATCCTTCCTTTTGCTTTATGAAGGTGTTAACTATGATTGACAGTTATCTCATATGCAGGATAAAGTAAATTTTTCTTATCTCATTGATTGATTGGTATTGAAATCTACAAGGAAAAAACCTTTTCATCATCCAATAAAATGCAATTTATGTTTAAGCACAGTGGGACCTTCATAAGTCAGATGTCACTCCAACATAAGACATAATGGAGCAACTTCTGATTCTTTAGCAATGATGTCTTTTCTTCCTTGAACAGATTCCAACCTACTGGTTTTAATTCTCTGATTTATGTCTCACTTAATCACAAGAGTAAAGCTCAGCCTGCCTGTTCAGGCCTCACATAAACACTGATGATGCGCTATAAACCTTCAGAGACTTTAGAAGCATCTTCACTCAAGCCTTTCAAAAACTTCTTCAGCAGGCAAGTTACAGTTCCTTTAATTGCAGCACCCTCATCATTATGGTCATGAAATTTCACAGGATGCATTTTCACTTTCTTCTAGAGTCAATTCATTCAAGGAGTGTGTGCGGGCAGTTGGTTATAGGAAAAGAGGAACCTTCATCTCGGAGGATTTGATCTTATAGCCCTTTCTAAAGTGTGTAGAGGATTCCAGAATCTTAGCTTGGTTTTGGTGTAGCTTTTTATTCTTTAAATATCTATGAGACTGTCCAGATCCTTCCTACACTGTATTTTTAAACTCCCCTGAGTTATCTTCTTAAGGCTGTGTCTAAGTTTCAACATGGCTCTTGAGGCTCTCAGTTTTCCATGCTCTTGAGGAAGATTCTTTTATTTTCACAGAACTGCATGTTTCAATAAATCATCTAATTAATTCAGGTCCAATATTAAGATATCATAGAGGAGGAGTCAATCCTCACATGAAAACTGACAGTCAAAGCAATAGCAACCAAAACTTGCAATGAGTTCCTTGCTTTGTATCCTTCTGCTGTAGATACCCTGCACTCTGCCAGAGTTACCATGACCTTAAGATAAGTCTGTGTTCCAGATGACTGTCATTCTGTCTGGCAGCCATTATGACATCCATACATTCATCAAACAGTGGGAAATTATAGAAGTCTGTAAAGCTGATACTTAGTATTAAGCCTATAGCTATTGATTGCATGAAGGTATCCAAGACCCATCACCAGCTAACTAGGTAGTACAAAAAGGGTTTCTTGGAGTTGCCTGTATCATTAACATGAATATGTATTATAATAAAACCAAAAAACAACCACCACAAAAAGAGAGGTTAGCAGCTAATAGCTAGAGATACTTGAGACAAGTAATCCATGTCTGTATTGTTTTACTAGGTTTTTCTTTTCCCTCAGCATCCTTATTGCAGTTCCTTGATAGAGGTTTCTGCAGTTGAGGGGGAAGGGAAATAGTATTGCCTTTGAAAAAAAGTCTTTTTCTTACAGATGGCTAGATATATGACTTCATTCTCAACAAGTTATTTCTTAAATAAATCTAACCATAAACTTTACCACACCAAAAGTATCATGCTCAGGGGAGAGTACTCCGTTTTATGCCCTGTGTGAATCTGCTCAAATTATGATGTGACTGCTGTGATGTAGCACGGACTTAGGAAAGGCAACCAGCTCATTTCTCTGATTATTAGGCAATATTAAGGATGTATAAAGGTAGTGCCTTTCATAATCTTTTGTTCTTCATGGTAACCTCTCAAGTCTACAGTTATTTTGTGATCCTGGCCTAACCGTTTAGTCAAGTCTGCCTATTGTTAGAAATACTTCAGTTCTGTTGACTGAAAATTGTAAAGAAATCTAAAACTTTAAATTAATCATCTGCATAATTAACAAATATGGTCTCTTCTTTATGGAGAGTGACATTAAATTCAAAATATTTAACATCAGTTTTACATTTTTCAAATACAACTTTTCTCAAGAAAGCTGTCATAACAAAATGAAATTTGGGGAGCTGTGTAGAGAATGGTAAGGGTTTTGAAAAGCTAAATAAATATAAAAAGGCAGACATTAAAACTATGGAGTTATAAAAATAATTGCATGTGTTGGATTAACAAATCCCATGAACAGTCATAAATTTAGGGGGTTTTTTAATTGAATAATCAGTAGTTAGTAATCAGTTATTAGATAGCTGACTCTGCATAGAATTGGACTATTTCACATCTGACATCTATTGTGACTGAAACCAAAAAAGGCACACTTGATCTCCAGCTAGGCTTAAAACACAAATGATGTTCTGATAATTTAAACTTTTTAGTTAATATCTTCATAGCAAAATTGTATTTCACATCTAGCTGTATTCACTAATAGCTGTTTACACTTGGTAACACCAATAATTTGGTTTCATGAACATTGCACACATGGGAGGTACAGGGAAAGAGAAGAAGAAAGAAAACTGAAGATCTGATAAATAGATTAGCCAAAAGGCCTTTTAGAAATGTTGATTTTTTTTAGAATAGTTGTTTGTCACATGATACAAGTACGTTTTTAAATGCCTAAAGTGTTTAGAAATAAGAAATAAGTAGACTTATTATTAAAAGAAATAAAATAAGAATATCCTGGCTTAGGATCCAAAGGGAAGGTAGTGATAAGCCTTTTAATAAGTGCAAAGGAAATATATACTAACAAAATCCAAAGAGACTAAGTAAAACATGAGTTCAGATTTTGTTTTGAATATAGTAGAATTTTTGTTGATTTATACTTTCAACATCCAGAAAAACAGGAGAATTCTATTAGAATAAGTCAGCCATCCTGATAGGTGACACTAGATAATATTTGGTCAGGAATTTTATTATCAGCTCATGATGAATGCAAAATTTGCTTGCTGAGACGTAAACAGTGTAGGTTTATAATATAGGTATGTATGGCATTTTTTATTATAAAGAGCTACTTCACAAGGTACACTAAAATATAAATCTTTACTTTTATTCCATATATTTCTTTCAACTATTCATGCATTCTGAAATCCAAGTGATAAATTATACAGATAGATCAAGGATCTTGAATACGGAATAAGTTTATGTGTATGTGTCTACACATGCAAATAAAAAAGAAATTTGAGTAGTGCACACTTATAGTGAAGAAATTAATATCTTCAGATAGTATGTTTTAAATGGAAAGATCAGATACTGAAGGTTCATTTCTGTTTCTAAGTGTTTTCAAGGGTGGCATAGCTAGCCATGATGTTACTGGCTAAAACTCCTCTTATTCTCAAAATGCAATAGATCATGTTCTGATATGCATGTTTGTGCAATTCTACAGTGCCATGGAGACTTAAGCTGTATAATTATAAAGAACATGAACATATTTATATCCAGTTTTAATTAAGCTATTTAAAAGGTACACCTAGCTGTGTCTTTGTTAAGACACAGGAAAGAGGAAAAACAGTTTTGTGACTAAATGAAACACAAGTTTTGGAGACGAAGGCCTGTTTACAGCTTCTCACATCAGATCAAAGAATAAGCTTTGTAACTCTGTTTTGAATATGTAGACAACAGGGTTTCTTATGATAAAAATTGTACCAAGATGTTACAAATATTGATATTTCTAGTTGATTGTAAGCTCCTTCTGCTATAGAAATGCAAATAGTCATCACCATTAATCATGGTACCATGGAAATGAAAATAAAGTTTGAGCAATATATATTAGAGAAGTGCAGTATAATTTAATCTGCTAAAGCTGAATCTACTGTTATTTTTAGGAATCCTGATTGCAAAATGATAACTCAGCAAAATGAAATCAAAATCAATTTCAAAAAATGAATCTTGTTCATAGGCAAAGAGGAATGTCACAATACATACAAGTAAAGCCAAGAATTAATTGTTAGTATAATGGAAATCTTAACAGTTTAATTTAAGAAACATTATTAGTCCACATCTAATTTTTAGAAAAAGAAAGAATGATAGTGCAGTTAGAGTACTTTTGTACAGAAGTCTCAGTAGTAATAATAATAACAATAGCTATAACACTATTAAAATTGTAACATAGTTCTTAGTTCCTGTCTCTTGGGGTTATGATCACCATTCCATTGCTCCTCTGGGTCTTAAAATCAGTAGTTTTAGAATGCTGGAGAAGTTAACACCGTAAGTCATCAGCTTCTGAAGTCTTTCATTGGCATGAATATGATGATGATGTTGCTGCTTTCTTCTTGGTCCCCTAAGACCCACTTTGGGTCATTTTTATATATTTTCTAACACATTTTTACACCATTATCTTTCTTTATTGATCTGCAGCTACAGATCACATTGCATCCAAATTTATGATATACAATATGCTCTATGTATATTTGATAGTGTTTTTTTTTCTCTTTGTTACCCCTAAAGCCAATTTTGTCCAGCTCCATATCTACATTTCTTGACCTATGGTGAGTTGTTTATAGCTATGGGATCTCCAGTGCCAAGCCTGTACCTCATTTGTTATCATCCCATGCTGTCTGCCCCCATAGAGCACATCCTGTCTCTCCATTTCTCAAGGCCTCTGCAGTTATACCAAACCCACATTCTCTTATCCTACATAATTTTATAAAAGTTGTAAATATCTCATTCTAACAGAACAACTACTTGTTATGGCTATCTGTATAAAACTATGGTTGTACTATGCAAAGATAAACAAAAGTAAACTAGCCATAAAGACCTGTTCAGTAAGAGAAATGAAGTAAAACACAGCTGCAGCTCTACCAAGAAAAGTTCAGACAGGGCAAACCTGGCAAACACCAATCCTGAGTACAAAGGTTGTGGCCTGTGTCCTGGTTTAAGGCCAAAGGGCAACTGAGCAACATGCAGACACTCACTCACTCCTTCCCCCTCAGGGATGGGGAGGAGAAAATAAAACAAAAGGCTTGGGAATGGAGACAAGGACCAAGAGGGATGATTCACCCATTATGGTCACGGGCAAAAGACAGACTCATTAGGGGAAGTAAAAGAACATCAATTTAATTCAAACAACAGCAACACTTAACAAACAGAGTAGGACAGTGAAAAGTATTACCACATCTTAAAACACCTTCACACCACCACTAACTTCTTCCCAGTCTCTCGATTTCTCTACCTCCTGCCCTCAAGTGGCATAGGGGGGCAGGGGATGGTTGTTACGGTCAGTTCACCACCTGTTGTTTCTGCCGCTCCTTCCTCCACAGAGGGAGGACTCCTCACACTCTTACCCTGCTCTAGCGTAGAGATCCCTCTCACAGGAGACAGTCCTCCATGAACTTCCCACAGACTGCAGCTCTTCAAGAACTGCTCCAGCATGGGTCCCTCCCACAGGCTGCAGTCTTCCCAGCAACAACCTGCTCCAGTGTGGGCTTCCCTCAGTCCTGGCCTTCTTCAGGTGCTCAACCTGCCCCACCACAGGGTCCTCCTCAGGCTTTAGGTGGGCATCTGCTCAATTGTGGACTTTCATGGACTGCAGGGGCACAGCCTGCCCTCTGACTATGGGCTGTAGGGGATTCTCTGCTCTGGCACACCTCCCCTCCTCCTCCTCCTTTTTTGCACTGACCTCAGTGCTTGCATAGGTATTTCCCTCACAAGTTCTCCTTCTCTCAAGTTCCCCTTCTTAAATATATTATCACAGAGGTGCAGCCACCATTGCTAATTGGCTCAGCCTTGGCCAAAGACAGGATCGACTTGGAGCTGGGGGAGCTTCAAGAAGCTTCTCACAGGAGCCACTTCTGTAGCCCTTTGCCTGCTACCAAAACCCCACCACACACAAACCCAAAGCAGCCTGTTACTATGAATGGTGATACTGCATTACAGGGTATGGAGGTTTGAACTCAGCTGGCAGCCAGACGCCACATGGCCGGCCGTTCACCTTCCCCCCCTCCCCGGTGAAATAGGGGAGGGACAAAAAGAAGAGAATTCATAGGTTGAATAAAAAGAAAGAATTTACTAAATATAACAAGAGAACAACAGTAACAATAGTGAGTCCAAAAAGAAACGGGTAAAATGCAGCAGTGGCTTACTGAGTGCGGCGACCGCCCGCCCACAGTAACAACACGACCCGACGAGCAAATGGCGCGAGCCCAAGCCTGAGCGAGAGCCTGCCCGAGAGAGCCGCCCACCTAAATCCCTGGGCATGACATCACATGGTATGAAATGCTCCAATGAAAGTTGACTCCATCCTGGTCGAAACCAGGACACAGGGCTACATGGTTACAAGCTAGTAGGGGACCAGAGGTGGAACAGTGAAGTCAGCTATAATGGAGAGTGTTTCTAGGTGACTGACTTGGCATTTGAGTGATGGTTGGATGTATTGAGACTTATTAATATGTAGATGTCTTTAAAATTATTATATGCATGAGAAAACATCCACAGTATAAATAAATGACTGGTTTCATGATATTTGTTTATCTCACAGAACATATTAAATGACTGTAAGCTTTTGTACTTCTCAGTTAAAGGATGACAGCCAGTATTTATTTCTCTGAAATTATCTTCCAGGAGTCCATGTTCAACAGTAAAATATTTTTGAATGATCGCTACACTGTAAAAAACAAACACCCCCCAAAACCTAATGAACCTTTATACATATTTGTCTGTATGCATTATTTGATTATATGTTTGTGTATATGGACTATATGTTTTTATGTATGTAACAGCAGATAAAACTATTGTGTTTGGTGAAAAAAATTTATTGCATTCTGAAGGCCAAAATTGCTTTCTGCTATGTGCATCTGGCAATCTGCTGCATTTAATAATACACTCAGTGTACATATCTCAAGTGAGTACTGAGGCAGTATGGGCAAGGGAACATAGTTAGATCTCAATGGGTATGAGGGTCACCAAAACGGGATAAAAGAACTTACCGACACCAGTGTGATGTAGATAAGCAGACACTCCTTTATTAACGGCCGGTGCATAGGGCAGTTGTCTCACCAACAGCTCACACCTAACTCGTGTAGCATGCTGATTATATCGGATACAGTGATACATATTAATCAAGTTCTCATACATAAACATGATAATTCCCGTAACTCATTTTCTTGTTCCCACCCCTTTCCGGTCATATGCACTCGAGTCCTGAAATGGGTCGGGGGGCTGTTTTTGCGACCACCATGAACTACTGACCTAAAAGAAAGACCCTCCAATGCCCTTGAATTAAGGACTTTGGCTCACATTGCAATTTTAACATACTTCGAGGCCCTTTCACAATGCAGCTTTTAGAACACCTGGTCTACAGGGCAATAAGTCATCCTTACCAAACCGTCTAACATTGGTACCTCATTATGAGTCTTATTCTTTGAATAGAAATCTGGTTAATGATTATTACCAGCCTACATGGCCTTAGCCTGAGACTTTACAAAGGACTTTGTAGCAGCATAACTGGTTGTATGGTTACTCTAAATCATTCCTTATTTAAATCCAAATCACCAAAAATCACTAAAATCAGCTCAAATTAATAACAAATCAGTAACACGAGCAGGGGTGTGTTTTTCAAGGCTTGACCATTCACACCTGATATCCAATTACATGCCCACAATGGGTTTGATTCATGACTACTTTACGCCTTTTCATCTACAGTTACATGTTTTAACAGGCCTCTAATAATTTACACCATTTTTGTCAAAAGGTGTGATTATGGTGCATCCTGAGCAGAGCAGGAAACTGGGTCATTGTTCTTGTTGCTCTCCATGTCAGATTGCTGTCAGAAAAGAACTGTGAGATGTTGCATAATTAGAAGAAGGTGGGAAGCCCAATGCTGTAACAAAATTTCCTTTCATCATCTCACTAAATTCCTAAAGGAAAATTTGCAGATCCCATGGAATCAAGCTCAAGCAGATAGATCTTCCTTCTAGTTTTGCCACAGGCCAGCATGATTGTTTAAATTGTCTACATTTTTTTCAGCAACTGGGGAGGAGCAGATAAAAATTTAATCACTGAAATTTTGCCTAATGTCACACAGAGTAGTACAAAACTTGTTGCTATATGATTGCATGGCATAGAGTTTTTCAGATGGCTTTGATTGGATTTTGAGGTATATTACGGTACATCTGACTTGATAAATTTGCTTTTAATTTGGTTTTGTAAAGTTTTGTGATTTAAGGTAACTGAAGTATTACTAAAATTCTTTGTATTTCAAGGAAAAATATTTTGTGACAGGGAAATAAATAAGTGAAAGATTATTTGTAATTGATAGCATGTGAGTGAAACATCAGAATCACAGAACCATAGATCATAGGATGGTTTGGGTTGGAAGGGACCTTAAAGATCACCTAGTTCCACACCTTCCACTAGACCAGGTTGCTCAAAGCCCCGTCCAACCTGGCCTTGAACACTTCCAGGGAGGGGGCATACACCACTTCTCTGGGCAACCTTTTCCAGTGCCTCACCACCCTCACAGTAAAGAATTTCTTACTTATACCTAATTAAAATGTACCCTTTTTCGGTTTAAAATTGTTATTCCTCGTCCTGTCACTACACTTGCTGGTAAAGAGTCTCTCACCATCTTTCCTGTAGGCCCCGTTTAAGTACTGGAAGTCTTCTATAAGGTTTCCCGGAGCCTTCTCTTCTCCAAGCTGAACAACCCCAACTCTCTCAGCCTGTCCTCATCAGGGAGCTGCTCCAGCCCCCTGATCATCTTTGTGGCCCTCCTCCAGACCTGCTCAAGCAGGTCCATTTCCTTCTTGTGTTGGGGGCCCCAGAGCTGAGCATAGTACTCCAGGTACATTTTAGAATATCTAAACAACTTTTGGTTTGCTCTTTTCCACTTTGTTTCATAGAACACTTCAACTATTTTTGTAGAAAGAGCATTTATATGGGGAGGACAACCCTTTACATCTTGAAGCAATCATATTGTTTAATTTGTACTTAAAATACATATTTAACGAGGAAAGAAAAGTTATATAAAGTGCAAAGTACTAAGATTGTTTTAGTATAAAACAACCTGTGTAACCTGATAAAATATTAAACAAATATTGTCTTCCTGACACTAATTATTAGAGTCTCTCCCCTTTCATATTTTACTCTAAAGGGGCATAGGATATTGTACCTGGAGTATTTTCTTAGATATGTACTGCTTTAAGGTACTGCAATTCTATTGATTCCCTTGCATAGGAGCATTGGACACTTCACATCATAGACCTGTTATTATTCCTTTTATCATTTAAGAGTATTCTTCTCTGAAGAGGGGATGTGGAGAGAGAGCTGATGATCTCTTCTCCCTGCTATCCAGTGATAGGACACTGGTTCAAAGCTAAACCAGGGGAGGTTTAGACTGGACATTAAGAATATTTCTTTACCGAGAGGGTGGTCAAACACTTCCTAGAGAGGTGGTCGATGCCCCAAGCCTGTCAGTGTTTAAGAGGCATTTGGACCATGCCCTTAATAACATGCTTTGACTTCTGGTCAGCCCTGAATGGTCAGGCAATTGAACTGTCCCTGCCTCCTGAGGTATTTTCTATTCTATTCTATTCTATTCTATTCTATTCTATTCTATTCTATTCTATTCTATTCTATTCTATTCTATTCTATTCTATTCTATTCTATTCTATCGTGTGCCTGATAACAAAGGGCATATTACATATACTGCTGTAAGTTCTTCATGTAAAAAAGGCCACCAATATATTATTAAACATAGAAGATGTCAAAGGACAATTTTTATTACACTTTGCAATGTATTTGTTTTCATTTATATTGATCAAATTATTTTTTAATTTCAGGTTATAAAGAATACCTGTTCTTGGTCAACTATTAAAAAATAATTCTAATCTTCAGGGATATTTTGTGCTCTGCTTTTGTTATGAAGCGCTGGGACACAGTTTTATTATGTTTTCTCAGGTTCTTTGATACAATGCTGTTATTTTTGTTCAAGATAGATCAGTTTTAGTGAAGACTGAACTTGAACATGTTTTATCCAAATCAATGCCCCCTGCGACTGCATTACAAAGTCTCGTTCTGGAGCTCTCTGAGATAAAATAATATAATGCAAGTGTCAGAATTTATGCTAAATATTATAAATGCATACTGTGCTTATACTTTGGGATATTCTACAGTATTTTATGATATATTGCGTTTTTACACTTGTATAAACACATGGAAATTATGATAATAAAGCTTGGAAATGTATTACTGTATAAAATTTAAAAATCAGAACTAATGTGATAATCTATATTTCTAAAATGATCAGTGATTATACTTTGCCTTTAAGGCTTATGTGTAGTAATATATAAGCAAAAGAAGAAATTGCAGGAAGATGAGAGCATTATTTCATTAACTAACTAAAAAAGGCAAAAGTAAACCTGTAACTCTACCTATGGTTTTTTTGCAGGTTACATTGACATGTAAGGCAAATTTGCACTGTTCTCATATCTTATAATGTACTTTACTTAGTTTCTTGCCCAGATTGTCTAAAGAATGTTTTACATTGTATTTAAGTTTTGAGCCAATATCTTCATGTTTCTAAATGAATAAGAATTTCAACAACAAAGTCATTGAGCATACATCTTTGGAAGCAAGCTAGCTTATTTAAAATTGGTCTAAGAGTCTTTGAAATCAATCTGTAAACACATTCTTCTTTTTTTTTCTGTTCTTTTATTGAGAACACATTTTGCTATTAAGTAAAATGAAAATAGTTTTTCTGAAGTTAATTATTTATACTTTACACACTGATTTAAAAGTCATATAGTACTGCAGAGGGAAAACTGCAGCCACCCTTTTCTACTATTCTTTTTACATTTTAATGGAGTTTTTACAGAATTCATTACAGATGATGCCTAAACAAACTGACAGAACTTGTTCTGTTTACCCATATATAATTTGAATTAGATCCAAATAACGGCTTGTGCCTCAGTGTGTTCTTACAGGGCACTACTACCTGCATATTTGAGCAGATTGCTATATGGTTTTGAGGCTAATGACTTGAGATTATCTTCACTGATTATAGTATCATTTTTTACCAATATGGGTCAAAAATAGCTCTACTCATGTTCTTACATATGCAAAGGTGTAAAATCAAGGTAGATATGAGAATCAAGCCTGTAATGCTTAAAGTCAATCATATTTACCACTTTCTCTTAACACAGTTAAATTTCATGGCACAGGATGAAAATAAATATGTTAAGTATCACTGACATATGAGGGACATTTTCAACATAAGTATAGGATTTGAGAACGTACATTCACATGTGGGAGATTAGATTTTAAAGCTGAGGTAGGCTTGTTACCAAAAAGATTAAATATGTAATTAGGTTTTGTGTTTGGAAATTTAAACTATGAGAAGCATTGCTGAACAAGGCTCAAATTGTATGTGCTGTCATCACTATCATTATTCTTACGGCTTTTGATAGAAATTATTTTGTTTTCTCACCATGATCACTAATAGAATATTAATATTTAATCTAGTTAAATCCAAATACCCTAATAACTAATTTTATTAAAAGTAATTTTAATGTTTCAGTTTATAACGTTAAGACAATTCTCCTATATAGCTGTGGTGGGTTGACCTTGGCAGGCTGCTAGGTGCCCACCAAGCTGTTCTCTCACTCCCCCTCCTCATCAGACAGGTAGAGAAAGTAAGACAAAAATTTCATGGATCAAGATAAGGACAGGGACATCGCTCACCAGTAACCCTTATGGGCAAAATAGACTCAGTTTGGGGAAGATTAATTTATTGCTGATTAAAAATATAGTAAGATAGTGAGAAACAAAGATAAAAGCTTTTTCTCAGGCCTGACACTTCTACATCCTACCCCACCAAGTGGTGCAGCGGAGTGGGGAATGCGGGCTGCAGTCAGTTCATTAACAGCTCCTCTCTTCCACTCCTTCCTTACACTTTTCCCCTCCTCCAGTGTGGGGTCCCTCTCTTGGGATATGGTCCTTCATAAACTACTTGAACATGGGTACTTCCCATGGTCTGCAGTTCATGGCTTCTTTCCTTGTTATTTGTGGACAGTAAATTACAAAGTTTGGTGTCACATGCTAACGTTTTTACTATTTCCTAAATTGTAGATAGTTCAAATCTCTCCAAAACAGCAAGATTGTTTCTTTTTTTTTACTTTAAGTTTTCATTTATTTTCTGGTTTTAAAACATACACTGTAGTTGAATATAAGGTTACTTAAATTTTGTTGTATTTAGAATATTACCACAGTATTTATTGAAAAAATGTAGTTTTGTGAGATGAAACACCAACAGGTATGACAAACTTCTGATAACTAACTTACTTATGAGATAATAATTTAAACAATTTGCTTTTAATAGACTGAGGTATTAGATGAAGTGATAGGATATTTCAACATGAAAATCTTCATGTATTTTGTTTATTTCAACAGGGCTAGAATTTCAGCCTTGAATTTTGGTTTACTAGAGTAATACAGGGAACTATTTAGAAAACAATTTGTTTCTTATTTCAAAAGAACACTTTGGCCAATAAGCCATGTAGTTGTATATTTTAAAAACACAGTAGGAAGAAAAGCTTGGGGCAAAATTCAACTTTCAAAATCAGTTTTAGATAATCTGGAAATATGAATGCCAAATTTTCATATTCATAATTTGTTCTTATTCATAATTTAAACACAGGGCAAACTTATTTGCATTTTTTTTTCAGAAGACAATTAACCTCAATATATTTACATTTCTTTGTAGTAGATAACATTATCTAAAAACTGTCCAGAGTTATATAAAACCTTGGTGTTATGACAATGCAATGTCTACGCAATGTTATTACACTTTTATTTTAGGGATATACATTCAGCCATAGTTCATTGATTTTCATTATGTACATAAAAAATCTTGTATGTATAAATATATATAGAGAGAGTTTATATGCTATAACATTTTAATTAAGAGGTTTTCTGTATGAAGCAGGGTCCTTCTTATGACATCAAACACTTCAGGACACAAGCGATACAATTCCTTTGGCCATCCTTAGGTGTCTATTACTGTATGAGATGCTCAAGTATTCAAGATGTCCATGCAAGGCTAGCAAGCATGACACAGGAAAATCCATCTCCTCTGGAGAGGCAGTTAGAAGTCAGGCAGGATGCAAAGGCATTTTATATGACAGAATATATTTGAGTGTGGGCATCTGAACTTAGCCCAAGGAATGATACACTGTATCCTGACTTACTGCTTGCTATTTCTCTAAAAGTTCATTTCCATAACTATGATCTTCTGTTAGTACAGTAACATACCAGCTTTATCAAAGTTTGTAACTTGGCTCAGTATGACTCAGACCTTTCAATTTTCTAATCTGAATAGCATTAAACAGTAGTTGAACTCTAAGATTGTATGTATTTCTAGCAAATTAATTCCACTTGTATGTTATATTTTTCTAAGGCATTTACTTCTATAAATATTTAGGCATCTCCCTGTACCTCTGGAGGCTTTCCAGTATTCACTTAAATTTCCTGGTTGCACAATACAGTGTGATGCCAAGATCTGTCACCCTCTAAATGAAATAGTTTGTACTCTTGTGACTATTTTGCCATAATAACAAGAAACCGATGAGCTGAAATAATCTACTTCATTTCTCGGAGAAAACAGGTGCTTATGAACCTTTCTGCTACTGTTGACAGACAGTACTGAAGGAAACTATCTCTAATATTAGTTTCATAGCTATAGAATGCATGAAATATAGGCTTTGCCCAGCATGTTTGCCAAAAATAATATTTGAGTTAGAACTTCTTAGTTTGGTTATAAGGATATTGATTTCCCATACTGAATTTTTGTTTAAGGTCATGAAGACAAACACTACTTTGTTATTTTGTTACTGTTATCTCCTGGATATTCCACTGGCCAACACATCATTACAAAGGCATATGAATTCCCTCAATGTATCTTGAACAATGATGTTTGAGTTGGGACATTTAGATTTTTTTTTTTAATATCTACCTTTTCTGAAGTTTGAAAGTTTGTCATATTTTGTTCATGTTTTACATGAAGTTTAAGTAAGAAGAATTAAAATGTCAGAAAACTCTTGAGGAATTATGCTGTTAAATAAGTAATTTTCAAGGACCTGAATTGAATTGCCTGAAGTACAACATGATAATAGCACAGCTGAGATCTAACTCTCAAGATTACTACCTAGGATTCATGTTTGTATAAACGTATGTGCACCTTTGATATGTAACCTCTTCTTCATGTAGCCCTTTCTTTCTTGTGCTCTATCAAACCACATTTGCACGTTGGGTTAATTAATAAAATTAACCTATTCTTTAAAGACTGTAGGAAGTAAGACAACAGTCAGCCAGGGGAAACTAAGTACATTTCTCCTGCTTGAATTTCTGAGGCAAAAAAAATTCATGTGCTCATTTAACAAGTAAAATTCTCAGCCCTTATTTAAATTGGAGCTGTTATCTCGTGATTTGTGTATTCTGAGTTAGTTTATATATGTCTTGTTTCTAACAAATGCTAATGGGAGCTTTTCATTTTAAAATTTAAAGAATAGTATTTTCAGACCTTGTTTTGAATAGCAAATCTAAAAATATGTATTTATTTTTTTCATTGCTGCATCTTAGAAAAAGTGCTTAAAATGTTTTGAAAAAGATCTCCAAAGATATAAACACAGTTGGAATTATTTTTCATGAATGGCAAGGAAAAGTAGTAATGAATGCGTGATTTTTTGCCTTCTTTTCCGTTGTTCTGTTAAAAAATATATAATAGTGTATAGTGTTTCTTTAAAGCTTATACTTCCCTATTTGTTTCCTACTGATATTCTGACAGTTGGAGTAGCAGCAGGAGCAAAAATGAAAGCCATATACTTCATATTTTCCTTTGGCAGAAAATGAGAAATAGAAGGATGTACTACTATATTAGAGAATTGTATTTAAAATTGTCCAAACATTATGAATTTCAACCTTTTAGTGAGAATATGAATGTCTTTTTGTCTCCTCTTACAATTCTTCCTTTATTGTTTTAATTTTGATTTTCTTTTTCAGACTTAAATCAAGGTGATTGATAATTAAAAATATGGCTTATGTAAATTAGTGAAACATTCATTGGACTTTGGTATTTGACTTAAAAATTAACTTTTAATGCTTTATACTATTCTGTGTATTTTAAAATGGCAACATATTTTCATAGGTATAAAACAATCCAAAAAGAGAAGGAATATGTCTTAGTGTTTAAGATGGTAAACTGAAATTGACATGATGTCTAGACACTATTGCTGAAGATTAAAATCTAACTTGGCAACAAGCTTCTTATCTAGCAGATTGTGACAGCTCTATTAACTCTGAAATCATCATTATGGTGGGGTTTTTTTGTGTGTCTCCCTCTACACAAGAAAGAAAATTGTGTTTAATAATGTGCTTATTGCCTTACTGTGGACGTATTTAGATTAGCTAAATACATGATTAGTTATAGAATTATTTTACATAAACAACAGCTACCAGTAAAAATGGCACTTCATAGTAACAATAATTATATTATTCTAATTTTTGCAGTTAATTCTGTACTTTTTTTTCTAATTGTAGCTTCCAGCCACTCTATGTCCATTCTTTCTATCTATATATTATCAGAAAGATCTTCCTTATAGGACTATTCTAAGATCAGTGTCAAATAACTTTTTAACCTTTACTATGTAAACAAAAGGAACTGATTTTCTTAAGATTATTGCTACTGTTTTCTTTTAAAGATGTCAAATTATTCAGCCTTAATTAATTTGCTGAGAAATTACTATGTTGGATATGGCAAGTACATTCAATGCAGAGAATACAGAAAAGCTGTGCTATCAGACACAATCCAAAGAATGAAAAGTAATAGGGAAAAGGAGAATCTGTGTTTACTTATCTGTGAAATGTTTGGGGCATGGGGCAAGCAGATGGTGATACTCATTATAAAACAAACCGTTGGATTTGAAAATTATGATTTTTTTAATTCTTGTGATTATACTGATTATTTTTCTTTATTTTTTAAAACAGTATCAACAACTTTTATTTTACATTATGACTATTATTTAATTTATTACTACTGTTACTTGCTTTTTGTCTTATTTTAATTTTTATCAGGTGTGGTGATTAAGTTCATTTTCAAGTCATTAGTGAGGACTAAAAGGTAAATAAGCTCCTGAGAATGAGAAATATGAATGATAGTGCCAATACTGAAAAATAAACACATTTATTTTTATAATTGTTTTTAACTGCAATTGTTGGATAAAGGCCTTCAACATTTCTTCAAAATAAGAAACAGACTAATCCAAGTGTTTCCAGTAAATTTGCTGTCACTCAACAAAAACTGGAGGAATTAAAATTTTGCAGGACAGGCCCTTCTTTCTTGGCCTAAAATATATGTTTGGAGACAGCCTGTTTAAACTTGGGAATTATTAGTTATTCATTTTGCGTCTTATTAATTGCAGCTGTACCTATGCGAAATTATGAACAATACTGTTGTGATTAATGGTTTACTTTTTAAGGGCTTTCAGGCAAAAGAAATAACTTGTTTCATAAAGGAATATGAAAAAAAAAATGTTTTGTTGTCTTTCACTTTACAAAGTCCAGTCTCAAGAATATCAGCTACTCTATCATCTGACTGGTTTAAGAGGAAAATTGGTCATTAGGTATTCTATATTTAAAAATAATTTATGTTTTCTAAATTAATAACAGTTTTACATAGGTATTTTTTTATATCTGAGATGAAATATCTTCGCTGAATCTCAAGCAAATTCCTTGGTAGGATGAAAATGTGCATAGACCCAACATTTATTACCTTTAATGGGTTAAAATAATGCTAAATCATCTTTACTATCTGGATACCAGCAGATGATCTACAATTGGAATATAGTTTATATCTAACTTTGGAAGATCTTGCTCACTAAAATTTCATTATCTGGATGCAAAACTTGCTATGAATGATATTATATATACCCATGATTTATGTATGGGCACAGACATTTATGCCTTCAGGTACAACTGGTCTTCTTAATTTTTCCCTATCCATTTACAGTGGACGTATGTGTCTTAGGAATCCTGTATCAGACACTGGTCTAGCTTGGGCCAGTCTGTCCATTGAGGGAAATTTAGGCAGAATGGTGAAAATAAACAAGATTGTTATATGTAAGAATAAATGTACTTTCTTTCAACCTGATAATCTGTTTTAAAGGTCATAATTTTCACTCTTTCTCTTCTTTCTTACATTGGTTAATAAACTTCAATTGAGTACATGTTCAAAGTTATAATCACAACTAGTCTTTTGCTAAATTGTTTATGATTTTGGATCCATCTTCTCTTTTAAAGTAACAATTATACAGTTCTTGACTCTTGTAGATGAATCTTTAAAATGCTTTTTAGAACAAACTTAAAATATTGTGTGTCTACTTAATGTAAAAACCCCACTTTTTCTCAGACATATTTAAATAACAATTAATGTACACATCATTCTCCCCTTGTATTGCATACAAGCCCAGAAGTGAGTAAACTTCCTGTAAAAATAAATGAGAAAAAAAGCCACCAGAAACAAATTTGGTTCTACTTGACATCTTTCAATTTTGTATCATTTAAAGGAAGATAGTGTTACCTAATGAATAGAGAAATTAATTAGGAATCAGGCTATTGAATTGACTTTCATGATTTCAGTCCAAAATTGTAGTAATGAGGACGGCCCTCCTTTGTAAAGCATGTTGATATCTTGTGACTAAAATTCTTTGTAAACCCAACTGTTACCATTCCTTCCAAAAAATCCCCAAAAAACTCTCTAACATTCCAGAGTCAGTAATTAAGAAAAAAGAAAAAAAAACCAAACAAAACCAAAACCCCTTCACCTGTTTTTGGACATTTACCTTCTTTTAATGTGAGTGAAGTTGGAAAGGACTATAGAGGGAACTATAGCCAATGGACAGCACATAATGCAGGAAGAAGCTTGGCAATATGTAAGGCAGTGTCATGGGTTAACCCTGGTAGGCAGGCAGGCAGCTCCGCCCCACCCAGACACTTGTTCACTTCCCTCCAGTGGGATTGGGGAGAGAATCAGAAGGGTAAAAGTGAGAAAACTCGTTGGTTTAGATAAAAACAGGTAAAGCAGAAGCTGCGCACCCAAGCAAAGCAAAATCAGGAATTCATGCACTCCTTCCCATCAGCAGGCAGGTGTTCAGCCATCTCCAGGAAAGTTGGGCTCCATCACATAACGGTCACTGGGGGAGACAAACACCATAACTCCAAATGTGCCCCTCTTTCTTCTTCTTCCTCCAGCTTTATATGCTGAGCATGACGTTATATGGTGTGGGACATGCCTTTGGTCAGTTGGGGTCTGCTGTCCCAGCTGTGTCCCCTCCCAACTCATTGTGCATCCCCAGCCTGGTCACTAGTGGGGCAGTGTGAGAAACAGAGAAGGTCTTGATTCTGTGCAAGCACTGTTCAGCAGCAGATAGAACATCCCTGTGTTATCAACACTTTGCATCACAAATCCAAAACATTGCCCCATACAAGCTGCTATGAAGAAAATTATTCAAAACCAGTACAGGCAGTTACCAGTCTCACACTATTTAGTGGATCATGTTAGTGAGGATGATGGTTATAAGGGATTGGATTCAGGTTCTAATTAAGACACCACTTTGTTGTCTGCAGATGCGTTAGGTCCTGAGGCTTCTACTTTAGTTACTGGCATATGGGGAAGTAAATACAACAAATATTTAGTGGCTAGCAAGCAGCATAACTCTATTGGGTCGTTTAACTGTGTTTGCCACCTCTCCTGTGAACACCAAAAATGTTGGAAAGTTCCCAATACATTATTTAATAAAGTTGTAGTTTATTAAACATTTTCTTTGATTTTTTTGTTTCAGAATTTCTTTATTGTTTTCATTGGTGACTTAAGTGAACTGAAATCCAGTTACAAATTTACATTGTTGCAAAAAGAGATACCTAGGAGTTATATTTACAATAAATTCTCTTTGTTCCCGTCATTTAAAAATGTTCTGTATTTGTATGATCTAGAGAAGAGAAAGAAAAGTAATGTTACTTTCTTAAAGAATCTTTGCAGAAAATGTCTTTACTGTTGTGTTTATAAAACTCCCTCATATTTCATAAAACATTCCCATACATATATTTTCTTCATGCTTACTGTTGCCATGGTCTCAGTATTGTGGTCATATTTCTATAAGGCATTCCTCTGTATTTATAACTTGTATCTAAAAATAGTGATTGTCATCTGATCACTCTAATTTGATATGGACATTCTTGTGCTTTGGTGAAAAGGAGATGTCAGTAGTTCATATTTAATCATCCATAGAATTTGTGCATAAGTGTTAGCTAGTTTTATTGCTCTTTGTAGTCAGTGATCTATGTTTCCTCTTCCACAGGATTTTGGGCATAGTCAAAGTGACTCTTAGGACTCACTGTAGGAGGGGTAGGCTAGGGAAACAGCACATTTTTTAAAGTTTTAAGGAATACTGGATCTGTATATGTATTCTCTAATGGTGGTATAACCTATTGACATTACTTCTCTAGGATGTTGTTCTTTAAGTGAAATAGATGCTCCAAAACCTGGTTTAAAGCTCTAGTTTAAGCATCTGGCTTGTTCTAGAAATTTTAAAAAGATTTAATAATCTGAAAGACTATAGCAATATTTCCATGTTTGTGCCAGTAGCAGTGGCTTCTTTCTCTTCCAAATCACTTTGATCGTGAGGTGTCTGTAAAAGAAATGACAGAGTCAAAAACATTTGCATGATCATATTACTTTCAAAATTTACATAACAGCAGGGAGAAGATGCAAAGTAGGAAAATACTATTATATTTGAAGCTGATATGTCAATGAAATGGAGTAACATGTAACAATTGCAAACAGCTTTCATCAAAAGCCTTTATAATGATCAAATTTTCTATTTATTTTAAAACTTCAAACTAAGGATCCTCAATTCTATTTCCCTGTTCTTCATATATTTTACTGTAGTTTTACTGAGGCAACAAATTGTCTCACTTCATTTTCTCATCTTTAAGAGAATCTCCTTCAAGACTCTGTTTCTTCTTTCTTTTTTTTTTTTTTTTCTTTTATAAGACACATTTCCACTAGCACATGTGTGCTTTGCTTTTTTGAAGTTGTTTGCTTGATCTGCTTGTAAATATAAGAGACATCTTATGGGTTGTTCTCTTTTCTGCTTGCATCTTAAAACAAAATTTACTGCTCTCACTTTTTACTTTGGACTTACTATATTAAATGCATACATTTCTAACATATTTAAGAGATAATAAAATAGGTCTTATTTGTAGTGAAAAGAACATGTACACATAGGCATTCTGGAAATGTCACATTGCCATGCTCCCTACTGCTTCTTCCAGGAAGAATGTCTCTATAGAAATTTCTGTAGTATGACTCTAGTGCTGCTTTTTCCCATTACTGGTTATAGCAGTTATGCCAGCAGAAATATAAAGTGTTGGAGTGGCTAGCATAAAGGAAAATGCTTCTAAGAAAAAAGTAATTATGACAGGAAATTCACTTGCACAGCTTCCATATAGGTACCTCCTTACATGTCTTTTATTTTAAAGCTTTTTTTGTTTTCACAGTCTATAAATCTAATAAGTAATCATCCTGAATTGCTTGTAGGGGAATTTTGTCTCATACATTTCAGAAAGCAAACAGGATCCTTCTTCTGTAAAAAGTATAACTGATCATCCAGAAACAAATATAATAGGTTTGGAAAAATAATTTCATAATTAATTGAAAATGAATTCTTTATTTTCATCCAGAGTAGGCATATTTATTGATGATGATCAGGTTAGTATTACTGGGTTTTTTTAATTGCAAAACAGCACTGAATCTTGAGAAGGGTCTCAGAGCTACTTTTTTCACCCCAGTATATAAGTCACTGTTATTTAACCATATATGGGTGTATTGTTCTTGCTGATATCAGTTCAATCCTTTTAAGTTTTTACCATGCTGTATTCATATCTATATCCATATCCATACAAAACTGTCCTGTATTCTTTCATAAACCAACAAACAACCCTCCCTCCATCTGTGAAGTGCTAAGGTTTGAACAACAGGCCCAAGCCAGAGTTGACTTATAGATGAATCCTGTATATTTTATAACTGATAACCATTGTGCTAGTAGGTATTGTACTAAGTTGTAACAACCCACTTATGCTGATGTAAAAAGTGCTAAAGCATTGAAATACTGCAGCCTGAACAACAGGCCCCAATCCGAAGCTGCTAATTTAGTACATAATCATTAACAAAGTACATAAGTTCACTAGTGAAAGATTCAGCTTAGAATATAATCAGTAGTGAGGACAAAATGCTGAGAGAATGTATCCAACTTCCCTTGTTGAGCCTTGTTCAAGGCTGAGAACCCAAGTGTTTGGCCTTGTTAGAAACTCCCTTGGTTCCCCCCCCGAGCCCTGGCCAGGCTTTGGGTGGAATCCAACAGGAGAATGAAAACAGAAATTTTCCACTCAAAACAAAGGTGCCAGCTATTCTGGCTTGTCGATCTCTAGTATATAAGTCTGGACCCGCTTGCAGCGACTTTGGATGCCTCACCTATGGGTGGACGCACCGCGTAGGATTTCCCACTTGCCGGGACAGGCTCTCCAAATCCTCGCTGTAACCGGGGCTCCCCAACATCTGCAGATCTGGATGTTGGTAACATATGCAAGTGGTGATGGATCTTTCTTAATCACTATTCTCTCTCTCATGTAGTAACGATTTCATGCATTACCCTGTAATTTCCTATTTGTTGCTTTAGGTGCATTGTTCTGTCTTTTCTTACTGCATGTTTTCTGTATTATGCTGTTACATTATTTGGTTATCACTAGTAAATTACGCCTACTCTTTTCACTCTGGTGTCCGAGTTTAATCAGCAAAACAATCTGACAAATCTTAAAAATTCTTCTGATGATTCAGAGCTTTATCTACAGAGTAACTAATTTTATCTAAATATATCTATGTAAGCATTAGTCTCCCATAGTCATCCAAACTCTCCACATAGTCAGTGGAAAGGTAACTCTAAATGGAAGTTTGGTCTACCTTAAGATAGGTAATGTGACTTGTGTTCTGGGTGCCATTTTCTGTCCACTGACTGTAGAAGGAGCCATGATTAGATTGGGTGCTTAATGTTTACATGGTAAAATTTAGGTTTTATGAATCAGATTAAAGGAATTTAAATTAGACCTCTTAACTCTCAACCATTTGAATGTCTTTCCGACACATTTTATGTGTTAGCATTAGAATAACAATTAGCATGTAAGTGAAGATAAGATTTTGATAAATAGTGTCTAATATTTCTTCACACACAATGTATTTCCCATAAAGAAACTTTTCTTGTGACATTTCCTATATGCTTAACCAGGTCTTTAAATCTTTCATGTATGGTTTATATCCAATTACTTTTTTATAATGTATTTTATTATTAAAGAGGTGAATGTTCACATTTGGTTTTAAATTGTAATGTAAAAGATTTTGTGACTGTAACCAAATGGAGCATATTTAAATAATACATTACCTTATTTTCTCATGGAATATTTTGTTAGGTTTTTCTCCCCCACATAAAATAAGAATTGCATTAAACGTAAAAGTCTTATATATGTAGTTATTTTTATTGCCAGAAACAACTGGTTTTATGCTTCTACATATTTTTCTTGCTTTTCTTTGGCTTTATTAGTCTTGATGTAGTAATGAAATTTTGCATGTTAACCACTGTTATAATCTAGGAATGCTAGAAGGTACATCAGGAGCAGATGGAAATGTATATTTTTTTATCTACATCATATTGCCTGAAATTCTTGTGATTGATGAAACATAATGTAGATATCGTAGTACACTTTATCTCAAACTCTGGCAGGTCTGCAAAATATGCTGTAAAGGACCTGTATTAAATCAGAAACCAAAACCTTTGACCTACTGTCAAAATATTTATTCATATATTTGTGTTAATAACGTTTTCCATAACTATGGATATCCTAAGACCATTTAGCTTTTCTTTCAACCTCCTCTGTTTTACCTGTTAATGACACTCCACTTTAAAACATAGAAGAGGTCTTAGTCCTGGACTCAATTTTAGCATACTTTTAAAAACAAAAACGTACAAATAGCAGGGATGGCAAAGCAAGGTATGAAAAGCAAGATATGCATTTATAGCAAGAGGCAATATATTATCTTAGATCAATGGGTAGTTTATTAAAAACTGGCTTTTCCTTGGGTTAGAAACTGAAGCAACATAGCAATATAAGCCTCGTCTACTTTAGTAATGTAAGTTCCTATCTGAAGTTGATAGAACTAGACTCTTCACATTCCAACACAGAGAAATGAGATGTGCTGGCTTTCTTTTTTAGTACTGAGAAAGTTTAAACCACCAACTTAACTTGGATGCTGACTTTTTACAGGCTAAAGTTTGGATGAGATGCATTCTGCCTTGATGGTCACATATAAATAAACTTAAATGGTTGGGAGCCTTTGCTTTTTCACGTGTTGCTGCCAAAATAGCAGCATAATACGACTGATGCAAAAATTCCAAATCTGACCCAAATACTGGTTTTAGCCACAAAACAGAAGAAAAGTTAATTGCATTTTCATGCAGTGGCTGAAGTTGTGTGAAAGTCTGCCCAGGTGTATCTGCAAAATTTAGTATTAAGATATAATGAATAATTCTGCAGACAACTTGATATGAAGTTGTCTGCAGAAACCTTGTTATCAAAATATGAAACGGTACAGTGTACATATGTATATATGCATATAACCTGCAATTACTTCTCACCAGTACAGAACTCTAAAAAGTGCTTGTCTTGGAAGTGTTCTGTACAAAACTAAATCCATTTTTATACTTTATTTAATGTTATCAAATTACAGTTTCAGTAAATTAGGAATACTTTTTCAAACAATTCTGAGGGATATATTTTTAATTTTCTGGTCAAGTCATGATCAGACATTGAGTGAAATCACAGTTTAGTGTGAGTAATTTATGCAAGGAAATTTCTGCTTTAGTATATCTTTGCACCAGCCTCTTCCACCTTCTTATGAATTTATAGTTCATACCTGCCATCTTGTTATTGTATAAGTCAACAGACAAGAAGGTTTTAATTTCATATACTTTCAGTATTGCCCTATGTATTTTTTATATAATTATTATGGTAAAAAAAGTTTTTACTGCTGTTTATAATAACTTTCAATAATATGAACAATTATCACCAGTGAGATGTGTTTGGCATCTTTAGTTTATGAAAACTGTAAAACACTATGGCAAAGACTTTCCTCTTGGTATTAGAAAATACAGAAATTTCTCCACTTCTCCTTTTTCTATCTTTGTCAAATCAAATAAGACTAACTGAAATCATGAGTGAGTGCTTCATGACTTGACTTACAGTAGCCAAATAATTTGTTTTAAGACTAGAACAGATCAGATAACTTGTGGATATGAAATAACTGACTTAATTAATTTTAATAGGTCATAAAGCTTGCTTTTGAAGAGTTTGAACTGGAAAGAGGCTATGATACTCTTACTGTTGGAGATGCTGGGAAAGTTGGTGATACCAGAACAGTGTTGTATGTGTAAGTACAGAACTTCAAAAATTTTCCTTGGAAATTTGTTGTCATATGTTGTTTCTTCTGGGTCATATCTACTTAACTTTGTAATTTTAATGTATGCATTTTGTTTATATAATATAAGCTTAAAATTCAAGTATTGTCAAAGAAAATTGTTTATTACAAAATTCTCTCCAGATCTTTAGTAGCATCTTTATAAGCTTTAATATCAGAGATTAAAACTGCAGAGAAATGCTTCTAAAAACATATTTTAAAAAACAAGTACTATCTGTATAACTCTAGTTATGTTCACAAGCAATTAAAAGAATAAAAAAAGGCTTGGATTTCAGCAAAAAGAAAATACAACTTGTGTAAAATGAATAACCCATTGATTAATTTCAGAATGTTTATACTTAAAATTGGATTTATGAACAAAATCTTTATGAAAGCACAAAGTAAAGTTAAGCATGCTTCATAGATTAATATAATATGATAAAATATAATAATATTAGAAAGTGTAGGAACTTACATAAATTTGAAGGAAAATTTTGAACTAGATAGCTAATCTTAAAATACAGGCCTTTAATATTGTCAAAGCTAATGGAAAGAATAGAATCCTGTACAGATGGATTAATCTCATCTACCTTAACCATTGCATTTTGGTTGCATACGCTCAGTTTTGTTCCTTCATAATGAGAGCTTATTTCAGATATTTCAGTTGTAGCTTTTAGAGGATTAATTTAGGATGTGAATCCTGATCACTGAACACAAAACAAAATTACAGGGTTAACTAATTAACAATGACTAAATAAGAGAAACTATCAGCATATATTTAAAAACAGCATTACTTGACATTGCGTAGAAATCTACTAGATAAAGACAGTGTTGAATATATTTGATAAAAAGAATCCATCATGATTTTATATTTTGAGATTTTTGTAATTCATATAAATTAGTGAAATGGTTATTTTACATACTTATAACATGCAAGTGCACTAACACCTACAGAATATTTTCTAAATTAATCAGAATGTTTTTAGAGGCACAAGTCTGATGACAATACCTTCATTATATGTATTTGTTTATGAATTTATTAATGGCTACTTTATGAACTATGATACCAAAGTACATAGAACACCTCTAGTTTAATTTGTCTTAAAAGCTAAAACTGGCATATTATTGGATTATTTGTGCAATGCATGTATTTCTTCTGTTGCAATACCAAATAGCTGCTACTAAGCTGAATTCCATGTTCTGAGTACCTGAAAAAAAAAAAAAAAGGGAAAAAAACCCTCTTTGAAGAGCTTAGATTTTAAGCTAACAATAAAAGGCTTGAACAGGGAGTGAGAATTTCAACACCCATGTTTATTTTTTTTGTATTTTGCTGACCAGCAAGATCACAAAATCATAGAATGGTTTGGGTTGGAAGGGACCTTAAAGATGATCTAGTTCTAACCCCCCTGCCAAGGGCAGGGACACCTTCCACTAGACCAGGTTGCTCAACGGCCCATCCAGCCTGGCCTGGAAGACTTCCAGGGAGGGGGCATACACCACTTCTCTGGAAAAATCTTTCCAGTGCCTCACCACCCTCACAGTAAAGAATTTCTTACTTATACCTAATTAAAATGTACCCTTTTTCAGTTTAAAACTGTTACTCCTCGTCCTGTCACTACACTTGCTGGTAAAGAGACCCTCACCATCTTTCCTGTAGCCCCCTTTAAGTACTGGAAGTCTTCTATAAGGTTTCCCGGAGCCTTCTCTTCTCCAGGCTGAAGAACCCCAACTCTCTCAGCTTGTCCTCATCAGGGAGCTGCTCCAGCTCCCTGATAATCTTCATGGCCTCCTCTGGACCCGCTCAAGCAGGTCCATATCCTTCTTATACAGGGAGCCCCAAAGCTCAGCACAGGACTGCAGGTGGGATCTTATGAGAGTGGAGTAGAGAGGGAGAATCACGTCCCTTGACCTGCTGGTCACAATTCTCTTCACAGAATCATCAAGGTTGGAAAAGACCTTGAAGATCATCTAGTCCAACCGTTAACCTAGCACTGACAGTTCCCAACTACACCATATCCCTAAGCACTATCTCAACCCGACTCTTAAACACCTCCAGGGATGGGGACTCCACCACTGCCCTGGGCAGCCCATTCCAATGCCTAACAACCCATTCTGTAAAGAAATAGTTCCTAATATCCAATATAAACCTTCCCTGATGCAACTTGAGGTCATTACCTCTTGTCCTATCGCTTCTTACTTCATTAAAGAGACTCATCCCCAGCTCTCTGCAACCTCCTTTCAGGTAGTTGTAGAGGGCGATGAGGTCTCCCCTCAGCCTCCTCTTCTCCAGACTAAACAACCACAGTTCCCTCAGCCATTCCTCTTACGACCTGTGCTCCAGACCCTTCACCAAGTTCGTTGCCCTTCTCTGGACACGCTCGAGTAATTCAATGTCCTTTTTGTAGTGAGGGGCCCAAAACTGAACACAGTAATTGAGGTGCGGCCTCACCAGTGCCGAGTACAGGGGTAAGATCCCTTCCCTGTCCCTGCTGGCCACGCTATTTCTGATACAAGCCAGGATACCATTGGCCTTCTTGGCCACCTGGGCACACTGCTGGCTCATGTTCAGCCGGCTGTCAATCAACACCCCCAGGTCCCTCTCTGACTGGCAGCTCTCCAGCCACTCCTCCCCAAGCCTGTAGCGCTGCTGGGGGTTGTTGTGGCCCAAGTGCAGCACCCGACATTTGGCCTTATCGAAACTCCTACAGTTGGCCTTAGCCCATCGCTCCAGCCTGTCCAGGTCTCTCTGCAGAGTCTCCCTACCCTCGAGCAGATCAACACTCCCACCCAAGTTGCTCTCTCTGCAAACTTACTGAGGTTGCACTCAATCGCCTCTTCTAGATCAATAAAGATGTTAGACTGAAGTGGCCCCAAAACCAAGCCCTGGGGGACACCACTTGTGACCAGCCGCCAACTGGATTTAACTCCATTCACCACAACTCTTTGGGCCCGGCCATCCAGCCAGTTTTTTACCCAGCAAAACCTGTGCCCAGTTTTGCCAGGAGAATGCGGTGGGAAACGGTGTCAAAGGCCTTACTAAAGTCAAGGTAGACAATATCCACAGCCTTGCCCTGATCCAGTAAGCAGGTCGCCCTGTCGTAGAAGGAGATCAGGTTTGTCAAGCAGGACCTGCCTTTCATAAACCCATGCTGACTGGGCCTTGTCATCTGGTTGTCCTGCATGTGTTGTATGATGGTACTCAGGATGAGCTGCTCCATCAGTTTCCTGGGCACCGAAGTCAAGCTGACAGGCCTGTAATTTCCCAGATCATCTTTCTGACTCTTCTTATATATGGGTGTCACACTGGCCAATTTCCAATCTGTCAGGACCTCCCCGGTCACCCAGGATTGCTGGTAAATGCTGGAAAGTGGCTTGGCGAGCACCCCAGCCAGCTCCTTCAGCACCCTCGGGTTTATCCCATCCAGTCCTTCTTGATGTAGTCCAGGGCATGGTTGGCTTTCTTGTCTGTGAGTGCACATTCCTGGCTCATAGTCATTTTTTCATGCACCAATAAACCCAAGTACTTCTCCTCAGGGTGTATTTGTGCTTGGCATTGTCTTGACCCCTGTGCAGGACCTTACACTTGGCCTTGTTGAACTTCATGAGGTTTACACAGGCCCAGCTCTCAAGCCTGTCACGGTCCCTCTGGATGACATTCCTTCCCTCCAAGTGTGTTGACCACACCACACGGCTTGGCGGCTTGGTGTCATTGGCAAACTTGGTGAGGGTGCACCCAGTCCTACTGTTCATGTCTTCACAAAGGTGTTAAACAGCACCGGTCCCAATACTGACCCCTGCAGAACGCCACTTGTCACTGCTCTCCCCTTGGATATAGAGCTGTTGAACGCAGCTCTTTGAGTGCGACCATCGAGCCAGTTCCTTATCCACTGAGTGGTCCATCTGTCAACTCCATGTCTCTCTAATTTAGAGACAAGGGTGTCGTGTGGGACAGTGTCAAATGCTTTGCACAAGTTGAGGTAGATGACATCAGTTGCTCTTCCCTTATTCACCAACACTGTAACCCCATCGTAGAAGGGCACCAAATTTGTCAGACCCAATTTGCCCTTAGTGAAGCCATGATGGTTCCTTATTTTGCATGTGCCCTAGCATAGTTTCAAGAAGGATCCTCTCTCCATGATCTTGCTGGGCACAGAGGTGAGACTGACTGGCCTGTAGTTGCCTGGGTCTTCTTTTTTTCCCTTTTTAAAAATGGGGTTGCATTTCCCCTTTTCCAGTCAGTGAGATCTTCACCGGACTGCCACGACTTCTCAAATATGATAGATAGTGTCTTAGGCACTTCATCTGCCAGTTTCCTCAGGACCCACAGATGCATCTGGTTAGGTCCTATGGACTTGTGCACCTTCTCATTGCTTAGAAGGTCTTGAGCCTGTCTTCTCCTACAGTTCGTGCTCCCAGTCCCTGCCTTTGCCTCTGTGTCTTGGGCGGTGTGGCCGGAGCACTTGCTGGTGAAGACCGAGGCAAAAAGGTCATTGAGTACCTCAACCTTCTCTATATCCCGGGTAACCAGGTCTCCCATTTCCTTCTGGAGAGGTCCCACATTTTCACTAGTCTTCCTTTTATCATCAACGTACTTATAGAAACTTTTTTTGTTGTCCTCGACATCCCTGGTCAGATTTAATTCTATCAGGGCTTTGGCCTTCCTAACCTGATCCCTGGGTACCCGGACAGTTTCTCTGTGCTTTCCCCCACCCTCTGTAGTCTCCCTTTTTGTGTCTGAGCTTGTTGAGGAGCTCCTTGTTCATCCATGCAGGCCTCCTGGCATTTTTACCTGACTTCCTCTTTGTTGGGATGCATCGTTCCTGAGCTTGGAGGAGGTGATCCTTGAATATTAACCAGCTTTCTTGGGCCCCTCTTCCCTCCAGGGCTTTATTCCATGCTACACTACTGAGCAGATCCCTGTAGAGGCCAAAGTCTGCTCTCCTGAACTCCAGGGTAGCGAGCTTGCTGTGTTGCCTCTTTTTCTGCCTTAATGGTCTTGAACTCCTTCTTTTCAAGCCTGTCCTTGAGCTTCACACTCGCCTCCAGTCCCTCCTTGTTAGTGAGAACAAGGTCCAGCATAGCATAAATATTATAACAATCTGTCTGGGGATGTTAATTTAACTGCCTGTGACTGACAAAGCTGTTTGAAGCTTTTCCTTTTTGTATTGGGATATATTTTGGCTTACAGGGATCCCAAAATTCCTTCAGAGTCAGTTTTTTGAATTTAGTAAATTTGGTACCCCAAATTGTTCATTCTGGTTATTACACTGTGAGTACTTCACATACCAAAATTTGCCTTTTTTAAATTACTTATCAAGTAATTGTCAAATTTATTTTTTTTATCTTTTCATTTGAAGGGATTTAACCTGTGACTACATATGCCACATTTAGTTTCCATTACTGTCAAAAAAAGAGTAGAAAAAAATTAAAATACTCATCTCATATTAATTGCTATTTATGGTATCTTAAGAAGGCAGGCCCCCATAATCACATCAGATCCTATAACTGTTCTCCATTTTAATAACATTTTTAATATCTCTGTAGCAGACATGCTCTTCAGAATCTTGTCATTGGCATTTCTGGTACTGGTACAGTGTTCTCACTAGAGATATAGAGTACTTCTTCTAGCTTTTCCCTCAGTATTTTTTTTGACTAAGATAATGACTGTTTTATCCTTATTACTCTACAGACTATCACTTAGAATTACAGTACGGTGTTGGCCATTCCATCTTTACTGTGAATTGTATCTTTGATGAAAACCAGCTCTATCCAATTAAATTTATCTGCCTTTTGGGTTGCAATACTTTGCACTTTACCATTACGCTGAAAATCACTTCAGAAAGTAAAAGATTAATAATTTAATACAGTGGAAATACAGGAACATCCCAGTATGAAACTACAATGTCACAATAATTAGTAATGAATCTGAATTTCTATTGTGACACTGTTTTTGCATTTAGTAAACACTGGATTGTATCATGCATTATGAAATACATTATATTTAAACTGCATCACAGATATGCACCATTTCACTTGCTTTTGAGAAAGGTCTTCTGTGGATGCAAAGTAACTTTCCTCATAAAACACTAAGTCCACTTGTAGACTACATTATCATGAGAAAGCTCATAACTAAATGTCAAAGTGATTTTCTTACCAAAATTTTCTATTAGTTGGTTTTAATAACTTCTGTTGTATTTAATGAGATTTGAGTAGCACCTTGCCTTTTTTTATTTTTCTCAGGGGAATGAAGAAGCTTACACCAAAGACTTTTCTGGCTAGATTTAATTCATTATTTCTCAGGATCCCTTAAAAAATAATATAGCTTTTCTTATGCTGATCAAGTTTCTGTTGGCAGCTTAAATACCAGCATTTCTGCAGAAATTCTACAAAATATCACTGTAGAAACTCACGCATTTGATTCTAAAACTTCATAGCTTTTACAAGTTAATTTGAACTAAATATGCAAACATAAATAAATTTCTAAATCCAAACCTAATTTCTAAGTGATTTGAACATTTCCCCTCCATATAAAATTCTTATGTCTGAACACACAAGCTTCAGCCTCATGCAAAATGTTCCAGCTCTCAGGTGCTAAAGCTCTGATGTTTATATACTGATGTTTAGATATTGATGTTTAAAAAGGAATTTAAAAAAAAAAAGTATAGACTATCGAGCTCAAATTTAATTTTTGGATAAATTGGAAAAATAATTCAAAAAAGTCTTTTAAGTTCATGTAAAATAGCACTGAGATGCTCCAAAAAACAATATACTTTGATGAAGAGCAATTGATTTCAAATCATTTTAATGCATTTCTATGACAGTGTAGTTGGAATTTTTAGTAGGGATATGTTGGGTTTTAGTTTATTAAAGCAGTCCTATTTTAGTATTTATAGTAAGCATTTTAGAAAATCTTATCATCAACAGCTTAATTAAGTAAAGGGGGATATGCCCATCCATTTTATGATTTGTAATAATTCTTTCATCTGTAAGCCTTACTTGTTGAAAATTTAGCAATGTTATTTTATGGGATATATGTGCTGAGATGGTTAGCTCTGGAAATACAGCAATGCAACTTACTGAAAATTAATCTAAATATGTTTAGGCTATAGAGTTTTGACTGCAGTTATTTCTCATATTTAACAGAGTTTGGCTAGAAGCTAGTGACTAGCCTTACAAAATAATTCACTAGCAATAATCATGTGTGAGGTGAAGATTATCAGTCAGAATGTTTCCTGCAATGTCCTATTTTGTTAATTCTTAAATTCTTGTAAATTAAACTAACATTTTGCTTTGGAAAGTCTGCTTTGCTTTCAAATGCTATGATTTATATTTTTGCACCAGTTACATTAAAACTTAATTTCCTTTTTAGAAATTTTTCCCTTTAAACATGAATCTTTTAACTTTTCTTGTATAGAAAACTTGGGGTTTTTTTTTCCCTGATACAAAGAAGAAATCACAGATTAGTTGTTCAAACCCAGCCGCTTATGTCAGCTATTTCAGTGCACAAACAACTGTCCATGACAGAAATGCTTTTTTGGTAAACCCGTATACTTTTCTTCTATTCACACACAGTTTGGAAATTTACTGGGGACTTGGAAATCAACCTATCCTTCCATAACTGGTAAAAGATCCAGACCACCTTCTTATATATCTCAAATATTATAGAATCTGACTTCCTAGTAACTTTTTTTATTTCACATTACTTAAAAAATGATTCCTTCTAAATTTTTTAGAAGTTGTAAAATTTAGAAAAGTAGGTTTTGGTTTTTTTGTTTGTTTGTATGATTTTTAATATTGTGTTAGAGTCTTTTTCCGATCATTAGCTAGGTAGTTGACATTAGTGATATTAAAATAAAAATACAAACCCAAGTAAAATTAGGGATTTTTAGTGACACATCTTATCACAGCTGTAACAGTCAAACCTTTAGAGCTCCAGTTTGTGATGTGGTTGCAATGAAGCACACAAATAGCATAGAGACTTGTCATCTTTGAAGAACAGAACATGTAAAAATGTTTCTTTAAAAGGAGAAGAAAACCTGGATAAACAATGAAAAGGGATTTATCTCAAAGAAGGAAAATATGTTCATGTATGAAAACTCAAGAAGTGTTTATGATTGAATTTTAAAATAAATTTTTGCTTTATACAGTAATTTAATGTCACAAAGATTTATTGACTTCTGAATGCTGTACTCATTCAGCTTACTTTATTGATCTGATGCCTCCAAAACACATTTATTTAAAATATTCTGCATATTAAAAGAACAAGAAAAAGAATATACAAGTCAGGCTTCTCATTCTCAATTCATCACAATTAACAGATGTTTTCATTCTTGTTTGTGTAAAACAGAAATAAAATATTTTAGGAATTGAACATATATATCTTTAATCCCATACTTTCTATATTTTTTCTAAATTTTTAAAATTTTTAATTATTTTTATGACCATGTTGCTTACATATACTCTTATTTTGGTGCCATCCTTGCGCCATCAACATTTTGAATTCAAATATTTATTGAGGCCATTTTGTGCTGCTTATGTATCCTAAATTATATAGAAGCAAAAAACATTTCTGGTCCTGGACACCATTCTTAAAAGCCTATCTCTGGTTTCATTTGGATAACTAAGATCAGACTGCAAACTGGTGCAAAAAATTTCTTTCTCTCACAGTTGTCTTTTCTGACCTATGAATCTGTTCAGAGTGCTGAGAATCTTGGCTTCAGTTTGGCTTCCATTACTTCATCAGTTGCATCAATTGACTCAATTTTTTAAACTTCTTTCATATAGAGATAACCTAGGATTGTGCATCTCCATATGAAATGAGTTTAGCACCAGACAATCTGTCTGAATGGCTGGTTTCCAAGTCTGTTTCTGAACTTGCAAACAGTCTGGTCCTAAGATGGTTACAGACTGGGACAAAGTCAGAGACAGCAACAATATGAGTTGTCAGACAGACCTGCATTCCCTAAACATCTGACCTACCCTATCTGTCATCCTCCTAGTTGGAGGATTTAGTTCTATATACAGGGGTATTCTCAGGGAACCCCTAATAAAAAAAAAAAAAAACCAAAAACCAAACCAAAACCAAACCCAACAACAACAAAACCTATTCTGCTCTTTACTGATTTCTGCTTTTTTTGCTTCCCTTTTGTTTTCCTTTGGGTTTTGTTTTCTCGCTTTCCCTTTCCCTTCCCACATTCTTGGCTCTTTCCTATATCCCCTAGACATGAACCTGAGCAAGCAATGGCATGTTTTGGCTGTTCCATGTCTACCATCTATGGATAGGCCATTGGCATTTTGAAGGAAGATGACATTAAGCTGAAGGATAACTTCCTTAACTTGAGTCTCTCTGTTATCAAGTTGGTAATTTTCATTAACCCTGTGAGAATTTAGATATCTTTATTGTCTCCTTCCTCTGACAAATTTGGTTAATATTAATTAGTCAATTCAAGTTATATTAGGGAGACAACTAAGGGTCAGATGAATGGGTGGTATGAATGTATAGTTATCTTTTCACTGGGAAACAAGTTAAAAAACCCAAACACATCTATTGGATTATTTTTATGATGAAAAATCTCTGGCTGTGTGATGTGATTACACTTTGTTCTGTTTTGTTGTGGGGTTTTATTTGCTTTTTAAAAAAAAATATTTTTATTTCATTTGCATGCTACACAGACATTTATACACAGTAGAAGTATACCATACTACTCATAAAGGCTTAGAATTTTAGAGATCATCTTATCTGTGTTCAGAAATTATCAGTGTAGGTCTCATACATTAATCAGATTACTGTGTATAAACAGAGCCATTTAAACACTTGTTACTTGATTAGGCAGTAGGTTTACACATCTGAATAGCCATTGAGAAATTCTTCCAGGAAAACCACGTATTTCAATGTCTTCCAATAGATCTCCACTACTGTCAAGAGACATCAGTGAATTTTTCTTCATTGCTAAAAACCCTCAAATTTTGTTTATAGAAAATGCAGAATACAGAGCTTGACTTAACAGTTGTGGTCTGGTATTTTGGTTAAGTGTTTTAACTGGAAAGATAGGTCAGTAATTAATGGTTATTGCTGTGGTCTCAGAAGGTGATCCCCAAAATGCATATATACTCTTCACCTTTTCTTTCTGTATACTGCAGGCATCTCCTAAACTACTTTTCTTTATGTAGCTCACTATCTGGTGAGGTGTCTTCATTTTATAGGCTACCTATATTATTCATTTAAATGAAGGTCACACTTTATCAACAATTACTATTTTATGAGCAAGAGTATATTAATTATTCTGGCTATAACCTCACATCTTTTGGAACATGTACAGTTCCTAATTAGTTTGGCAAGCAACGCAAATTTTCAGACTAAGCAGCTGCTTTATTTTCATTCTTACTATTAACACAGGTCAAACCGAACGAATTAGCTACATATCACTGTGTCATATCAACTTCCTTACTTATCTAAGCTAAGCTCTGTTTGTGTGTTTACTTATGCTGAGCTATAATAGGTTTGATTTTTTCCACCTCCATTTCTGCACCTGTAGTATCATAATACTGGCAACTACTTAATACCAGGTCATAACCAAAACTCTTCTAGACCAAATGAGAGCACACTCACCCATTACAGCAGCAGTTCTAGGTGTACAGGCAGTAGTAATTTGTAAGACCCTAGACCATTTCACTCAGATGGGAATTTATTTTTTATTTTATTTTATTTTTGATATATCAGAGTAAGAAACCAAAATATTTTAGATATGGGATGTACAGCTTGATGTTCATAACCTTGATGGTTGAGATTTTAGATGCAAGACAGAGAGGATTCCCATAGCTTGCCTTACGATTCCTCAGTTCTCACCTTGTTTCTGCTCAGCTGCTCCTTTTGTTATCTCTTCGCATTTAAGTTGCAATAGTATTGACATCTAGTTGATTACATTTAAATAATGTTTGTGGGAGAATCCAAATACTGGTTTCTGTTTTCTTTATATATTTTTATATACTTTATGTATATATATTTCCTTGAGAAATTCTGCTTCTGGGACACCTTGTCTCAGTTTGGCATGGTACTTGTTTTAATTATCTCACACATATGTGTTTATCATAATCAAGGCTGAGAGCTGGAAGAAAGACGGAGAATCTGTTATGTGACCCATTTGAGCAAAATAGTCTACACAAACAGACAAAGTCATGACTATTTCCTTACATCAACTACAGTCACTGCAGTGCCTGTAGCTTCCATCCCCACAGCTTCTGATATGTGGAGCTCTATGCGGAGTTCAAGGCAGATGTCCTGTTCTAGTGATGTTTATTGTTTTCGTACCTGATAGCTTACATAGATCTGATAGCTTACATAGAGATTTTCTGCAGCCACTTTTTATGTGCAACTTTTCTTACTACCTTTTGAAAGACTATATAGCTATCACCAAGATCTGAACACTTGGTCAGATACAGTACTGGAACCTGGTCATTCAGTAGTCATTTTTCACGATTAAGAAGTAATCTACAAAGATATATTTTTTCTTAATCACTTTTTGACACACCTCTTTTTGCTTTAAGATACCAGCATGATACAGAGGATATGACTGAGAAGCTCTAAGGTTTTATGGTGGGATTCACCAGCTTGCTTTATATGTGTTGTACTGAAATGTACATATCTGTACATAGTTTTCACACATTACTGTATGAGAAAGAGCAGTTTCCCCTTAAATTTAAGAGATCATTGTGAGTTATTTGAATGGAGTAGATGAGGTTCGAGTAAGTTCTTCTGGACACATATTCTGTAATGCAGGTAAACCAACTTCTTTCACTTTCGAAAGCATGGCAAAAAAAGCAATACTAATCTAAACTTTTTAATTCATACAGTCCCTCACGTGTCTAATAGCTTAATTACTTAATGAAAGCTTTTTGTAGGAACAGCTTTATTAAAAGTGTTTAATCATTGTTAACTTGAATGCAGTCGTTCAAAATGTATTTTTTCTAAGACTTCACATTGTTCTAATCCATATAGAATACTGAAGTTTATCAAAAACTAGCTGATCAGGACACTAGGGTAATATATTTTAAGTAGGCCTAAATATTATATTAATAGTTTTAAAGGCTGTGGTTTTTATTATTATTATTATTGGTGGTGGTGGTAGTAGTAGTAATAATTTATGTCTCTGCAAATGACTTTGCAATTTATCCTACATACAGACTCACTGGATCTAGTGTTCCTGATCTTATTGTGAGCATGAGCAACCAGATGTGGCTTCATTTACAATCTGATGACAGCATTGGCTCACCAGGATTCAAAGCTGTTTATCAAGGTATGAACTGATTTAAACTCATGTTGTAACTTCCTTTATTACATCCCAACAAATTTATTTCAGATAGGCATTTAGTCCTTCCAAAAATTTAGAGTTTTGATACTGCCTCTATTGTTATTTAATGGTTAATGGAGATATGGATTTGCAAATACCCACAAAATAACTAAAAATAAAATAATAAAAATGAAAGTTATTGTTCTAATGCTTTCTTCTTGAAGGTCAATACAAACTAGAAATTTCTATCATATTTGAAAAATTTTAAATGTTACATTCTGCTAACCTGTGTAATTCCTTATATTTGATATTGTTTGAAAATTACAGTTAGTTCTGACTTTGCTGAGGTAGTTGCAAAACTTGTTTTCATGCCTCACCAAGAATGTTCACAGACCTAAGTCAAAATTAGTATGAAACAAAACCAACAGAACATATATATTGTATATGATTGTGGAAATCAAGATGTATAAGCCAGCAGTGTGCCCAGGTGGCCAAGAAGGCCAATGGCATCCTGGCTTGTATCAGAAATAGCGTGGCCAGCAGGGACAGGGAAGTGATCTTACCCCTGTACTCGGCACTGGTGAGGCCGCACCTCGATTACTGTGTTCAGTTTTGGGCCCCTCACTACAAAAAGGACATTGAATTACTCGAGCGTGTCCAGAGAAGGGCAAGAAAGCTGGTGAAGGGTCTGGAGCACATGTCGTACGAGGAGCGGCTGAGGGAACTGGGGTTGTTTAGTCTGGAGAAGAGGAGGCTGAGGGGAGACCTCATCGCCCTCTACAACTACCTGAAAGGAGGTTGCAGAGAGCTGGGGATGAGTCTCTTTAACCAAGTAACAAGCGATAGGACAAGAGGTAATGGCCTCAAGTTGCGCCAAGGAAGGTTTAGACTAGATATTAGGAAGCATTTCTTTACAGAACAGGTTGTTAGGTGTTGGAATGGGCTGCCCAGGGCAGTGGTGGAGTCCTCATCCACGGAGGTGTTTAAGAGTCGGGTTGAGATAGTGCTTAGGGATATGGTGTAGTTGGGAGATGTTAATGTTGGGTTGATGGTTGGACTGGATGATCTTCAAGGACTTTTCCAACCTAAACAATTCTGTGATTCTGTGATTCTGTGGAAGTTTAACCCCAAAAAAGTGATCTAAATTACCCTAGCCTCATTTGTCTTGCTTCTGTCTCAAAGAAATGAGAACCTTGACAATGTGAGCATCTTTAATTTTTCTTGACTGTGAACTTCAATTTGATACTTTCTGAAGTTGATTCATTCTAGTAAAAAATACCTGCTCTCTTTTAGTATATATGCACGTATTAATATTTTCCATTTTAATAGGTTTCATAGACCTGCAGGTAGAAAGAACTCTTGCTTATTAACATATGGTATCACTTTTGGTTAATTTCCATGATAATTAGTTTACCTTAAGGATAAGGACAAAAGCAGTTAATACTATTTTCAGTAGTTTCTTATGGGCACATATGGTGAAAAAGATTTGACAGTAATTTTGTCAAAATAGCTTTCATACAAAAGATGCTGCAAAACATTGAGAGAGGACTGTTCACTGTTCAGTAACTGAAAATAACTTCATAGTGGGACTTCTGCCTAAACATTTTCCATAAACTGAAGCAGCCTAAGTGTTTTGTTTCACCTGTAGTTACTTTACTGTTTCAATGCCAAAACAGGCAAAATAAAGAGTAAAGAGTTATGAAGGTGTTAGCTTCAAGTTTAGTAAACTGTACATTTATTTCAATGAGGACATTGTCAGACTTGCCTGCACAGGTTTTTATAAGTGGTATCTGTGGCTGATGGCATATTGTGATCTGTAATGATGAAAGGAACAAGAATGGAAAATACTGCCCAGTGGTCAGCCAGGAAACCCAGTGTTGGTTCTCCACACCAGTATACTTCTACAGGTGGGCTCTCCATTGAAGCAGGTGGTGATGATGACCGTAATTAGGATTATATTTTCACCATGATTTTTCCCGAGTACTATATACTTTTCTTTGGGACTCACTCAAACTAACCATGGGTTATTCCTATTCATGGTACTGATTAGAGTATGCCAATTAGGTCAAGTGGTGTACATTCATAGGTTGTTACATTTCTGTGTGCATATATTGTTGGATAATATTTATTGAATATTTAAATTACTATTATCTGCTTTTTTATGCACCTTGTTTTGGTTTTCTTTAATGTGAACTGAAATCTTCAAAACAATAAGTAAGGAAAGTGGAAGAAAGAAGGGGTGATTCTCATGACAGTGGCAATTGCTTCCCATGAGAATCCTCCATAGCAACACTACTGGTATTTGCAGGTCCATGGCCATGAGAATAACAATATGACAACAACAAGGAAAAAGTACCATCACAGAGGGTCTTGAAACACTATTACAATTGCTTAAGTGAGATGGTACAGAGCTGTGAGTTAAAAAGCAGATGGAGGACTGTAGCATTACTATGGCTAAGACATTAAGGTATCTGAAGACATTGTGCAACACATTCAGCCTGTACAGTTACACAGCTCAAGTATGTTGTGTTGCCTGAGGGCAATGATGTATTCTTTATTTAAGTTAATCCCACCCCTTCTTGTCCCTTCTTTCATGGTTTCATCTTTTTTACTTGTGCCATTTCTAGGGACATGTTTATTAAGAAAATATGTTTTATTTATAGAATCCATTTGTGAATTACATAAAGTAGAAATAGGAAGTACATAGTGGAGAGTATTGGCACAAGTTATGTATGTGACACTTGGCATTTTTACCTCAATCCAAAGTTATGATCTTTGTCTCATTGAACCTCTATGAATAAATTCAAAAATTTAAATCTGTCTGCTGAGTTATTTTTCTACTATCATTTCTCTTTCTGGTATTTCTAATCTAAAGGCATCTGTGTATTTCTGTACTTGTCTAATTTATAAGAGATACCTTATTTCATTTATGGAGTTCAATCTCTTACTTCTGGGGACTTTCTGAAAATACCTGAAATATGCACTGTGATTTTTGCAGTAGTAGTGGCATCTCTGTTGTGAAGTAGATTGTTATCATTTGATGGCTGAATTCTCACTTTCAGTCTTGTTTTACAACCAATTGTGAGTCATCTGTGTTTTTGTAGTTTTGGAAATTAATTTCAGAATTGTAAAATGTGAAATGTTTACAATCTCAGAAGTGTAGTAAATGTCTTAATATAAAGGTGAATAATAACTCTTTTCTCTGTTTTACCTCAATACTCTAATTAGTTTTATCAGAAGTTTCTCATCTTCTTTTACTGTTGACAAAACTTTTATACTTCTGCACTCTCAGTGTATCTCCTGCTTAGGCCCAGTGTAAAATCTTAAACCTCAATCCTGTCACAAGATACCTTGATGATTCTGCTTCCCGTTTGTTTAACAGTGAAAGAACCTGTCCAAAAATGGAATCTTATTTTAAGAATGAGAAAGTTAATGTATTACAACGTGTGACCTCAAAGACACTGTCTTTGTGATTGCAGTTAGCTAAAAAGAAAGTAAACTGCAGGCTTTGATGGCATGTACATGGTCTATAGAGACAAAGTAAAGAGCATCCTTCTTTGAATCTTTTTTACCAAAAAGTCTGAGTTTTGCTCAGGATTAGAACATGACTCCTCACCCTCTTGGGCAATGTTTTACAATTGACCGACTGAATCTTGACTTTGTATTTATTACAGTACAATCAATTTTTATATTAATATTTACAAAGTGTCTTAGACTACAGTTTATAGAAAATTGTTACTTTAGCTGAGCTTGTCTCACTTTGATTATGAAATAGAGAAACATTTTGATGATGCAATTCACCTATCCTACATCAGTATGTCCACTTAAAAATGGCATGAAATAATGCCTGTAAATGAATTGATATGTATTGCAGATTTTGTACATGAGTAGTAAATCTAATCCACTTTACAGTTTGCCTAATGATTAAGGAAGAAACAATTATTTCCATATTCTTACACCTCTTCTTTGACTCACCTTCAGAAATGTCTTAATGTCAGAAATATGTAGTGCTGTCTATATTCTTATTACTCAGATTTCTTGATTTTTAATACAGTTGATATTTACTTTAAGAAAAGTTCTGTAATCTGCCTAATTAGTCAGGCTTCATAGACTGTACATGCAACTCTCCAATAGTTGGACCCACAAGAAAGATTTCAGACATAGGTCCTCAAGAAATATTTACTATTAATAGTTTTGAATACAGAGGAATAAAACTGTACCTGTATCACTTAAAAAAAAAAAAAAAAAAAAAAGTTGGCTAAGGAAACACAGATGGTAAAACTAATGTTGAGACAAGCTTGTAAACTTGACTAAGCTGATAAACAGCTACTGTGTTAGAAAATACAATAGTTGCGTTGATATTTTTTCTATAAGTCATCATCAGTGGTCATGTATTATAAAGACAGCAATAATTTAAACATTACCTATATTATCAATAAGTAAAATGCAAGGTGCTACAGGCAACATTAACTCTGTTGTTAAACTTTCTAAATCACATTAGAAACATATTATTATTACTAAACCAGAAAACTATTAACCCATGTTAAAAAATTCAAAATCATAGAATCATAGAATGGTTTGGGTTGAAAGGGACCTCAAAGATCATCTAGTTACAACCTGCCTGCTATAAAGTCTCCCTGGAACGTTCTCTTCTCTAGACTGTAAAACCCCAACTCTCAGCCTGTCCTCATCAGGGAGCTGCTCCAGCAACACAGTACTCCAGGTGGGGTATCATGAGAGCAGACTAGGGGAAGAGAATCACCTCCCTCGACCTGCTGGCCACACTTCTCTTGATGCAGCCCAGGATACAGTTGGTGTTCCGGGCTGTGAGTGCACATTCCTGGCTCATAGTCAGTTTTCCATGCACCAATACACCCAAGTTGTCCTCCTCAGGGCTGCTCTCAATCCACTCATATCACAGCCTGCATCTATGCTTGGCATTGTCTTGACCCCTGTGCAGGACCTTACACTTGGCCTTGTTGAACTTCATGAGGTTTACACGGGCCCAGCTCTCAAGCCTGTCACGGTCCCTCTGGATGACATTCCTTCCCTCCAAGTGTGTTGACCACACCACACGGCTTGGCGGCTTGGTGTCATTGGCAAACTTGGTGAGGGTGCACCCAGTCCTACTGTTCATGTCTTCACAAAGGTGTTAAACAGCACCGGTCCCAATACTGACCCCTGCAGAACGCCACTTGTCACTGCTCTCCCCTTGGATATAGAGCTGTTGAACGCAGCTCTTTGAGTGCGACCATCGAGCCAGTTCCTTATCCACTGAGTGGTCCATCTGTCAACTCCATGTCTCTCTAATTTAGAGACAAGGGTGTCGTGTGGGACAGTGTCAAATGCTTTGCACAAGTTGAGGTAGATGACATCAGTTGCTCTTCCCTTATTCACCAACACTGTAACCCCATCGTAGAAGGGCACCAAATTTGTCAGACCCAATTTGCCCTTAGTGAAGCCATGATGGTTCCTTATTTTGCATGTGCCCTAGCATAGTTTCAAGAAGGATCCTCTCTCCATGATCTTGCTGGGCACAGAGGTGAGACTGACTGGCCTGTAGTTGCCTGGGTCTTCTTTTTTTCCCTTTTTAAAAATGGGGTTGCATTTCCCCTTTTCCAGGCAGTGAGATCTTCACCGGACTGCCACGACTTCTCAAATATGATAGATAGTGTCTTAGGCACTTCATCTGCCAGTTTCCTCAGGACCCACAGATGCATCTGGTTAGGTCCTATGGACTTGTGCACCTTCTCATTGCTTAGAAGGTCTTGAGCCTGTCTTCTCCTACAATTCGTGCTCCCAGTCCCTGTCTTTGCCTCTGTGTCTTGGGCGGTGTGGCCGGAGCACTTGCTGGTGAAGACCGAGGCAAAAAGGTCATTGAGTACCTCAACCTTCTCTATATCCCGGGTAACCAGGTCTCCCATTTCCTTCTGGAGAGGTCCCACATTTTCACTAGTCTTCCTTTTATCATCAACGTACCTATAGAAACTTTTTTTGTTGTCGTCGACATCCCTGGTCAGATTTAATTCTATCAGGGCTTTGGCCTTCCTAACCTGATCCCTGGGTACACGGACAGTTTCTCTGTGCTTTCCCCCACCCTCTGTAGTCTCCCTTTTTGTGTCTGAGCTTGTTGAGGAGCTCCTTGTTCATCCATGCAGGCCTCCTGGCATTTTTACCTGACTTCCTCTTTGTCGGGATGCATCGTTCCTGAGCTTGGAGGAGGTGATCCTTGAATATTAACCAGCTTTCTTGGGCCCCTCTTCCCTCCAGGGCTTTATTCCATGCTACACTACTGAGCAGATCCCTGTAGAGGCCAAAGTCTGCTCTCCTGAACTCCAGGGTAGCGAGCTTGCTGTGTTGCCTCTTTTTCTGCCTTAATGGTCTTGAACTCCTTCTTTTCAAGGCTGTCCTTGAGCTTCACACTTGCCTCCAGTCTCTCCTTGTTAGTGAAAACAAAGTCCAGAATAGCAGCTTTCCTTTTCTCCTCTATCACTTGGAGAAGGAAGTTACCATCAATGCATTCCAGGAGTCTCCTGGTTTGCTTATGCCCTGCTGTGTTGTCCCTCCTACAGATATTGGGGTGGCTGAAGTCCCCCATGAGGACCAGGGATTGTTAATGTGAGGCTGCTCCTACCTGTCTATAGAGAGCATCATCTGCTTGGAGTTCCTGGGTGGTGGCAAGTAGCAGATTGCCACTATAATGACACCTGTCCCTGCCCTCTCTTTAATGCTGACCTCTAAGCTCTCGATCAGCTCCTCATCCACTCCCAGGCAGAGCTCGATGCGCTCCATCTGGCCGTTGACATAGAGTACAACACCGCCACCTCGTCTCCCCTTCATGTCCTTCCTAAAGAGCCTCTATCTTTTCATTCCAGCACTCTAGTCATAGGAGAAATCCCACCATGTCTCCGTGATGCCAATAAGATCACAGCCCTACAGGCATGCGTGTGTCTCTAGCTTCTCTTATTTATTTCCCATGCTATGTGTGTTTGCATAGAAACATGCTGAAGAAATAATCTGTGCCTGAGGTTGCTTTTCTTAAAAAGATATTCTATAGACTGTATGTGAAAATCCTTCATTCTCTGTTATATATCCCCAGACATCTTAACAGAATGGGTTAATACATTTCTGAAATAATTCTCTGAAAGCATCTACAGTTTCTGTGAAAAGGCCAGAAATTTAAATTGTTCTGTCCTTGAAGAAAGAGGTATATTGCAATACCACAATTGCAATACCACAAGAAGTATATCAATGGATCTATATTGAAATCGTCTTTCCCTTATAATCTATGACAATTTTCCTTACTGAAGCCAGCATGACCAGGTGTCACTCCACATATCTTCATTAAGTAAAGAGAAGGAAAACAAAATGTACGTAGTTAATGTTGCTAAAATGGATGTTGATTTCTGCTATAGACATAGAGAAATTAGTGACACTATGACACTATCACAGCTGAGATTTCATGATAAAGAACTCTAACATATCTCAGTGAATACTTGTGTATATAGCTACTTGAGTAGGGAGGGGGCTGGTAAAATCTTCAAGTTTTATTACAGAACCAAAGAAATGAGAAGGAAGTTTATTCAGAGTAAAAAATGACAGATTTAGGCTGTCATTAAGACAGTTTTCAGAATGTCAGAGATAGACATGTTTAGAAAGTAAAGGAATCAAAAGACTGGACTGTAAGTTCTAGTTATCTCTCTAATATAATGTTTTTCTTTACCTGGATATTTAGTAAGGGTATGAAAGACTTCAGTGTATTTCTTCATACAAAGGACATATCTGAAATCCTCATATGCCACCTCCTGGAAGAATAACATAAACATGCTGAATGGTAATCTTGAAGGTTGTTGCCAGTCTCCCATGTTGAAGTTGCTTCAGTCTGAATAAGTTTTAAATATTCATTAGAATGGGGCCTGATGTCTTCTGAGGACTCTGATTAAATTGATTTAGGTGGAACAAAAGTACTCATTTTGAATGACTAAACTGTGTATTGAAAGAAATCTTTTTGAGCTCTAGTTTAAATTCCAGTTCTGCCATGCAATGACTCTAAAATGTGACTGATATTTGTATTTTATATTACTGTATATATAAAGAACAACATGAGACATACACTTAAATAGCGAGTGTGCATAAAGTGTAATCCTAAAGATGAAAACAATATTAATATCAGCATACCACCATTTTGAGGTCATGGGTTAATCTTGTAACACTAACAGACAAAGTGTATTTCTACCAATGAGATGCTAAGACTATTTTTACAAGGAAACTTTTCTTGCAATTTGCTGCTCGTCATGGCCTAAAGCAGGGACCTTCTTCAGATACAATAGGTAAAGAATTTTTCATTAAAGTAATTCTTAAATCATGCACTTTTTTTTTTTTTTCTTTAAATTAATTTTCCTCTCAAGCTGCATTTCGGCTGTGTTTTGGCCACAGGTAAAGACCACTCATGCCCAGACTTGCCCAGCAACTTGTGATCTGACGTAGTATATAAGCATATTTGAATCAAGAGAAAGATTAGAATTATGCCATTTCTTAATACAGTTCCAAGCATACCTCTACGTGTTACATGGATGAGATAGATGTAGTCATTGGCCATTCAAGTCAGGATAGTGTAATACGGTAATATGACATTATGCCTTGTAACAATATTGAACAGTAATGTCAGGTCAAGAAGTTGGCCCTGGACACCTTCCTGATAGGACCTAGAGTTGCAGCCAAAAAAAAAGGAATGATAAGGTGAATAATGTGCCTGAGTTTGGCTTATTCCACTCGTGGGTGTGCCACATCTAAAAATACGTGCTTTATACTGTTAAGATCCAAGGTGGATCATGCAGCCAGCTGATCATTAGGCTGCTTTCATGCTTGTGTTCCCATGAGTTGTATCACACTGACATAGAAGCAGATGATAGTCAGCTTGAACATTTAGGTGTGAACATTTTAGAATTTTATTAAGCTTGAGATTTTTCTCCCATTCAAGTCAGTAAACCTGTCAGTCTGATAAAAATATCTAATCTTTTGATAACCAGTATAACAACACCTGTTTCATCTTTCACTTTTCACATCTGTTCACTTTTTATTCTTGCCTTTACATGGTTATATAAACTAACGAAGTTATTTCACTAGCCTATCCTTTAGTTCATAACAGTGTTATAAAAGAAATCTGGTGTCTCTGTGACATAATCCTGAGCATTTTATATAATTTGCAGTTATTAAGAATTCTTGGAGATGTCAGGAAGTATATCAGCCCCTGCAAGCAGCTGAAAATGTCAAGTTTACAACCTTAATTTGTATTGATACTCAGCTGAGCAGTAAAGCTTTAAGCTCTTCATTATAATGTTGTTCGGAAGAAGATACTTCTTTCCCCCTGAGACTAGCAGAAAAATACTTTGAAAAACATATTTCATTTGCTCAGATAAATGTCAGTTGTATTTTTTGCATACAGCTATAGTACTTAGTAAACCTTAAAACTAACACACAACTAACTTATAAATGTCATTGCACTACCAATATTGATATAAAACTTTGTTAATGCTTGGAGATTTGATAAAACCTATGCTGAAAGAAATTAATGGAATTAAGCTTTTTTAGGACTCACAATTAGATGTGCATTCAGGGAAATCATTATGTACAGTTGTAAATCTTGGAAAGAAAGCAACTCATAAGTCATTCAAGGAATACTTTGAGCTCCTATTTTACTCTAAGCTTTTATCTTTCATTTATTTAATGTATTTTAACTTTTCTTTTTATATTGTGTTCCTATGTATTATAATTCAGACATTATTCAAGTGTGTGCTTTTGGAGGACAGGCAATAAATATATTTAATATTTTATATGAATATTTTATTATGTTAAAGCTATTTGTTTTTGTTGAGAACTGTTAGAGAGTTTCACCATAATATTGTATGAATGAATCTGTTTGTAGTGCCATACAGTGGAGGTTAGTTTTATGGATGGGCGAATGTCAGTCACTTAACTTCCAGCACAATGTATCAATCATTTTCAAATAAGGAAGCTTTCTTGTATTGTTATCTGACCTTCTTAGAGTTTATTTTTTGGGTAAGCCTACAGCAGGCATAAAATAAAGAGAGGCATGCTAAGTTCCTGACAATTACTGTAACAGTTTCAAATTTTTAATAGTGGAGAATCTCTTTGCCTGAATTTTGTATAACAGTTGGGGGGGCAGACAGAACCCCCTTTTCATCTAGAAAATACACATAGATTTGCGTAACATAACATCATGGTGATATACTTCAATTAGTTGAGTGTATTGCACATTTATGTATTAGCAGGATGTACAGGATAAGATCAAATTTCCATCTATGACACTATACTTTATTAGACAATTGCTTAGTGAAGAGTATAAAAAGGAGTAAGTTTGTAAAACCACATATCGCTTCTTCTCCCTCCTAAATTAACGAATAACAAAACCAAAAAGTCCAAATTGTTTGAGTACAAATTTGTTAAGTAAATGCATTTTATATCTTTTATATTTTTATATTATTTGCATAACTCTGCTTCTAAAGTCCTATTTTTATTTTATAAGAGCACATTTCAGAGTCTTCAGCCAGGTCTTGATATCATTATGCTCAGTTATGCTCCACAGACATACAACCAATGCCTGTTAATCATCTCAGTCAGTTTACAAATTAACATATAGCTGTTCAGTTATACTGTTTAAGCAATGTATTAGCTTCTTTCACTATAACCTTTAATGTAATGCATTCTTTTGTGCTAATAATGGAGATTCTCAATATTCTGGAAAAGAATGTGTATGTTAAATATAGTGTGGATTACAGGCCTGATATCTGTGTATATTTTTAATTTTCTGATTTCATTGAGGAATATCTTTATTGATATTTAAACTTCAGAAATTAAAAAGTAAACAATCAAAAACTCTAAACACTCTCAACATTTAAAATTTGGTTAGGTATAGCCAGTATACAGCACATGTATTCTTTCTTAGTTAAGACATGACTGTGACTGGGAAGCTTCCTTCTCCCTTCCCCTCCAGATTGCAGCTGTGTCTGACTGATTAGGCATATATGCATTCATATTTTTTCAGCAATTGACTCAACAAATTAAAACTATTCATGAGTTGAAAGCCTTTGTTTGCCTCTTTGTATAAAAATATTATACTTTCAAACAATAACATGTTGTCTCTGAATAAGAGAATTGTTATGGTTTAGCTCAGCCAGTGAAGATTATTCTTATAGTCAAACTTTGGAAAGTAGTTTCACATCATAATTAAACACATGCCATGTAGAAAACAGCTCAGACATTTTTAATTGTATTATAGAAAAGTAAAATTTCGTATAGCTTTTTATCTAGGTTAATTATTCAGTATGTTTGACTTTAACATAAATGTTATTTCCAGATCCTAGTTAAACTTTAATTACAGGTTTACCATGGCTGTATTTTTTTAAAACATTATTAACATTTGATTATTTTTCTTAAAGACTAGATAGCAACAAATTTTAAAAATAAAATTGGCATTTTCTAATAAGATTCTAATAAGATATATGTAAGAATTAAGTGTAAGTATTAACTGATGTTTTGGGGAGTTTTGTTTCTTTGTTTTTTACTGCTGACAGATGTTTCTTTGTATTTTGTTACTTTTGCTGAAAAAAACTCAAACAATGGAATTGAGCAGAGTTGAGTCTTAAGTTTTAGAAACATAAATCCCATTCTTTGCTTCTTAGCAGATACAGCTGAGTTGAAAGTTTGATAAAACTTAATCATTTTTAGTAAATGTAAATTTGCAATAGCCTTTTACCGGTTAAAACCCTCTCCATTTGTTGCCTTTTTGATACTTGTTTTTAATATAGAAAATACCACAGTGTATGCACCATAAAATTAACTGTCCACCTACGTTACCTCAGAAGATACTCCTTTCACTCTTTTAAGCCTAAATAATTCTAGTTTACTAATTTGACTTACGTATTTCACAAAGTGGTGAAATACTCAGAATGTCATGTTAAAATCTATAACTGAGATTGTCTGGCATTCTTAAGCATCCTCCATCATTTGTAAAGTTTCTGGAAATGATAGTTCAAAAGAAAGATACATCACAGATAGACAGCAACAGATAAGATGTTATGAGTTTTTCTTTTGAGGAATACTATGATAAATTCTTATAAAAGTATTTGATTTTTGTGACAGTTTTCTGTATTTTTTAACTGGAAGGATCAAGTCATGAGAATTATATTGCCTTTTAGTTTTGAAGCCTTTTGATGCATGACACCTGCACTCTGGTTATAAAAATCAAACTCTTGATTTCAAATGAACAATATGTCAGACTTTCATATTGCCTCCCCAATGGTGCCGCTTATTTTCCTGTCTATGTTACTTTAAGTAACCATCCTTTTTACAGTGGTAGTGAAAATTGTTTAAATGATGTGATGGCTGATAAATTACCCTTAAGATCATGGACTCCACCAGTTAACCCAACACTACTAACTCCACAAATTCTACCATTGATGTTTTCTTTAAGTATATCCTTCTGAAGAAATGTGTGAATGAGCTGTTAAAAGGTATATATTATCACTGAAGTCAATAAACTCTAAAGAAATCATTGTTTTAAAAATTGTGCTAAATATTTAATTTGCTTCTATAAGGCAAAATACAATATTATTGTAATTTTTCTTGAAGAAAATTTTTATCTAGAACTGTAAAAAAAAAAAAATTTTTTTTCTAAGCCACCAAAAAAATAAAAAACCAAATAAGGCATTTTGCATTTTGGATGCCAATGATCGAAGATAATCTTGTGCTAAGAGCCAGACTTTGTCACAGGATTTTCTGTGTATATATATGCATAGTGCCAGCATACTATTAGTTCTTTCTGTGAAATAACACAGGGTAATTTGATAAATAAAAAATATTTTACATGTTTATTTATGTAAACATACATTCTCATGACAAGTTGAAGAAACATGTTTGTTTGACCCTAAAAAGACACTGTACACAAAATCTTGTTTCCAGTTAAGACTTTATGGCAGCCATTTAAAAAATTTTAAAAATACATAGATATTCATTTATAGATACATGAGGACCATTTCATGTGTTATAATTTCAAAGGATTTGAATATTCTCTCACCTCAAAATTCACCCCAAATGTTTCATATTTTGGTTTTCTTGTAGGTGTATTACAACACATTGCATACTACAAAATGAATTTTGATATGTTTTGCATAAAACCTTAAAATAATTTAGCTTCTATTTCTTGTTATAATATATAAAGAACATATTATTGTTTTTAAGATACACCCAGCTATAAAAACTAGTGTTCTTTTGATCAATGCCAATGATAAAACACTAGGAATAGGAGTTCCCTTTATTTTTTGCCTTTTGGTTGAAAATGTCTGTTATATTATGGCTGCAGGGAGATGCTCAGGAAAGTTGAAATTAACAAAGTATGGTAAATTTAAACTACAGATTTAACTGAGTAATCTACTTTAAATCCCTATATAAGGTCTCTGCTTCAGTGACATTGTGACCCTCCATAACTTCAACTTAATCTTCTTCGAAAGAAGATAAAAAATCCTCTGAGGAGGATTAACCTACAGTAATCTGAGGACAATGGTACACCTGAATGAGTACTTCTACATGTCCTTTAGCATGGCTTGATTTCTGAGCCTGGAACTTGTGTGTTTAGTTGATGACCCTTCCTAAATGCCACATTTAGAAAAACTTTTCATTGAAATTTTGCTAAATTTTAAAATAATGCGCATGGAATACACTACATAAGATCTTCATAAATTAAGAGTAATTATAATATTACAAAAAAATGCATATATCTCCAGCAACATATTTCCTGTGAACTTCTGAGAATCACAATGAGAGGCAACGATTAAGATAGCTTATTTGGTTATTGCATCTGATGAAACAATTCTTCAAGAAATGATATATTTTCAGTTAATTATCAACAAATAATGACAAAGTGGAAAGTTTAACAATGCCTGGTATTTGCATTATTTAATAAAATTAATATAAGTACAAATATTCATGAATATACATATAAGTACATATATTTCTATATTTGCATATGTAAATCTATGCATAGTCACCGTGTGCTTACAGACTTGAAGTCTATCCAAATTTTATTCACTGATAAAAGAATTTTCTTCACTTTTTCATAAAAATATGATCAACTCCTATGAAAACTTTCTGTTTGGTTTTAATATTTGTTTAAAATCTTTGATAAATAATTTTCAAAGAAAATTAAAAATATTATATTGTTGGCAGACATCACTTTAAAAATTTTTTTCCATTCAATGTTGTGTAGAATTATTTGTGATTTTGTTGTGCTGATTATTTGTAAACAGATCAATACTTAAAATAACAGTAGTGCATTGAGAGGACTAATAAAAAGTTATAAAACAGATTCCTTTTTTATTGTATTGTCTTCTCAATTAATATAATAATTAGTATCATTCATATTTGTATTTGAACACAAATATGTTCTGGCATGAGTTATAATTCATATTTTGATCTTTACTTAGTTTTATATGTCCAATGTAAGTAATTTCTTTACCTATTAACTTAATAACATAACATTTTTGTGTTTTTCTACTTTCTATTTGATGACAAAAATACTCTGCATATCATTTAAGGTACTAATCCATAGCACAATAATATTTCCAATTTTACAGCTGACAAACAGAACATGTATATTTTTATGATTAGAAATCTATTCTGTGTTATATGATGATACAATACAATACAATACAATCAAACATGGCAATATCAGATAAAGAAAAAAGGTGGGCTGTAGGGTAGCCGTCTGACAAAAAAAATGAAGAAGAAAATAAAACTTTAAAAACTGGCTCTGACTTTCATAATTTTGTGAGAAATAATCTGGGAAACTGTGATGATACCTTGGTTGTTAACTGTTTGCAGTATGTTAGTAAACAGTATTTCTTGAAAAAGGGAAAAAAAAGTAATTTGTAAGAATGAGGAGAAAACACCACTGAGCATCCCTTCCTATGAAAAACTTCTACAGTGCAGTCTAAGATGAGCTCAGAGAGAGCTGGAATGCACAGAGCTGGAAGGAACCTGTACAACCCCAGCAGGGGTTAGCTACTACTCACAGGAGAAGGCAACTGACAATTTTTTTTCCCATAAAGACCCAGAAGAGACAATGTAGCGTTTGCTGCCACCCAGAAACTACCCTGAGACTGCATCTGTATTACTAAATAAAATGTGGCCAGGGGCTGTGTTCTTGCCCTGAGGATACATGTGCATAACATGACCCTAAGGAGGGGCCTTGTCTACCCATAGACAAATTGTGTGTGTGAGTGTATTTGTATGTATGTGTCTTGGGGCATGGCAAGAGGGTGTTATTTCAGTTGTGCTAGTGATGTGCATGCTGCATTGTGCAGGCCATGATTCGTGTTTTCATAGCAAGAAACTGAGAGTATATACTGAACACTTCGTGATGTGGTGAGGTATGTCTGAAGATATAAAGCATGTGGAGTGGTGCTGGAGGACTTTGTCGAATACAGAGATGAAAATTTCATGCAATCTTGTCCATCCAGTCTATTGGGAATGGTCCCTGGTGCTTTCTGTCTCAGAGAGTGCTGGTGGGCATCACCAGGAAGTATGCTAAAGCTTGTGCAGTATGAGTATCAAGCTCACCCTAGGCCCTGCTAGTGGTAGAGCTTTAGGCAAGAGTGGCTGGCCTTAGAACAACCTTAGTGTGTGGTGGAAAACATTCACATAGCAAGGTCACAGTGGGAAGAGAGAGAACTGTGTACCAACTCTTCTTTCTTTACATATTTCCATGAACAGCTCTGTGCTGTCATTTTTTAAAGCTTTCATGTTTCTTTTGGTATTTCTCAGTGAAAACAAGCAGTATGTTTTTACATATTGTTTATTCACTAAGTCTACATGTGTGGTGTTGCATCAATACCACATTAATACATACTTGTTGATTAGTTTCCTAAATTTTTGAAATTATTAAGTTGTGCAACTTTATCATGAAATTATCTTTATTTTCCTAGTTGTGGATATTTGTGTGTGTGTGTTGTGGGTTAAGCCCAATAGGGGCAAGGAGGGGGGAGAGATTCTTCACATTTCCTTCAAGTGGCTAGACCTGGTGGGACAGTCTTTCCATAGCTGAGATGCAAACCCAGAGGGTCAAGGGGGATGGGGAATAGAGATTCTCTGAATTGCCAGAGCTGGCAGGCCAGTCAGTTGGTGGCTCGATGTCTGCCCAGTCCTTTGTCACCAGGGTGTGGGTATATGACATTGTTGTACTCCATACAAACCTTCACCTGCACTGGATGTCATCTAGATCCTTGGAAGCCTGATTATTGTCCAGCTCACTGTAGACCTTCTCCACCACTGCTAGTTCTCACTACAGTGTGTAGGCTTATTTTGTAAAACTGGTGTCTTATAAATGCTATATTGGGATTTAATACAACCCACCTCATGATATTTTTATATAGTAGATTCATTTTAGTTGTTATTAAGATTAAAAAATATCTGAAATTTCTTGTTCATATGTATTTTTCCATCTTTTTAAGTTAAACTAGATTCTTATTATCATCTCATTAAAATCAACTGTAGCTTTTAGGATTTTGGTGAGGCTCTTGATATGCTTTTTTTTAATTGCTTCATTATGAAAAGATAAAAAATATAGTCAGGTTTTGGTCATTAAACAGTTTCTGTATCATTTGTGCCTTGATCATAGGATGTATTGAATTTCTTAAATGTTACTTTGTTGATTACCAAGTGCCAAATGGAAATAATTCATAGTGTCACATGATTGAAATGGACAATTAAATTTGAATCTCAAATACTACTAAAACCACAATTAATACTGGTATTTTTTACCGAAGTAAGATCTATGGAAAATATTAAGCAACAGCTGAAGATTTTCGTTCAGACACACAGATATCTATTAGTAAGATCCTCTGCAAAGAATTGATTTATTTCACTAAAGTCTTGCTTTAAAGTTCTTCAGGACTTTTTTCTTTCCAAGTCCTTTCACCAGCTGTGTGATTTATCCATTCAGCTCATAAACAGACATTAATTTCACCCTTTGACTGAAATTGATTTGACATGTGAACACCTCCACCTGTTACAAAGTCAGCATATCCTCCAGAGCAGCCTTTTTACATTGCTCTCTTGTTTTATTAGCGATTTAGATTAAAACAGGTTATTATTATTCAAGATGAAATAATAATTTGTCTTTACATAGCTATGAAATTTGAGAAAAACAATAGTTTGTAATCCAAAACATTGTCAAGAACAATTTTTAGACTTTTTTCATTTATTTGTTGTATATATGGTAGCATATAGAAATTAGATCCATTCAGACTCTTTATTAAATGTGTGAATTGCTGAATTAGGTTAACAAAAAGCTATAATGATATCTAATTTAGTATTGTGTGTGTTTACATGCTCTGTTTTGCATCTAAACACTTCTTAGTGTACAGTACTACTCAATTTTATTTTAATCATGAAGAATTAATGACATTTACTAGAAAATAAATCTAAAATGTGCAGTCTTGGTGTTTTCTGAACATAGCTCATAGAACATTGTACAGTGAAGATTTCTAAGTGCAAAGAATAATGAACTACATTAAATGGGGTATTTGTGCAGATGAAGCTCTATAGTATGTGCTGACTGTAGGTGAAAAACATCAGATTAATGCAGTAAATAACGTAGTATATTTTCAGAAAGGAATTAAATTTGGAGAGCAGTACAAATGACCTTCATTGCCCACAGATTTGGTCTGTGATATGATATTGCAGTTTTTAAAAAATGTATTTTCTGGCATTTTTAATAAATTTGGGTTTAATTACAGACCAATCTTCTCCTCCCTTGTACATTCCCCTCTCCTCTGACCTTTCCAGGCCAGCATAGTCATGGCCAATCGTTTCTTGAGCAGAAAATTATGCACTCTTTGTGGAAAGATTTTAAAAGAGTAGTTCCTTTATGATTCATTTGTAGGCTTGATATTAGTATAGTGTTTTCAAAGGATCTTTATTTTTCCTTTTGATGTCCAAAAAATGTCTTAGTGCTTAAGAAACTTTTAGAAAGCAGAGTAATATTTAGTTGAAAACAAAATCATTACAGTTAGAACACACAATCAAGCAATTGCGGCTATTCTAGAAGTATAGGTTGTAATATATTAAATAAATGAAATATGTGACTCCTTGTAAATACAGGTGTAAACCGCTTCTAGTCTATGCCTCTAGGTATGCCTGTTGATGTGTTTTTCCTTTCTTTTGAAATAAAAACAAAGCTAATATTTCCCTCAGGTAGTGAGTATAATTGGGTTTGTTTAGATGCGAGGGAGTGGTATTAGTATGTGTGCACTTGCATAGCCTTCCTCACAGAAATAAGAGTTCAGATACTCTAAAAAAAACCCCTCCTTTTGGATTTTTCCTATCATCTGCAGTACTCACCAGATTTCAGTCTAATAGTCTTTGATGGTTCCAAGGTCTTATATTTGTTGCCACTTTTTATTTTCTAATGTCTATAGGTACTCTGCATGAAATAGTTAACAAAAAATGGGTTTGTAGTCACCTTTACATGAAACATGATAAAAACCCTTCATTCTTAATGCTTCTATTGTGTTGTATTAGAATGCTGTAGCAAAGATTACTGAGTTTCAGTGAGTAACATTTCTCAAACTTATTCAGCTTGCAACTGAACTTTGTTGGACTCATGATTCCAAATATTATAAACAGTTGAGTTTGGTTCAAAATGTAATCCACTGCTTGGAACCACTGCCATAGGTTCCTCTTGTGCTATTTTGCTAACAGTATTATGTAGAGAAAAGAGGAGGAATTTTAAAGGATTTTAGCAAGAACTGTATGTCAAAGAAAACATTCAACTTTTTCTTTAATTTCCTTTCATTCTCACTATGTTCTTAAGAAATTGGGCGTAACGTATTTGTTGGGATTCTCTTCTCATCTGCCAAGATTGCAGTTACATAAAATAAGTTGATTAAACCTGTTCTGTTAGCTTCTCTATAGTATAGACATTTGGATGGAGTATTAGTGTGCTTTCACTAGGACATATACCCTGATGGGAACAACATAAACGTTCATTTACATTTTGTTCCCCCTTACTTGTGCTATTTGAAAAAAACAAAATGCTATTGTCTTTTTCAGCTTCTCCCCCACTGTAAGTCCAAGGTTTCAGGATACTGCAATGAGTTAAAACCATTGCCCTTCACTCCTGTTATGTAATAAATCTTTTCCTGTCACATCCCACCCCCTATGAACTTCATATTAGAAGCCATAGAAAGATTATCTTCTTTTTTATTTTTTTTAATTTGATTGGAATAGATCACTTTAACTAAAGCAATACAAAGTAGTGTTATGAATAGCAACACATATCATCTCTATTCAGGATGAAATGTAATCAGGAAAGCATGGTAGGTGTGACCCCAACACACATCCAGAACTTTTCTTTCCAAGCTGGAAGTTAATAATAGTCAGGCTACCATTGCTGTCTATATGCATTGCATCAAGTTGTAAATGTGTGTAGAAATCACACAACTTTCTCAAGAACTCAAGACTTGTGTTGCATGGCAGTTTTACACCCTTAAGGTAACTGTCAGAGTAAGTGTTCTTTGAGATCTAGTCTTTAGATTCTTGTCTTCAGTTTCTAGTTCTCTGTAGCATTTAAAAATAAATTCTGAGTTTCACTAATAATTGTAACAATTTGGAAACTACAAAGTTGATGTTCTAAGTAGTCTAAATGACAGGATAGAACAAGCCATAAGAGTTGTACTATTGTGGACACACACCATGTAAGTTCATAGTATTTTCCAATGTGCATGGAAACTTAAAAGAGCTAACTAAAGAAAAAGAACAAAACAGGCAGAATGTTAGTAACACTTTACTTGTTAAACACTTTAAAGTAATTTATTTTTGGTTTTAGGCAAGTATCTTTGTGATGAATAGATAAAGTATTTTAGTCATACCCTGGTGGCTCTATAAAAGCCATAGTTAAGCTTGATTATACATAATTGTAACAGGCACAGGACTTTCTTGTAGCAATTTGCTGGGGTTTTTAGGTTTGTGGAGTTAACTCCACAGACAAATAATATTCAGAAGGAGGGTGTTTTTTCACCAAACAAAACCATTTTAAAATCACCAGCATAACCCAATCTATCCTTCTTCCTTTTCCTTCTGGGTGTGAAAGTGGAAAAACAAGATGGAATTTTCCAACTGAGAAGTCCAGTCTGTATGTACAAAGTCAAATAGATGGCTAATGCTCTTGAAGACTCTGTAACATGCTTTTGTGACATTTTAGTTGTTTAATTCCTCTCACTTAAAATAACACATTAATTTTATTTATTTATTTATTTATTTATGTGTTTGTTTTCTTGTATGTATACTATCCTAATAAAATATTTACATGCACATGTAGGTATGCACTGTTTTCATGTGGTTATATGGAATATTTTACAGAGTCAGTTCTAAGCTGTGAGGCTTCTATTGTCTGCAGAGTAGTTTTATGTTAGGTTATGTTCCTCAGAAAGTATGTTACATTAGGGAGGAAAAAGTCTTGTTTGCCTTGTCCTAGTTGCTAAAGCCTTGGTCAGGTTGACATTTTTGGAAAGAGAAGGGAAGTGTGTCTTCCTTAAGTATGTCCCAGGACTCTCAGTGTCCAAGAGGACAGGAGAACAGAAGGAAGGAGGCACAGCAAAAAAATTGTAATCATACAAGATACAGATAAGAATAACAGGAAGCTCTTTGTAGACAGAAGGGGGGCACATGCAATAAAGTCTCAAAGTTATTTAAACTTTGAGATCAAACTATTTTTCTTAGAGATCTCAGTGGAAACTGTACATCCCCCAAAACACTAGAAGTTGCTGGACTGAGTCCAGCCCTGGAGGGCAGGACTTGTCCTGCAAGAATAGCATATAGGAGTGTAGGGTCTAAAGATGCTTTTTTTTTTTTTTTTTTTTTTTTTTTTTTTTTTCCCTTCAGAAGAATGTTTTTAGAGCCACACTTCCTCCTTCTTGCTTCTTTACTGAAATAGAATAAAGTAAAATTAACTTATTCAGAAGTCCACAGTGCACTAATATTAGTATTACAGTTGCATTGTAATCATCTTTCCTGTGTCAAATACTACCAAGGCATCTTTCTCCCTCTTTATCCCTATCCATAAATAGCTTTCAAAGCTAACATTTTTCATTTGACCACTTACTGCTTCTATAACCTGCATTAGAAGCTTACTGATCTTGAAGCTCCAACACATCCCATGCATGACATCCCTTTTAATCTTCCATTTTGTTTGGTGAAACTGGACTCATCACTTTTGGTCTTTAAAGAGGAGGAACACCCACTGTAAGAAGTGGATACTCAGGGAAAATAAGGTCTTCCCATCTAACATTAATTTTATTTTACAAAATTCTTAGCTGCCATAGACTTGAAATTTTGATGTTTGCTTTTTCCTTTGAAGACTATGAGAAAAAGCAATGCTTATGTGTGTACATATGCACGAGAAGACATGTACACCTACAATATATGTCATGGGGCTACAGCATCTTGAAAATACTATGGCCACTATTGATTAACTATTTTTTTGTAATATCATTTGGATAACAAATTGTTAGGATTGGGCTAAAACCAGTATATGCTAAGCTAGTTGAATCAGTTCTATTGCCTAATGATAATTCTTTATTCACATTTATGCTTTGAAATACCATAATCATCTAATTTTAAATGATTTAATATGTGCTAAATTGATTTTCTCTGATGCCAATTCTTAATTAAGATGCCATGTGTTGCTAATTTAAATGGTTGAAAGAAGTCCAAATATATTGTCAACCAAGTTTATAATCTAAAAATCATATTCTTTTCCTGTCATGACCAATTTTCCATAAAACCATGTTAACTGGTGTTAATTATATTTTCATCTTTTAACCTTTTAGAGCTAGACTCCTGTGTTGGCTGTTCCATTACTTTGCTTAGGATCATTGGCTTTACAATCCTGTAATTACACAGGTCAATTCACTTGCACTTTTAATATGTTGGTAACATATTGATTCTTTTCTAGACAACTACCATGTCTTCCTTGCCAGGACTTAAGATAATTTTAGGTAAAGATGTTCAGGGATATTATGTTGTAAAGAAAGATAAAGCATATCACTTTCCCATTTTGAGGGGACAAATTATATACACATTTGGGTCCTCTTTTCTCCAGTTTTTGAGACAGTTGTTATATGTGACCTTGAAGATAATTGCTAATAGTTCATAGACTGCTTCAGTTAAAGTACTTTAATGTGAATTTAATTAGGCCCTGTTCCCTTGAATATGCCTTCATTTTCTAAATAGTCCTTAACCTGTTCTCTTCCTATCCTGCCCTTTACTTAGTTTTATTTAAACTTTCATTATCTTGCTATGATTTTTCTTTTTCTGGAAAAGTGAAGGTGCTGTCCTTCATTCTCCTTACCTGCTAGCTATTTTTCTTTCTCTTATGTTTAATGATTTTCTACAAGCTCTTTTATTGTCTTTTGCCTCATTCCATGGTTTACCTTTTCATGAGATTCATCCTTATGTTATTCTTATCATTGCTGAGGCAGATACACTTGGTTTTTACTGTACTTCCTAATTTTCACCATAACATGCTAACTTGCATTCCAGAGGATATCTTTGGGCTAACTATTGTCCAGGGTACTTCTAGCCTTTTGTATAGACAGGCTCTACTCCTTCTGTTAGTAAAGAAATATTCTGCAATTTGAACAAAATGATGTTCCTTATCACAAAACTTTAGAATATAAAATCGACAGTGAGACTGAAAGCCCATAGCATGTTGATACTAGACAATAATGAATGTTTAAGGAAAAAAAATGGTGAAATATACAGTGATAAATCAAGAGACAGAAAAAATCCCAGAGTACTTTCCCTGTTTCCAGTGATGCATGGCTCAAGTACTTCCTCTTTGTCTCTCAGTAAGATTTTCTTCCATGTATTTGTACAATCACTTATTGAACACATATATGTCAGCTCCCAACAAAAGAGATTTCCAGTCTATTTAATTGCTCCTCAGTTCCTCAGAAAAAGTAACATTGATCTTTTGTTTTCCTTCCCTAGATCTAATGTATCTTTTTTTATATGGAGGAGCAGAACTATATACAATATTCAACGTGCAAATGCAATAGGGTTTTATGTGATGTCAGAATACTCTTTTCTGTTTTCTTCACTGTTCCTTTCATAGCATTTCCTATCATTTTCAATAGCTTACAATTTCATAGAATTATCTTTAGTATGCCAGAGTTCTTGTTCCTGAGCAATAACTGTCAATTCAGATCCTGTCATTGTGCTTGCAAGGTCATAAAAATTTTTTTCTAGATTTATTTTTCTTCAATTATTGATAATATATTTCACCTGCTATTTCATCAGTCAGTTAGTTGTTATCATATTTTCTGCAAGAAGTAACAGAAAGCTTCTTCCTCATCCCTGTTCAGATTTGGTCTGCATCTCCCCCTGGACATGTAAAATTGGCTGTAAACAAACCAACATTGTATTTTTCTGCATTCTGTAATGGAATATTTAAGTATGCAGTAAATATTGAACTTAAGGAACATATTTATTGAAAAGATTTGATTTTCTTTCTTCTTGAATTGCTTTTTTCCTTCAAGGATTTTTATATTATATGACATGATATGTTATTACCAACAAGCCATCCATAAGCTATGACAGTGAACTGTTAGCTTAAATGGTCTTCCTGTAAAAAAATTTCAGGTTGGTTTTCCATCTATCTGTTTCTAAGGTTATGTTTGTTTTTTAATATTGATACAGAATGCAATAAGGTAGAAACAACAAAAATTAATCTACTGGCTATAATCTGTGGCCTTTTTGATAACATCAAGGACAAAACATTTCAAAGAAATTGTGAGAATCTCTTAGAATGCTGCTGGGAACTATATAATCTGTGAGGGAGGCCTTCTCTTTTTATACCTGGACACTGGTAATAAATTATATTGTAAAATTTCTTTGCAAAAATTTACTGGAATAATGATAAAATTTTGATCATCTATAAAATTATCATGTTAAGTCACCCTGTTTTTAGCCAACCTCATTTTACCTTTAATAGACACTTTTACAGTCCAATTATGTACTATCTGAAATATTTTTTCTATTAGTTTTGATTTGTCCTTTTCACTTTCATCAGTTGTTCCATGCTCCTTTGCAGGAATCATATATATAATATCATTATTTTACTTATGTCCTCTTCTGCAATCCTAAGCATATCTCTCTATCTGTTCTCTTTGTGTAAGGGTTTTTCTTTGTATAAGAGTTTTTCTATTTGTGTTTTTAAATCAGATTTCACTGTGTCAGGTATGACTGTTAATGCAGGGAGATATGAGGAATAAGAGGAGATAAGCTAAATGATCGATTTTATTGTATTTAAAACATGAATTTCTGTGACCTGTCATATAAGAGTTTAGATGTTAAACTGAAAAGGTCCTATCTGACACAGAAATAAACTTCCAAACTATCTTTTTTTTTTTTTTTTTTTTTTTGGTAAATAAATACCTGTGTCAATTCTCAGCTTCTCCTAACCTATCTTAACTATAGCTAAAGTGATAATTATGAAATGTTGTCAAATTCATGATTTTAGGTTTTAGAGGTATTGACTTCAACTTTCTGCTAGACCTTGAACTACTGAAGTTTATTTATGTATCTATTTGAAACAATGAATTGTTGTGTAACCCACATGTTTAAAACACTTCTTTAGTTTAAATTGTATTTATACTTCTGAATCATTAAAGTGTGAGGATATTATTAATATGCTGCTGCTGAAGTATCTAGCTAGAGATTTAGGGATTTGATGATTTACTAATCATCTAAGCTAGAATATTGGATAGTGTGAATGAAAACATAGTGACATTAAGAAATTATTTTTAACTGTGTAGTTGTAATCTAGTAACAAGGGGAAAAAAAGTAAATTACTACCATGACTAATAAATTCAAGGCTGCCAAATGTCATAATCTATGACGTATTTTATTATATATTTCAGATACCTGGGTCAAAGTAATGAAATGTGTTTTCATCAAAGACTTGAATTGCAATGTGACACCTTTCAAATAGTAGTCACAATACTTATTTAGATGCTTAATATCGCTTTAGAATTGTCATATTTCTTCCTTTGAAAGAAAACAGAATGTCTTTTATGAAATTCAGAGGAATATGATCTTCTCATCAGAAATCTAATCTCATCATTCTTCCAACATTAAAGAGAGACTATTCCCCAAAACTGAGTAAATGTTTCTAGTTTACAAACAAGATGAAAAGCCTCTTTCTTTAGGCTACTGAAAGAGAGTACATGAAAGCAAGAAACAATTGAATGAGATCAATGTTAATATTTTGTTAACCGGAGGAAACTGATGTTTAAATTTGAGCTCGAAAGTTTATTTGCAAACTTCATGAAGTTCACACAGCTCTAAGGACTCAGATCAAAAGAATAAGTACACAGAATAATTCTAAAGGAATAGGGGTTTTATTGCCACATTTTAAATAGGTTAGCATAGCTTTTATTTTCATGTTTGTCATGTTAAGAACCTTTCCTGTCCCATAGGATTTCTCTAAGAGTTCAACATAGTTCCACTGACTTGGTCAGAATGTTCTATTTTTAGCAAACAGATGTATATCCTCTTTGCAATTTATGAAGCAGAATAATTGGTGCATGTCTTTAAGTAATAGGCACAATGCATCTCAACTGACTTTAAACAGTTAAAAAATTTGTTCTCTTATCAAATCAGTGGAAGTCGGACAGGTACCAGAAGAGACAAGTGAAGTGCTAAGGCTTGGACAACCAGCCCAAGCCAGAGTTGACCTATAGATGAATTCTGTATATTTTATAACTGATAACCATTGTGCTAATAGGTATTATATTAAGTTATAACAAACCACCTATTCTGATGTAAAAGATGGAAGTGTTGAAGCCTGAGCCGAAACTGCTAACTCAGTATGTAATCATTAGTGAAATATATATAGAAGATGTAGCTTAACATCATAAAACTTGTCTATCCTGAATATATCCTTATCTTTCTTTGTGTGTGGGCAAGATAACAGGGCCACAGACCCAGTTGTCTGGCCTTGTGACCTGATGTGTGACCTTGCTCATAAATCAGTTAGATAAGCAGGGAAACTCCCTTAGCTTCTTCCTTGAGCCCTGGCCAGGCTCTGGGAGAATCTAATGTGAGATTGAAACCAGATATTTCCACTTAAAACAAAGGTGCCAGCTATTCTGGCTTGCTGATTTTTGGGTATATAAGGCTGGACCCGCTCACAGCAACTTTGGATGCCTCACCTATGGGTGGACGCACCGCATAGCATTTCCCACTTGCCGGGACAGGCTCTCCAAATCCTCGCTGTAACTGGGGCTCCCCAGTGACTGCGGATCTGGGTGATTGTAACGTATGCAAGTGGTGATGTATCTTTCTTAATCACTATTCTCTCTCGGGTAGTAACGAGTTGATGCATTACCCTGTATTTTCCTATTTGTTTAAGTGCACTATTCTGTCTTTTCTTACTGTATGTTTTCCATATTATTTTGTTACATTATTTAATTATTTCCAGTAAATAACTACTCTTTTCATTCTGGTGTCTGAGTTTAATTGGTATCCCTAATCAGCAAAACAGCAAGGAAATAAAAAGCTGTGTTAAATCCCCGAGGACAGAAAAATGTTGGGAATCATTACATGCCTGTACTACTCTAGATCTAGTTATAAACAAATAGTATTCTTTACGTATAAATACAACCCCCTGAATTTAGTCTTCCCTGTCTTCCCTAAGTTTTAGTCTGTCACTAATATATGTGACAGAAACCTAGATCTTCAGTAAAGAGAAATGTACAGACAGACTTGCATCTGACTTAATCTGCTTTGTTCTGTCACTCCCTCAAGATTTCCTGAATACTAAGAAAGTGAATATGTAATAATGTGTTCTGCTTCTGGCAGAATTTTTACATGGATTATATTGTACAATAATTTAATAAAAGATTTTAAAGATTGGACATTATAACTGAGACTATTACTAAAAGTTTTATCTTTTTATGGGGAAAGGAAGTTTTGTCATCTTAACAACTAGAGATCTGCAATCAGTCTATCTATGAGAAATTCAGTCAGCCAAGACACAGCTTTCTGTGGTTTCGGTATTTTTCAAATATTTTGGAAGGAAATTGCCTAATGCATACATTAATCAATTGTAATACAAGAGCAAAGACAGACGTAGAACTGAAAAAGTGCATGGAATGTTGTTAAAGTATCTAAACTGGGTGTTCTTTTTGTTTTTCTGGTGTGAAAACAACAGATCTTTGTCTCACTATAAAATTAATTGGTAGAATATTAATTGATCTAAAATTGTGGTATTGATAGTAGCACCAGTAATGTAATATGAATAAGAATGATATGATATGCATGATATTGTAAATCTTCATACCAGGAAATTTATGTGAAGCTTGAAGATAGAAGTGAATGCTATCCATTGAAATTAAATAGGTGCTTTCTGTCAACCTGAATAATTTGTTTTTGACTAGAGTACATTTTCTGTTAAGGATAGATAGTCTTCACTTCAAGGTTTGTGAAGATGTAGATTTCTAGAGGTGGATGGAATTTTTCAAGCTTTTTATTGTCAAAATGCAAATAAGACATCCTCGGAAGTGTTTTATAAATTTGTGACATTTGCTGAATTGCTTTTATGTTGAACAAACAAGCACACATCCTGAAAGCTGAAATAGAAATAAAGTTAATACATTTCATTTTACTTTCTTATGACTTATTTGGCTTTTTAATATAAAATAATTTGATTTTAAAATCCCTTTTAATGTATTTTAAGAAAGAATGTAAATTCCTCATTAAAATGTTTCTTTTGAGACAGATTTTATTAAACCATTATTTTTCCAAAGAATAAAAGTATTTCAAAAAAGTTTGACCTGCAATTAGTTTTTATATTTTTAACTCCTTGTTTGTGCTTGCAAATCAGATTTTTAAAACTCCAAATTGTATCTCCACCCCAGGTAAAACTGGGCATTCTTGGATGAAGGGTGATATATTAAAAAGCACAAAGTATTTCCCTAGTCTCCAAACTTTATCCTGCATTCTTGCCTTCCTTAGTAAGAGCTCGGTTCTGATTAAAGACGTACTGTACTTGTTTCCTGCAAAACGGAATTTTCAACTGGCCAGAGAGCTTAATTAATGGTAGTTTCTGTTCAAAGTTTTGGCTCTCTGATCCATAGCCCTCTCCTAGGGTTTGGTGTATCACCTGAAAGAAAGCATCCTGATGTGTCTTCTACTTCAGTAAATTAATTAATTAAAGATATTTTGATACTTCCTTTGTAGACCATGGAAAGAAACACCTGTTGCTTTCTTCTAACGGATAAATCTCCAGCAACACCTTTGCAAAACCTTGTAGACAGTTTGCCTCCTGACACTCCTGCCTGAGACAGTATTACTCTGATCTTCGAGAAACAAAGGAAAAGAGAGTTTATGATCATCCTCACATGCTGGATTAGATATAGCTTTGCTATCAGTGGAGGACATGAACTTTTAAAATGCAATTAAAATGTGCTTTCTACTTTTCTGTTGCTCCACATATTTTCAAGTAAGATGTGGAGCTGTGGATAGCTGGCAATACACAGGTTTCCAGTGCTCCACTGTGGCAGTAGGAATCAATGTCTCAGTAGGAGCAGGCAAATGAAACTACATTAAAGCATTTGTAAATACATATAATTTTGAATCATTATTTATAAATATTACTGATGGTATTGCTCTACTGGTGTTTTGTAATATTTGTGAACTGGACTTTTTGGAAGATGTTTTCATTCATTTGATACCTTCTAGCTTTCTGGTAAGACAAATTATTTAAATAAAACAACTGACTCCAGAACTGCTTTGAATTCATAGATGGAATAGTTACTCCTAATTTTCAAAGTTTGATTTTAAGATTACCAAGAAAAAAAATTATATCTCCTTTTATCCTGATCAGCTACTTGTTCTTTTGTGAAATATGTGGAAATACCTTTCTGAACATGCCTGTCAACAATCATTTCACAACTGCTTTAAGGTTGTGGATTGATTTCACATACCATAATAATGCCATCCTGCATCTCAAAATTTCTATTGCAGTTAGCTAGCGTGTCAAGATATACATTTCTGCCAGGATTTAACATTAGTAGATTTAACAATATTTGACAGCAGACATTTTTAATGGTGTTAAATTATATTAATACTTAACACTATACAGTGAGTAGAATTTTCTTGTTATTGTGAATGTTTCAGATTTCCTACCTTGGATTGAACTGGGAAACATTTAAATAACAAGAATTTTATCAGTAATTTAATTCAAATGAGGTTTACAACATTTTACTACAGATGTAGCAATGCAGTTTATAGAACCAGAAGTGCTTTGTTGTTATTTTTGTTGCTGAAATTGAAATTAATAAAAAAAACGCTTTAAATTTAATGGCAAAGAAGTGGAGCCTTCATTTTTGATGGACAGCTATGTGTATAGCCATTTGTATGATGATTCAGCATTTCTATCATGGGCAATTAATATTTACATTTCCTGTTCTAATATTTGTGTTATTCATAAATTGTATAAGTCTTGAGGTTTTTATATTCTTATCTTGTATTCTTATCAATAGCTATGAATTAAGTAATTTAAATAGCAGATGTCCTAGAGAATATCTAGAAAGTATAATCCAAAATGTTAATCTCTTTTCAGCGTAGCTGAATACAGCTGGGAAAAATGTGGCTCTAATTTGAAGTATGAGATTAAGAAATAATTCCTTAGTTTTGTTTTTATTTTGTCTTGGTGCTTAAAATGAAATTCATTGACACTATCAGTAAATTATATACTTTTAATCATATTGCTAATAGCCTTATAAATGGACTTGAAGATGTGAGACTTAAGATAGAATCTTTATTGCTAGTACCTCATTATCAGAATTAGGATCTACACATAGTGTGTCTCCATAGTTAGAATGGAGACTATAGATTTATAATTTTACCTTCAAATATACTGTAGTTCAGTGCAACCATGCTATTAGGTTGTGAAAAGATTTAGATCCTAAGTAATTTTAGAGGTGGTTTTACAGCATTTACCTCTAGTTAGTTCACTTTCAGCTGAAATATTACTTCAGGGCATAATGCCAAAAATTTTTAAAGCATTTCTGATACATATAAATTGCTTGTAAATATATTCTCCTTATTATTGTTTTTGAATTTTTTGATATTCAGAAATTGAGAAAGGAGGTTGTGGAGACCCCGGAATTCCATCATATGGAAAAAGAACTGGCAGCAGTTTTCTGCATGGAGATACACTTACCTTTGAATGTCAAGCAGCTTTTGAACTGGTGGGAGAGAGAACAATTACATGTCAACAAAACAACCAGTGGTCTGGCAACAAACCCAGTTGTGTTTGTAAGAATTATTATTACTTTTTTCTGACCTTAGCCTCTTGCTTTTCTTAGCATTTAGGAATAGCCAGCAGAAAAACATTTCAAAAGACCTTGAAGACTTTTTCAGTCACATGGGTTTTATTTAGTTGGCTCAATAGTAGCTCATTTATGGGGAACATCACATAGGACTGTTTTAGAATGTTCTTTTCCCTCGTTTGATATTTAATTGAACCATTTAACACTCTTAATGTAAATGTGTGTTGAATTAGACTCTAAATGAGCAATTCCTAATAGCATAGAAGTGTTCAAAAAGACTCTGGGACATAAACATTGATTCTGGAAGTGCAAAGCAGTCTGCAGATCCACATAAGAAAAGATTGGTTATTTTTCTGATATCTTAATAAAGCATGAAAACGAATGTAAGAAACATAAGGATATCCAACATGGAAAAAGGGTAGGTGAAATCATTATTTGTTAGTTTTGTTTTAGAAGATAAAATGTGTTCGTAGGTAGGCTTGTAGATGGATTTAAAGAGAGCTGGGTTTTTTTACTTTTTTCTTTTTCTTCTGTGGTAAAATAGAATAAACCTTTCTAGTACACAGATCCATTAGGCACTTCAGTTCTTGAGAACACATTACCTTTTCCTATAAAGAGTCTTATAATTCAGTAATGTATTTTCAGAACAAACTTAGTGAGGTGTCCAGTTCTACCTGGACATATATGTATTTTGCAGCTGTGCAGGACTTACCAAGCTGAGTAAGCTTGTTCTGGACGGGAAGTCTCTATATGCCTATGCCATGATGAAATGTGTCTAAACATGTAAAGCCTGGACATGGAGACAGTGCAGCTTCAGTTCCCTTTGCAGACAGAAGTTGTGTTTCTTCATAGTGCTGTATTGCATTGGATTGATATATTAGTTTCTGTTGGCAATAGTGAGGAGTATTTTACTCTGCTCCACTGTTTGATGTGCACATGCCCTGTGAAAGATAATGGAATGTAAACTTACATCTATTTACAAACACTGAGTTCAGTTGGACATATGTGGAGAGCTGAGTAATGGTTATCAGTTGTCTTAATTAATATACAGTGAGCCTTCCTCTTTCTGAATGTACTGTACTTCTCACTAAAGTACCAGCCAGCCACAAGCTCATGACTCTGAAATGTTAGGAATTGTCTTGATGAAAATTGGCCGAAAGGACTGAAAAAGGATGAGAACTATGAATCATTTTTGTTTAGTTGTCCTGTGCTATAGAAGAGGTAAAATAAGTTTGTACTATATACTCTTAAGAGTTCCTGATCGAGGCACAACTAAATATCTACTATTATTTACATCAAGGCCTTGCGCTTGATTTTTTGGATCGCTAAATACATTTTCACACATACTCCTTTTAAAAAAAGATCACATTTAAATTTGGAGGTTGCATTTTCATTTCACAATAAACCTGCCATTTTTTCCAAATTCTGACACATTAGGCATTACTTTTACTTTCTTTGGCATTCTTTACATGCTTCTAATAATTTCTTGCAGGACCTGGTGCAGTCACTTAGCCTCACTTGGGGAAATAAAAACATACAAGGCTGGCATGTTATATTGGAGAAATATCCTGACAGTCTTAAACATTTCCAGGTTGCATTTGTAGTAGTTTTGACATCCAGTCTTCAAAAGCATCCCTTTTCACAAGAATAAAAATGATAGAATTATAAAAAAATATAAAGACAAGCATTTATAATGTTTGTGGATAGTATTTTAAGAATCTATTGTTGTTTTCTTTAGTCTCATGTTTCTTCAACTTCACCACACCATCTGGAATTATTCTTTCTCCAAATTATCCTGAGGAGTATGGGAACAATATGAACTGTGTTTGGTTAATTATCTCAGAGCCAGGAAGCAGAATCCATCTGATTTTCAACGACTTTGATGTAGAACCTCAATTTGACTACCTTACAGTGAAAGATGACGGGATTTCAGATTTACCACCTCTTGGCACTTTTTCTGGCAATGAGGTCCCTTCTCAGTTGGCTAGCAGTGGGCACATAGTAAGACTTGAATTTCAGTCGGATCACTCTACGACTGGAAGAGGATTTAATATCACTTACACAAGTAAGAAACTTTGCTTTTATTTTATGGCTAGTCTTAAAATGAAGCTATCTTTCTTCATAATACTGAAAAATAGAACATGTTTTTATTTATAATAGAGAAGTAAATTGTATTGCTTTCATAACTGTACTGCTTTCAGCTGTCTTTCTCATATTCATTAGTTTATCTGAATCTTTAACATTTATTTATTTTAATTGTGATAGTGCTGAGGAATTCCCTTCATTATTTATAGGGCTTTTTGGTTGACACTGCATAAATGCAGAGCATGCATCTAAAGCCCAGATCATTCAGATCAAAGCATCCATTGCAAGTGATTTAAAATACTTCTCAATGGAACCAGCAGGAATAAGTTCACAAAGGTATTAAGCTTAGATCCCAATATGGAGATGTTTGTCTGAAAAGCATAAGTCTTTCCCGTTTGGGAAACCAGGCTAAAAAATATCTGTCAACAGATAGCCATCTGTTGTTTGTTTGTGAGAAAGAGTATTACTCAGCAGTACTCTCAATTGAAAACTAGTAACATCGTCGTCATGTAGAAAACTTTATCACATTTGCCATAGACTGCTAATTCTCCTAGAAGTTTTATTAGTCATGCAAAGACATTACTTATATGGAGATTAACTTTTTAGTTGAAGAAATTATCTTCTAAGAAGTTAATTGGCAATAAAGTTGCCTTTGTCACGTCTTGCACTGTTCCTATCTTGTATCAATTAAGGTAATCAATTAACAGTGTTTGTTCAGGACCAAGTTGTTTCCTTGATTATTTATAAAGGTGTCCCATATAAAAATGGAATTCATGGATTGCAACCCTTTTTAAGTCTTAGATGCCTAAATTGTTCCTGTGTTTTCAGAGAAGGGGATAATTATTGTCCTTTGAAAAGCATCAGGAAAAGGGAGATACCTTAACTAAGACTGTAGAGATTAAAAGATTTACCAGAAAATGTGAGGCCTCAATTCTAGGTCTGCTTCTGTCTGACATTATTCATATCCCTTTCTCCATATGCTATTCTACCAAAGTAAAGACAGACCGTAATATTACTTCTATTTGAAGGTGGAGAATTATGCAGTCAGCAATATAATACTCATGGATCAAACTCCCTGAGAGTCTTGATCACCTAAGTATTATGCAAAAGAGCTTTCCACCACACTTTTCATATTAAAGTAGGTGTTACAGCTGAGCTTGATGCATGCCTTATATGCTAGAATTATCTAAGAGCACATATGCCTCCATACTGGGAAACAGATGACAAATGGAAGTGTCCCTGATTTATGAATCCTTTGTGTTCATAGAAAATGCTTAGTTTAAATTCAGTGCTAGTTAAGCGCTAGTACTTCTGGATGTGTTGCTGGGAAAAAGTGCTCCATTCATGTGATTAAAATCCAATCACGGTCAGAGCAGTGTATTGATTTATTAATGAAACATATTAGGTGAACTGTAGATTCAAGATCAATATCAGGAGTTGAACAGATAAACCACGATGTTAGACACTTACAAAATATTAGAATCATATAATATCTTCAGTTGGAAGAGACCCATAATGATCATCCAGTCCAACTCACTGCTCCTTGCAGGACTACCTGAAACTAAACCATATGACTAAGAGCATCATCCAGACACTCCTTGAATCCTGACAGGTTTGGTGCTGTGACCACACTTGGTGTTTTCTTGTGCTGCCTGGTTTATCTTAGGATCATAGAATTGTTCAGCTTGGAAAAGATCTTTAAGATCATGGATTCCAACCATTAACCTAACACTGCCAAGTCCACCACTAAACCATGTCCCTAAGCACCACATCTACATGTCTTTTAAATACCTCCAGTGATGGTGACTCAACCACTTCCCTGGGCAGCCTGTTCCAATGCTTGATAACACTTTCAGTGAATTTTTTTTCCTAATATCCAATCTAAACCTTCCCTGGCACAAGTTGAGGCCACTTCCTCTTGTCCTATCACTTGTTAATTGGAAAAAGAGATCAACACCCACCTTGCTACAGCCTCCTTTCAGGTAGTTGTAGAGAGTGCTATGGTCTCCCCTAACCCTTTTTTTCTCCAGACTAAACAGCCTCAATTCCCTCAGACACTCCTCATAAGATGTTCTCTAGACCCTTCACCAGCCTTGTTGCTCTTCTTTAGACATGCTGCAGCACCTCAATGTCTTTCTTGTAGTGAGAGGCCCAAATCTGAACACAATATTCAAGTACAGCCTCAGCAGAGCCAAGGACAAGGGGACAGATCACTTCCCTAGTCCTGCTGGCCACATTATTTCTGATACAAACCAGGATGCTGTTGACTTTCTTGGCCACCTGAGCACATTGCTGGCTCATATTCAGGCCTTCAGGTCCTTTTCTGCCAGGCAGCTCTCCAGCCACTCTTCCCCAAGCCTGAAGCATTGCATGCGGTTGTTGTGACCCAAGTGCAGGACCAACCACTTAGCGTTGCTGACCCTCATGCAATTGGTCTCATCCCATCAATCCAGCCTGTCCAGATCCCTCTGCAGACCCTTCCTACCCTCAAGCAGATCAGCACTCCTGCCCAACTTGGTGTCATCTGTAAACTTACTGAGGGTGCACTCGATCATTGATCAAGGTATTAAACAGAACTGGCCCCAATACTGAGCCCTGGGGAAGACCACTTGTGACTCTTAACACATATACATTTGTAAGTACCTTTCCACTCTAATCCATCCTCATCCTGCTCTGACAAGAATTACATACACACCTTCACAGGGTGTATGAGTTACAAGCACTCACCCCTTTTCCTTGAAGTGGGTTCCCTTACTTGCACACACCTCCTGAAAGGCACAGAGGTCCCCTAGCTTTACATTGCTGATCCCTGCAACTCACTGGTCCACATACTGATGAGAACACCCCCTGAGGTCACACATGCACATGGAGATGTGGGTTTCCCCCTGTGTTGCCACCCCACTAGATGAAGGAAGACTGCTCTGAGTATCCCACTAGCAGGTTGCTCACTCTGGCCTAGGCAGTGACCATAGTTTTTTAGCAGTAGCCTGTATTTCTGCCAGATTAGTGCAATGTGAAACCATACTTCTCATCATGTAGAGGCAAACATCTGGATTTTGTCCTGAAGAAAATTTAAGCAAAGTGTTCTTGTGTATCTAAGCCACACATAGCTAAAAAGCTTCTGAATTTGAACCACACTGCATCTGCGTGAATGTCATTGGATTTAAAGCTGACTTTTTATTGAGGAATTTTCTATACTTTCAGTTATAATATATTAAGTATTATATCTTATTACATTACAATTGAAAGGTTATTTACCCCCTTCAAAAAAAAAGAGACAAAGTTTAGAGGATGGTGGTTGTTGTTGTTATTAACATTATGATTGGTGTTTTTGTTATTGTTATTATTATGTTTTTATCAGCCTTTGGTCAGAATGAGTGCCACGATCCAGGCATTCCTATAAATGGGAGGCGTTTTGGAGACAGATTCCTCCTGGGAAGTTCTGTTTCCTTTCACTGTGATGATGGCTTTGTGAAGACCCAAGGCTCTGAATCCATAACATGTATTATGCAAGATGGAAATGTAGTATGGAGCTCTACTGTCCCACGTTGTGAAGGTAAGGGCACGATCTTTACTTTGCACCAACAGTTTGCATAATGAAACTATTTAAATTTAGCTTACTTTTTACATTTTACGCATAAATAAGACTGCTTTAGCTGAAGTTATTAATTCATCTTATTTTACCACTCCTCCACTCAAATAAGAAAGCAATAATAGAAGTAAGATAGCTTGCTTTTATATTCTTGGAATAAATTAACATTCTAAAAATCTGATTACTATTCTTTTCAAGTTCTGCTTGTCACCATCATTACTTGGTTGTGAGTTATAGCTGTTATAACAGTTTTGGATGTAGCATACTGAAGAACATAATTATCTACCACATAGAAAAGTGAGGTAAAATTTCTGTTTAAAAGTTCTTTTTAAACATTTGCACCTTTAATTTTCTCAAAATTAAAGTATACCTAAATTTCTGTATGTAACATGAGCCTGCAGTACATTTTTTCCTGAGAAATATAGTGTAAATCTGGGCTATGTTTAATATTCATTATATTGTCCAAAATTTCCAAATTTGTTTGCTTGTTTTTGCCTAGGTGAATAAACAGGCTAAGATGAGCTATACTTTGGAATAAATCTCTCTAGTATCAAATACAGTGAGAAAAAAAAAAAAAAGTAGACTGATTCCTTGATGCTTAACAGTGACGGGTCCTAAGGCAAGACATATGAATGTATTTAATAAATGACTAGAGTATGTCTTTTAAAAGTAATATTCAAAAAATTATATATCTTTTAGTAAACAATAGATATATAGTCAGACAATCAATTAAAAGATACTTTTTTTTGGAGAAACTCACACCTCCATTAATGTCAGTGTCACTGAAGTAACTTAAGAATCTGGATCATATATAATTTTCATGGGTTTTGTTATTTGGGCAATTTGACAATGCAGTTCTCATAAGACTCTGCATTTCTAAGAAAATTTAAAGATACTGGTAGGAGTATGTGAACCTAGATGTTGTACTAACAGGATTTCTTATCCTGTTTAAGACATGTAGTAAGTTACATAGTGGAGCAGATTTTTTGCCTTGAGCAAGACCGGACCACTCCAAAGCAGGGAGTAGGGCGAGGTTCTTCATCAAAAGATGTTTCCTCATTTTGAAACTCTATACAAAATTGTTAAAATATTCACTGTACTCTCTGTGTAATTTTATTTCCACAAACACATAAAGGACCCAAGGCAAGCACTTTGAGAAAAAAATGATAGAGAAAGCACATACAGAAATAACTCTAAAAGATAATAGATAAGTGCCACTCAGTTATCCTTTCTTTGAACCTTGCAGGATGTTTACCTGGTTTTTAATGAGGAAAGCATTATACTATTATACTTTTTTTAGATTTTGCCTATTTGTTTTGATACAGAAGGAAGTATAGTTCTTTTAAGTTACATTCAGCATGTGTTCCTTTTTGATTGAAGGAGTTTCTGGGTTTGGATTACAGTATGGACTAAGCATCCTTGCTACTTAATTTAGTGATAATTCAGTTTGCTTCTAGTTGTCTGAGATTTCTGAGCAACTGTTGGTTTTTGTTGTTGCTCTGCTCTGTGTCTGTATACTTAACAAACTCTATAAGCAACATCTGAAATACGTGAAATAAGTGACGTGTCATAATCAGGTGAGGATCAACAGTCTTATGGTTGTTCATGGTTTTAATATGAGAAAATTAAATTTAAAAAATCACCATGGAATAAATTTCATTCTTCATTAACTATACACATGTAATATAAATGCCGTTTTTCTGGCCAATCATTTTGCCCCAGAGACAATTCAGTGTGTATGTTTCATGTTCTGTGGGTTGCTTTTTTTCCCCACTTAAATCTGGAAAAACTTCCCAGAAACAAGGGCAAGTCATGGTTGAAATTAAATAACCTCTCTGAGATCAGTTCTTTTTTTAAAAAAACATTGAATCAAAACTAGGAATAGCATTTTATTATTCACAAATTCATTCTACTATTCATTTCCATATGGCATAATAGGTTTGCTTGTCACTACTTAGAGAAACAAAAGAAAAGTGACAAGATTTCCTGCACTGCAGTATGGAATTTGGTGATAGCGATACCACTGACTACTTGAGGGTAATACAAATACTAAGATAAATTTACCTGACCTTGAAAGTGTTCCTATTTTAGACTGCTCCATAGCCTTTGGTAAAATATAACATCCCAAAGCCCTGTGCTATGACAGCTTAATATTTTAAGAGACTTATGTTTCCCAGAATTTGTTTAGTCATTTCTGCTGTTGTTTAATCCTGCACTAAAGTCCTCTTATCCTGCTCTGAAAAATGCTCCCTGTCTAGCCCTTTTACTTTCATAGCCCTGTTGCAACACTTTTTTCCCTTTTACGGAAGAGGATCAAGTTAGAAAACATTTAAACAAATTTGACGTACAGGAATGGGCCTGATGGGATGCACCCAAGAATGCTGAGGAAGCCAGCCGTTGACATATCAAGGCCACTCTCAATTATCTTGGGAAGGTCATTTAACCCAGGGACGTTCCTGAGGACCAGAAGAAAGCAAATTCCTATCTTCAAGAAAGGAAAGAAGGAAGATCCAAGGAACTACAGGTCTCACCTTGAATGCTGGTAAAGGTGATGCAGCAATATTCCTGGAAAACATTTCCAGGATGAAGAAAAGATGGTGGCTGGAAGCAGTCAGCATGGATTTATGAAGGGGAAATCATGCCTGACCAACCTGATAACCTTCTACAATGAGATGACTGGCCTGATGGATGTGGGGAGAGTAATGGATATTTTTTATCTTGATTTTAGTAAGGTGTTTAACACTATCATATAAGACTCTCATAGACAAACTGAAGTATGGGCCGGAGAATTGAACATGGAGGTGGACTGAAAACTGACTGAACTGTTGGGCTCATAGTGGTGTGGTCAGTGACACAAAGTCCAACTGGAGGTTAGTCTGTAGTATACCTTAGGGGTCAATACCGGGTCCAGTACTGTTTAAAATCTTCAGTAATGATCTGAATTCTGGGACAGAGTACACTCTGAGCAAGTCTGCAGATGATGTAAAACTGGGAGTAGTGGCTGACACACCATATATTTGTGGTGCTGTTCAGAGAGACCTTGACAGAGAGGCTGGAGAATTGGGCTGAGAGGAAATGACATGTCCTTCCCCTCGATTCAGCATTGGTGAGGCTACGTTGGGAGTGCTGTGTGCAGTCCTGGGATCCCCAGTACAAGACACATGGACATACTATAGTGAGTCCAGTGAAGGGTCACAAAGATGTTTAAGGACTTGGAGCATATGTCATATAAGAAGAACTTGAGAGAACTGAGGTCATCTAGACTGGAGAAGAAAAGTCTCAGGGCTTTGGAGGGATCTTGTCGATGTGTATAAATAACTGATGGGATGGTGTGAAGAAGATGGAGCCAGACCATTTTCAGTGGCCTCCAGTGACAAGACAAGAAGCAATGAACACAAACTGAAACACAAGAAATTCTGTTTAAACATAAGAAAAAAATTTCCCTGTGAGAGTGACCAAACACTGGAACAGATTGCCCAAAGAGTCTGTGCAGTGTCTGCCTTTGGAGGGAGGGCATCATCCTGACGACATGGTCCTGTGCAATCTGCTGTATTAAGCAGGGGGAGGACTAAATGATTTCTAGGCATCCGTTCCAGCTTCAACCATTCTATGATTCAATGGAGTATTTACAATTAGTTCCATTGAGCTGAAATATTACCCAAGAAGGTATTAGATGGCACAGTACAATGAAAATAATTAACTATAAATTACTTGGAACAATTTGTCTGATATTTCTACATAAATGTGGAATCATACTAGATCTAAAAATTTATGATACTTTCTTTTTTAATGAGATAATGTGCTTTTCAACAGAAGGAAGGCTGGCAGAATCAAATGCCGTGCTCTGTGTATTAAGATATGTATAGAGTAATAAGCTATGATAAGATACTTTGCAGGACTTAGTATGTTCATAACATAATGTAGAAAATTTAGTTGTGTTGTATATTAAACTTATTTTTCTATGCTTTTAAATTCAATTTTTGTAAGTTTTTAAATATATAATATTGTATTAGAAATACTGTGTATACTACAAGTGTACTTGCTTTTTTCTTTCAGCACCATGTGGTGGACATTTGACAGCATCAAGCGGTGTTATCTTACCACCAGGGTGGCCAGGATATTATAAAGACTCACTTAATTGTGAATGGGTGATTGAAGCAAGACCAGGACATTCCATTAAGATAACTTTTGACAGGTGAGAATCATAGTCAAAAAAGTAATGTATGAGCACAAATATTTGTTTTAACATAGAAGAAAAATTTTTTTTAAGAATCCAAACTAGAAAAAGAAATTGTGATGCAACACTCACAATACTATTCCTCAAACAGAAAATTAAATTTTAAAAGTGTTTACATTGTCTTTATTTATGTTTTAAACAATTTGCATTAAATGTCTACCTCCTAGCACAGAAAGAGCGTTATATTTTGGACTTTTGACTACTTTTGTATTCAGGTACAACTATATATTGTACCTGATTATGACCAGGTTTTACTAAAAGAGAGCATAATTTTCCTAGGGAAAAAAAGGATTTGTGGAAAAAGTTCTGAGTATTGTCTGTTGGATAAAATTTTTTTTCCCCCATTAGGATTTTTTTCTGATGCAACATACATTACATAGCTAGACAAGTCCATAATGTGTTGGGTGAGCAATTTGCTGATGGGTCAGGCTCAAAGAGTTATGGTAATTGGGGTTACATCAGGCTGGCAACCAGTCACCAGTGGGGTCCCACAGGGCTCAATATTAGGGCCAGTACTCCTTAATTATTTATAAATGATCTGGATGCAGGAATCAAATGTACGTTAAGTAAATTTGCCAATGATACTAAACTAGGAGAATCTGTGGACTCCCTCAAGGGTAGAGAGGCCTTACAGAGAGATCTGGATAGACTAGAGATGTGAGACCAATCACCAAAAGTGTGAAATGTAACAAGAGCAAGTGCAGGATTCTCTCCGTGGGATAGGGCAATTTGGTTATATGTACAAATTGGGGGATGAGAGGCTGGAGAGCAGCCCTGAGGAGAGAGATCTGGGGGCTTAGGTTGATGGCAAGTTGAATATGAGTCAACAGTGTGCCCTGGCAGCCAAAAGGGCCAACGGTGTCCTGGGATACCTCAAGCACAGCATAGCCAGCTGGTCGAGGGGGATGATTGTCCCACTCTACACTGCACTGGTGTGGCCCCACCTCGAGTACTGTGTGCAGTTTCGGGTGCCTCAATATAAGAAGGACATCAAACTAGTAGAGTGTGTCCAGAGGAGGTGACCAAGATGGTGAAAGGTCTCAAGGGCAAGACTTATCAGTAGTGGCTGAGGTCACTTCATTTGTTCAGCTTGGGTGATCTCATCGAAGTCTCCAACTTCCTCAAGGGGGCAGAGGAGGAGGAGGTGCTGATCTCCTCTCTGGTGACCAGCAACAGGACATGAGGAAATGGAATGAATCTGCATCAGGGGAAGTTCAGATTGGACATTAGGAAAAGGTTCTTCACTGAGAAGGTGGTTGGTCACTGGAACAGGCTGCCCAGGGAAGTGGTCATAGCACAAAGCCTGTCAGAGTTTAAGGAGCATCTGAACGACAGTCTTAGTCATATGGTTTAGTTTTAGGTAGTTCTGTGAGGAGCAGGGAGTTGGACTCAATGATCTTTGTGGGTCCCTTCCAACTTGAGATACTCCATGATTCTATGATTCTACTTCAGTGTATGTTAGCATACTATATGCTAACAGTGTATATCAGGATTTAGTTTGTTTGGATACTGCAAGTTTCACCATGAGTGATCAAAACAAGAAAAAAAACCCAGGTGTCCAGACATCAGTATATTGTTAAAGGCAGAGTCTTAAACTTCATTTTAAAGTATTATCTAACTGAAATTATCATCCCTATTAATTTGCAAAAACGTATGTCAGTGTGGACCTAAATTAGAGCAACTGGAATGCACTGGGATTATGTCCCTGTGTAGTGTGCAGGTTTCTTTTGGAATAATAATCTATTTGTCAAGGAGAATAATTTTCAGCCTACTCTACCTCTTATGTGGAATCAGGAGGCCTTGAAAGTGCATTTAGGCACAAGGAAGGAATGTGAACTGCAAAATGTTTAATCCTTTTGTATTTATTGTGACGTCAATTAGTACTTTTGCCTATCCATACAAGTATCTAACAAAATTGTGAATTTTTTTCAAAGAATGTGCTTAGAAAAAGAAAATAAAATTTTAAAAATCTTCACCCTTCGAGGTCTTTGTAAAATAAGTAAAAAATATCCATTTGTTTAGGTGTTTGGTCTAGATACTAATATCACACTAAATACTCATTTGACAAAAAGATGCAAAGTACAGTAGAAACACAGCGCCTGGAGCTAGACTGCAGTCGTTTTTATTGTACTGGCCTTCCTGTATTACCAAGGAGAGCCAATAATCTAGTCTAGTTTCATCTTCACATGGAGTCAACAGTGATGATCAAAACTTTTCAGTATCATTCAGCCTTCTATTTCTAAGAGCAGAAATGAAAAGGGATGAAAATTAATGTAGAGAAGGGCAGAAGACAGTAAAAGTGTCTGTCACTGAGTCAAATCAAAGATCCATCTTGCTTGATACTGTGTTCCTCACAGGGACAAAACTGCATAATCCTAGGGAAGAGTGTGAGGACCAAATAGATGTATGTGATATTTCTTCTAAGTACTTCACCAGTTTGCAAGTCAGGACATTCCTGAAGTGAAAGGTGTTTTTTTTCTAATGTGCTTAGTGAGTTTTTGCATGTATAACTTCCATTGATTTGTTTGTTTCCCTCTTGCACTCATGTAAACTTAACATGCACAACGTTCTTGATTTTGGGGAACTCACTGGAATATCTGTCTCAAACTGAAGTGCCACTGATAGGGATGGTGGCATATACAAAGTGAACAACAGGTCACCAGAACTAGACAGCATTCACCCAGGAGTCCTGAATGAGTACAAAGATGACATGGCTGAACAATTGAAAGTTATGTGTAACTGTTCTTTCAAAACTGTCTTGATACTTGTACACTTCAGGAACTGTATCATTTAAATCTTTCATGGAGACCTAAGGAACTGCATACTGGATGCCCACTACAAAAGCTATAATAAAGTGTAGCACTAGTGGAGGCATGGATAAGTATGATATACTGAGGAAGAGTCAATATGGCTTTTGTAAAAGAAATCCTATCTCAGAAACCTATTGGAATTCTTTGATGGTGTCAGGAAGCATAGAAATATGATGGATATAGTTTATCTGGGTTTTCAAAATGCAAGTTTTGTATTTTGCACCTCACCCCGCAAAGGGCTATTAAAAAGCTAAGCATAATTTTAATACAATTTTAATACATTGCATGATTAAAACCTTAGTTAACAGAGACTATGTCTTACAGTGGAATTTTGGGTGTTCTACAGAGATCTGTGTTATGTTCAAAGCTGTTCAGCATGTTCAGAAATTATCTTAAAAAGGAGAAAATTAGACTAATAATACTAAGTAATTCAGGATGTTAAAAACAAGGGATGGTTGAAGAATTGCTGAAGATTCTTACAAGACTGGATGTCTGGTCAACAAAATTACAAGTAGATTGAGTAAATGCAAAATGAATCATATAAGAAAAAGAATTCCCCTTTGATATATAAAATGACATGTTTTGAACTTACACTGGTCACTGATCTGCTAAAGTTCTGGTAACCCTTCATCAAGAAATATGAATGAAAAGTAACACATGCATAGGAGATTTTTGTGAACATGATTAGAGGCATGAAATGTAATGTAGGGGAGAAGATTAAAATATGTTGTCTATTTAGTTTACCATATGCTTTTTCCAGTCCTGTTTTGTTTTCTTATTATAAATGCATTAAGGTTGGGGCCAAATGAGAGAATGACCAATACCAGACAAGAATGGAAACTGTTTAAACAGTATTCATAAAATTACCATGTTACTTATTTACAACAAGAGGTTGTTTTCCTTCATTGCATTCAGCAGGAAGTTCCAGAATTTTAAGTTTCTGATTTTTTTTTTCTAATTAAATATTACTATATTAATTATAAGCTTATATTTATTTGCCAGCTTGTTAAAAAAAAAAAAAAAATCAGCAGTCTGAGGTTCAGGGATGTCTTCCCAAATGCAGTGAAAGCAAACAGCCGTATTATTTATAAGACTGAGCATTTTAATTTTATAAAAGTTGCCTGAAGTTGCAGATGTTTGGATGACTGACTGTGACCTTAACAGTATGACAAATATATTTCTGAGGAAATTAATGGGAAACATAGGGTCCTGTCACATATGGTCCAATTTAAGACCCAAACTTACTGCATTTTACACAGATGCACACACATGTTCCATTAACAGAATTCTAGAGCCTTGTGTACAATTTGAACTGCAATGAAATTAAACAAGAACTTGGAGTTTACCCTGATACAAAATTGAGAATTCTGATCACATATAATTTTTAAAGTACAGCAGACAGTCAATTAATCTACTCCAGCTTTTTATCAGCAGTATTTAAAGAAGGATTCTTCCTCCTTTCCTTAAATGTTTCAATTACAAAACAATATTACCACTGATTGTGCTGGTTTTGTGTGAGAAGAATCCTTTCCTTGCTTTCTTTGGAGGTTTATGGAGCTTTCCTGGTAGGTTTAGAAAATTGTATAGCTTTACTACATCACATTATAAATTTCATTTAAAGTGTTATACTTTGGGAAGTGTAGTAATCTCCTTTTTGCAATAATGTTATTTTCTTATGTTAACATGAAGGCTTTGCTACCCAGATAAAAACTGGATGTAAAACCTTTTTATTACTTGCAAGAAAATCTGCTGTCTGATATAACAGCAAATTAAATATCAGTAAGCAAAGTCACTATCAAATAAAAAAGATCAATTAATTGATTTTGTCAATTAATTGACAAGTACAATATCTTGTCAAGTATTTTGTCTAGTTTGGGAAAAACAGAACCTTTTATACTTCGCTGTTTGACTTGTCATCACAGATACAGCTGCCAGAATAAAACTGCATGAATGTGATATTCATAATGTAAATTATCTCACTCTTGAGCTAATGAAGCTTTAATGTTGCTAGACAAATGTGCCTTACCAGAGTACTTAGAAACTTTCCAGAAATAGCAGCAAATGACTGAGGAACCCTATGAACATTTTACGTTGAAACATTTTGCATTTCAGATCATGACTAGTGCCTGGAAGGGTATCAAAAAAGTAAAATCTAATTGATTTGAGCTGTAAAGAAAGGGGCTAGAAGGATAACTCCGACTAGAAGATTTTTGGTACTTTAAATATTGATGAAAATTCATTAGATAGAGTATAAAACAAACCTCCTTATTCTAAACCTACCTATTTGTGATGAATACTATAACATAGCATTACTGAAGTCTTTTTAAAGTTCTCTGAGAGAGAGAATGTCCTACCTTTTACTAGCATAAGTATGGTAATAAACATTAAAATAAAATAAAAAAAAATTACTCTTAATTAAGTACTTTCAGTAAGGATGCAGAACTTCCAATAATTAGCTTGATCTATCATTTCAGTGACAGTGCAAAGATTGCAAAAAAACCCCAACACCCAACCCAAAAAACACCTCCCCCTCCCCAAACCTCAAAACCAGACAAGTGAACTAGAAATAAATTTCTAAGTTTGAGATGAGCAAGAACCTACTGGGAATAAAGATCATTGCAATGGGTAGCAATTCCTCTAAGAGTTATTTAAAGTTTTCTGTCTCCAGCAAGGGTTTGCAACCCACTGTTTTCATACTGCCCTCCTAAGAAAACTGCAATTGCTGGCTGAGAGCACTTTCTTCCTAATTAGTTTTCCTCACAAACATAACTGTCAAAATAATTGAACTATTGAATTATTGAACTTGAGTCCATTCATTATGAGTACAAATAAAGTATTTAAATCAGCCTAGCAGTATCTGTCTGGTTTCCTCATTCTGCTGCAGGGCAAATCAATGTATAATCTCTGAAATTATGGAAAGGTACTGAAAAACTGTCAAGTGCTTTAGTGATGCCCTGTGTGACTGTCTATTTTAGTAAATTAAACAGAACCAGAGAACCTTCCCAGACACAAGAACTTGTGTGTTTGTGCAGTTAAATTGTTAAAAAGTCTCTAACATACTTCTTGAGCTTGCCAACTAGCACTGTCCCAAATAATTATCAAGCATGGCCAGGAGTTACTGTGGGCAAGCAACCATTCATAATAGGAAATTTGAATAATATCTCCCTGTTTGGGAGGATAAAGTATGTATTTAATAGTATGGATATAGGCCATTCCATGCTAGCTGGCTGCTTCACTGGCAGAAACTCGTCCCGAAAATGCTAAATGTATTAGCAAGCCTGCAAGCCCTGTATTCCAATGTCAGAGTGGATAGATAGCAGTGAAAGCAATCATCTGGATTTTAGCCAACATATCCAAATAGAGTAGGTAGCTTGGTTGAAGGCACCATAAATCTAGAGAATTTTCTGTGTGAAGAGGAAGGAACAATATGAAGAGCTTCGGTCATTAGCTCTGATAGTTAAGCAAACAAATACTTTCTGATTTCTTTCTAATGTGCTTTTGTTTTCAGGCAATCATGAGAGAAAACTATATAGAGACTACTAAATACTTGCTAAATCAAAACATGCTGTTACTGTTACTGATACTGATGTGTCTGTGAAGATGATTTTACATGACCAATGCAAATTGGTCTGTAAAACAGAATGACCTGGCTGGGGAACCCGTTCATTCTGTCATCGTTACCTAAGAAAGTATAAAGTTTATTTACACATTGAAGGAACGTTCCATATATTTCCCCTTTTCCAAATGTTTAATAATTTGAAGTTTTCTTTAATTACAAGAACTGAGTTTCTTATCTCCAGAACCGCTAAACATGTGTCCCATATTGACAAGACAGCTTAAGGGCATTCACTTTGAGAAGAGTATTGTATTGCTTAGGGACATAGTTTGTTGCTCTCAGAAGCTGAGCTAATAAGCTCTATGGGAAAAGAAGAGAAAATCTAAGAACATACGCATTTCTGAAAGATTAACATCTTATGAAAATAAGAAGATTGGGTTTGCAGGCAAATGTATTTAGACCGTTATAGATATCTGTGTAACAGCACAAACTTTGTTGACTGGAAAATTGATGATGCATGGTTTAGATGCTGCAGTTTGCAACAGTATCTGATATAACCACAAACTGTCTTGAAAAGCATCTGATGTGAAAAATGCCAGACAGAGTTTCATCTACAGAAAAAGCAGATTTGAGCTGTTTGATTTAAGAACAACTTGTAGTGGATGACTGCACACATAGACATCTTTTATGAACTGGAGAAATGTGATGTTTAGTGATTGACACAGACATTGACTCCGCTGTTGATTTTAACGTTATTTGTTCTTGTAAATCAACTATCTCGTTAGTTTCCTTCTTTTTCCATTCTTGTCTATATTATCTGTTTTTTTGACACATTGAGATAAAGAATTCTGCTTATTATAGCTGTAACAAATTTCAAAATGAGGACTTAAGTTTAGTTTTTTTGTACATTTATTACTTCATAGGACAAAAATAATTATTTAAAAGTAAAGTAGTAGACTATGTTAGAAAAAATGCTTGGGTAAAAAACCAGTTGAATATGTAAAACAACTTCTGTCAAACAGCAAATATCAAATAATGAAATTATTGAGATGGAATGTTATTGAAGATGTTCTTATGATGTCCAATTACTATTTAGCCCGAGGGCAAGAAATTTCTTGGATCTTCATAATGCAGTTTTCTTTGAGACAATTTGTGGTTTTGTACCCAGATTCCCCATGAAATGTCTTTCTGAAGCCTGGTCATATGGTTGATCTAAAGTATATTACATCCCTTACAAATTTTTTATGATACCAGACACAACAAAGCCAGGAAAAATATGTGCAAAACCTTCCTTAGTTGTTATCTTCAGTAATACACTGATGGATCCATATATATGCAAATTTTTATATGTATAATATTCTTGATGAATTACACAGGGGTTGCATTTCTAACAGTTAAAGAAAATAACATCATTCCTCTACCTACCAGCTGACTTGCGTATTCTTTCTCAGATTTCAGACTGAAGTTAATTATGATACTTTGGAAGTTAGAGATGGGCCAGCTAACTCTTCGCCATTAATTGGAGAATATCATGGAACACAAGCACCCCAGTTCCTTATCAGTACTGGAAATTATATGTACCTGCTGTTCACTACAGACAACAGTCGTTCCAGTGTTGGTTTCCTAATTCACTATGAGAGTAAGTCTGATATTTCTCTGGTAGACTTTTATTTAATTTCAAAAATAACAATTTGAAAATGAACAAATAAATGTGAATAAATAAACTTCAGTAATTATATTTGTATAAGAACAAATTGTTTACTCTATGCTGTATTGACAGATAATTCTGAAACCATTAATTAATTTTGGAAATTTTTTTCTTCATGAGTTCTTGTATGTTATTCAGAATACTGCATGAGTTACTTGCAGATGCTGATTTTCCCTGATTGTATTGGATCTAAATGTTGCTGTCATGTTTGGTAAGACAGTCTTTATTTATAATTTTGTGTTTCATTTTAAGTCCCCTGTCAGGTAAATGTCTTTTTTTCTGTTAAAAATTAAAACAGTAATAAAATATCTGCCCTACACATTCTTAAAGAGGAAGGTCTAATTATGAAATTATTTAGAACAATATTTGTATATTAGCTTCTTAACTGTTGAAAAATGTAATATCTCACACACATGGCACTAGTTTTTCACTGCTATTTCTGTAGGTAGCCTGATAAAATGTCAGAATTAGATTTGATTAGTGCACTTTAAACCTTGAAATTGGGTTAGCTCTAAGATGACAGAAGACTACTAAATTATCTTCATCTTCTTTTACATATATTTCCCATGCATAGAATATTAAAAAAAACAAAAGCGCCTTTTATAGGAAAGGCTGATATATTTCCATTTTTTAAAGTCATAACAAAAGCTAAACATTTTGTCTCACAGGTTATTTCTGAGCAGATTGAGTTCCTTGAATAAGGCATCTTTCTGTTTCAGTAGAATAACATTTAAATGGGGGGCTGATATTTTTTATTTAGAAATAAGTAAGAAGATGAAATGGAATTTTTAGAAAAAGTAAATAATTTTAAGTTCTCACTTTAAGGAGTGAGACTATTTTTTTGTGAATTATATTTTCCATTAAATAGTTATCTGACAATTGAAATTCAGTAGGTATTAACAAAAAGCTTAACATCCTTTCTTAGTTACAGACAGTGACTGCTGTTTCTCTTATGCTTTTATGTAATTGTGAATGACATTCAGCTGGCAGATTAAACTTTTAAATTTAAGCATCAACATAGAAGTGTCTAGAGACTGAAGCTTACATTTTGGGCAATGGAGATCTGGTCAGTGCAATCAATAGAGTCCAGGGAGCAATTCAGTAAACTCTGAAGTAAAATCGAGCTGTATTCTATTGCCTAAGCATGGAGAGAGTTATTTTAGGTACCATGCCACCTAGTTTCCAAGTACTGCACTAGAGATTTGAATGTTTCACAAGTACTTTGCAATGTCTTCCAGTTCTATAGAGACATCCTGGTTATGATAGGATGGCACTAGAAAAATATATTGATACAACAACATTTCTCTCCTTGTCACTTTGCTGAATAAGTTGTTCCCTAGTTTGCCCTGGCTGGGTTGATCAGATCTCTTCTGACTATGACAGGAGCTTAAAGACCAAACAAGCCTATAGACACATCTGTGGAAGCACCTTAAACTGAAATTGAATCTTGTCCTGAATGTCCACACTGTAGAAAGAAAAAAAAAAAAAAAAAAAAAAAAGCAATATAAATGGAGACTTTTTACCTGTCACCAACTGGAATGGGTACATCCATATTCACAGCATAAATTGTACAGAGAGAGCTTGCTAAACACTTTATACCTGTGTCAGTGCATTTGCTCCACAAGGCTCCTGAAGTCAGTCACAGCCTCACTCTTTGTATTGGTTTCTTCTCACACTAGGTTTCTTACAGAACAAAAGTTGTCTCCATGTTGCATTGTGTTGTACATGTTCATGTAACGCAACTGGAATTTGTTGCAGTCTCTCTTCTCATGCTAGTCAGCACAAGGAGTTCCTGAAGCATTTCTGTAGTGGGTATCATACATAAGTTCTTCCTTAATCCTTACCTCTGTATTGACAAATGTGCGCATGCCAGAGGGAAGATAGGTACAATAACCACTAACATGGAAGTACTAAGCAGAGGAAGTCAGTGTTTTCAAAGAACAAAACCAGATGGAAAGACCCAGTGGAGGTGCTGAGTAGTATGCCAGGAACAGGGGAGACCAAAATTATTTTGATTGCCCTTGAAGGCTTAACAATAGAAGTTGCTAGTGTTAAAGATATCACAACAGAACTTGTACTTGTTTCACATTTCTTACACTTGTAGAAGAAAAGGCAGTCAATGGTAAGTTTTAAGAACAGTTTCTGAATATTTTCTTTGGATATTCAAATAACCGTCTTATTTAGAAGTGTCCTAAAAATCTTCCAGTTACAACTATAACTTTGATGATAAATTAAATCACTGAACTGTGAAGCAGAAGGGTCTTAATTTTGCTTAAAATGAAAGCTCAGAATAAGCTATAGCAAGTTGCTACTGAGATGGCAGTAATATTCTATTAGGCTAAAATTCGCCTGTAATACAGCTTTAATAAAAATGTGAACCCTCAAAGGTGCTTCAGATGTGAAGGTAATTTGTTAATTACTTGCCTTAAATGTCTGTAATTCAACTTTTTGATGACACTTTTAACATAGTTAATGCAAGACAGTGTAGCTTAACTCTAATGCATCTAAGCAAAAAAAAAAAAACCAAACCACAAGTGCTTATAATATTCTTTAAGTAAAGCTACTGATAAAATATTCAATTTTATCAAGAATAATTCATCTATATCCTTTTCACCACCATGCCTTATACCTCACTTACATCTCCCTGATCTCTCAAGTTCCTTATTTATGTTTTTGGTGTTTTTCTGCACCTCCTTATTCTGTGAAGTAAATTGTGCAATCTTAGTCTATTTCTTAAACAAAACCAGATAGAAATATTTTATCCACAGATTTCGTTAGTGTAAAGCCACCTTTTATTAAGGTATTTTTGAAATTTATCTGTCCTTAAACAAGAAAACATTATTATTTTCAAAGAAAATTAAGCAATTCTTAAATCCAGATACTTTATTTAAAAGTCTGTGTTTATTTATGGATTTACATTCCCTTCTATACTAAAATTTATCTGAAAAATGGAACTGAGATCATATTTTAATTATGCATTGAGACACTGATCATCCCATATTACAACGTACATCAGTATATATTTAATAAATATTACAATTCTCTTACATAGTCAGGGAAAATTGTTTAAAGTCAAGGATAACCCATCTTTGTAAAAACTTTCCTTTTAGGTCATAGAAAATATCTAGCAAAATTAGTGTTGTGATTTTCCTTTAATGAAATGTTATCAGTAGTAAAAAAGATGAAGGTAATCCATTATTCAGTGTATAAAATCAGGTATTTGTTTAGATTTGGTTTTGCAAAAGAACTTTTTTAGGCCCACAAATATGCAGTCTTCATGGACTTGACAAAGTGTTGAGATCATTCAGACAGCCCACTATCGGTTTTAGCAATGATAACATAGAAACAAAATACTTCCTTGCACTTTTTCATTTGAAGAAAAAATAATCCTTGTGTATAGTCTGGATATGAAGAAAAGATTCATAAAATTTTCGTGGCAGGACACAGTCAATGGAAAAAGGTTTTGGAATATTGAGGAAGAACTTTTTGTTTCAGCAGTCGATTTTACTCTGACTAATAAGAACCAATAGCAAAGGCAGTTTTTATGAAAGTGCCCATGAAATAGTAGAGTTTATGATTCTTAAGAATTGAAACAATGAAGCAAGAATTTAAAGAATGAAGCAACACAATTGTGATAAAGTCAGTGGTTTTCAGATATCTAAACTACACCAAACTTGAGAAATTGGTAGGTGAATGTCCTTAGAAGTGAATTCTGAAAGGCATTTATAAAATAGATTATATCAAAGCTCAGTGGAAAGCTGTATTTTTTTCTTAGAGAAAGAAAAAATACTATCGATTTCTGTAGGTATTTAAAAATCCCTTTTAATGATGTGTAACCCAAAAGTTAACCATGTAAATATTGGTTATATTCAAACATTGCTATAGATGGCCATCAAAGCATAACAGATCTCTTAGGATAAAATCAGAAAATCTAAAGTATGTATTTAGTTACAGGAACAAGAGACGGAAAGATAGGAACAAAAATATCTATAAATATTTTCAAAATAAGAGAAAAAATAAAAATCATTACTTAATAAGAATTAGAGCAAACATCAACTGTCACAAGGAAGACTAAATGTTCTATTCCTGTTTTGTAACATTTGCAGAAAAGCTTAATTTTGACCATATATACTTAACACAATTAAGTGAACATTTACAAGGTAAGAATACAGCATATGGAAGGTGAGCACTGCACAATATTGAGATAATTAAATACATTTTATTCATCAGGGCCTGCTGAAATCCCTGTGCTGTACTTAAAGGCAAAGCAGAAGCAGTCTCCACTCCAGCAGTCTCCACTCCACTGACAATTATGTCTGAAAATTCAAAACTGTAGGGAAATTTCAAACAATTTCAGAAGGGCACACACCTTTCAAAGAAAGAAGGGAGGGGGATCAAGACATTAGTTTTATCTTCACTCTTTAAAGGTACTGGTTTCAAGATGATAAACAAGATGATAAGGAACAAATGATTTGTGTTTGATAAGAACAGATTATGTCAAACCAACCTAATTTCTCTCCTGACAGGTTAACTGGTTTTATAGATATGAGAATAGAAAGGGAAGGAAACAGTTCTGTGTTGACATTATAAGGCTTTTAGAAGTCTTCCTGAGAAAGTAATGAAGTTTGGTCTAGATGAAATTGTTACAGGTGCAACAAGCACTTCAGTGAGCACTGGAAAAGGTCTCCATCTAGGGGATACTAAAAATGCATCCAGACATAAATGCACCTGTGCAACCATCTCTAAGTGACCCTGTCACCTAGATTCTGTGATGTTGTTAACAACTTTGAAAACTTTTACACAAAGAGCAGTCAGCTATTAGTCCATTAAGTCAAATTTGTAGGGTTCCTACTGTGATCTGGCCTAGATTGAAATCTATCTGATATTTTTATTAACAATTTTGATGACGATATAAGAACACTCAAAAGTTTTGGGGATGATTCCAACCTACAATTATAGCAAGCACTATGGTGGAGAGGGTGGTCTATTTCTTTTAAAAAATTACTCAATTTTCAAAGCAAAGATAATTTACACTATTCTCCCTTAACTGTTAGAATAAGTCTACCTATATGATCAACTCTTTTATTAGGTAATTTTCTTTTCTTACGGCACAAAAAATTGCTTTTGTCATCTGCCTGATTGATGTTCCGGATGATTCTATACTGATGGCAAAGAATAGTACTCTAGCTTCAAGCTGAAACACTTCCATTGATCAAAACATTTTTGAGACTCATTGAATAATACATTAACTGCTCCAGAGCTAGCATGAATGAGTAACATAGTGGTTATGGCACACAGATGGATTTTGCTTTCTCTTTTCCTTACCGGACTTATTTTCTTCATCTGTTTTGTGCAATGAGCATTCTTTAGAAAACCTCTTAACAATCTTATGCTTTAATATTCCATTTTTCTAATGATTTTAACTATTTGATCTGTGAAAGGAAAAGGAGAGGTGTGAAATATATATGAGTATGTAGTATATAAAACTGTATAGCTGTTGTATGCTTCATGCATCACAGCAACAAATTAATTTCTTCTTTAGATATCTAATGGGATCTAATGATTAAATCAATTTCTAAAAATCACTTCTAAGCATTTGCAAAATATGCTTTTTAATAATCAATGAAGCATCTAATATAGCTAACGACAACAGGTTGATAAATGTTTGCTGAGATGTTTATATTCACAGAGTGAAGTTTTTGAGGATGACTCCATATTTTTCAATTATTCAGTGATATACAAAACCTTTTGTTTCTATGTTTGCTGTTTACTTTGTATTGTGCGTTATGTTCCTTTGAAAAGAGAATGAATAAATTGTAGGATAGAGTTATCTGCTTATCTAATTCCTGCTGCTACATGGAGTGAAGTGGAGGAACCATTTTTTGAGAGAGCTACTGGGCACACTCTTCTTGAGAAATATTACATTACATAGGGTGGGAGAGAAAAGACATGGCTTTCACATGTCTTTCACTGTAATATCGTATTTACTGAGCCAATTGTTATGAATAGTATTAGATCAACTCTTTCCAACCATGAGCCCAAACTTTATCACTGTAGTGCAGATTTTCTCATATATAGTTTAATATAGTCTTTTTTGTAGTCAGGACTCTTGGTACTGCCCATTATTAAGCTTGTGTCATGTTATCTCCTATTAAGAAAAAAACCCCAATCTTTGTTCCAAGAAACAAAGAAAAATTATTTCAGCTATGTTTCTATTGCTAAACCTTACATACTGAATATTTTCCCCTGGGAATGAAGCTCTGTTGCCTGAGCTGACTTTTATTTATACACCACCACTATTTAAGTCAGAAACTTGGAAGTTGATAGTGTTGCTAAAGCTTTTGGTCTCCATGTAAAAATCTGAAACAACATAGCCAAAGTAATCTAGAGTTATCATTTTAAAAAGAAACTGATGAGTTTACCTATTATATGTGACTCAGAATCCCAAAGCAGTTGATGTGTTGAGGCAGGGGTGGAAGGGTACCCTAAGAGCGCTACTGTGGACATCCATCTACTCTAACATATCTCAAAACATGAAGTATAATTTGTCTGAAAAAATTTATGTGTATCAAAGGTAAAATTTCATACACAATATTTATTTAGGGAACATACAGTGCAGAACATTATAGTCTTAAAAGGGTTCTTTGAGTCTATATTAAGCAGTTTAAGCCAGGTGAAGGGAATCTAAAAATGAACTCTGTCAGCTAACATGGTACATTTGCATTAAGAACATGCAGTCAAGTCTAGAAGAAACTTACTCATCCAGAATTTAGGTATGACAGGGATATCTCATGAAAACTAGATCACAAGATTTCAAATCTGAATTTTAACTGAGATATAAGAATAGCTGGAGGGTACAGGGAATTTCTCTGTGCAAGCTAGAGTCATTATTTATGATATTTTTGTTTATAGTCCTGCTTCCAACCCTCATATCTATAATTCTAAAACCTTCACTTTATGTCCTGATAAATAATTTTTTCCCTCCTACTTTGTTCTTAAGGTTGTGTGGTAGTCCTGGATAAATAAAACAGGGTAGAAGCAGTAAACTGAGAGTACAACTTCCACAGAAACAGTTATAGGCCTATATACAGTCATACATACATACACGCAACTGAGAGGGCCAGCACCTTCAGAATGTGTTCAGGGGGCTAAGGAGATAGGAAATGCTTAATGCCCTGCTATAGAGAATTTTGTGCTTTCAGCAGTTGGCTCTGAGGAAAGAACTTCTTTGGCAAAAAGTAGATTGGAAAGAGTCATGATAGAAATTCATGTCACGTGGGAGGAAGGACATAAAAAATTTGAAGACCTTAGAAGAATTAATCTTGCTCAAGGCTCTCACAGCATCTATGAGTGATGGCATCACCCATATGAAATCATGCCAACTTACAGTGTTTTTTCTAATCGAGCACCAAAATACTGAAATTAATGTGAAAATACTTAAGTAAATGCAATGGATGCCAGAGCTTTGAGGAAGATATGTCTAGATTTTATCCCAAATCCGCAGGTTTTTGTGTTGCAAAAAAAGCCTGTACAGGCTCCTCTGAGTCTCCCGTTTCTCTGAGGCTTGACTGTTTTACTACCCCCTGTTTTCAGCCAGCTTCTAGTTTTTCAGTTTACTGCAGGATTCATGCTGGCTCTATCCTTCATACTCTTATCTTTTTACCTGACACAGTCAGTATCTTCAAGATTTTCTTCTGGACAGGCTCAGTTTCTCATAGAAGAAGAAACAATGTCCCATCCCTCCCAAACCTGAAGAGGTTCTACCTCAGTCATTCGTGTTTCCTGGCACATGACACAGTGTATCAGGTTTTGGAGGCAAGATTTTGGTTACAGGGGAGCAGCAGGGGTGGCCTTTGTGAAGAGAGTCAGGGACTGCACCGTGCTGGACACAGCTGGTTCCAGCTGGCTCCAACCAACCCACCGCAGGATCCAGCCCATCAGCCAAGTTGGTGGCACTTCTGTGATAACATATTTAAGGTCAAAATGCTGCATAGGTGCATGAGAATTGAGGAGAAGAAAGTGTGAGAAACAATCTTACAAATGCCAAGATCAGAGAAGAAGGAGGTGCTCCAGGCAGATATTCCCCAGCAGCCAATGGAAAAGATCACAGTGGAGCACATAGCCACACTGCAGCCCATGGTGGGCCCCATGTCAGAGCAGGTGGATATTCCCTGAAGGAAGCATCAGCCTGTACAGGCCCATGCAGGAACAGGTTTATCCTGAAGGACTACAGCCTGTGGGAAGGACCCATATGACAGCAGGGGAAAAGTGTGAGGAGGAAGGAGCAGCAGAGAGAAGCTGCTATGGACTGACCACAATGCCATTGACCATCCCTGCCACACTGCTTGGGGAGGATTGGGGAGGTAGAGAAGTTGTGAATGGAGGAGTGAAGTTGAGCCTGGGAAAAAGGGGGTTGTGGTGGGTTGACCCTGGCTGAACACCAGGTGCTCACCAAACTGCTCTATCACTCCCCCTCATCAGATGGACAGGGGAGAGAAGATATAACAAAAGACTCATGGGTTGAGATAAGGACAGGGAGAGATCACTCACCAATTACCATCAAGGGCAAAACAGACTTTATTTCAGGAAAATTAATTTAATTTATTGACAATTAAAATCAGAGTAGGGTAATGAGAAAATAAAACAAAATCTTAAAACACCTTCCCTCCACCACTCCCTTCTTACCAGGCTCAACACTACTCCCAATTTTTTCTACCTCCTCCCCCTGAGAGACACAGAACAATGGGGAATGAGGGTTGCAGTCAGTTCATCACTCTTGTTTCTTCTGCTCCTTCCTCCTCAGGGGAAGGACTCCTCACACTCTTCCCTTGCTCCAGCATGGGGTCCCTCCCATGGGAGGCAGTCCTGCATGAACTCCTCCAACATCAGTACTTCCCACAAGCTGCAGTTCTTCACAAACTGCTCCAGCATGGGTCATCTCCTCAGGGGGCAGTCCTTCAGGAACAGACTGCCCCAGCATAGGTCCCCCATGGAGCCACAAATCCTGCCAGAAAACCTGCTCCAGTGCGGGCTCCTCTCTCCACAGGGCCACAGGTCCTGTTAGGAGTCTGCTCCAGTGTGGGCTTCCGACAGGGTCACAGCCTCCTTCAGGCATCCACCTGCTCCAGTGTGGGATCCTCCATGGGCTGCAGGTGGAGATCTGCTCCACCGTTAACCTCCATGTGTTATGTAGGGGGACAGCCTGCCTCACCATAGTCTTCACCATGGGCTGCAGGGGAATCCACTCTGGCATGCCTAGAGCACCTCCTCCCCCTCCTTCTTCACTGACCTTGGTGTCTGCAGAGTTGTTGCTCTCACATATTATCACTCCTCTCTTTGGCTGCAGCTTCCCTTGCACAGTTTTTTTCCTCTTAAATATATTATCACAGAGGTGCTACCACCATCACTGATGGGCTCGGCCTTGGCCAGCAGTGGGTCCATCTTGGAGATGACTGACATTGGCTCTATTGGACATGGAGGAAATTTCTAGCAGATTCTTGCAGAAGAAACTGCTGTAGCCCCCCCCCCCCCCCCCCCCCCCCTACAAAACCTGGCCACACAAACCCAATACAGGGGTTGTGGGGGGAGGTGTTTTAGTTTTTGTCTTTGTTTCTCACTATCCTACTCTATTTTTAGTTGCCAATGAATTTAATTAATTTTCCTCAAATTGAGTCTCTTTTGATTCTGATGGTAAGTGGTAAGTGATCTCCCTGTCTTTATCTCAGCCCATGAGCTTTTTCATCTTATTTTCTGTCTTATTTTCTCCCTCTGTACAGCTGAGGAGGTGATTGAGAGAGCAGCTGGGTAGGTGACTGGCAGCCAGCCAAGGTCAACCCACCACACACAGTAACAGAAAATAAAAGAAATTCTTTTCATTCCAATAGAGAGTCTTTATTTGTTTCCCTTGTGTGTATCCATTATAGTTCATTACATGATTAAATTCCACAATCATTTGCTATCACTATAAGCATAATGGATAAGGCTTGGTTAATGATCCTCCATTTGATAATTTGGAGTTTTTTTCCTTGTTCAGTGTATAGCTCCAGGTTTATTTACCAAACACCATTCAATCTCTGTTATAAGACATAATTACTAAAGGCTTCTTCTGTCAGATAAGAGTTATACAATTGTGTAAACTATGTTCATTGGCTTTCTATTTTTGATGCATAGGATAATATCTGTAGGAATTAACAAGTAGTTTCTGAGTTCATAATTTGCAGGTTTTTGACACTGCTTTTTGCTAAATCAAATAACCATTACTATGACAGAGGAAAGCTGAATTGTCCTGCAGTATCAGAAAGTGAATAGATGTAATGGAATAATCAAATATGATTTATATACTAGCAAAATTTGTATTCATACTTTGAACCTTCCTATAGTTTCAGATGTCTGGTGCCTTTGTTGACTTTTTTTTTCATTGTTTGATAAAATATACTTTAAAGCTCCCATCTTTTCCTACTTAATTTGGGCTTCTCTATTCTATGAAATTAAGAATTGAAAAACTGTGCTCTGAGTCAATGAAACAGCTAAAGTGATCCCACATCGGTTCTCAGGCAATGCTAACAAGTATCCTTTGGGGACTCTTTCTCCCTCCTGTTTTAGTCATTTTGTGTTTTTTGGGGGAGTTTTTCTGTTTACTATCTGAAAGAAAAGGGGAAATAAACAAATTAAATCTGTGTGTTTCAGGTGTTACTCTGGAATCAGATTCCTGCCTTGACCCAGGGATTCCTGTGAATGGCCATCGCCATGGTAACAACTTTAATATCCGCTCCACAGTAACTTTTAGCTGTGATCCAGGATATACACTGAGTGATGAAGAACCACTCATATGTGAAAGAAACCATCAGTGGAATCATGCATTACCCAGCTGTGATGGTAAGTGTGAAGTTCTTCATATGGCAGCTTTAAAGTCCAAGAAAGTTAATCTCCTGTTTTCGAGAACTAATTAAGCTTATCACTGTTAGTATCTCCTTTTAATAAAAGCCATACTTTACATCTCTGTATCAACTTTCAGTCAAGTACTGTAATGTACAGCGAAATTTACAGGTATATATTCACTGATAGAAAAATCAGAATTCTCAGAGGGTGCCACTGTTCAACTGTGAATGAAAATGGTGCAACACAACTAGTATTTATGAAACAAAGGCAATAAACTTAACTTATGCTTTAAACTTAGAATACTGAATGCCAAAATGGTTGCTCAAAATTTAGGATACTCAATAATAAAACAGATCGTGATCTGCCTATGTAATTAATTTTCTTGACAGACTTTTTTTAAAAAAATTTGATTTGTTCATTAATAATTTTGGGGGATGTGCAATATGAAACTGTCTGGATCTGTCATGAAACCTTTTTTAAAATGCTGAACTATACTAGCAAATATTTCTGTGCTCTTTTTTATTATTGGATTTTTTTCTAAGTTCTTTTTCTATGAACTACAGAATCAACTAAATTTCTTTTGTGGAATGCTTGTATAGTTGTAACAAAATTATTCTGATAGGAACCACAGAAAATAATATCCAACTGTAGCTAAGTATTTCAATAGAGATAGAACCCAGCATCTCTGAAAATTCTCCATAAACTCCTTTCGTTAAACTTCCTGCAAAAACTTCTTATTTTCTCACTTCTGGTTGTTAAATGATTATCTTTAAAAAAATGTTTGTCTTGATAAGGCTTCTTTCTTGTTAAGATATAACTGTGTTCTAAGGCAGTGATGAAAGATCAATGTATGGTGGGAGAAGACGCAAGCCCATACCAACAAAGACTCTTGCTTTAGTGAATTACTTACATTAGTGAATTTCTGACTCCCTTTTCAAGCCCAAGGTTTCCACTGATTACAGTGGAAAGTCAACGGGCAAACATAGAGTTAGATTCAGCAAAGTATTTTAGTTTCTGATTCTGTTTTAAACTGTTTTGTTGAATCTGAGCACTTACTCTCCTCAGGCTTCTAATTCTCCCTACAGTCTTCTGGCCCCAGTCACAAAAAACATAAGCTACCAAAAGATTATAATATAGTTAAAAGCTCTTAATCACTACAAAACAAACTAATCTATCATTCAAACTCACACCTTGTAAGTGTTACAACTTGTTTCTCCTTTGCAAGGACAGAAGCAAACTATGGTTTTCAATTGCATTTTGTGATCAAATTTTAGACGTTATGTTCTTGGCACAGTTGAAGAATTTTGGAGTGACACAGATCTTCTTATAAGCTGTAATTTTAAAATGAGCAAAGCACTTTCAGTATTCCTCCATTGATTTTATGGGTTCCTTTTGCTTTTTTACTTTGCTGCAGTGGGTTGAAGAAAACTAGGAATCTTAATATTGAATATTGTTTTTCAATTTAATTTATACTAAAAATTGTGAATGCATTTTTGAGTTAAAACACCAATATTCAATTCTTTTGTTTGCATATGAATGTTGAACTACAGAAAGGTATAGGTAATTTTCACTCATTGAAAGAAAGTCCTTATTTCCCAGGTCTGTCATCCACTTTCAGCATAAGTATATGACAGAAAATTTCAAGCTGTTTGGGAGTAGGGCCTCTAGGCAAGCAACATACAAGGGTTATGCTCAGTTTCTTCTTTTTTCCTCACATATTCCGCTACGTTGAATTAATTGGTCTAAAAAGATGAAATAAAACTCACATTCTTTTAGGTAATCATTGTGTTAGCGTATTTGCTTTTTGAGGCTCAAAAAGTTGTGACCCAAATTTTTGAAATGTGACAGTTTTAACTGAGGTTGAAATGAGCATTTTGAAGTCACCTGCAGACTACTGATGTTCTGAAAATTGCAACTTCAGAAATTAAATCAGCAGAATAAATCTCTACGGGAAAAGCATGTTACTTTGTTCATGCCAACAAAGAAGAAAAAGAACTGTGTACAGAAGCACAGTGACTAAAGTTCCTTCTAACTAATGTGTTCTTCTCAAAATACTATAATCTCAAGGTGGAACGTGAAAATAATTTTCTAGAGAAAACCAGATCATTTACATAATTTAAATTTTAAACTTAAAACTATGTAAATTTTTTGTAAATATTTAATATCATCAGCTTTAAGGAATGTTGCACAGTCAAATATTTTTCTCCCTTCTGTGATGTTTACAGAATAAGAGGGATTTTGCATTAATGTATACTACTATCCATTTATGGCATTCTGAACCTGTAATTATGTTATTTATTATTAAATAATGTTATCAACCATATATTTACTGTGGTTTTAGCCGTGCTTATTCTCATTCATGTTTATGTGCAGAAATACATATATGCAGGCAAAACCAGGCTAGAAACATTTCCTTTCCTGCTATTTATTTATAAACATACATAATACATAAATTTTTAAAAATTAAAAACATTAACAAACACCTTAGTCTAATAAAAAATTAAAAGAACTTTAGCTATAGTGCCAGCATGTTTGTATGTATATAGATATATTTTATATGCACCTTTACATATAAGTACTGCAAGTTTATTGAACATTTTGTCATGTATATTTGCCATCTAGCTTATGGCAAAGTATGTTGCTCTATGTGAGGAAGAAAACTAAGAGCATCTTAATGATTTGTTGCTTTATTGTTAAATATTTAGTTTATTAAATTTTTTTTAAACTACATAAAAAGATGAGTGAAACTACATAAAAGAGATTAGTGAAAAACACAGCCATGCTGTATTTATAAGATCAGTGAGCAATTCAGCATGCAAATTTTAAACTTTAATTAATTTGCCATGCAAATTTGAGCAGCCTAGTTTAGCAAATGCTAATATAAATAAAATGTTTTCTAGCATGGTTCTTGTGTCTTTAAAAATACTCAATTCCAAATAAATTATTTATAATGGGACAATCTTAATCTCTGGCAGAGAGGAAGATACATTTTTTTTCCTGAGCATTGCAGAAGAAATCAAATAGAGACAAACTTTTCTATTAATGTAAAAAAATACATTTTGTTTCTTAAATATTTTTGTTTGATAAAAATGGAATTAAATGTATACCTTTCTAAATCTGTACTGCAAGAAAAGTACCTGCAAGATATTTGATTTTTGAGTTAGTTCACAAAAACCAATTTAATCTTTTTTCTTAAATACAATTAGAATTAATACCTACAATAGTCTGGAATGAAGTTTTACTTATTTTTGTATTCTGCTAACTAACAAAAGACAAAGAATAAACTCCTTTTCAAGGACTAAGTTGAGAATAAACACACTGTTGTCAAATGTGAATGTCATGCCTTTGGATGAATTAACTTCTTATTTTAATACTTGACCCTGTTTTTAATTTTAAAGGTAGTTCAAAAAGTTAACCAGGTTTTAATAAAACCCAGGACTTCTGTATGACTTCTGTTGGTTTCCCCCCGCCCCTTTTTTTTCTCTTGTTAAGCTTTATGTGGTGGATATATTCATGGGAAGAGTGGAACGGTTCTTTCTCCAGGTTTTCCTGATTTTTATCCAAACTCTTTGAATTGCACTTGGACTATTGAAGTGTCACATGGCAAAGGTAAGAATCTAATATGAGTTGCATATTTATATGTAATGTCTATGTTTAAAAAATTCAAACACAATAAAATACCTGTTATGAATTGAGCTAAATCAGTGTTTTCTGCCATTGAGGAAGAAGTTAATTTCCCGAAATAAATATCTTTAAATGTGGTGTTTCTAGTTTGTGTTTATTTTGCAAAAGAAACATTATTATAAGCATTACTAGAGGAAATGTGTTTTAGTCTGTCATAGACAAATGGGCAGAAAGTAGAAGAGGTAAAATATATTAAAATAACACTACATTTTTCAGTGGAAGCTGTCATGACCTTATTGATAGCTCTTCTCTATTATTAAGCATGAAGAAGCAGATTTGATCTGTGTATTAGTAACCTTAGATTTCAGACCTAAATGATCAGCACCAAAAATTACATATCTTTATGTTATATACACAGTGGAGTAACATTTGGATGCACAGTTAGGTTTGGCAGCTTAACTGTTAGGGAAATGTGTAAAAGAACCAAGGAAAAAAGCCTAGGAAGTACTAATGATGTGTTACATACCACTGAATCAAAACATAAGAAAAATATTCCTCCATCTCCTTTCTATGACTACAAAAGTCTTTCTTATGTGTGATAGTTTAGGAAGTATATTGGAAGTTTCTAATGTTTAAAATGTTCTTATGGACTGGATTTTTGTTTAAACATCATATGGCATTTTAAATGTAAAATATGTGAGAAGATTTTCTAAGAAGAATTTTGTTCCCCACAGTAGATAATTGTATTTGAAAACTTAACTGCAATTCAAAATTTAATTCATTGTTGGATTGAAACTTGGCCACTGAAAAAACAGTCATGACTTGGGTAAAGGACTGGTCCCAGTCCCAGAAAATATATATATGGAAGACCGTATTTAAAACTTGTATCTGCTTTGTCCTTTTGTATGGGCACTTCCATGAAGTTCAGAGTGAAAAACAGAATTGTGCTGGAGGAAGTGCGAAATATAACAGGAATACAAAATTTTAGCCAAGCATTAATATATGTCTCCTAGTTTAATAGTGAGATCATGGCAGAGATTATAAATAAGAGATACATACAGGAACTTGAATAAAAGCTATACAGTACAAATTTAGATTTTCACAGTGCTGTATACAAGTAAAACTGAATCCCATAAATTCTCTTATGGGAGCTATTGATTTATGGTGATCTAAACAAACATCCACACTGCATGTATTGATTGGTTGAACCAATGTGCATTCGGCAAGTTTCATTCTCTGAATTTCAAGTTTTGATTCCATGTGTGACTTTTTCTAAAAATCTTTCCATGTAATGTAAGATTTACTTTCTGTGTTACCTGTTTATAAAGGAAGAGAAAAAATTCCTATTAAATTCTTTTCTTTTCCTCCTTTTAAATATTTTTAAAGGCGTACAGCTGGTTTTTCATACCTTTCACCTTGAGAGCTCTCATGACTATTTGCTTATCACTGAAGATGGCAGCTTCACAGAACCAGTAGCCAGGTTGACTGGCTCAGTCTTACCCCCTACAATTAAAGCTGGCCTCTTTGGAAATTTTACTGCGCAGCTTCGATTTATATCTGATTTTTCAATTTCTTATGAAGGCTTCAACATAACATTTTCAGGTAAGAAATTCCATTCTGCTAAATATGCAGAAATTGTTTCCAGATAATATTTTTACTTGTCGATAACAGAAATATTATGAAGTTAAAAAAAGTCAATAGAAATTGTATAGTCTCTGTTGTAGAAAACTGGCTAAGGATTATAAAGGTGGCTAACAAATTGAGAAGGATGTTGGTGATGTGACTGTTTTAAGGAGAAGTTTTCCCTGTTCTCAGAGAACCACCAACAGTGTGAAGAAGTTTGGAGGAAAATTAAGGGGATAAAATGTACAAAGATAGAAGTTGCTGCTTCGGAAGAAAGACACTAACTGGTACCATTTTACTAAAGGAAGTATAGAAACTGTAAAAAAGCAGTTGTATGCTAATTCAGAGTCACAGAGGAGTCTAAATTGAAGACTGATTTTGGAATAGAAAATGTATATATAAAAATAAAATAAAAGATTTATTAACTGTTGATATGTGAAGAAGTTTTGATAATTTTTACAAATTCCTCTTTAAGATAATTGAAAAATTTAAGTTACTACTTCTTATTTACAGTCTTCTAAAATTAGACTACATATAAAATACATTTCTAAGTAATTTTCTTTGCCTATCCCTATTACTGGAATGTAGAATATTTACAGATATACATACAAATAAATCAACCACTAATTGAGATGCTCATGGACATAGATATTCTGTGGACAAAGGCATAAGGAACTCATATCCAACTCCCTTACATAATTTTTCAAGACCTGAAAAACAATTACTATGTTTTGTTGAGATCAGGCAATCTTTACAGATGAACATGCTATTTTACAAATAATGTATCTCATTTAGCTTGCTTATTTAAAAAAGGAAAAAAATCCCACCTCACTGATTAGAGTAATAGTGTTGGATTTACTTACATGAAATGCTGAATTCATTCAGTGTATTCGTTCTGGATACTTTGGAGTAACCAAATCAGAGGTGAGGAGTTTTGCAAGTTTGGAATGTAAATGTGAATATTAAATGATATCTCTGATAGTTTATTTATAAATAACTCAAAATGGTAGAGGGCTAGGTAACTTGTAGAAAAATACACAAAATATCATTATGGATGTAAGGGGGAAAATTGTAGAGTAACAAAGTATGTGGATCACAGAATTTTTCAAACACAAACAAAGGTTTATGCCCTATCTACAACTGATATACACATAGATAGCCATCATATCCCATCATTTATATTAAATAAATATTTTGAGGAATATTATCAGGTACATTAATTTTGTGACACAGATAGGTGAGTGTGTTTTCTTATTTTCACACAACTCGAATGTATTTCTTCATAGTAAGAAGCATTTAGTGAAAAGACCTTAACGTGTTTTAAATGTCATCTAACACAGAAATTTGTCAGGAAAATTCCCTGGTGCCTAGAGGTCTGTCACAAGGTATCTCCATGTCCACCTCAGCCTTTACAGTGCTGAGCAGAGGTAGTAGATCATATGTCTTCAAAACAAAATTTCTCCCAGCAGAAACTAGTGTGATGTATAGATTCCTTCTACTATTCAGGACTTTCCCACAAGGCACTTATTATAGGAAATGATTTCTTTATTCACTAAGTCAGCTGTTTAAACACTCATTCAGAAACTTTGGGTTAGTTTCTTCCCTTGACCAAATGGAGTTTCTTCCTCTAAGTGGATTTGACCCTACCTTCCACCAACCTCCAAGGTAAATGTTTTAGAAAATGTCTTTTCTATCAGTAATCAGCTCTTCTAAGTGTTCTCTTGGGTATTTTGGATCATATTCTGAAGAATATAAAATCAGACTTTTTGGGTTAGATTTAAAGTTGATCTTTTTTAGTATCTGTTCTTTAATGGAGGCCAGTAGTGATATCTAAGGAAGAAAAAACCCCACAAAACAGAACAAGCATACAGTGATACTTCCCCAGCGTACTCTGTGAGGATGAGGGAATGTTTGGCTCAGACGTTTCCTGAGTTTGATGTAGTTCCCCTGTATGTAGGAGCCCTGATTTTTTTCCCATCAATCTGTTCTGACTCTAGCTGAATTATTTCTGATGCATAGTTATAAAAGAGACAACAAAATTAGGCACTTGAGGTTTCTTTAAAAAATATATATATATGTAGTTGTTTTCAGTTGGGTGACACCTGTAGGATTTCTAAAAGGCATACAAATAGACATTGCCTGATTAAGAGTGTACTTTTACTTAGGTAACTCAAGTACACTTTTTGAAAATGTGGTCATATGTCTTTTCATTCACCTGACCCTTTGTTTGATTTTTTGTCAGATTTTCTTCATTACATAACGATTTTTTTAACTAAGTCTCACTTCTAAAGTTGTTTGGTAGTTCAGATGAAATGAACCAAGAATTATATACAAAAGATGTAATTAAGCAAATTTATAGTAAATCACTTACACTACAAGTTCATTACAGCCCTTGGAATTAAGAAAATAAATATAGTGTGGGTTGGACACAATAGATACGTAATTAATGTGTATATATCCCTAACAGACATATAGAAACAGTACTGGGTTTTAGTAGAGAACACAACTCTGAAATATATGTTTTCCAAGTGTTCCTTACTAACACAATGCAACTACTTTGGTAATATTTTTTTTTCCCATGTGGACAACTTGTCCTATTTATTTATATATTATGTTTTATTACCTACAGAATATGATCTGGAGCCATGTGATGATCCTGGTGTTCCTGCCTTCAGTAGGCGAATTGGTTTTCATTTTGGTGTTGGAGATTCCTTGATCTTTTCTTGTTTCCCTGGATATCGCCTGGAAGGTGCTAACAAACTTACCTGCCTGGGAGGTGGTCGGCGTGTATGGAGTGCACCTCTGCCAAGGTGTGTGGGTAGGTGGTCACATGCTTTCATTTCATTCATCAAATCGTTAATAGCACATGGCATGTGTCAGAATAATGGGCAGAGAACAAAGCGCTTGGGTTGAAAGGATTGATCCCCAAGCTGTACAAACTTTAAAGTCAGTGCAAGATATAAGTAATGCATGTCTCTTTTACTTAGAGAACAAAAATAAGAAAGAGGAATAGTTAGAGTTGTCATGGAAAATAAGATCAAAATGTCTTGTGAGATAAAATACAAATCTAATTATTGAACTGTATGTTTACCATTATTAAGATATAAATTTCTTACTTTGTCTTTCAGGGTAAAGAAACAATGTTTAGAGCTTTTAGATGAAAAATAGCCTTTGTTAGAGTCCCCCATCTGGTTTTAAGGGTGTTTTCTCATTTTGGTTTTTATTCTTATAACCCTAAACTGTTTTATTTTTACAGTTTATAAACTGTATTACAGCACTGTAAACTATACTTTTTAAAACTAATGTGCTGTTGTTAAAAATCAGTAAGTATAAACTCAAACTGACTGAACAGTTCTTTTCTGGGAAAAGCTCTGGGACTAAATTTTGTAAAATTTGTAGTGTTGCTGTATTTGATTTGTGAGATGGTTTTATCAGCACCATGTGAAGTGAATCTGATCTGGTACATAATGCTTCTGAAATGTCAAATAGTTCCACACACCTCTAAATAGATTTCTTTAAGAGGGTTCTTGTTTTAAATAAGATTTTATTTCATTACGGGAGAAACTCAGCTTTGGTGTAGTTCTTTTGTTTGTTTTAAAGGGATGTATCTCTATGTCTGAAAAAGGTCATATCATCTACATTGTATATGCATGTATATAGTTTATATGGAAACATAATAGTTTATATGTATATGCATATATAGTTTTTATGGAAAAAAGTAAACTATTTCTAATTTGTTTTAAAAACCTAGTATTATTTAACTCATGATGAAAGAAAGTAACAGATGAGAGAGAAAACAATATCATATGGAGTTTGCCATACATTTGGAAATTCTAGATTTAAATCTTAGGCTATTTTCAGCTTGATTTATCTTAGAAGTATCACTGACTTCTTAACACTGTTTGTCTATGAATGTTGGCTAACCATGTGCACACCATCCTATATCATAGAATTACAGAATCATACAAGTTGGAAGGGACCTCAAAAGATCAAGTAGTCCAGCCTTTTGTAGGAAAGGGAGTCTAGATGAGATTATCTAGCACCCTGTCTAATTGCATCTTGAAAACTACAGCGATGAGGACTCTACCACACTGGAAGGTTGTTCCAGTGATTGATTGTTCTCACTGTAAAAAATTTCTTTCTTATATTGAGAGAAACTTGTACCTGTTGCCCCTTGTCTTCTCCATGTGGCTCCTTGTGAAGAGAGAGCCTTTGTCCTCTTTGTACCCTCTAAGTACTGGAATACAGTGATGAGGCCCCTGCCAAGCCTTCTCTTCTCCAGGGAGAAGAAACCTAACTCCTTCAGTCCATACTGATTTTAAGAGTGCAGATTTCACCAGAATAATATTCACATACTTACTTTGGACCTAACGTTTTATTCTCCCTAATTTTAAGAGTGTTCAGCTATTCTATATCTGTCCATGTGTCTGAATGGAAAATTAGCTCCTTATTTCTCCGTTCTTGAAGAAAACTGCTAATTGTGCATTATTAGAATTCATAATTGAGTAATATGTTAACCATTAGCTTTATCAAGGTATCGTTAGGCTGTATCCATGTGCAATTAGAAAATAAAAACACTTGTTACTGCATGTTGTTTAACTGTTGCTCAGAGTTTAACTGTTGCTTAGGGGTTCCTTAAGCAGCTGATTCTAATACCGTCAACATATTAGTGTATTTAGTACCTATATAATTTATAGGAAGCAAAATGGAATGATTAAAAATGATGTTAATATAAAGCATTTTCTAAGTAAGTCACTGATCTATTTTGAGCCCTGACAGAAGAAAGATAAGTCTTCCAGGAAGAAAAGTGTTTCTACCTAATAAAAATATCTATATGTTATTAATTTCTGTGACGTCATATCAAAGTACAATGAGATAGTTTAAAAATATGATTCCTTATCTAGCATCTTAAAAAACATAGATGAAATATAGAAAGGGAAAAATACTGGTCTATTTAAATAATGGTAGTCTCTGTTAAAAAAAAAAAAACCAAACATAAAAAAGAACCCTCAAACCCCCAAACACAGTTCTAGAGGACTTGAAGATGGCTGGATATTATGACAAATTGCTGGAAGACACAAAGTCCAACCTGAATGATTCTATGAAATTCATTATCTAACTCTCCAGAGGACAGGTATGTGTCCATCACCAGCTGTCATGTACCAGGAATTTAACTGGTTCCAGTACTATGGGTTGTGAGCAGGGGTTGTCAGTTTGCAGGTATTTTATAGTAGATGGGATCCAGATTCAGATTCTGTGGTGGTTTGACCTTGGCTAAATGCCAGGCACCCACAAAGTCACTCTATCACTTCCCCCCCCTTCCCCTTTTTTTCTCAACAGGGCAAAGAGGGGAAAGAAAATAAGATAGGAAAAAAAAGAAAAAAACAACCCTTGTGGGTAAAACAAAAGCAGTTTTAATATAAGCAAAGCGAAGCAAAAGTCCGCACGCGGAAGCAAAAAAAGAAAACAGATTTATTCTCTACTTCCCATTAACAGGCGATGTCGGGCCTTCTCAGGAAGCAGGGCTCCAATACGCGTAGTGGTTGCCTCGGAGGACCAAGGGTGACCCCACCCCCTTCCTCCTTTTTCCCAGCTTTATACTTGAGCAGAGGTCACATGGTATAGAATATCCCTTTGGTCAGTTCAGGTCAGCTGTCCTGGTTGTGTCCCCTCCCAAGATCTTGCCCACCCCATCCCACTGTGGGGGGGGGAAATGTCGGAAAGAGCCTTGGTGCTGTGTAAGCACTACTCAGCAGTAGCCACACCACCAGTGTGCTATCAACACCCTGCCAGCTCCCAACATAAAACACAGCACCATGAGGGCTGCTACAGGGGAAAACCAATTCTGGCTCAGCCAGACCCAGTACAGATTCAAACATCTAAATTTGACTGTTTGCAGTGTAGTTGCATACATGCGAGCAAAAATTTTAAGCCTAATTATAGATAGCTAAGTCAATAAAGTCAGTAGAAATCCTAGATTTAGGTATCCATTTTACAGTGAGGTGAATCAGTCTCTGGGCACCATTTAGATGCCTAAATAGAGGAATTATGACCATTTATTTATTTATTTCTAATAAGTAATTGACAAAGGCCTCCCAGTTGGCCTGCTTGTTCCTATTGTCTTGCCTCACCATCTTTATTGCTCTTCTATCATATACCTTGTTAGCACATGTAGGAACCCTTGCGGCCAAGAGGTCTGTTGCAGATCTAAAGTACTTCTTTAGCACATACTACATTTCGTTACCTTCATTACATTTCATTGGACCTAATTTGAATTCCCATTTCTTCTACATACCTGTGTGCTATTCTTTCTCTATTCTGAGGTAATCTTATCTCTGAAAAGTGAATTAATACTGTCTATAGTATACATGGAAAGATGGTAAGCTTTACAAGGGTTTTCTAGGCTTTCTAGACAAAGATCGATGGTTTAAGGGTTGAAGATGTAAAATTTCAATCTTGAAATCACTTGTAGTTTCTGAGAAATGTATTTAGTGAATCCTTTGGACTTTTAAGGTCCTCTTGAGGAGGCTCTCTTTACCACGTAAGCAGAACCTGCTGCAGTTTAGCCAAAATTACAATCACTTTTAATTCGATGTTGTCTAAAAGTTCAGATAAAACTTTAGATTCAGCCTTGCAAGAAGAAAGACAAAAACCTGTCGTCTTGGTAGGTGGTGTGTAAGGGGGATCCCAGCAGTTCATTTTTATGTAAGAGCCAGTTGGTGGCTGGAGTAAGAAATGTGTTACTGCTCCTGTAGTTAAATTCTGAAAATGCCAAAGAATCAGTAAATTGCATTAGGAAGGAATATATATGTATTTGAATGTATTTAGTATATAGTGAGTGAAAATGTATCCTAACTGTTGGGACAACACTGGAAAAATAAGCAAATACTCTCTACTGACATCTTTAAATCATGAAGAATTTAAAGTTGGAAACATGCACTAAAAGTATAATCTGCCAATCTTTATGCACACTTCAATAATGTAAGGAAACAAAACCTAACGTGTTCATTTTATGTAAGCTTTCTTTTTTCCAGATGTATTTTTTACTAACTTTTAAGTAGTATTATTTGGAAAGTTATCTGTGTCTGTTACTAAATTCATTAGTTATAATTTTCCACATGAGGTTAGAGATATTTGTTGGAATAAGATAAAATTAAATGAATATTATTTATATTCATAATTTATATTATCTGAAGATTTGAATAATTATTATGAAGTTCCATATATACTAAGAATTGTGCTAGAATGATAAGCTATATAGTTGGTGTTTAAGATTTTATTCAAAATTACCATCTCGTAAACTTACTTCATAAAATGGAAATTTTTGTTTTGTATTATTCATTTTCATGTTTGAATAGGTGCTCTATTTATTTTACTCATGTGTCATTTGCATATAAATTTTGAACCATTAGTGTTTATGGAACATTTATTTTTCAGTTATGTGCAGCCATTCATATGAACAAAGATGCTCAACCACACAAAAGGCTCAAAAAGTTATAATTTTGAGTATGTAAATTCAATATGAAATTGTTTGCCTAATTGAATCTCATTTCAGTACTTGTTACCAGACATACATTTAATTTTCTTAGAAGAGGAATCAAAATGCATGTCTGCACTATACTAAGTAGCAATAAAGTCTATACTAATTATTTCCCATAAAAATTAGTATCTTATTTCATATATGGAAACTTCAAGAAGTTATAGGTCTTGGGAAATTTGAGATATTTGCCTGTTTGTGGTTGTTTGTTTTTTTTTTTTTGGTTTGGTGTTTCTTTCTGATCGGCTTCTCTGTGTTCCATTCAAACACATTTATTTTAGTTCAGAGATAAAATTGTATTGATCTGCAGGAATACTATTACCTTTCACTGAAGAAAAGAGATATTTTCTATCATTGTCATATATGTTTTGGGTTTTTCTGTTTTTTAAACATTAAAAAAAAAATGTGTATATCTTTTAGAAAGCCTTTCCTACATATTGTGCAGTAATAAGAGATTCATAGCTGATATCTTGAAAGTGCTCATTTATCTCCATAATGTGAATGACATATTGCAAAGTGGCAAAGATTACCAAAGTATTAATAATTAGCTTAATGAAATATCAGCCATGAATTTATAGGACTAGTGTAACCACTTACTGTGCCAGACACAGTTATGCCTGTCTCAAGCATAATTTAGAGATGCATATCCAGTCATATGTATACATGATAAGCCTGTAATTCATATAGAAAGGAAATTTATTTACTGAGAGTTCAACATTTCCTTTTTGTTCTTATTATGTTCAGCTTTGAATTAATTTATAGACTGGTTCTAAGACATCTGTCATTAAATCCATGTACAAGATCCAACTTCCTAATTGATCAAGAAAGCCTTTTATGCATAGACAACTGGCACTTATCTGAAACAATATACCTAAATAACTCTTTTAACTCAGTCTACAAAGAAAATTTAGTCTCTAAGAATGCAGCAGACTAAAGATATCTATAACGCAACTAAGACAAACACAAGGAAAGAAACTCTGCTAAGCATCTGAGTGAAACTGAGGGGAAAAGACACATTAAATGAATTTCAGTACAAGCTGCTTTCATATGATTTTTTTCTTAGCACAAGAATGTTTACGAAGGTCCCATTTCTTGTTACCATTGTACCAAAGACATTAGGGGTGAAGATATCCTCTTACCTTGGAGAGGAATTCGCACAAAGACTAATTCTTAAAGACTGAAAAGGCACTACTTGTCCTGAAATCTGCAGGCTTCAGTGTACATTCAGAAGTCCAATCTTGTCTCAACTCAGTGGCACAAAGTCTTAAATACATTACTGGGTTCAACTGCCTCTTGATTATTTCTTTCTCATTATCATCGTTACACTGACCAAACTCATCTACGTGATATATATACATCAAGCTTTATACATCAACAAGGATTTTATGGTCCTTCTAGGACACATGCTAATATATATGCTTTCGTGATTCTTTTCATCAGATTCAGAAGGAAACCCCTTCAAATTTAATTGCATTAGTTTATAAACTAAACATTCACACAAGCACATACTGATTGGTATCACAGAAATAGTACTCAGTTTCATCTGCTGGTGAAAAAAACAACAAACCATCAGGGTTTCCAAAGGTATTGCCATTCGCCCTTCTCCATTCAAGTAAATAATTCCAAGTCCTTCCTCCAGGATTCATCTCCAACATGTTCTGAAATTTTCCTGGTCAGAGAACCATTTGTACCTTTCCACCATTTCTTCTCCTCTGAGAGTTATTTTCCAGGTAAGGCAAAACCAGAGCTTGGGAGATGTGGTTAGCTTAAATTCATGACCCTGGCGTTTTTAGTCCAAGACTTTGAGTCCCATAGGGACTGCATTATCATCATTTTTGCTAGCCTTCTCTCCATGCTGTGCAGGTAGATGGTCTTCCATGAGCTTCAGAGGTCTTTATCTGAGTGTCTGGAAGTTGGTTAGCTCTCATAATGAGGCAGCATCCCTGCTTCATCAGTAAGGACCCTCCTTTTCACAGTAAAAAGACACCGTCAAGTCTATCTGCAAAATCAGATGGATGTTCTTAAAGAGGTGTCATTGTAAATCTTATTTCCCTGTGTCAACCCTTCGCTCTCTTGTCTTTGTAATTAGAATGATTTTAATGTTTATCTCAGCCTTGAATCTCAAGTGATTATGCAGTATCATTCCAGCTCATCACAGAGTTTTGAAGACTCTACCTACTCCCTTTGCACTGTTTAAAGAACAGACATGATCATTACTCAATGTGGTGTTAAGTTTTCCCCATCTCTGAAGATTAAACTTTTTCTTTTTCTTTTTTTTTTTTTTTTTCCCCTCTTAAAAGTGTGCTTCTCCTATGGAAGCAACTCCCCATACCTTACCTGTCTGGTGAATTCTCTGTTTACATTAACATGATGTGGCTTTTCAGGGAGATCACAGAATCACAGAATCATGTAGGTTGGAAAAGACCTTGAAGATCATCTAGTCCAACCATTAACCTAACATTGACAGTTCCCAACTACACCATATCCCTAAGCACTATCTCAACCCGACTCTTAAACACCTCCAGGGATGGGGACTCCACCACCTCCCTGGGCAGCCCATTCCAACGCCTAACAACCCGTTCTGTAAAGAAATGCTTTCTAATATCTAGTCTAAACCTTCCCTGGCGCAACTTGAGGCCATTACCTCTTGTCTTATTGCTCATTACTTGGTTAAAGAGACTCATCCCCAGCTCTCTGCAACCTCCTTTCAGGTAGTTGTAGAGGGCGATGAGGTCTCCCCTCATCCTTCTCTTCTCCAGACTAAACAACCCCAGTTCCCTCAGCGACTCCTCCTACGACATGTGCTCCAGACCCTTCGTTGCCCTTCTCTGGACCCGCTCGAGTAATTCAATGTCCTTTTTGTAGTGAGGGGCCCAAAACTGAACACAGTAATCGAGGTGCGGCCTCACCAGTGCCGAGTGCAGGGGTAAGATCCCTTCCCTGTCCCTGCTGGCCACGCTATTTCTGATACAAGCCAGGATGCCATTGGCCTTCTTGGCCACCTGGGCACACTGCTGGCTCATGTTCAGCCGGCTGTCAATCAACACCCCCAGTTCCCTCTCTGACTGGCAGCTCTCCAGCCACTCCTCCCCAAGCCTGTAGCGCTGCTGGGGGTTGTTGTGGCCCAAGTGCAGCACCCGGCATTTGGCCTTATTGAAACTCCTACAGTTGGCCTTAGCCCATCGCTCCAGCCTGTCCAGGTCTCTCTGCAGAGCCTCCCTACCCTCGAGCCGATCAACACTCCCACCCAACTTGGTGTCATCTGCAAACTTACTGAGGGTGCACTCGATCCCCTCGTCTAGATCATCAATAAAGATGTTAAACAGGAGTGGCCCTAAACCGAGCCCTGGGGGACACCACTCGTGACCGGCCGCCAACCGGATTTAACTCTGTTCACCACAACTTTTTGGGCCCGGCCATCCAGCCAGATCCCTTCCCTCCACCTCTTCTATACCAACTGTAGAAACACTGGGACTTCCAATCTCCTCACAGAGAATTTCACATTCTACATTGAATTGTTTGAAATAAAGGTAGTGGGGTCATGCATAAGGAAATCTCATTTCCTATAAGAGCTTCCTCAAAAGCAGTCAAACGACAATGATGCCTTTCCTGTCAAATATGCTAGTAGATGATATCTGCAGATGAGACACATGAGTACTTTTTCCCATCTTTCTAGACACACTGATTACATTTGGAAGAGCTGTACTGTGTCTCTACCTAACTAGTGACTCCGCCAGTATCCTACAGTAAGGCTTTTCTGCAGTTACCCACAGTATAAAGGACATAGTCAGTCTTTCGAAGGAAAAAAACCTGACTGGTTACCTTTATGTAACTGTTCTTTGAGATATGTTGTCTAAACGTACATTCACACTGTCCTCTTTTACTCCTCTCCTCAAAATTTACTCTAACTGAGAGGAATGCAAGATTGAGGTGAACTGAGAGGGAGAAACACTCTGCTACTTTGCTATTTTGTGTGATGCACAGAATTAATGGTATTAGGAGCACATTTCTATAGGTAATGTCAAGGTAAAAATACCTTCCTAGCAATCCTGGCACAGGTCTATCTGGAAAATAAATATGCACAGTCCCTTGAAGAAGAAATGTCACTAAAATAACCCATATCTGTAGGTTTGAGAGTACTGATATAGGCATATATTTTTTTATTATTCTGAAACAGCTTATCACCTATAAGGCTGGTAACATTATAATCGGGCACATTACTGTAACTGGCATGTTTGTCTATGTGTTGTAGGTTTAATTTCCCCAATTTATTTCTGAATAATTCAATTATAATTTAAAATTACTGGTTTTGTGTTTGTTGGTATGCTTGTGTGTAGGTAAAAACCTAGCTACTGGAGTACAGACAAGCTTCTCCTGATTATATTTTGTTTAGTTGAGATTTGAAAACAGAAAACAATTTATTTCCTCTTTATTCATTGACATCTCATCCTGGGTTATCATTTGTTGTTTTGTTATTATTGCTTCAGTTATTATTCCAGTGTTTTCCAGAAAAAAATGTGGGTTTTTTTCAAAAATATGTGTTTAATTACTATTTGTGTTTATGATGCATTACTGACACTATTTCCACATATATAATTTATTCCCATTATGTCATTTGCCTTTGTGTAGTTACAAATGTATATATATACATTTATACTTATTTCATGGCTGTGTGAACAAAATTACACAAGAGTGTAGACACATACCCTCATTTTTTCCTTCCAGCAATAGCTCGTTTTTTCTCTACCTATAATTACACAATTCTATTACAGTTTCATTTACGTTTCACAGTTGACTACTTTTTCCTGAGGACAAAGCCCAGCTTTTATTGAGTTGGTCCCCCTAGAACACAGATCTAAGAGTAAAGCTCCTAGGTAGTCATGCACTTTTGCGCATCCCCAAAACTCTATGAATCTCAGAAGCTTGGCGAATACTGGAGTCCAGAAATGGGGTGGAACAACTCCTTAGTCTCTTGAAGTCCCTGATTCTGAGGCTAATGTTTACCTAAAGGAGATCTTCACAATCAGGTTTCAGCTGCTATCTTGTTGTCTTCACTAGCCTTTTAAACAGGAACCACACAATTTTTCTGGGAAATCTGTTGGTAAGGCAGATTTCCTAGATCTCATCTAGCAAACCAGGACTATGCTTTTACCTATACTTTTCTTTAAGTCAAACTAGTCAGGTGCTTTCTACCACTCTCTATTGGGGTTGTGCTAATGTTAAAAAAGGGATTGGAAGAATCATGAGTTAAGAGAAGAAACTTTCCTATAAGTAACTTTTTAAAAATTTGGATCTAACAATTCAATGAACCAACACAATGAACACTAGAGATAGATCTCAAATCCAGAAAGTGCTCCCCCTCCAGCTCAGTGCCATACTCCAGAGGTTTCACTCTCATTCTTCAGTGCAGAATGCTGTCCCTGGCCTCATGAATTTCATATTCCCTTATGCACTCTGGCATGGCTTTGTCATAGAATCATAGACTCATAGAATCATAGAGTCATTTAGGTTGCAAAAGACCCTTAAGATCATTGAGTCCAACTGCAGACCTAACACTGCAAAGTTCACCACTAAACCATGTCCCTAAGCACCACATCTACATGTCTTCTAAGTACCTCCAGGGATGATGACTCAACCACTTACCTGGGCAGCCTGTTCCAAAGGCAGTTGTTGGTACTGAGAGAAGTTAGATGCTGATTTGCTTCCTATTTTTGGATACCCGTGGCAAATATCTTCTCAGGCTTGGCAGAGAAGAAGGTATCTGCAAAAGCAGAAATGTGACATGAAACAAGACATGGGTGGGGCTTTGAGCAACCTGCTCTAGTGGAAGGTGTCCCTGTCCATGGCAAGGGTGGTTGGAACTAGATGATCTTTAAGGTCCCTTCCAACTCAAACCATTCTGTGATTCTGTATTTCTATACCCAGTGAGTATACATGTTTCCAGATATAGGTGGCTAATAAGTAGGGGCTGAGGGAAAAGAGGGAGTTTAGGTTGCAGGGTTGAATGCATGCATCTGATGTATACCTAAATCATCTCCTAAGTACATTTTGAAGTGTGACTTTATCATTTGCAGGGATTCTCTAACAGGTGAGGAATGAGTCTTTTAGTTTTGGTACTCCTTTATGATGCACTATGATATGCTGATGAAATTCTGAAAGAAGGGAGGCATTTCATTCTTTCCTTCCTACTTGGCAAAGATGTACTTACAGTTCACTGATTATTGAAGGCAATGGGTAGAAACCTGAACAGAGAGATCTTTACAATGAATTGCAAGGTACAGCCCAAGTGTAGATACCTTCTCTTTTCAAAAGACATTTCAGAAATTGCTAGTTCACCCTGCTGGATTTGTTAATCTCTGAGGGATACAGTACAATAAATATGTTTATTAGATCATAGAAGATATGGCTCTGCTATAAGAAAATTTTAGGTAGAAAATAATAAATTTAGTTTATTCCATCATAATCTCTCTTAATATTAATTTCAAAATTGAAGCAGTAGTAAGATTATAAGACAAAATCAAAATGAATATTAGGTTGTATTTTCTAATCAGTTTCTTTTAACTTCTTAATATCTTGGCTAATGTGAATGACCTTTAGCTAGCCTTTCTACTCAGCATTATGGCTGAAGAGCTATGCTTGTTTCTAGAGATGGTTATTTTTCCCTGTTCACAAGGACATGTAACTAAACACTTTGATCACCTCTTCCAGGATTTAGGTATTCAAACATCACATGAAAATGGGAAGGAAAGTTTGAATTAGTTCTTCAACTTTCCTTTCTGAGATTGTCTTAACCTAGATTTTCATTGTATTACCTGATTTGCATGCTGCTTCTGTCTACATGTTTGGGTTTTCCCTGCTCACTATCTCCTTAAGGAACTATGATAAATTTTACTAGGATGTATCATGAAAATATTATTTGTACACTATACATTGTACACTATATTCAGTTCAAACTAGCCTTTCATGGTAAGCATTGCATAGAGTTTAAGCATAACACCTTAACACAATAAACTTAATTTTGAGTGCTGCCTTTTTTTGTTTCATTTGTTTTTCAACCTTCATTGCTTTCTGTCCCCCATTAGTCATTTCAACTGTATGGAGTGTTCCTAAAGCAAGCTGTGAAAAACTTAAAGGATAAAGCTGAAAAGAAATAGCTACTTAATGTTTTGATTTCATATTTAAGTGGTGTTGCTCCTTTATTAAATTTTACATGGCACTTGATTTTTAATGGTGCATTAATACAATATTTGAGTAAAATCTTCACCAAGGTATTGTTCGCTGGTATTCACATTAATTTTTCATATTCAGTTGTTATAATAAATACTACATGAATAATTAATGATAGGGAGCTACAATAAATTGCTGACACTCTTTAATAAGCTGTTTCTTTTTAATAGTTTAGTTAGTATTCATTGCAAAATCATCAATTATAATTAATATACTTTGTCATGTTGTAGTATTGAGTTAATTTCCATTGAGATTGAAGCGTAAGTGGGAACCTTGTTAGCCTGAATAGCACTGGAGATTTCTCTGAGACCCTTGACATCTGGCATTCATTGTTTTCTTTAAATTCTTTGTAGCATAACATTTGAATTTGAATTCATATTTGAGAAGTCAAACTAAGTCTGAAAATTGCTATTCATTTTTAGCAAGTGTTTAGACAGAGAAAGCTTGCATTTAAGAGCTGCTCATGGCAAGAAAACTTATATAACATCAGTAGCTGAATCTCTGAATCTACAGACAGTAATAAGGATGTGCATGCATCCAGGACACACTGTATTTTGGAATGCTATATTTAAATGCTGTCACATTTAAATTGTTAAATCTTTAGGTTGTTTTCTATTGCATACATCATATTTAGTAAGTTATTCAATAGATTTTTTATCATTTCTATTTCTTTATCTTATAACATTACATTTTTATAAATACAATTGAAAGGTCCTTTTTTAATCCCTGTTTTTTTTTAAACCCTCATCTTACTATCAATGTTTGACAGAAAATTAAAGATCTGTTCAAGTTACTGTTTGAGTCTTACTGTATATGAACCTTCAAAATATGGTGCAGTATAGTAATTACATGTTTGAGTTGTCTTTATTTCAAAACTAAAACTTCAATATTCAGGAAACACTAACAGATTTCAGTTGGTGCATAGTGGGCACTCTGACTCTATTTTCAAAATGGAGCAATTTGTATAAAACCTTAATCTCATTAATGTGAGACCTGGTATGAAATTTTAATCAACTATAGTCGGAAGGAATAGCAATTGCCTCAGGTCACCGTTTTGTCTTCTTCCTACACTTCAAGGTTGTGTACACTAAATATTTTTTCTTGATAAGAGAAATAATGTGGGAATGTTATCTTCATAGCTCATTATCTGATGATACTACAAAGAGTAGACAAAAATCGCAAAAAAAAAAAAAAAATCCAAAGAAATGCCTTCACCTTGAAATCAGCCAATAATCCCCTGAGGCCAATAAACATCATAGAATTTGTTTTGAGAACATGTTTAGTGTCTTATGTCAGTGACATATGGATTGAAAGCTAATTAAGCAAACCTCAGAGAAGGTTTTACCTGCTGTTTAGTTCTTCCTTTCCTCCTCCATTATTCTTTGCAATGGAATGGTACAAAAAAATACTGAATAAGAGGTTTGTTTTTAGCACGGCATTTCAGTAAGGTTTTTGGTGAGGTGTTCTAACCTCACCATCGTCATACAGGTGTTCCTTAAAGAATGTTGAGATGCACATGCACATGCTTTTTTAGTGCAGTCCACAGCTGATGACCAGCCTTGACGTGAAATCTATCTTAGAGAAGCAAACAAGGAGCACTTGTGGTACCAGAGTGAAGGCACTGCCACAGCAGCCTGGTAGTGTGTAGATTAAAGGTTACAGGCTCACAAGTGAAGGGCTGGCTGCAGAACTGGAGATGAATGTAATGCTAACATTACAGAGATTAAGGCACTGTGCAACAGAGCTGCTGTGGAAACTCCATGTGCACCTCGGCTTGATCCAGCATTCCAGTTAACAGGAATCTTCTTGCACTGCATTTGAGCTTGCACAAGAAGCTGTGCTTCAGTCCAGTCATGTATTGTGTCTGCCCTGCAGAAGTCATATGCTGAGCTTTAGTGACACCTCAGTCAATGACTGTGGAGAAACCCTAAGTTTTTGCTATTATGTGAAGACAGAGCATGCAATGCTTTGTTCAGCTTTATCCATGATCCCCTTTGCTCTTCTTTTAATGTTGCATGACCATCCTACTGGGTGACGATATTGTCCAACAAAAACATAAAGAATTATTAACCCTCTGAGCTCAGCTTCTTCTCATATTTTATGAACTGCTAAACAATTTTGTATATACAACAAAGATATTCTGCACTCAGTAGAGTGCTTTGTGGCAGAGAAGCCTTTAAACTGACGATGTACTACTTTTATTTGATCCCTGCTTTGGAGATCTCCTTAAAATCCTGTCAAACCTTTTAGCAAGATGTATGGAAGAAAAATAATAAAGCAAACTTTTCTATTAGACAAAGTTATTGTTACATTTTACATGAACTGTATTTCAAAGGATTTCAGAATCCCTGATTTTTGTTTGTTTTATAGAGTTTGTGTTCACATTCAGGAAGTGTTTGATGATCTTCAAAAGATCTACCCTCTGCACTTTCCTTTTATCCAATTTCAAGTGAGACAATGAAAGAAGAAGAACAGTTACTTTACTTATGTAAATAGAATTTAAGTGACTTTATTAAGCACAAGAACAAAGAATGGGGTCAAGTATCTCTTCCAGACAGATTGCTCTTATTGCAAGGAAATAAACGAATGGTTTGATAATGTAGCATTTTCCAGTCTACCGAAGTCCTCAGCAAGGTTATAACGGACGACTCAGAAACTATAGAGAAAATAAAACATATAGTGCCTGCTCTAAAACCTTTTATGTGTTGGCATAGGTGGTATATGATCAATAAGAGTATACCTTTTGAATGCTTAGGTGGATACTTTTGATTTTATAATAAATAAATAAACTTAACTTTAAAAAGCACACAAGATTGAAAAATTGTGATAGAAAATTAGATTAATCTGCTTTTATCTGCATTCCACCTTTTTAAATGTAGAGCCAGTACTGTATAGATTTTTTTCTTTTAAAAGAAGATGAGTTTACGGGACCTTGTCTTTTGGATGCTGTGATCTGGCAGACTTCCATAGTTTGGCAGATTTGAGAAGTGAAGAATCTGATTAGAACCATATAAGCAGCTGACATTTGCAGAACAAATTTTGTTTAGTACGTGCTAGTTTAAGCTATGTAACAAGCCATTGAGATGTGATGATAGTAACTTTTTTAAGCACTAACAGCAAAACTATGTAGAAAAGGTCTGGGAGTTGAGATTTTAGGGAATTTATTCTTCATTTAGAAACAAAACCACAAGCATCTGTAGTATTATAAACACATTTTTTTTTAAATGAGCTACATTAAATTTGTATACCTTACAGTTCAGCTGCAACACAATTTTGCTGCATAGAAAAGGGTGAAAAGGATGCAGATATTCACTGAGGACATCAGAAAGGTATCCCCTGCTCTTAAATTACAGATGCTTAAAATCTAATGTTTTGTAATGGAAAGAAAAATACATATTTTGGATTTTTTTCATGTGTTAATGCTACTTCTTCAAATTAGGGAACTAGATTAGCTAGGATGTTTTTAACATGTGAGTGTTTAGTGCTATTGTAGTGCTTAGAATCCAGTTCTTTTACAGTCTCAATAAAGTTGCATATTTAAACAATTCCTCACATTTTATTTATAGTCCAATTCCAATTAGTTGGACCCTTTTAATATGAAAACAATCTTAATTTTATAGATCTTGTCAGAACACAATAGGTGCTATTTCATGTTACTTCTGCAAGAATGTGTCTGTCTTTCTTCTCCTTCAGACTCAAAACAATTGTGTACAAGCTGCATCAATCCCCCTATGTCCTTCCTAGAGGAAAGATAAGTCTTTCCTGTCCTTGCAAATGGAAGATTTTTGTCATTTCTTATGACATCTAATGAATTATCAGACTTTTGCTTTCATGAGATAAAATTCCCTACTAGTTTTCTTTATTTATTTGTCTATTTTTTTTTCTCAAAACAGACTTCTGTACATACTCTTTGTTGAAAAATCTCTTGGATTACCCATATTTTGGATTTTTTTTCTACAAAATATATTTAAAATACCTGAGTAAACCGAGAAAAATATTATGATAAAGTGACAACTGGATCTTTTCTGTTTAAAGAATGGATTTATCTGCCACTGACCATATTGATAGTAAAAAAACCTGGAAACTTTACATCAATTTATTTTGCATCTTGAAAAATCAAATAGATTACTACTAGAAACAAAGGAGATGTAGGAAAGCAAAATAAATAACGGATCTGTATTACATCATAATACATATTTCAGTGCTACATCTTTTTATAGCAATTTTTAGGTATTATATGCAGATTTTAAGTTCTTAAATAACTACATTAATACTATTATACTAGTCTAAGCATGTCACATAATCTGACAAAGAGCATTATGAAATATACTGGTTTTCTTTAAAGGCTACAGTTGGAGGAGCTAGTCCTGAAAATACTATTTATATAGAGCATCTTCAGTGGGTATGTCGTAGTATACATGTTCACTTAAATTCACAATGGTTTTTCCAAGACAAGGTTGTGCATCAAAGTATGGAGACAGAATATCAATACTAATTACTTTAAGATCAGTGGCAAATTCTGTACCTGTCAATGTTTGTACAATTTGAAGACTTATAGATACTAATACTGATATAGTTGATTTTTATCAGAGGAAGGGTGCATATGGTTAGTATTCAGTGAATTACATTTAATAAATGAAAATACAAGCAAATAGGAGATTTTTTTTCTCATGTAGGGGACATGAGATATCTTTTCTCTTTCATCTGTCTGGGCTGTGGAGGCAGATCATTCTCTCAGGATGAGGGCAGGTCTCTGGAACTCAGAAGGAATCTGGAAGGCATTGAAGTAGTGTCCTGAAAGAGTTAAATAAAGTCCTCTGTAGTTGAGACCTAAAGAGCTCTTTGAGGATCATATGATAAGATTTGTCTGCTTAACTTGAGATATTAAAATCAGTAGTTAATCATAGCACACATGTGCTAGATAAGGAATGTTGCATGACATCTTTCAAGAGTAATTGGCAGGTTTTTATGTTTTAAGTTACCATAGGTGGATGACCCTTATCACTTTATGCAAAACTTCATGTCTTGATCTTTCATCAGGAATGTAAGATATGTGACTTCATTTCCTTTATTTCTGTAAAAGAATTTAAAATTATATCTGATACCTCCTAGCAGAATGATTTTGCCCGTGTGGCTAAAGGCTGTTTCATTTTGCATAAAGAATTAAAGATTATTTGGAGGCAATGAAAATGGAAGTGAACATGAATATATTTCTCCAGTCTAGTAGTTTGGTACTCACATGGTAACAGTGAATGTTGATTCATGGGTTATTTCAGAATTTTATTTCCCAACTGTTTAATGTATGAATTTCCTTGAAAAAGTGTTCCTCCTCCCCTGTTTAATGCTCTACCCGTTATGCTAAAGAGGTTAGCCAGCATTTGGTCTCTTTGTGAGTAACTGATTTTCTAATCCCTTTATGTGAAGCAGAAGTCATAGGAAATGCATGTTTAAATCCCCAGAGGAGAAGTGAATTGAATTTAGGTGTCACACATTCTGGCTGCATGTGTTAATCACTGTATAAAAAAGCAGCAGCAATATCAGCTACTATAGATATTTGTAAAGAAAAATAATGACATTTCCTATACTGCCAAGTAAAATATTAGGGACTTGAAGGGGAGAGATGCCTTTGACTGCATAAGCTTTTCCTACTGAAAAAACAGCATTGCTGTTCATGGCTGCTCTTCTGAGTCTCTAGTCCCTCATTTTGTGTAGGGAGCTCATGCAGTTCTGAATTGCAGTGTGCAAGATGGATAAGAAAAATACTCAATGGAAGTCCTCTAGGGCATAAGGTCCTTTATATATCTGGGCATTGATCACAAATGAAAGAGATCTCAGGTATTAGGACACCAGATCTCCAAAAGCTCCAATGGTCTGGAGTGAAAGGAATCGTTCCATGAATGGGGCCAGTGTTTCTCTGAAAAACAGTCACATAAATCTCCAGGCCAAGAAATCGGGGGAGCTAATTAAACATTGCCTTAACTTGATATCCTAACATTAGAAAAAAATGGCAAGAAAACCTTAACCTGAACTGTGAGATGTTTTGTATAATTATCCTATTGAGGGAGGGAAGTTGACAAAGAAGGGCTTGCTTTCCTTTGGAAACCTCTTTCTGGGGCTGTGTCAGTGATTGACTGACTGACATAAGATGAGCTAGGAAACTTGACTGGTCAGAGGTCATAAGCAACCCTTTGTCATGATAACGAAGGGAGTGACAGGGCCTGAGGAAACTGCATAGCTGTCAAATATTTGCAAGGTATGTGAGAAGGGATAATAGGCACTGAAAACAGAATATGGTTGTATAGCATGGGTTGGAGCTATATGAGTGCCAAATTGTGTTGGAAGAATTTTGCAGTGTAATTGAATTTTAGTAAATAACTATTTATTCATAGCAGGAAGCATATCTGCTTCTTGCACAGTGTAGTATACTTTAGAAGGGTAGTAATATTATATTAACTTTAGTTTGTAACCCTGATTATCCCTGATCAGGGTATCAGTACCTGGTCAGTATTTTTATTCACAGATTTAGATTGCCATGGTTTTGAACTTTGGAACATAGACTTATTGGAGCATGAGATTTGGCCAGTTCTAGATTAGGGAAAGCTCATTGTACACTTTTTCTATTACTGCTCATGTCTTAGTGGTTTACAGTCAATCACTGAAACAAAATGTAGAATACTGTATGAACATTATGTAAGAAAAACCCCTATGCTTCAATAGCATTTTCTTATTTTCTTCTCTTCACCATTTTACTTCTGTATTTTCCAGTTCTTTACAGGAGGTAGATAATAAGATACTATTGCAGCCTAAGGGAACATTGATATTTTCGTATGGATCTTTACTTGCGCAAACACTTGTTTGCAGAAGGCTTGTGTAGAATACTGGTGTCATAAACACAAGAAGACATTGAGTAGTATGGGTCTAAACATGTCTGACATTAATGTTGACATTGCTTTGAGTTACATTTTATAAAATTAATTAGTTCCACCTTTTTCCTTAAAAATCAAAGACAAAATAGCTACATATGAACATGTACGCACAAATATATAGATATGTATATGTAACTATATGTAATACATATCACATATTTGAAAGATCCTTTACTGAAAGTATCAAAATAAAATCCTAGTTCATTTATCAGTCTGCTACAGTTATTTGAAACATTTAGACAAAGTAAAGTGACTTTAAACATGTTAAAAATACCTGTTGCATCTCACACTCCCTGACAAATGAAGAGTTCGTCTGTCTGAAGTTTGGTGCCGGTGGTTCTTATTCTGCAACACTCTTCTGCCTATTAAATATAATGTAGATCAGGGCCTAGGAAGGCTAAGGAAAGGGAGAACATAAAGCTCTACTTTAAAATAGCAAATGAACTCCAACTCATGTGCTAAATCCTGAACCAGTTTATTGGTGATTTCTTTCTGCACTTTGCCTAAGGAGATCTCAAATGTGGAGTAGAAATAAGGCTCTGAGTAAGACTGCGACTAACTCATTCCCCGCTTTCATCTTTCTTTCCCCCCTTCCCTCCATTTCCCTGCTTCCCTGTCCATCTCCTTCCTCCCTTTTTTCTTCAGTTTTATTGTAGGGAGGAAGTCTAAAATACAGAAAATTTCACTGCTTTTTAGACTTTTCAAAAGCAAGAAGCACATAAATTTGATGATGTCTGTGAAGGCCTCAGAAATGTAAATAGAAAATTTTTAGATTGTTTATTTGAAAATTTGAAACATATATTTCTCCCTGAATATGTTTAAATAAATTATTTTCTGATACATCTTTCTGGTTTATCCTTACACTATATTTTCAGAGTGATTATTTGCATACATACTTGTTAAACTATATGGTTTACCTAAAATTGTAAATCCCTCACACTTCCAAAAATGTATCTTTTAATGTCTTATGAACCCTAAAAATCTATTTAACAGTCACAGAAATAAAAATACAGTTTTTTTAAAAACCTATCACATCTTTGATAAAATATATCTGTTGATTTACAATTACATGTTAATTTATTATTATTTTAATTGTTATAACAGGTTTTTACCAAACTCTGAATGAGGTCTGAATGTTTTGGTCAAAATCTGTATTTAACAGAGTATATTTTATCTTTAAACTGAACAATGAGATACAAATATGAATTTCATCCACTTTAAAAAAAAAAAAAAAAAAGGGAGATTAATACTAGTATCTTACTGTTACTGTGGGGTTTTATAAGGTGTTTGTAGGTCATTTTCAAGCATTTTGAATATTTGAACAGTACATCAATATTATTTTCTATCTGTTTGGATGTTTTGATTTATGTGTTAAATTTATATTGCACATTTGGAATAATATTATTAGTCTTTATTCAGAACTCAAACTGAGCCCATGGGCTGGAACATACCACTCTTCCTACCCGTTATTATTTTCTTTACTGGGGAGCAATGACAAAAATGTCTACTCCTGGAAGTGTCAGTAAGTTCTTAATACAGATGGCTGTGAAACAGACTCACCTACTCTTTACCCGGAAAAGAATGGAGTTTTCTGCTTGACCCTCACTGATGTCAATAAATGTTAGTTTGTTTTTTAGTTTTTTGTTTTTATTCCAGTTGAAGAAAAATATGTTTGAATGCTCATGATTTATTGCAAGATTCTTTTTATCTCAGCAGCTTATTGTCTGCTTTTTCTAATACTTATTTATAAAGCTGAATAGGGAAGTAAAATTAGTGTTGCATTTATTTGAAATGTTACCACAATAACTATACTACAACAGAACATCCAATTTTTATGGAATCCAGCTAACCTGCATTATAGGTTAGTTTGATGAGAGGACCAAGGGATAAATTGGAGGTAAAGGGAATTATGTAAAAGCACCCAAGTGCACTTAATAAACATACCCAGTGAAATGCAGGAGATGATAGCAACTTTGGTAAGATTTCTAGGAGTTGGTCCTACAGGTGAAATCTGTCAGAACTATACTTTTCTGACATAGCCCATTAGAGTTTTCATAGAATCTAAATATTACTGCAAATAACCCATATTTTCTTGAAATGGATAATTCACTTCTTTTTTTAAATGTGTCTGTTTTCTTTAGCTGAATGCGGAGCAACTGTCTCTGGAAATGAAGGAACATTGCTGTCTCCAAATTTTCCATCTAATTATGACAACAACCATGAATGTATCTATAAAATTGAAACAGAAGCTGGAAAAGGGATCCATCTTAGAGCCAGGAGCTTTCAGCTGTGTGAGGGAGATATTGTTAAGGTAAAAAGAATATAATTTCACTTTTTACCATGCTCAACATTCACGTTGCATGAACAACTCTGCTTTTAACAGCAATTATTTTTTATTTTCATTCCACTTTCTCACACAAAATGAATAGATTCTATGTGGTTAGCATCACTTTCTTTACACTATATTCAATGACCTACACTAGATTCAAAGAAACTATAGGTGACATTAAGAGTTCAATTACATTTATATATGTATTAGGCTGCTTACAGTGGGTTAAAAACTAAAAAGAAAACCTAAAATGTGAACTTGGATTTTGAATACTAAACTGTCTGTATTATTTTCTGTTTGCAGCAATGTTTAAAAGTGTAGCATGGTGAATACTTAACAAAGGACAGGTTTTAATTTTGGTGCATTTTTGGTACATTTTGATTTTCTTATTTTACTTGTCTTGCACAGAACTGTTGTTTTTTTCTTTCAAATTAATTAATTTGCTCATTTAAATATAAATAAGCTAGCTAACATATAGGATTGTAATATTGACTAATTAGTTACAGAAGATGCTTAGTAGTTACAGAAGATGGTTTTCATTCCTGTATGTTGTAGGTAGCCTTTGAAAGACAGCCTAAATAGATACAGATTTTGAACATGTAATGTACTTTTCTACAGCATGGCTATAATCTCTTTTCTTAATAATGGCTGCTGCATTCTTGTATGTACTGAAAATCATGACATTCATCTCAAGTGTTGAGCATACATGAAACTACTCTTTCAAATTTGTGTCTCTAAATTTTCAGAGTTAATTGATAATTTGAATTACCAAGTATTCAGAATTCAGTTAACATCTTGCTTTCTGGGGATCTCACAGCAACCAATTTAACATGTTAAAAATTGCTGTCTGTTTTTCTAACTTGATTTTACTATTTTTATGTGCACTAAATGCTTTCCACAAGGAGTTTAAAGATAAAATTGTTATGGTTCAAATTTTGGTGGCCATACTTTTATCCATTTTTTCATCTTAAGAGACTCACTATGTAAATCATGGAATCATAGAATGTTTTGGGTTGGAAGGGACCTTAAAGATCATTTAGTTCCCCATGGGCAGGGATACCTTTCACTAGCTACGTGTGGCAATTCAATTTAAAGTTATACATTTTTTGCAAAGTACGAGGCATTAAGAGATATGATGAAGGTGCAGAGAAAAAAATACACAAACCACAAGAAATAACTTCCCTTTAAGTATTGTCTTTATTAATATAGACATTCATATCTTTGTTATTATACCTGTTCTTTCCAGCAAATACAGACTGGATTAGAGCATGAAATAAGCAAAACTTTTAAGAATCTCCAATAGTATTATAAAGTTACAGTCAAAAGAACAGCATTTTCTCCATCTTTACCCACAAAATCCTTGATAATAAATGCTTCCATGTTTGTGTGGCCACCATGTATGAAACACTGCAAGACCTTGACTTTTTAGATTAAAGAGAATTGAGTAGATAGGCAAAATATGTGGTCTATATTGTCCTTTGCTCCCATCTTCCATGGTCTGACAGTACAGATCCCCAAAAGTATTTTTCACAGATATCACAGAATCATTCAGGTTGGAAAAGACCCATGGGATCGAGTCCAACCATCAGCCCTACTCTACAAAGTTCTCCCCTACACCATATCCCCCAACATCTCATCTAAACGACCCTTAAACACATCCAGGGATGGTGACTCCACCACCTCCCTGGGCAGCCTATTGCACTGTCTGACCACTCTTTCTGTGAAATTTTTTTTCCTAATGTCCAGTCTGAACCTCCCCTGTTGCAGTTTAAAGCTGTTCCCTCTTGTTGTGTCACTAATTACCTGTGAGAAGAGACCAGCACCAACTTCTCTACAATGTCCTTTCAGGTAGTTGTAGAGAGTGATGAGGTCTCCCCTTAGCTTTCTCTTCCTCAAACTGAACAGTCCCATCTCCCTCAATCTCTCCTCATAGGATTTGTTCTCCAGGCCCTTCACTAGCTTCGTTGCCCTCCTCTGCACTCACTCCAGCACCTCGATATCCTTCTTGTATTGAGGTGCCCAAAACTGGACACAGTACTCAAGGTGTGGCCTCACCAGTGCAGAGTACAGGGGGACTATCACCTCCCTACTTCTGCTGGTCGCACTATTTCTAATACAAGCCAGGATGTCGTTGGCTTTTTTGGCCACGTGGGCACACTGTTGGCTCATGTTCAGCTGCTTGTCAATTAGAACCTCCAGATCCTTTTCTTCCACACAGCTCTCCAGCCACACCTCCCCAAGCCTGTAGCGATGCATGGGGTTGTTGTGGCCCAAGTGCGGGACCTGGCACTTGGCCTCATTGAAGCTCATCCCATTAATGTTGGCTCTCTGAACAGATGAAGCAGACGAGAAAGAACTTAATTGCCCACTGAGCTGCTTGAATATGGTACATAAGTCTCCCAGAAGCTTTGCACATACCAAGTTTATAAATAATTTAATGAAGTACCTGAACAAAAATTCCCTTAGAAAACCCTAAACAAACTTTCAAGAAACTCAATTATCCTTCAGAACATTTCATGAGTAATGCCAAGCATACTTAGAGGTATTCCCTGGAGATACAAGAAGGATTTGCCTGAGAGAAAGCTGTTCTGAACAATCTGTTAGATATTTTCTTCTTTCATAGATCTGTTAGCAAAATAGTCCTGAGGATCCAAAGGAAGCAAAGGTAAAATTGTTGTGATGTCCGTACTGCAAGGCCTGTTCTCTGGTTCTGAGGCAACAGGCACAACACAGCTTCCATTTATACAACTAAACTCTCTTCCCCATAGCCTCTCCATAACCTGCATTTATAAAAATAAAGTCTATTTCCTCTCCACTCCCAAGCAGGCTGTCCTGGTACGTATTTCCATTGGAATCAGCTCTTGATCTAGCCCCCAAACTTACCCAGGCATTGTCTGGAAGACTGCGAAAAGAAGCAGGCCAAAATCTTGACTGAAAATGTAGCAGGTGTTGAACAGAGTGTACAACTGAATGTTACTGTTTGGGATTGTGTCCTAGGTTTGTTTATATTAGTGGCTAAAGTATTTTTAGTATTCAGATTTTATAAACTTGTCAATGCAGCTTCTGATTTCTTCAGTTAATCTATAGGAGGTACTCTTCTAGACTGAAAGAAATGTTCTTTCCAGTCTTGCTATGCATCATGAGATGATATGAACTGCCTGCTTACCAATAAAAAGACATTTTGTGATGATTTAAAATCTGCTAGCTGAAAGCAGTGAACATTCCATCAACCTAACATAGGAAGCCAGCATGAAAATTTTTTGTTTTCCAAAACAATATCAGTTATCTTGGAAACATAACCTTGCTGAGTTGAACCAAGTGGTCCATCTAGCTCAGTATGATTTCTCTGATAATACTGATAGGTGGTTTTATTTAGGTAAAATATACAAGCTTGGACACTGTCTGTGCTCCATTGCCCTTATGCTCCCAAAACATCCACAGCTGTTGGGTTAAGTTAGACAACATTTTGCTGACTCTTCCATATGCTACCCACAGGTTGTCTTGAAATTTTGGTAGTCCTTTAAATTAGTTGATACTACTGGAAACCTATTCTATGACAGAAAATCCTGGAATTTCACTACCTACTGTCTAAAGAAGTAGTTTCTTTCATCTCTTTGAAATCAGCATCATTAGTTGATTAATGAAACATCAGACTTTATTAAGTACTCCTTTGCGCTAACAATATAGGATTTGATGAGTAATTTTGCATTCATGTTCTCTAAAGCCTTCATGATTTGGTCAGCTTCAATCATATCCCTGCTCAGTCTCCTCCTGTCCAAACTTAGTCTCTCTTTCTAAGACAGATGCTCCTCAATCATTGCCTGTGTCTGCACTTTCCACAGTTTCACTTTGCTTTTCTGCACATGCACAGACCATAACTATACATAAGACTCAAGAAATGGATACTACAAGGCAGTACTGCAGACAGAAGCAAAATAATGTCCTCTATGTTGTTTTTAACCTTCTTCAGTCTTCTACAGACTCATATTTCAGTGCTACATCATCTTTAGAACTAATTGTCAATTTTGTTTGTACACATGTGAAGTGATGTCTTCTCCTTCATACTGGGTCATATATTTGTCTTTTTCAATAATTAATCAGAAGTCACTATTGCATTCCTTTTCCATCTTATTTTTACATTTTTTTGAGGAAATTAGGCTTTTTAATATCAGGAAAAAGGGAAATATCTTATGGACTACAACACCTAAATTTTCAGCAGGAAATATATGATAATATTTTATTTTATTTAAATTTGCTAAAATGATTCAGGAATGGAATAGAATAGAATAGAATAGAATAGAATAGAATAGAATAGAATAGAATAGAATAGAATAGAATAGAATAGAATAGAATAGAATAGAATAGAATAGAATAGAATTCGTTCGGTTGCAGTGGATCTGCAACAATCATCTAGCCCAATTGCCTGACCACTTCAGGGATGACCAAATGCTAAAGCATGTTATTAAGGGTGTTGTCCAAATACCTCTTAAACACTGACCAGCTTGGGGCATCAACCACCTCTCTAGGAAGTCTGTTCCAGTGTTTGACCACCCTCTTGATAAAGAAATGCTTCCTAAAGTCCAGTCTAAACCTCCCTTTGTGCATCTTTGAACCATTCCCACGTGTCCTATCACTGGACACCAGGGAGAAGAGATTAGCACCTCCGTCTCCACGTCCCCTCCTCAGGCAGCTGTAGAGAGCAATGTGCCTTAACTGTGGTTGCATGCTTCAGTTATAACCTAGTTTAAGCAAATCCATACTATTTATTCTCTTCTTCATCTTCCCATTCCTGTCATGATTTCCATGGGAAGGCGATCTGAGCATGTGAGATAGAAATAAATTTTCATGTGCTCTCACCAGATCGGCAATCCAAGCAATTGGGAAATTAAGACACTCTCCAAAGTCTTACCTTTCCCACAGGTTTGTCAGGAACCATTACTTCTGAATTTTGCTTCCTTTCATACCTGTACTCTAAATATGAGAAAAATAAACACCAGCCTTCTCTCTTGTGTCTGCACAGGAGAAAGCCCCAAGACTGCCTTGCACACAGTTTGCGAGGGATGCAATAATGATTAAGAATATTTATAAATGTTGTGCTGAAATATAGGGCATTTTCCCACCTGAATATCTCACTCTGTTTTTAAAGAAAATATGTAACGTTGCATTGGGTGTAGGTGCCCAGGTTTTGTTAGTGGGGGCCTACAAGGGCAGCCTCTGTGAGGAGCTGCCAGGGCTGACCCGTGTCGGACACAGCCGCTCCCAGCCGGATCCAACACATCCACTGCAGGGCACGGCTGAGCCCCCCAGCTAAGGTGGTGGCACTTCTGGGGAAGCCTGTTTAAGAAAGGGCAAAAAATTCTGCGCAATAGTATGTGAAAAAGAGGGGCAAGCAAAAGAAGTGTGAGAAACAATCCTGATAATTCCAAGGTCAACACACCATGAATGTCTTATGAAGTATATAGTATTACTATTTGTTTGAGGTAGGATTGTTAAGAATTCCACTAGGATGTAATGAAAAGATTTGGGAATGTATATAGGAAGATGCATAACAATGTCAGCCAGATATACAGGAATTCTCTCTCAAACCATCAAAGCAGTATTTTAAAAGCATTTCCCTTTGGAAATTTTATGCCATAAAGATCTCTGCGATTAAGGAAAATGGCAGTGTTTAGTTGTAAGTAATTTCTTTTTACTGTCAGAATGAGAAACTGGAGTTTAAGAAAATCTAGCCAGCATTTCCTTCTCCTTCAGGTGAGTGTCTGTGTTTACATTCCCACAGCAGGTGCAGATACATTAGCACTGTTACTAGAGCATTTCACCTCATGATTAATTGTAGCACTGTCTTCTCTTGCCTGCATATTTTAATCCCAGCAGTAGAGCAAGCACTTCCCTTTTAGTTCCTCACAAATGTTTAGGTGACAGGGGGCATCCCTGAATGCTCTGGCTACATTTATCGTAGTGCTCCCAACAGTGTTGTGATTATTCCCCACTGCCCCCGAGGCCAGCTTCTGCAGGTTGACTACATCCATAACATTAAAGTCTCTAATCTTACAAAACAAGGTGGCTTGCTCAAACTGTCTCTCAGAAACAGTCCCTGGCCTATGTAGCTCCTGAACTACTGCTTTCTCAGGAAAGATTTGTGAGGGTGTTGGTAGGTCTGCATTAAATGTGTGCTGAGGATGTAGTGACAATAAATACTGTATAGACAGTCTAGCTGTGGTGACTGGACTCCTACTCTGACACTGTTTACTGGCTTTGAAAATATAAACCACCTTCAGCAGTATATATTCAACTAGGTTTACTGTTGGCACAAGTGGGAATATTGAGGCTGGATATTGAGGCTGTGGTACATAGGCATTACAAATAAGTTTCAAGGGCATTTCTGGCATCAGTAAGACCGTGTACATAAGGAAGGGTGAAAACTAATGCTTTCAAGAAGAATATGTGCAGGTTAATGACTATAAGTCACAGGCAAAACCTTCTACAGCTGTGACAAAGCTTGAAATTGAAGTACCAGGAAAGAAATCTGAACTCCAGTAAAGAAATGGAAACAGAATCACCATTTTGAGGCATATGGCAAAACTGAGTACCTGGATTATCCTTTTTTTTTTTTTTTAAAGCTTATCCTTTATCACTTACTAATACTTCAGTCTCCAAATCTCCCTGCTTGAATTGCCACTTGAAATTTCTCAATTCTTTAAAATGGCTACTTATGGTGAAATGTTTGTAATGCAATTACCATGAACTTGCTAGAGATAAGAGGAAAACCAGAATGTAATTTCATGTTTTTCATCTCTTTGGCCAAATAGACCCTCCTTATTTCTTCATAAAAGAGAAAACAGTAATTGTAGCATGTGAATTATATTGCAAATGGGTTCTCCTAAATGAGTTAAACATGCATACTATATGTGAGTTAATAGTTAGAATGTCTAGACTAGTGTATTAAATGTTTTCTCTGACTCTGGAGACAGTCACATATGACAGAACACAATGGTTGCACACAAACTGCTTACTGGAAATGGTCCTTGGCCCACACTAAATACCAAACCATGACCAAGAATTGTTAAGGAAAATGCTTTTTCTTTTCCAGGGATGGTTCAAACAAGGCATCAGTATAGACAGTAGAGATTCAATGGTTATGTTTTTTCACTAACATTGTTTCAGTTACTAGAGTAGACATGTACCTGGTTATGTCTGTAAAGTTAAGAACAGCTGGACAAGTGTCACCAGTTAAAAATTGGCATGGCTTTTTTACAGCTGCTTTCACATGATCCCTCTTATCTCATTTTTATTTCATAAAACAATGTTTTCATTTATGTCTGGATTAATCTTGAGAAATACTTTTATTTAACTTGCTGATCCTCATGTAGGAAGAGTTATCTGTAACAGTGAAGTAGACTATTGGAACAGGATGTCTAAGGGACAATTGCAGTAATTAGCTGTTATGTTTTCTTTTAAAGATGAATAAAAATGACTTATTTTAACATAGATAGCATTTTTTATTAATGACAATTAAAGTAGATGATTCCATTCAAACTAGTATATCTCAAACTAAGCAAAATATAGCTGTGTTTTTTGCAAAATATGTATGTTCAGAATGTTGTTAAAAAATAAATCTTACGGTGAATGAATGCCTATTTGTTTTGTACAATAGATTTCCAGCTCTAATAATAAATTGTAATCAGTCAATGAAAGTGATCTGTAGTTCTGGTTCAGGACAATGGTAGAAGCTTGGAGGCATTTTTTCAGATACTCTCAGCACAGATTAAAGTCGTATTTCTGCTACAGGTAGACATTAAGTATGTGTTACTGTTTGCATGAATCTTAAATACAATTGATTATGTCTTCGATAGCTCATGCCCTGATATAAGACAATCTTTGTTTTAGCAATAAGGACAGAAGGTATTGTTCTATCAATGGCTAGCATAATATATTATTTTTCAAAAGCTTCTTTTAGGCAAGATTATGATCTTTATCTGTGTATGTTTATTAAACTGAATTTATGCTTTTATCTTAAAAAATCTTTAAGCATGTTGTTTTTATTATTTTATTTTGCTAATGTTGGCACTTGAGATGAATGAGGTCCTTTCAAGACATTCATCTATATTGATGGTATGCTGGTATTTTCTCCACTGAGAAAATAGCTCTGCTTTTAACTGTTGGTCATCATCCATAAATGTAGTTGCCATGGTCTGTCCTCTCAAAAGATGCATTTCTAAATTTCATTAGTAGATCTAACTGGACATTCAAATAGAAAGAAGTAAGTGCCTGTGACTCAAATGTAGCAATTTAGACTGTTAAATGGGTCACTGCCTGCTTCTGACTGGAATCAGTATAAATCTTCCCTGGACCACAATGTCTTAGAATTGATAGATGAAGATACAGCTTTACTGTAATTGTAGTTTTTGCACTAGTTATCTACAGTCGCTCTAGGCCATATGAAATCAGAGTAAATTATCTTTTACTTCATATTAGAAACCAGCTGTTCAGATTCATTACGTGCTTTTGTATAAATATCCACATTATGTATGGTGTATGTTTTAAAAGTATTTAAAATATGCATATTTTTCTTTTTTTCTGTGAGAACAGAAAAACCTGTGAGTACAAGTGATTTATGTAATTTAAAGAAGAAATTAGCTTTTTTTTTAATTCATCGTGAGACAAAAAAACCCCACAGAAGACTATTTTGGCATTTTATGGCTTTCAATGTTTTGCAATAAGCAAAAATAATTTTTCACCCCCTAGCCAATACTAACTCTTTGCTTGTCCTGTATTGGTGAACAATCAAAAGGACATTCTTTTTCATTCTAGGATTTGAAAAATTACAGAGGTTAATATTGTTGATTTTGTCTTCCACTGAAAGTTTGCAATAAACATGGTAAATAAGAACATCTTGGTTTGACAATAGACTCACATACCTTTTTGAAGACCTATCTTTCTTTGTTAAAACCTATAGTAAAAAAAAAATACTGCAGGCTCAGAGTCTGAAATACAAGGTGACAGACTGACTTTAATACTTCAGTTCTGCTGCTGACATCTCCAGAAAGGAGAGAACAGTGTAGAATGGGGTTTACCTCTCACAGCCTTACTTCAGTGGTGATTTCAGAAATTATACTTCTGTTAGCCTTTGTGAATAACCATGAAAAATAATCTGAGTTTATGAAACCTCAGATGTAGCCATATATAAATATTAATTTCATTCAAGATGAGCTCACACAACTGAAAAGGAAAAAAACCATAAAACACCTTAAGGGTGACAGAATATTTTATATTTCACTGAACTGCATAATCAAGTGGTATGTACCTCACAAAATGGAAATATTAACTTTTTGGAGAAACTATTGGCAATGCATAGCTAACTTTGAAAGTATTACATAAACTAACATTTTTCAAATATTTAGATTTGATGTCCAGTTTCATGTTACTATTTTGTTTCTACAAGGTGTATGATGGAAAAGACAGCTCTTCACGCTCTCTGGGTTCCTTCACCAAAAGTGACATGATGGGAGTTATCCTTAATAGCACCTCTAACCATTTGTGGATAGAGTTTAATACCAATGGATCTGATACTGACCAAGGATTTCAGCTCACTTACACAAGTAAGTAGCTCACAGATATTGTCTGACTGACTGTTTTGTGGGGAAATGTGTATTTTTCAGCTACAGTGATTTCTCATGGAATGGTGAAGATGATTTCCCAGAATGCACTGTGGTTATCAGACTGAATTTTAATTCCTTCCATGGATGGATAGATGTTAACAATTTAAGAAAATTACTAAAAGCAAAATAGTAATATTTTAAATTTATAAAGAATCATTTTGAAGACTTAGCAGTGGGGTTTGAAAAAGAGTGAATTGTGACATGTGGGTTGAATATGTTAGTGCTATACTGTTGCAGAAAACTTATAGAGTACAAGATTTTAAAAAGGGAACATTCAATCCCTGCAGTCAAATTTAAAAAAATGAGTACAAATGAGAATAAAAAGAATAGAGTGTGCCTGGGAGCAGACTCTTGATGTGTCCTGACTGATTGTCAGGATCAGGGTGGAGTATGCTGGAAAGATACCTGCGTGAACAAGTTTTGATGAATGGTGCACTTGTCCCACAGTTTGCATGTAATTAATTTAAGTAATTTAGCTGGCAAAACAATGAGTCTTTTGGGGGAATAACTTTGGAGATAACTAGTTTATTTCCAACACACATAAACAGATATTTTGTCCAAGTTTCAAGGAATCTCCAAGTACTTTTTTCCTTCAATTTATTGCCTTTTACATCAGGTTCCATGAGCTCCTGTTGAATCCTGCAGAGCAGAGCACCTCACTGTGCTGTGGCACAGAAATGGAATCATAGCTCTTTCTAGTACATCTGCTGGTTTCCCTTTGGATTGGAGCCAGCAGTGGAATAAGCAGAAATCATTCACTTTCCCTTCTGTGTTTTTGCTGTGCCTGGTAAATCTGAAATCTTATCATCCTACCTTTGGTGTTTTTTTCTTACAGAACCATAAAGGAACGGAAGGATTCTCTGGCTAGATGAAATATATTAAAGTGATTCCTTTTTTTTTTTTTTTTTTTTTTTTTTTTTAATGTAGATAACATATATTCTTTCATTTTATGTTACAGAATCCAGAAAGAACCACTAGGCAAATCTACTCTGATTTGCCTATAGAGACCATAGAATTTTTTCTTTGAAAAATGGAACAAATAATTTGTTTTAAAAATAATCTTATTTTAAGGGCTCTGATTTCAAGGGTCTTGAATCAGTTCCTTTCAAATCTTGCTGCAGTGATGAGTTCCACCTACTGTTTAGGTGTTTAGAAATAGTATTTCATTTAAAGATGGAATTTTGCTTAATTTCTGCATCCAATAGCTTGATTTTGTTACTCTTCAGTTTGCAATTCTAATAAGATTTGCTCTCCGGTAGCAGATTTTTCTATGTAAGTTAACATATGATAATTCATGTCTTAAGGCTTTTTTTCCTGGCTGATTGATTAGTTTTGAATCTCTAGTTTTCTAGTATTCCAAGCTATTTTACATTTTCTGAAGTGTGTAGACAGAATTTGACACAGTCTTCTAACAGTAAACTTAACAATACTGTGTACAGAGGCAAGAGTCACTTTTATATGTCTTCATAACATTTTCCTCTTCTTTTTTTTCTTGCCAAATATCTCATTTAATATATCATGTGATCAATTTGCAGCAGTTCATGTTGAAATGTTTATCTGTAATTACTTTTCCTCCTGCCTGCTCTCACACCAGACAGTCCCCATTTGTAAATACTGTCTAATTCCTTACTTTTTGCATGTATTTTCAGGAAGCTAGATTCAAGACAATACATTTTGAGATAGTGACCATCTAACTAGGTGATTTCCATCAACTGTAACAAGAAAACATATTCTATGTTACTTCCAAACACTTCAGTGTGGGACTCTTCACCATTTATAAATTGCTACAAGCAGAAGATGCATTCTTTTGGAATGCTTTGAAAATTGACTGCAGAGCTGACTCACATTCTTTTGCTGAAAGAGTCCAATCCTAGCAATATTTTAAAGATTAAATATACCAGAAATTTATACTCATTATTTGATGGGATTGGACTTTTTGATGCAGTTCCAATGCAGTTACTAAACAAATGTGTTCATTTTTCATTTAAATACATCAAACACAAAATTATAATTATCTGTTTGGATTAATGAAGCTGTAGTTTACAGCTGGAATTAACTTCCCTGAAAGATTACTCTGCAGTTTATTTATTCACTTTTCAGATTGAAATATAATGCCAGATACTTTAAAATTACTAAACCAAGAAAGTTAAAAGAGTGTTAAATGTGGTCTCACTGAAGGAAATGAGAAATACATATGCTGGAGTGAATGAAATTGAATAATAAGACTGCTAGAAAGAGCTAGAAGTGATGGTGTAATAAATCTAGTGGTAAATCAATTTTGGTTATTCCCTATCTGGTTGCTGAGTTCTTGCTGTCCACAAGGGATATATCAACTGCTCTTAATTGTTGGTCTTTGTAGTACTTTTCTTCCCATTAATGCTATTGAAATTAAGATTAGTGCAGCTTTGAAGCTTAAAATTTAGAACTATTGCAATGTGTTATTAAAAACACTGACTTAAAGGGTTACTATTTCAGTTCTGTGCAACTACCTTTCCATCTTTTTTAACATTGTGAATTATGTGGATGATGCTAAATTTACAAATACAACAGAAGAAAAAGCTAATGATCCATGAGAACAGAAATGAGGATAAAGAAAATTTTCAGAATCTCATTACTGACATAATAAAACAGAATTCTATAAACTCAGGATCTGAGTGGTTTGTATAAATTCTAAATTCAGAATATATGAAAGGAAATCTATAAAGGATTCAAGTTGTAATGAATTCTGCTATACAGGAAATTGTTTCAGGGTAAGAACAATACTAAATGGAAGCTAGAAATTATAGTAATTTAATTTTTTCACCTGTAAGTGCAAGATGGTTTCAAGGAAATTGATTTAGCACAATGGGTAGAGATATTTTTTTATTGGAAAGGACCATGAAAAAATCTGTATTCTTTCTCAACTGTTTTGAGAAACTAAGAAATATTTTGACTGAGGACTAAAATTGTAGTGATTGTATTTTAGGAAACTGTTTCAGAAAAATGGAGACAACAACATTCTGTTAATAATTTCGCATGAGATTTGTGGAGTAAGTATGTATGAATGAGAGTCAATGAAACTGCAATTTGAGCAATACCTGAATCTGAGTCTACCAGAGAAGAAAAACCCAAGAGGAACAAAGGGGAAAACTTGTTTCCTTCCTGTAAAACAAGATTATATAAAACCAATTCCTTCAAACTAGGGTGAATATGTGTTAGGATGAATAAGAGGAAGTGTTTGTTTTCACTTCTAGTACCACTACACGGGTGTCAGAGGGGATGACTGTGGACATTTATACCTTAGTGCTGAGGAAATGACAACATAATCTTCATGGGGCTAACTTTTTTACCTGAGGATGATCTCAGGTTTTAACAGATTATTCCATCTTCTATACCAATGACATAGGAAAGAAGAGAGTCTTCCAATGTGAGAAGTTAGTGGACTATTTTAATCTTATTAATGAAGCCAAAATTGTACAAATTTTCCTTTATGTTACTTCTTACTCCTCTCAAACAGAGCTTACAAAAATAGCAAAGTTTTTCTTTGTCCCTCTTCCCAATATATTTTTCTTTTTAACCATCATGGGAAGTGTTTTTATAATCCAAGGAACAAAAAGGACTTTTAAGATGCCTTTAATTCCCTAAGAGTAGAGGATGTCAATATAGATCTCTATTTAAAAATATAAGTTTATACATGTTGTAGCCACAACTGACTCATGTAACAGTTACTTTTTTTGGTTGAGAAAATGTCAGTTCTAATTTCATAATTCCAGTTTTATAATTTGGGGGATTTTTTTTCCCCTGTCCAATTAGAACTTTTCTCTCTGAGACACCTAAATTTTTGTGAGGAAGAGAAGATGTAGCCATAGGCATTCCCACAGCTGGACCTACCCTTCCTGGTCACTGCTCAGTTAGAAGATTTGGCCATCCTGGTATAAAGATGACAGTGCTTTGTGCTGTCATGTCAGTATGATTTAACATTAAATTGACATTCAAATTAAAATGAAATCTTATTGATGCCACACAGTGACAGGCAGTAAAAGCAAAACACAGCTGTCTGGTAAAAGTAACAGACTGTGACTTTAAATAAGGAGCAATGCAGTACAGTCTCTGAATAACAAACAGTCCCTGCGGTGTCTAACCACTCCCCTATCAGAGTCCTGACACAAGGAATTTTAACAGTGGCTGTTTTGACTCATCATGTGGAGAACTGAACTTACTCTCACTTGTGTCACAAGTGCTTCCTTGCTACTGTTTAATCCTCATTCCTTGAACATAGTCTCACTTTTCTTAGCTACTGGAAAAACAAAAACAGTCCTTCCACACTTTATCATGCATGTCTTATACAAGTGTTTTGTGATGTCTGAATACAGCATAGTGCTGTCTATAGTGCTGTATAACACCGTACAGATCAGACTACTCAGCACTATACTGTGCTCAGCACTATACTGTGCTTCCACAGTGATCACTCTTAAATCCTGTGAAGATAAGTTGTACAGTAATGTTACTTGTGTCTTATTTGGTTCACATAGATGTCAATACAAAAATTAATTTCACAATTTCTGTTTGCCAGTAGCTGTGCTGTTGGTTATCCTTTAAAGATACGACCATTTTATGTACATGTCCAAAATTCATACAAAGATGGTAAAACACTTAAAACAATCTTCATATCTCTAAACAAAGTCTGCAACAAAGAAGGTAGTGTAAGTGCTTCCTGTTCAAATACTTGTCTATCCTTGTTTTCTGAGTAAAAGTTCCCACACAGTTCAGAAGAAATGACTCTTCCCTCAGTACTGGCTAGAACTCTCAGAACTAATTTATTTTTATGGTGCCTGAAGATAGGTGTCTGTATTCATGATACCATCCACCAATGTCTTCAGAAAGTATCCCAAAGTTGTAATGTGTAAGGAACTTTACCACTATGTAGAATTGCTCTTTGGACTCTCCTCAGACCTGAAGGCTTTTATCAAGTTCCGTGTGCTGGCAGTTGCCTGTCTGAGGCAGTGTGAAGTTGCTCTCTGTCCTTATCCAGACAACTACTTTTTAGGAGCGGCTTATCTAGCTCTCTGGCAATTTCATGGTTCCTCAGTCTTGTGCAGGATATAATAGAAGAAAGTTTCGCTTATCTGCAGAGTAAGCCTTGGATTCCATTGAACGAATCAGTGGAAGGGTCCATCTGTTCCAGGAATACTGACAGATATATGTAGGAATGTATCTGACTGCACTGGGCCACTCAGCAGTATATTCTGCCTCACAACAGATTTCTGTGTGCTTCAGAAACATGAAGTAGTTACAGACTTTATAAAGTCTAGAAACCATTCAGAGATTTGTGGTATACTCTGTAGCTAGATTTTAAATTTCTGAAGGCCTTTCACTCACTTGTTCATGATTCACTGCTATAGATGTAAAATGTTCTGTGTTAGTTCCTCAACACTTGTCTTTTATTTGTATCCTCCATTTCCTAAGATGTAAAATTAGATATTTTCCTACACTTCTGTGCTAAGGTAGAAATGAGGGCTGGAAAAATTCTCTCTAAGGATGTTTCTTTTTGAGAGTGAATGTTATATAGACTCAGACCTTAATTTAATATTAACTTCTGCCAATTTTGAATCCATGACCATTTCTTTCACTGAAAGCAAAATTCTGCATGGCTATCATTTCTGCCAGAAGAATTGGGAAGGTTCACAACCTTGAGCTGTGCTCAACCCCATAGAACTTGTATCAAATTCTATCTAGCGTTCCTAAAAGAAAACAGATTTAGGATTGTGCATGGATAGATTTTTTTTTTTTAAAGTAGGTTTGATATTTTTATTTGCATTCATCATCCTCTATATTTAGCATGCATAGTTAGCAGTTTTACAATATTCTTTTCATCGATCTGAAGATACAACTTTCAGTTTAAGAAAAGAAATCTTTAAATACATTTCTCAGGCATGATGCAGTGGTTTGGCATTCATAATATTCTGTTACTACTAAGCACTTAATTCTAATCTTCAGTTTAAGTTCCGTATTATAAACATTCTCTACCCCTACATCTTTCAAGGGATAGTGAAAGTTAGTGCATGGAAAGTGAATCTGAATTAGCATAATCTAAATTTATATAAATGGTTTAAACCTGGAAATTAGGAGAATCCTGAACTGAAATCTAATTTAATTCATTTCCTATTCTACAGTAATTGAAAATGTTAAAAGAATGTCATTGAAAACAGTGTTCTGAAACTGCAAACTCAGTCAATTATCCTAGCACACAAACAGATTCAAATTCAGAAGTATAGCAACTTTGCCTCAGGCTGTATAGTGTCAGTTGAGCAGAACAAGCCAGTAATGAAAAGAAGCTGTTGTAGTTTCCTTTCAGTAACTAATCGTTGTGTAAGATCTGTTCCAAAGAGAATCTTCACACACTAGGGTAAAAATGTGAGACAAAATTAAATGAAAATAAACAAAAGGCAAAAATCATTAAATGAGTATGTCTTAACCTATATATATTCACAGATCATTTTAAGAAAAGTATAATTATGTGACTAACCCCAAATTAACATAAACTGTATTGCATGCATAGAAAAAACTATTCTAAAAGAAAGCAAAAATTGCAAAATAGAGAACTAAAAATTTAATAAATGCCAAAATAAAACCTTGTTAGAAATTTTAATTCAGTTCACTCATACACAAGAATTATGATATCCTGTTTAACAACATGATCAGATTATGGTCTCTTCTCTCCCTCCCCCAGAAAATGAAACTGTCTTTTGCTTTCAATATATTAAGTACTTACATAATCTGGCCACATTCTTCTGTTATGCTTCTCCCATACACTGAATGATATATCAGTTCAGGGCAACATGATAAGTGAAGACTTTATAAAAATATTATTTTGTGAAAATCAAAAGGTTTCAGAAGATTAGGATGAATTTGCATTCAGTTTTAAAGTGTAGGGAAAAAACAAACAAACAAACAACAAAAACTGAATAAGATATTCAAGATTTTCACTCCAGGTGTCTTTACTAGAGTTTTCCATTGTGGTGAATTTCAAAACATAAGTGTTTTTTCTTTTGTTTTATTTCTTCTGTTTCAACTGAACTTGAGTTTCATAACCTAATGCATTAATTACTTCCTCTTTATGGGTCCACCTCACAGAATAAGTAACAGAAATTGTACAGTCTAAAATAATTTGGCTAAAAGTAGGATTAAATGAATTGCTGTTTAAAATAGAAAAGACCCAATAGTTACCTGTTTCTCTGTTTGCATGTCATATAGCAGCTTGTTTGCATGTCATGTTTTTTTCTGCAACCAAAGTTCCCAGTGCTGCAAAATTAAAGAAAAAAACCCTTATCTTATTAGTAAATGAACAGAAAACATGAAAATCTCTTTTGAAAACAGAAAATATTCAGAGAATTTAAATGAAATTAAGCATCATTTCATATCATCCTAATCAGTATAGTATAATCTGTAATTTTAGAACCATACATTAAAGTTTGAAACTTTTTGGCATAGAAAGAAAATAAGGTATCATGTTATGACCTGTGGTGGTTTAGTCCCTGCCGGGATCTGAGACCACGCGGCCGCTGCCCCTCCCCCACAAAGGGAGTGAAATACAAAGCCCCGGGGCTGAGATAAGGAGAGGTTTAATACAACAGTGCAACAGCAACACAACAAACAATAACAATAACAGTAATAACAATGAACAGAGCAAGATATCTACCAATACAGCAGTGAGAGCAGAGAGAAGGCATAACACAAGCATTCACCAATTCTCCCACGCTCCCGCGCTTTGGTGCCAGGACGTGAGGTCAGCATGGTATTGAATAACCCAGCTAGAGCTTCCCCCCACTGCTGGGGAAACTTAACGCTATCCTAGCTGAACCAGGACATGACCTTATTTAAAAACAAAAAGATTAATCCAGAAATCTTATAAGTAAAAAACAAAATCCCCCCCAAATCCCCAAAACTTTGTATAAATAAGGTTGTTTTCCACTTTTAATTAAAAGACTTTTTTAATCATCTATGAAACTGCTGACTTTAACTTTGGTAAACAGTAGGTGCCAATTTTTTTTTTTTTTTTTTTCCTAAGGCAGAAAGAATGAAAACCATTTTATTTGGTGAATATAAGCATTGTATTAACCTTTTATTTGAAAAGTTATATTATCACATGCTTTGGAGATGAAAATGCTGGCATGGTGCTGTCTGTAACACAATTTGGTGTTTTGCCCATTTCAGGAAAATCTTCCCAAATTTCTGAAGATATAAATCTCTAGATAGCTAGATTTTATGTGACCAGTTCCCACCCTATGAATGAGGACTCCAAAATATTTTTTCTTTAATGAACACTCTCAGCAGACCTGGATTAGGATGGAGATGAACACTTTGTCCATCTGTACTGGGATTGGCTGGGATGAAGTTAATTTTCTTCAGCTAATGCTGATTAGTGCTTGCTCAGTGTCAGGACCTTTTCTGTTACTCTGCTGCCCCAGCAGGTAAGCTCAGGGTGGACAAGAGGGTGTGAGGTGACATAGCTGACCTGAATTGAGCAATGAGATATTCTGTATCATGTGACATCATGTTTAGCGATAAAACTTTGGGGAAGTTTTTTTGAAATAGCCACTGCTTGGGGACTCACTGGGCATGAGTTTGTTGGTGATAAGTGAAGGCTTTTGCATCACTTGTTTCTTTTTTTTCCCCCCCTTTTTCTTTTCCTTCACTTACTAAACTGTCTATCTTGACCCATTAATTTTTTCGCTTTTCTTTTTCCAATTCTCTCCCCCATCCTGCTGGGAGGAAGAGAGAAAGCGAGTGGGTGAGGGCTTACCTGCCAGCTGAGACTGGCCCACAAACCATGCTGTGTTCTCAGTGCCTACTGTCTCATGAGTAGTCTGAGAAAGTGAGGATATTGCTGTTTGATTGCAATACTACTGAAATAAAAACCAGACTTGGAGAGGAGGGAAGAAGAGAGAAGGAAGGGAATAGATGGGCACCTCTCATGTTTCCATGTCTGCAGCTTGAAATAAGGGAAGCTGCAGTGCCAGACCAAGGAGACTTGAGCAGAAGTGCAGCAGGCAAGAGCACCACAGGGTATTAGCAAAGATGATGTCTGAGACAAAAAGACTAGGACACACATGTAAGAGAGGAGGAGAGAAAGACAAGCTCTCCAAGAAACATAGGAAGCGTATGGAGTGGAGAAATGAAACTGCATAAGAAGGTTGCATGAGTTAAGTTGGAAAGAGGAGAAATCACAACAAATAGATCAGTAGTGGCATGGTATGATAGGAGTACAGGCTGAATAGTCCATTATTACTAAATTGTGTTCTCCAAAAACCCTTGGAGTTAAACCCAGGCTTCTGATTGAATTAAAATGTGTGTATTGTAAATATACATACACAAGATGAACAATGTTTTTTTAGAAAAGCTCTCTGAAGCTCTCTTCTTTAAAAAGAAAAACATTTTATTTAGTTGCCAACAATTACATGGTTTATCATCCTTAAATCACTGAATTATCCCTCTGTGCATGGGATTCGAAAGAAGAAAGATGTTAACTATTTCTTATTTTCAATTAAGGAAAAATGAGATTTGATATAAGGTATCAGAACATGTGAAAAAGGTAATTTGTTAAAGGTTATTTTGATTTGGTTCTGATAATTGCCAGTTATAATCTGTTGAAGGACTCCGGGCATTTCTGTGTATGGGTCAGAGATTCTCATCCAATCTAAACCCACCAGGTTTTCCTGTTGTAATTCACATCTACTACCAAGAATATTGCTGCTTTTTAAAATCTCCTGCTATAAAGTTTAAAATGCAGGTATGCTTTGAAGAGAGGGGCTAGCAGAGATGGGGAAAGATGTCCATATGAATGTGTTGTTTTCCATTTGTATTGAAATTATATCTTTTTTTTTTTTTTAACATTAGACATTTCAAGTCATTTGTGTATGCCCCTGATATCAAAGTTTGATCTTAGCTTTCTTCTGACTGAATTTTTTCCTTTTCTGAAAATTGTTGAAATGACCTCTTCTAAAATAACTCATGTGAAATACATTGCATAACCATTTTTATAATTTTGGTATTAAATAGAGTTTATGAAAATATGAATTTTCAGGGGAAAAAATCCAGAATTAATTTGTAAGGATTTTAACAGTTCAGATGCAGAAATGTGACTGTTTTCTCCCTTCTCTTCATTATATGAGGAAATTGTTTATGCTTCAATAGATTGACCGTGCTGCCCTAGATTCTAGTAATTTTTTTTTTTTAACTGGAGATTAACAGTAAATAAGAAACAGATTTTTCAGTCATCAAAACTATGTTTCTGATTTTTTAAAACTGTAATACAGTTATTTAAGAGTAAAATTAAGATTATTCCTTCAAAAGTTTATGCATATTATTAAAATCACCCTGCCAAAACTATGTGTATATGATATGTGATCAGAATTAGGGATGCATGTAGAAAACAGACTATTTGTAAGAAAGATAGTTAAAGATGATGAATGCTATAAACCTACTTACTCCTTCTGTTTCCATAAACTTCCTAAGTGGGGAAAGTTGCTTAAAACAGAATGATGAAAGGTAGACAAGATTTATGTGTTTTTCATTATCTAAGTTGTTCACCACAGTGTATCTAGAACTTGATTTTCAGAAGTGTTGGGCATCAATACCACTAGCCAGAATAACAGGTGCTGAGTGCACATTGTTCCCCTGTCAGCATGTGAAAGAATAAGCACAGCTGCAGATGGTGGGGGTCTTTAACTTTCAGTCCTGTCTGTGCTACAGTGGTTTTTATAAGCTTGTACAAATGTTCTTCCATGTTTCAATCCATCCTTTATATTCATGGTGACTTGATCACTCTACGAGTGAGTATTCTAGAAAAGGCTGTGAGGAAATGAGTAATTTTTTGTAATCATTGAAGCTTTTGGTAGGTGTTAAGCCAAAGTACCTTGCACTAAATAACACAAGAAAAAAATGTATGTGTTCATGTTATTTCCTTTCATTTCTTCCTCTTTGCCCTGAAATGTCAGACCAGTGCTCTTCTCACAAGCAATCTCCAGAATATTTTTAAGTACTGACTGTATCAGTCATTTTCCCGCTGATTATAAAGGAGGCCTAGACATAGAGAGTTCCTGAAGATATCTCTTTATAGACACTTGAAGTTAGATTTCTTATACTCACATGGAATCTCACCTTTAATCCCTGCTTCTCTTGAGTATAAATTATAATTAATTATTCATTTGTTTACTGATTACAAAAGCTTACATGTATGCTTTAATATATGCAGTAATCATCTTGATGCAGGCACATGTATTTGCACACCTATCTCTTGCAAATATTGTTATTTATTAAAAATATTTTCTTTTGATAAAATCATCACATACAAAAACTGTTTTCTAATTTCATTTTTTTCTTCTTTTGTATGTTTAGATGTTATAGCTGAAAAAGGGAGAACAGAAATTTTTAATAGGACATATAGACACAAAGAATCTGGTTTGAAATTGGTGGGGAAGGCTTTAAAACTTTTTATAACATACTTATTACAGCAAAAAATTACAGAAAAGAGTTCTTTTCTTTTTCATTTTATGCTCAAAAGACCTGTTATTGACAACATGTATTAACATCACCATTTTACATGTTTTACATGTTTACATAAATTTTCTTACATGCTGCTTATGTCAAGAAAAAGTACTGACACTTCTATTAGAAAGTATTATCCATTGAATGACTGTCTCATCAGTATAGTCAAGCATGAATTGCCACTAGATTGCAAAGCTTTTGAGAAATTGAAAGTGTAAATTGCAATTTCCCAAAGGATACAAACCAGCAGGTATCATTACTTACTGTGAACTCATTCTGCTGTACAAGCATGTAGAAATATATCACTGTATTTGAAAAACATGGGTCCTTTGGTCTCTTTCAGATGCTGGAATGTAAAATATTCAGTCACCAAGACATAAAAACATTTCAGCCTTCCTTACAAAAAACTTTACAGATCCAAAAGAAAGAGGTCTGGAGCTAATTTTGTCCCAGTGCGTACAGCCCATGTTTATTTGTCATCCTAGGCTCTTTAAAAGTTCATACAAGTTTCTGATGCCTCACTATAGCCACATTATCCAAACGCTTTTCTTTCTGTAGACTTTTCTATCATTCTAATTAGGTAGAGATTTTGTAATTGCCACGTTTTCCGGTACATAATGTAGACTGTTCTTTCTCTACAACTGTAGGTTTCAGTAGCACACAAATGGTTCCAAGACAGAATGAAAATGCCAGGAACTCTCATTTTGAATTGCATTGATTTAATTAAATAGATTATGTTATGGATATTTAAAATGCAACAACTGCAGAATGAGTATTTGTTGACATTTACATGCATTTAGAAATCCATTATAGACTCTGAACATTAACTCAAGTACCATTTCATACTTTTAGTTACTCTTTGATAGTTCAAAAATGATTCTGTGTAAAACATATAGATTATGTTTATGAGCTTAAATTACTTGAGATTTAATTAACACTAACAGAGTTCTTGACGTTTCCAACGTTTTTACATTACCTTACTTTTAGAATATTAAAACATCCATTGATATTTCCATATATGTATGTACTGAAATAGGATTTATATATGCGCTTGCCCCCTTTTTTTTGGAGTCATACCAAAATATTTTACCACATCACTTTCAGAAGTTGAAGATAGATTATACATAATTTATGACCTCTGTCTTCCATGGCAAGTAGAAATAAAAAGACATTACCTTTACGCTGATCAAGGCCCAAGTAGTCTATACGTATAGTATAGTAAGTAATATATTTGGAGTCCCACAGGGTGTGCTTTTAATCCTTCAGTGCTTAATATATGAGCTGCAAAAACTTTTTTGCATTCAGAATAATTAACCCCTCATGGCTTGTCTTGGGAAGTTTTTATCGGGATTGGTGGTATTGCTGTTTTAATAGTATTTTCCCATCTTTTACAAACAGTAATATCAGTAGGAAATTATATGAGTATAAATTTACTCATCTAAGATGAGATCAATGATAGTGTTGAATTACACCTATATGCTATATATTATGTTTTCAGGATCTGTTCTTCTTTAGTTTAAACTTCTAAAGTTTTGCTAATACCCCAGCTGGCTTTTCTTTTAAAATGTATTTACAGTTTTGTCTTAGAGATCATACTACAAACTGCCACAGTCCACAGAAATGACAACACAGGTTCATGCTTTTTCAAATTTACAAGAAGAAATTCCTCCAAATTCTCTCTTTTTTTTTTTTTTTTTTTTTTTTTTTTCCTTACAGCTTGGTGGCTACAATATTCCTTTACTTAGTGGTTACAGTGTTCTGGGATCATATCTGAGACCAAGGTTCCATGATCATTAAAAATTAATCTCTGCAGCATCAGAACACCCAACAGTGCAAATCTGATCTGGATCTATCACAAACACTTGATTGAATTCCTGTAAAATTAACTAGAGCATACAGAGGGAAACTTATGAGCATTTTGTGCTTTTATGCCAGTTTTATATATGGTTTCTCATAAAGTCAGATTGTCATTGACAAACAATAATTAATTCAACATAAAGCTTGTAAACAAAGTTAACCTGTCAGAAACTGTTAACAAATTTGCATCATGGGACCACAGTATTAAGGGCTGCGATATCGCATTTATTTTACTGTCAGTTCAATTATTTCCTCTGTTTTAAAAATTGTCCTCTTCCATCTCCATGGGTAAAGTTTTAATTGACATAGTATATATGCCAAAGCATGAACAAGGTTTACTAAACCAGAAAGAAAAAAAGAAAAGAATAAAGCCCTGCAGCCTAATTTCTTTAGTGCTCATAGGGGACCTATATTCTGCTCCCTAATAACAGTGTGCTTATATATTCTACTAAGACAAACATAATGTAACATGCCTCAGCATTGCTTTGTGTAGGAAGTAAAATTTGGGTGACTACTATAGCTCGCAATTCAGAGTGGCTTTGTTGGTTTTGTGCACTTTCTAGACCAGGAACTCATAACTTTTTTTTCTCATAGTCTTCATAGAAGTCTTAACGTTGAACTCAAGGTTAGTTTCCAAGTAGGGACCAAATACCTAAAGGTTGGCAGTTTATACCTTTTAGGTACTTACTTTTTTGTGTGTTTGGCTTTAGGAGAATGATTATTTCAAAATACCTTAGGACTTCTTCCACAAATAGGAGTAGGAAATTACTTATTTTAGATTACTATTTTTCATATAGCCACTGTAGGTTTACATGCAGTGTAAATGCACATATGTATATATGGTTAGTAAATGGTATTCTTCCTTTCAAAATAGGTGAAGAGAACATTTGCAGATATGTCAGAACTTCATCAGCTTCTGTTAAAAGTACACTGTACTATATAGAATCCTTGAGAATTTCCCTTGGACACACAAAATGAACATTCACTTCTTCTACCTTCCTATTGAAGACAGGTTTTGAAGGGTACAAACTTGAAGCTGAACTGAAAGGTGTGCTCCAGGGATGCACTTAGCATACTCCACCCACTAACGGACACAAAAGCTAGTCCAAAGTGTAAACAGATAGTGCAAACAGTGTGGTTATCATGTCCTCAGCTTCATTGTTTCACTTCCCAAATTTGCTTCTGCTGTACTGCACTGCTTACTAATGTAGTTAGAACCACAGTACCCATCATAATTAAACTGAGTTGAAAGAAGTTGTAATGAATAGTCTACATATATTACAGACATGTCAGTAATTTTGACCCTGACAACTAGTATTTCTACATTCATAATTATATCAAATAAGACAGAACGAATCATGTTGGATAAATAGTGATGGCCAATCATCAAGACGTATTCTGGTTGGTTTGGTTTTAATTTAACTGGATTTTATCCATTTATTGTTCTGATAATCCTATAATGAAACTCAGGAATAAGATAATTGACAGCAATTTGCCAGTACAATAATCTTTCTCAGCGGTAAGAGTATTGGCAGAATTTCTCTGACTGCTGGCTCGTTTCAATGTCAGGTAAACCTGAGTACTGTGACTGTATGGAGCTCATGGCCAGATTTCCCCACTGTGAAAGTTCACAGCATCTACTTTAACACTGAAGTTCTGTTGCAACATTTCAACAATGAGATTTCACAGCACTATGGTCCTTTATGACGAGTTCCACCAGATGTACAAGAGCATCAGCGCAAAAGGGAATGGGAAGGGGAAGAAACTGCATAAGAAGAGCTGGAAAGGCAGCTTGACTGTGAACACACAGGGCAAGAGTCTGCAATATTAGCACACAGTTAGCAGCACCTACTTGAACGTGAAATACCCCAATTTTTCATAGGCCGATTGACAGATATAGTCTTGTGTGTGGAAAAATATATTGAACGTGTGGCCTCAAATTATATGCTGTCATTCTTATATTTTCTCTGCAGTATTCAAAGTGGCATTTAAAAAATTTGGCTTAAAAGCCAGCAATTAGTTTGTTGGATGTCCTTGCAGGGAATATTCTGTATTTCAGATACAAAAAGGAATAATGCTCTTTATTTTGTCACACTGAATATTTGTACCTAATGGATTTTCTAGGCATAATATTGTGAAAACAGCACTAAAAACTGAGACTAATGCTGGACTTTTCCTGAATTATCAATAATTAGAAGAAATTAAAATCAGTATTAATTCTCCAAGGTGGTCTTTTGATAGAAATATCTGAATAATTCAAACCAAACTAGTAACTTCTGAAGAGTTTAGTGTCTCAAGGATATTTAACTTTAGGTTTTATACTTTTGCTTCCAGTTAGATATTTTTTATTTGCAGGTTATTTTTTTCTGTATTGTGTGTGAAATAGGAAATTGAATTCTGACACCCAAGACAGTGAGTGGTTCTCTACAATCAGATTATCTAACACTTTACCCCAAATAAATATTTTATTAGATTTGAGTTTAAAAAGACTGACAGAAAATCTTAACTCCTCCATTGACATAAATGTTCCCACAGAGTCTCAAAAATAAGATTTAAATAAGCAATATATTTCTGTAAGAGACTTCATGTCCTCATGAGACAAACAAGGAGGAAGACCAAGGTCCACCAAGGCTGGGTCATTCTGCACCAGGTATTAAAACCAGCTCTAAAAAGAACCCTAGAAGAGTTATTGTAGTGGGTGACTCCATTCTGAGGGGTGTCGAAGGCCCAATATGGAGACCGGACCTGCTTCATAGGGAAGTCTGCTGCCTCCCTGGGGCCCGGGTCAAGGACCTCACGGCAAAACTCCCCGCTCTAGTGAGACCCAAGGACTACAACCCTTTCTTGGTTTTTCAGGTAGGTAGCGACGACATTACCAGGAGAAGTCCTAAAGAATTGAAGAGAGATTTCAGGTCCTTGGGGAAACTGATTAAGGGGTCGGGGACACAAATTGTCTTCTCCTCCATCCCTTCAGTTGGGGGGATGGATGAAGAAGAATACCGGAGAACTCAACAGATGAACTTGTGCCTCCAAGACTGGTGTTACCATCAGGGCTTCGGATTTTTCAATCATGGGTTGCTATACAAGACGCCAGACCTTTTGGCATTAGATGGGATGCACCTGTCCCAGAGGGGGAAAAGGATCTTGGGGCAGGAGTTATCTGGGCTAATTGACAGAGCTTTAAACTAGATTTGAAGGGGGAAGGGGGCAAAACATCAGCCCATCTGAAGTGCATGTATACCAATGCACACAGCATGGGTAACAAACAGGAGGAGCTTGGAGCCATGATGCAACAGGAAAATTATGATGTAGTGGCTGTTACAGAAACATGGTGGGATGTCTGCCATGACTGGAGTGCACCTGTTGATGGCTACAAGCTCTTTAGGAGGGATAGAGAAGGAAGGAGAGGTGGTCGGGTGGCACTGTATGTTAGGGACTGTTATGATTGCTTTGAGTACAAGTGTAGTGAAGACAGGGTGGAGTGTCTGCGTTAGAATCAGGGGGAAGGCCAACAGGGCAGATGTTGTAGTAAGAGTCTACTATAGGCCACCCACCCAGGACAGAGAGGTGGATGAAATATTCTATAGGCACTTAGGAGAAATCTCATGATTGCTTGCCCTTGTTCTTGTGGGAGACTTTAACTTCCCAGACATCTGCTGGAAATACAACACAGCAGAGCGGGACCAGTCCCGGACATTCCTGGAATGTGTGGAAGACAACTTCCTGACGCAGCTGGTGGGTGAACTGACCAGAAAAGGTGCCCTGCTGGATCTCCTCTTTGTGAACAGAGAAGGACTGGTGGATGATGTGGCGGTTGGAGGCTGACTAGGGCACAGCAAACATGAAATAATAGAGTTCTCTATTCTTAGAGAGGCCAGGAGAGGGCTAAGCAGAACTGACATCCTGGACTTCCAAATGGCTGACTTTTTCTTGTTTGGGAACCTGCTTGACAAGATCCCTTGGGAGACGATCCTGAAGGGTATAGGGGTCCAGGAAGGCTGGACACTCTTTAAGAAGAAAGTCTTAATGGCTCAGGAGCAGGCTGTCCCCAGGTGCTGTAAGAGAAGCCGGCAGCAGAGAAGACCACCCCGGCTGAACAGGGAGCTTTGGCTGCAACTCAGGGAGAAAAGGAGATTTTACCACTTTTGGAAGAAGGGACTAGCCACTCACAGTGATTATAAAGATGCTGTGAGGCTATGCAGGGCAGAAATCAGGAGGTCTAAAGACCAGCTGGAAAATAATCTGGCTTCAGCAATCAAGGAGAACAAGAAATGTTTCTATAAGTATGTCAACAGCAAAAGAAAGACCAGGGAGAACCTCCATCCCCTGCTAGACGCAGGAGGAAACATGGTAACAAGTGATGAGGAAAAGGCTGAGGTGCTTAATGCCTTCTTTGCCTCAGTCTTTAATAGCAAGACTAGTTGTATTGAGGGAATCCAGCCTCCTCAGCCAGAAGACAGAGACTCGGAGAACGACCCCCCTGCATTCCAGGAGGAGATAGTCAGTGACCTACTGCATCACATAGACACACAGAAGTCTATGGGACCGGATGGGATACACCCAAGGGTGCTGAAGGAGCTGACTGGGGTGCTCACCAAGCCACTTTCCATCATTTACCAGCAGTCCTGGCTGACCGGGGAGGTCCCGACAGATTGGAAATTGGCCAATGTGACGCCCATCTGTAAGAAGGGTCGGAAGGATGATCCGGGAAATTACAGGCCTGTCAGCTTGACGTCGGTGCCCGGGAAGCTGATGAAGCAGCTCATCCTGAGTACCATCACACAACACATGCGGGACAACTAGATGATCAGGCCCAGTCAGCATGGGTTTATGAAAGGCAGGTCCTTCTTGACAAACCTGATCTCCTTCTACGACAGGGCAACCTGCTTATAGGATGAGGGAAAGGCTGTGGATGCTGTTTACCTTGACTTTAGTAAGGCCTTTGACACCGTTTCCCACAGCGTTCTCCTGGTGAAACTGGCTGCTCGTGGTGTGGATGGGCACACGCTTTGCTGGGTGAAAAACTGTCTGGATTGCCGGACCCAAAGAGTTGTGGTGAATGGAGTTAAATCCAGTTGGCGGCTGGTCACAAGTGGTGTCCCCCAGGGCTCGGTTTTGGGGCCACTCCTGTTTAACATCTTTATTGATGATCTAGATGAGGGGATCGAGTGCACCCTCAGTAAGTTTGCAGATGACACCAAGTTGGGTTGGAGTGTTGATTGGCTCGAGGGTAGGGAGGCTCTGCAGAGACACCTGGACAGGCTGGAGCGATGGGCTAAGGCCAACTGTATGAGCTTCAATAAGGCCAAATGCCGGGTGCTGCACTTGGGCCACAACAACCCCCAGCAGCGCTACAGGCTTGGGGAGGAGTGGCTGGAGAGCTGCCAGTCAGAGAGGCACCTGGGGGTGTTGATTGACAGCCGGCTGAACGTGAGCCAGCAGTGTGCCCAGGTGGCCAAGAAGGCCAATGGCATCCTGGTTTGTATCAGAAATAGCGTGGCCAGCAGGGACAGGGAAATGATCTTACCCCTGTACTCGGCACTGGTGAGGCCGCACCTCGATTACTGTGTTCAGTTTTGGGCTCCTCACTCACTACAAAAAGGACATTGAATTACTCGAGCGTGTCCAAAGAAGGGCAACGAAGCTGGTGAAGGGTCTGGAGCACGTGTCGTAGGAGGAGTGGCTGAGGGAACTGGGGTTGTTTAGTCTGGAGAAGAGGAGGCTGAGGGGAGACCTCATCGCCCTCTACAACTACCTGAAAGGAGGTTGCAGAGAGATGGGGATGAGTCTCTTCAACCAAGTAATAAGCAATAGGACAAGAGGTAATGGCCTCAAGTTGCACCAGGGAAGGTTTAGACTAGATATTAGGAAGTATTTCTTTACAGAATTGGTTGTTAGGCGTTGGAATGGGCTGCCCATGGCAGTGGTGGAGTCCCCATCCCTGGAGGTGTTTAAGAGTTGGGTTGACATAGCACTTAGGGATATGGTGTATTTGGGAGCTGTTAATGTTGGGTTGATTGTTGGACTGGTATGATCTTCAAGGTCTTTTCAACCTAGACGATTCTGTGATTCTGTGACACATACACAGGCTGAGAAATTCCTATATGTGCTACTGTGTACTCAAACACATTGTCTTTACCAGAGCTGTTTTTACTTACTTACAACTTGCAGGGGTATTTTGTCATTTACAGATATAGAAATACAGTTCAGTGAGTATTTGTAGAGTATAAGGCTCTTGAAGAAGCATGCAATTCGCCTTGGGACAGTGCTACTGACAGGTGAAAAGTTCTTTTCACATTTGGAGAATGATTAGGAGGAGTAGTATTTTATTTCTTTTTAAACATACACACACCTACACAAACTTTTGTAATGAAAATCAATGTATTTTAACGTGTGTATGCTATGGTATATACATACTACATATTTAGCAATATAACAGAATTAATTTCAAAACCATATTAGTCAAAATAATCCCAAAGGGTAGTATATCATTTTACAGGTTGGATGTTTTAGTCTTAAAACAAACAAAACCCAACTTTTTTTTTTTGATCTTCCTAAATGCCAAATCTCATTCTACAATTTGAATTGATTTCTGTCTTCATAAAAATTGGTTTTAGAATAAGGTTTCTCTGTAAGAGCCCCAGTAAGTTTTTAAGTTAGTAATATCAAGGTCAGTTCATTTAATGATTAATTTCATATGTTTGTATTAGGTTGCATTTAATTCTAATGTAGTAGTAAAGTGAATTTCAATCTGTGATCTGTGGTGCCTCATGGATTTCTGCCCCAGAGTCTGCACACGTAATCAAGAAAAGCAAGCTTATTTTCAATAACGATAGATTTTTATAGTACTGTGGCTCACTTTGGAGAACTTGTAACAGTCTACAAAGCAAAGGAGGTGGAAAATCTTTATGTTAGTGGCTACCTGAAGGTATAAGTGACTTACAATAATGAAGTGAACAATTAATAAGCTAAAGGAAAACCAGAAAGATCTTTTGTGCTACTCAGTCCTATTTTAAAGCAGGAACAGAGAAAGTGCAGGCCAGCTTTTTTAGGCTTCTGTCAGGCTTCTAAAGCTTGTGGCAGCATCTCTAACTCGTCATGTCAGTGAGGTTTCAGGGGTCTTCAGTCATCATTGCTGCAGATGAGGGGAAAATGGAATAGTGTATTTGCTATGTATACTGTGCAAACAGATTGTAAAAAGATAAACACTCTAAAATTGGGTTTGCACCATTCAAGAAGCCCTTATTCTGATGAATGAGGAGATATAGTGCCCTTTATTGACAATTTGTCCTACAAAAGCTGCACTGCAAAAAGGAGACAAGAAATAAGATTCTCTGGCATCACAGCATATATATTTACACACTTGTGCAAAACTGGATGCTAAGTGGAATACATAAAATGATAGCAAGTCAGAATGATAACTTTATCCCAGTCTTGACATTTTTTGTAGTGAAGGTAGCTATATAGCAGACTAGAAGGGCTTGTTTGTCCAGAAGTTTGTTTCATTTCACCCAAATTTATCTTTTGGTTTTATAAAAGATACTACCTCTCCCCAACAACCTTCTCTTCTTTATGTATAGAAGGTAGTGGAGAATGAATCTCTCATGTAGCTTCCAAACTATATATCAGATTTATGGAAAGTTTATTTCACCACACATAAATAGATTCTTTAATTGGGGAAGTTTGTTCTGTCAATCACATGAGACTGACAATGATAACCAAATGCTGCACCTACTAAAGGCTAGGAAAGTATCTAAAAGCGAGTGGGAGAGAAATAGTGTTATAGTGGTTCATGCTGTCAAATCAGCATTAAAATATCATCACATTATCTATCAAACAACTTAGATTTTCAGGTTTTAAATAAATGTCTTTATATGTTTAATAAGGAGTAAAATAATGAAGTATAGCTATTTCTTGTGAAGTTCAGCTCATCTGAACGACCTAATCATCTTGGCTCTTTTTATAGTGAATGAAGAGAAATAGACCTTTTTAGAGTTGCACACTTCATCCAATCTCTTTTAGGTATCTACTTTGGGATGAGATTAATCATATCCCATAATTTACTATTAACTCTAAAAGATAGATGTCTGGTTTTGATATGGCTGTTTATATAATTGATGCGGAGAAGTAGTTAAAATGAATACTATACCTTTTGTCTGGAAACTGAGTGTGTTTGCTTGGGTTTTTTGTCAACAAATTGAAATTGCAGAGATGTGCAAAAATTCACATGGAAACAATCTTTCAGCAAGGGAATAATGATAAATCTCTATAATCCAGCATACTGTGTGTGATTACACATGCTCCTTCTGACACACAGGCTACACCTCTGTTAGTAAACTAAATGTTGTTGGGCATGGGCATGAGTGTAGGAAAGTGATTGTCTAGACTGCTGAAATGTTAGGGTAAATGTTAGCATACTTCTAGCTTGGGTTGTCTAGCATACTCCCAAACAATTTCAGACGTAATGTTGTAGACAGTGTGAGCTAAATTCCCAGTGGCTTATAGACAGACATTGTCTTTTGAAGGGTAACTGAGTTTAACAGTGCATGACTGTGGTCAGAGCATTCTCATTAGTCTTGGGGCTTGACGTTTCTTAAGATATTAGCACAGATAGGGATGTGGTGTCTATGTGATGGAATAGCATTCTTTTTTTGGGTGGGATTCCTTTTCCCTAAGTCTAGATACTTAAAATTCTGAGCCACTATAGCCTACTATATAAAGAAAGAACCTAGGCTCAGTTTGCAGTAAAGGTAGAAAAAAGTGTTTTCAGAAGCTGATTGAACTGACTGATCTTACCATCCATCTAAATAAGAGTTAGTTTGTTTTCTTGAGATTCATATTTCTCTCCTGACTATGAAAATATCCTAAGCTAACTGGTTCAAATTTAACCAATTTTCAGAAGCCTGAGTTACAACAGGTAAATCGCAACCTTTGTGCCTAATTTATGAACAAAGAAAACAAAGGCATTTTGTTGATGGACAGATTTAGCATCTGTACAGGAAGAAAAGCAAGGTATTAGACTCCTTGCCAGTTTTTCAGCTGAGGTTGATCTCAGTGGCAGGAGAAAGGCAACAAGAAAAAATATGATACCAACTTTAGTTTGTACATTTGTAAAATAATGAAAGGTTGCCTATGGATCTGTTATTTACTATAAAGATGTCTGATTCTCTCCTAATTAATGATGAACATCACAGAATCGTAAAATGGTCTGGGTTGGAAGGAACCTTAAAGGTCATCTAGTTCTAACCCCCCTGCCATAGGCAGGGGCATCTTCCACTAGACCAGGTTGCTCAAAGCCCCATCAAACCTGGCCTTGAACACTGCCAGGGAAGGGGCATCCACAACTTCTCTGGGCTACCTCATCTAGAGAATGAGCTGAAAACAGCAGACTGAAGGGAAGACCAGCAGTCTGATTCAGAACCACTTAATGAAGCTGTTCAATAAAATAAGGACAGCAAAATGGAAACCATTTGTAGAGTCAGAATTACTTCCTTGGGCTGGGGTCATTACAGTAATAAAGGAAGAATCCACAAAGAAGAATAATCTGGAGTTGAGAAAGATGGATTTGGAACTGGTCTATATTGCTCCAAGAACTGGACCTCAAGGCAAAAGGAGAGATTTAGAATGCATCTTTACATTTTAGCAATGCTATATGGAGAAAATGCAGAGGAAAGGGTAAAACATGGAAAGAGTTGTAGCTGCTCAGAGTAGAACTGCTTATTCCAAGGAGCAGATGGAAGTATTTAACCCATTCAGCATGTTAACAGGCCAAAAAGGGGAATTCTAACTGAAAATTAGTTTAGGCATATTTCTTCATTTCAGCAGAGAAGAAGCCGAAGCCATGATATCTTGACACTAGGATGGATGAAATAACCTTTGCATTTTCTTCCTGAGTTACCACTATGGTCTGTTGTCTTCATTATGGAGATTAGAAGAGGATGTGAAGCTCCCACTTAGTGCTAAATACAGGGTCAATACTTCCTTTCCTCTGAATAAAAAAGAATGAGAGAATATAAGTGGTATAAATTAATTAATTGCTCACTAATCTCTTTTAAGATAGTGTGTATAATACACTTTCTTCAATAAACTAATGCCATAATCAATATCAAATGAATATTTAGTTCTTGGTGTTTCAGTTTCTGATTTACTGAAATTATATATAATTTATCTTTGATCACTGTGTTTACATCTAATCTAATTGAATCATGAGTATATAGTTTGCATTCAGATCAGATTCATTGGCATTATATTTTGTTTGATATTTTATATCTCTGTGTCTTTTTTTCTTCTCTTCCCATTCCTGTTTGCAGGTTTTGACCTAGTGAAGTGTGAAGATCCTGGCATACCAAATTATGGCTACAAAATCCGAGATGAAGGACATTTTATAGACACTGTCATTTTATACAGCTGTAATCCTGGCTATACAATGCATGGTAGTAGTATTATGACCTGCTTAAGTGGAGATCGAAGAGTTTGGGACAAACCTTTGCCAACTTGTATAGGTAATATGGACTGTGACAATGAAAGATTTCGTCTGGTGTTTCAAGAGAAAAAACAAAGCACTATGATATGATAATGCTGTAAACATACTTTAAATTTCAAGTAAAGATTTAATCTGGACATCTAAGTATAACTTCTCTGAAGTAGATGGCTGGCTCTATGGCTACAAAACTGCTTGGAAACACTTGTTCCTATAGGGCATCCTTTGATGAAAGACTACTGCTTTGGTTCTTATGATATCCTGGGTCATTGAGTCTGATATGCTGTCACAGGCAGTGGTATTATCTAAACACTTCACAAGCTAAGCAAGCCCCATCATAAAGCAAATAAATTTTTTTTTACCTTGTCAGTTTTCATCAGAAATTATTTCAGCATCTCATTTCTATGAAGTTAATTCCTGATTTTCATCCCACATTGGTGGATTGTTTTATCTGTGTGCTCTTGAGTCACTGTTGCCATGCTAGGATACTCCATTTGTCACAGCCTTGAGGCAGACCTTTTCTTTAAATATCATGTCTTCAAGTGCTAAAACTGTGTTTCACTGCAACCAACATAAATGTTAAATAGAGAAGTGCTAGGTGAAATGCATAAAATAACTGAACACCAGTACAGCTATTGTCCATTGTACCTTTGCTAAGCAGTTTCTCTCCTCTAGTTTTTCTTTTCAGACCAGCAATTACCGGTGACTTCTGGAGTTCTGATTTCACATAGAGACCCCATGAGTCCTTGGGAAAGTCTTTCTTTCTGTGTGTCTTCTGATGCTTAGTTTTTTTTCTCTGCTGCTTGCTGCAGGCAGGCCACCAATTGCTTTCAGTTCTCACCTGACCTGCAGGGTCTTTGCTCTCTCCCGTATTGGGTTCTACATTCTCCATTCCAGGAGCCACTTCCTGCTGAACACATTCACAGATCTGCAGCCTCCAAAGGAGCAAACTCCCTTCCTTTCAAAAGTTCATCCTACCCAGAGGCTGAGTGCCAAAAAACCATCAGTGGACAGCATTTCTGCTGTCTTAGTAGAGGTGTTATTTTTCCCGCTTGATTCTAGAATTCTATCTGTAAGTTTTCTCATATATATGACAGGTCAGAGCAACTCTTTCCAATTTTGATTTAAAGATTTTTCCAGGCTCTTTATACATTCAAGTCCTCAAGCTCTTCAGTTTAATTGGCTAGCTTCCTTTTCCTCTAAGTTTGCCCTTTTGTAGAGAAGAGCCCTAATTAGTCCTACCTTTGCTTATCTCCCTATTTAAATTAAATGAAGTCATTACTATAAGGTCATTTTCTGTAATATTTTCTTGTGCCTGTGTTCACTACCAAGTATTTGAATAAATTATAAAATACTTGCTGGTTTCAACTCTATTAGCTGAATAAATCCATCTGTCTATCTATTTCCTTTTCTTAGTATGATGATTTGTCCTGTAATCTATATGTGGGAGTTTAAAATCTCAACCGTGCAGTATTTAAGAAAAAATAATTAAAAATAAAATCAAGTTTCCAATCTGACCTGCAGGAAGATAGGGAACTCAGGATCACAGAATCACAGAATTGTCTAGGTTGAAAAGGACCTTGAAGATCATACCAGTCCAACCATCAACCCAACATTAACAGCTCCCAACTACACCACATCCCTCAGCGCTAAGTCGACCCTACTCTTAAACACCTCCAGGGATGGGAACTCCACCACTGCCCTGGGCAGCCCATTCCAACACCTAACAACACATTCTGTAAAGAAATGCTTCCTTATATCTAGTCTAAACCTTCCCTGGTGCAACTTGAGGCCATTACCTCTTCTCCTATCACTTGTTACTTGGTTGAAGAGACTCATCCCCATCTCTCTGCAACCTCCTTTCAGGTAGCTGTAGAGGGCGATGAGGTCTCCCCTCAGCCTCCTCTTCTCCAGACTAAACAACCCCAGTTCCCTCAACCGCTCCTCGTACGACATGTGCTCCAGACCCTTCACCAGCTTCGTTGCCCTTCTCTGGACACACTCGAGTAATTCAATGTCCTTTTTGTAGTGAGGGGCCCAAAACTGAACACAGTAATCGAGGTGCGGCCTCACCATCTTACCCCTTACCAGTACAGGGGTAAGATCACTTCCCTGTCCCTGGATCAAGTGAATCTAAAGAAAATTTCCATCTTTACTCCTGTAGACCATCTTTCATAACTCTTCTCCAAAATATTTTTTACCAATATGTATGTTTTTTCATGCTGACTTTATTTAGTTTACTTCATCATTACTATGTAATGCTCCCTCCGCTCCCATATCCCTACTTTTATTTTCAGTTTTCTTGATAACCATACACCTTAAAAATTCTATATTCCACCTATGATTGCTACTTTTTTTTTTTTTTTTTTCATTATACTTTGACTTTGTACTTTGCATTACTAGATTTGGTTTCGGGTATTTTGTTGTACAGCTTTTGGAATCACTTGTACCAAAATCTCTTATTTCTTGAGGATCTCACTTCATCTCTAAGCAGTATGTCCCAATGTCAATTGAATGGCCAATTTTCTATTTGTATCCTGAGAGAGATTTTGCTTTCTGTCTGTTCAACCAGAAGGCTATCTTTTTATGTACCTTTATCTCTTTACATATCTTTTTATTTGCTGTCCTTGTTCCTATCTTTAATATCAAATTTGGGGATTATATCAGTTTTGTATAAACTCCCTCTTTTGCTTCTCCTGAAGCAAAAAGTCTTAAGTCTCCTGAAACACTAATTAGCTCCCCAAGAAGTCAAATGTTCACCATTCTCTCTGAAAATCTTCTAAAACTGAATCTTTCTAAACAGCCTTTCACAAACAGTCTTCATAATCTTCATTAAAATGTAATGTTTTTTCTACTGTTCTGTGCACAGGAAAACTTGTCGTGAAGATCCCTGAAAATTCAGTTAAGCATCTGCAGATTATTTCACGCTCTCTTTTTTTTCACCTCTGGTGTTATTTTCTTTTCTTTCTTCAGTTTTATCTTATGCTATTAGAGTTTTATGACTTCCTACTCTGATTTGATTGCCTTCCCTTTCTTCCTTTTTCTTAAATTGTCATGAACTTCCAAGTATCACGTTCTTTCTTAGACACATTTTCTTAATATCATCCTGTTTGTGGATTCCTATTCTTTTTTGCTTCTTGTGTTTTAGATCGGCATTTGACATTTGCTGTTCTCCCCAGTGACATTTACATTCATCATTGTCTTTAAAATAATTTCAATCTCATTCACAAAAAATTTCAAACCCGTACATATATGGGCTTTAAAGCCCATACATATTTACATATTCTACACCTAGTAATTTTCAGCAATACACTTCTATACTGGTCTTAGCATTCTTTTTCATTTTTTCTATATTCTAAGGCTTACTGAAGGAAACCAATGAATTCCTGTAATTCCTTCTTTAGAAGATTATAGAACTTGTTTGAGTATGTCACTTCTATTTTAGTATAGTTCTTTATATAGCATACTCTTTGAGGTGGTGATTTTACAGTGTGCTTATTTCTCCATATTGGAAAACAAACTTTTTGGATCTTTTTATAATCACTTTTGAAAGTTTGCTTGTGATCTGCTCTAAAATCGATTTTTTTTTTTTTAATATATGAACTATATAACGCATCATCCCTGATTTTATCACATATTCTAAATGAGTATTCTCATAAATCTAAACCAAATCTGTCAATTAGTTTGAGTTTAAATAACTTTGGTTATCTTGAGTTGCCTTGAGTTCTTTGGTAAGTACAATACTGTATCAGTCATTTCTTTAACTGTAGTTATCTATCACAGCAATTATTGCATTCTGAACTTTCTTGTATAATGAAAATTAACTGAAATCTTAGGCAAATTTTACATTTGAAGAAATTATGTACTAAATCAGCTTTCTGCTGTGGTTCTATAAATAATATGTAGTGTTTTGAGTGAGCAAACCAGCAGGATAGGTAAGTAAATCAGTCACCTTGTTTCCTCTACAGTTATTTTCCTTCCTGCTAACAATTTGGTTCTCAGCAGTGACTTGGTGGCATGAATAAGACTTATTATTTGTTAAGAGTGTTGCTGATAGATTATTTGGTCCAACTGCCATGGTTCTTTCATCATCTGTGTCTTACACTATGCTTGCTGTACATCTGTGCTTGAAGAGTTCCATATGGTAGCATTTTTTAGTACCACTACTTATAAGGCAACACTGTAAATGAAGTAGGAGTTCAGGTACATCACTTAACTGAAGAGTTACTGATCCTTTTTGGTTCAGTGGCACCTGTCTGTTACACAGTTTCAGTTTCATCAGGGTGCATCTTTATCCTGACCAGACAACAACATGATGTCTAAACAAGCAATGTTAAGAATCATATATTTCTGGATGATTAGCACTGCAATTGGTCTCTCCACAAAGTTAAGATAGCATTGATAATAAGGTAATATGTTTTAGACCAGATATTGCATACTTTCAAATCATAGCTTTTGGATTTACGGTCTAACTTTGTAGACATATGGCATTTAAATTTCTAAATACTAAAGGAAATTACTAGGCAATACCTAACTGCTTTTTGATGTAATTAAACTTAGTTATATAGAAGTAACTTGAAAGCTTTAAACTAAAGGCATAACATAATCACAGAATTATGATTTATTGCTTTATAACAAGGTAGGAATGAGATCATTATGTGTGCATTTGTATCTTGTGCACATGTCCTGGTTTTGTATGCATATGTACTACTTCGGAGATTTTAGGTCTTTTCGTTACCTTTTTAGAAGACAGAGAGATGTGGAATGGACAGAAAATGGAAGTGCAAAATATTATGGTCTTAAAAATAAATGTAATCCTTACTTATTTTGTAGCTGAGTGTGGTGGTCGAATTCACGCTGCTACATCAGGACGAATTTTGTCCCCTGGTTACCCAGCACCATATGACAACAATCTTCATTGCACTTGGATTATTGAAGCAGATCCAGGAAAGACAATAAGGTACATGCTTAATTTCAGTATTTATTATTGACTTCAGTATTTTATATAGTCTATGCCTTACATTCTCATACTCTTCTACATAAGTTTTCTTTATTAAATCCTCCTTACATTAATAAAGTTGATGCTTGTCTTGCTGGCATTTATGAGTGCCATTCCTCTAGGGAACTTGGGTATCTAAATTGTGTAGGGGACACTTAGGCACCTAATTCAGAACTGTGAATTTCGTTAAATAATATGTCCTATAAATCTTCAGTGTGGTAGAGTGGTGCACTGCTATGCCTTTTTGTAGCTGTAAACAAACTAAAGTGCCAAGCTGTTGTGGCGGTTGACCTTGGCTGGATGCCAGGTGCTTACCAAGCTGTTCTATCACTCTCCTCCTCAGCAGAACAGGGCAGGGAGAAAATAAGATGGAAAAAAACCTCATGGGTTAAGATAAAGGCAGTTTAATAAAGCAAAAGAAAAGGCCACACAGGGAAGCAAATTAAAACAAAATACTTATTTTCTACTTCCCATCAGCAGGTATGTCCAGCCACTTCCCAGGAAGTAGGGCTTCAGTACACAGAGCGTCTGCTCTGGAAGACAAACTTCTTAATAACAAATGCCCCCCCTCTCCCGCCCTCCTTTCTCTTAGCTTTTATTGCTAAGCAGATATGGTGTATGGTATGGAATATCCCTTTGGTCAGTTTGGGTCAGCTGTCCTGGCTATGTCCCCTTCCAAGACCTTGCCCACCCCCAGCCTGCTGGTGAGGGGGGAATGTTGGAGAGACAGCCTTGATGCTGTGCCAGCACTGCTCAGCAGTAGCCAAAACACGGGTGTGTTACCAACACCCTTCCAGCTACCAGTGCAAAGCACAGCACTATGAGGGCTTCTATGGGGAAAATTAACTCCATCTCAGCCAGATCCAATACACCTGTCAACTGTGATTTCAAAATCCGTCTCTTCAGTCATTCTAATGTCACTCTTTTATATCTTACTGTCACACTCAATGTAATAATTTGTTTTAAATCAAATATAATATTCAATGCTGTTTCTTAAATACATAATCTCAAACAGCTGTAAAGTTCCTGTCTCTCTGCCAGGAGTGCTCAGACATCAGGCATCTTGGACCTTGTTGGGTATCTATTAGGAACTGTCTCTTTGTCATGAATGCCTTGATCTGAGGAGGATTTGACAATTAACAGCAGCAGCAGAGAAGATTAGTGTTATAAAGGTTTATATACAACTCTGAAGGGTTTTCAGTTTCCATTCCTGCTCTCTTTCATCATATCATTATTAACATATATAACATTTTGAAATATGTAAGTATCAGACATTTTCCCCATAATCATATGAATAATAAAACCAGCAACATCTCAGAAGATGTTGAGAATAATTAAATTTAAGAAAAATTATGAGATTTTAATAAGAAGTATGTACAGGACTGAGAGAATGCTTAATAGATAAGGACTGGAAGATTTCTCCAATATAGATTAGGCAGCATAACAGAAAAGAGAAGAAATTAGAAGAATACAGAAAATGAGGGAAATACAGCTGGTGACTAATTTGTGAAATAAAGGTACATACCAAGAACTGAATGATAGAATCTGGAGGTTTTACTTCTATAATGATTTACGGAAAGACGATGGAAGGATTCAAGAACTCAGGCAAAAGGAAATTAGTAATACAAGAAGGACTTTTAAAACAGTTTTTACGCATCAGTTTGAAATTCCAACAAGAAGGACTGTCATACCTTGTGGTTGATGTATAGTTAAATTACTCAAGTGGAAGAAATACCAATATTTAAAGATCCTTTCAGCTCAGTTTTGCTGTAGTAACACACAGATTCAAAAAGTTTGAAATGGCAAATTGTGTTCAATATTCAAGCTAGTTTGTCCACTCCTAACAAGAAGTTGCTGTGAAAGCAAGAATGTAACAAAAACATTTAACATCCAGTCAAGATAGATAATCTTAATTTCTGTCATTTTAAAATAATTTAATGACACTAATATGTTTAATGATATGCAACAGAGATTAGTTTTATACTCCAGTGTCAGAAGTATGTGATTTCCAGTAAACATGTTACTTCAGAATATTAGCTATCTATTTTGAGCCAAAACTTAGCAAATAGTAAGCTGTTTCATTATTCTGTTTATGTGGACAACAGTTTTAACTGATCACTTAAACAAAAATTACTTTATAAAATTAAACCAGTAAAACAATATAAGCAAATGGTGAGTTATTCACTGGAGGTTGGTTTTTTTTTATTTTTAGTAATCCCATTTCAATAAACCAAATAATGAATCCACTCCATCATAGGTGATTTCAATGCATCATTTACATTTAAATGACAATTTTAAAATTAATTGTTTCCAAATAATGACAAATCTGATGAATATCAACACACAACTATTTGAAAGAAAAAAGTTTTGATATTCACCTATGAGATTTCATCAATGTTAAAAATGTAAACAGTCAGAACTCAAAGTCAATGCACATATTTTGACTAATAACAGCATTCTTGAACAGCTTTCTAAGTCTAATACTTCACCTGGAGATAAATACAGATTATTTTATTGTAATATAAATTTATATTTTATGAATTTTGGCATAAGGCAAAGATAGGAAAATACATTTTCTGGTTTTCTGTAGGAAAGGAAATGCCATGCTGACGAATTCTCTGTGCTATGTATGCTACTGTCAAGTAGCTACTGCTTTTTTTCAGTTGCATGTAATTCAATCTAATCAGTGTTCTTGGTATCCTCATTTGAATAGATGAAATCTTTGATGAAAGTTCTTATCCCTTAAAATATCTATCATAAAAATAATTAAATTTATAAAACCAGTTCTATTTGCCCCGTAATGGTGTTTTCTGTAAGTCTGACATTTATAGAACAGAATAGCATCTCTCTTACAAGATCAGCTCATCCAACAGTAAAAATGGACAACTCTGCAGGACCACCAGCCCTTCTTCAGCCCTAAACAGCATCTCAAAACTAAATACAGTTTGGGAATGATTGCTTGGAGTTTTGTGTAATTGCATCTAATGAGTAATCTACAGTGCTTTTACTTTCTCTTTGCAGTCTGCATTTTATTGTTTTTGACACTGAAGTCGCTCATGACATCTTGAAGGTATGGGATGGGCCTGTTGAGAGCAGCATACTTCTGAAAGAATGGAGTGGCTCAGCCCTTCCAGAGGATATTCACAGCACTTTCAACTCATTAACATTGCAATTTGACAGTGATTTCTTCATCAGCAAATCAGGCTTCTCCATTCAGTTTTCAAGTATGTAAATATTTTTTCATCTCAAATACAATAATTATTTACACTAATTATATGCATTATTCTTATATATATATATTAACTGTTTCTCATCTTACAACTTCCTCCATATTTAAAAAAAGGATATTATTTTAATTATTTTATTTATTTCTGCAAATAGCTATGACTAGGGAGTATTTTTAGATTTGCTTTGAATGTTTAGGTGTTCTTATTCCTTATTTTGTACAGCAACTACATGTCTAGCATTATCTAAGTAGCATTATATAACAAGTCAAGATGGGTTTGTACATACATAAGTTTTCTTCTATACTGATAGTTTTAAATGTTCCCACCAGTGCTACCTAGTAATATATTATTTTGCATTTATACTTTATGATGTTTGGGGTTTTTTTCTCAAAACACTGGTTGCATCATTCTTATGACCGTAACCACTGTTTGTGTATATGATTAAATTGAAGAATAAAAAATATTTTACCATATTGAAAAATATTTAAAAATTTACTGTTAGACTAATCAAATTCATCTTCAGGTCTAAAGTGAAAACTCCTCTTTATATAGAGGAGCTGTGATATTGTATAAGTCATAATATTATAAAATTGAGTATGTGGAGTTTTTCTGTGATATTGTGACTGAAGTGTTAAAGACTGAAGGTTGGACTACAGGAAGACTATTTCATTGTCTTTGACTCAGTCATTGCATCCTTATATATCTAGATATAATGTACATAAGTGTATTTCTGCTCAGTAACATAAGAAAATTATGCATTAATAAAGTGTGTGAGAGTAGGAGTATTATTTAAAACCTTCTCTGTAGTTGTTGTCATTCAGAAGCAAAGGGCACTAAGAAGCTTTCAATCATTATTATTTGCATGAGGAAATATACTTGGGGAGTTTCCTGGTCTCTAAATAGTGCATTTTACATTTACCTGTTTACTTAATTTTGCTTGATTTTTCTGAATGTTGTACCCCCAAAACCACAGACTGTCATCAGCCCTTAGATACGTAGTTAAAAGTATATGAAATGAATTAAAGACAAACAGCAGAATAAATGTTTCTAAAATTTCTGACCAGTGTGCTATATAATACGCAGCTTTTCATGTTGTTTGAAAAAAGTTAAATTTTACATTTGTGGAAATGAAGGAGTTTTTTTCTCTGTTAGGGTTAGCAAACACATTTTATGTTGTATTATTTGAAAATATTTATAAGTTTATACACAAATTTTGAAAGGAGAAATTATTTAAGCAGTTAGATTTGTCAACACATTCTTTGACCTTCAATGATACTTAGAGTAAGTAGGAGACAATTTAATGCTATAAGGGTAATGAACTGATTTTGTCATCTTAGTATAATGGATGCACTCAGTGATTATGTTAGCAATTGCAGAGTATGTCTTACTCGAATTAATTGGAATTAGTGGTGAAGAACTGAATGCCTCAGCTCAAGTAAAGAGAAAATGATATTAAAGTTTCATTCACCCTGCTTGACAAGTGGAATGTTTTATTAATTTTTTAATTGTAAAGAGTAAAAAGTATGATTTAAGGAATATGTTAAAGTAAATGTTAAATTATTTAATCTAAAATTCAGAGCTTAGTTTATTTAGTCTCCTTGAGGCAATGGGCAGACCACTGTGGCCTTGATCTGTGAAGGAATTAAACTAACTAATCTATGGATAAGTGAGGATCTTTGCATGCTTTAGTGTTCATCATGTGCTCAATCTGTAGGCCAGTTTAGAGCAAAATTGCACAGAATATTGAAATTTCACTACTTTTGTAGTTTGTAACCCAGTGAATAAGAATCTGGAGTTGCTTAAACTTTTTTCTGGTAATTGCAGAAGATGTAGATGTTTTATTACAAGTTCTATGAAGGTAACTGCTCAAGTTTTGTGTCTTAGTGGTACTTAAAGGATATTCAAATGTTGCATTTATTAATGAGTATATTTTATTTAAATATTAATTACAATCCAAGAAGTAAACGTCAGATGCAGAATTGTACAGGATTGGAAACCTTCAAGAATCTGGACCTCTTACACATCCAGCTTCTCTATTGGATTATGCAATTGGGATGATCAATGAACATCCACTTACGGGATCATACAAAGGATATACATCTGAGAGTATCAGGTCAAATGATCAGCTTAAAGACAAAGCATAAAGTGCTAACCTTCAGCTGGAGAATTTGTTTCACTGTGCCATGAATGTGCTGATTACTTTCTATACTTTACATTCTAGAATAACCTTACCGCATCTGCCTAAAAAAAGAGTTGCTGTGAAATGATAGTATGAGGTAGATCAGAAAATATCACATATAAATTACTGTTGATTGTAAATATAATTAGATGTATTTTTAATGGAAAAATATAAATTGCTGAAGCTTACAAATGTTTGAACACTATTGAAAGTGCTTTGTCTTACCCACTCAACTCCGCATGTAGAGCATGAGGACATGAACTGACAAGAGTGATTATGTTAATTGTAATCAGTCTAATGCTTTTCATTAAAACTTAATTACCATTTAATCATGCATGAAAGGACAAAAACTGGAGTTCGCTGTACAAAATTGACCTTTAGTCTGGGGTTAAATACATTTAAACTATGTATTACAAGCCAGGGATGTCAACCAACTCTTTCTGATCACAGTACAAAAAGTGAAAACAAGAAGGGAATAGGAAATTTGGTATTTGGTTTCTTTATTCCAAAGAAACAAAGTTACTGACAGCAAAAAGTTCATGCCTAAGTTAAACATAAAAAAGTTTTCTAACCTAGTTTAATTCTGTCCTATGTGTCTAAGGTAAATGGGATAAATTTCCCTCTGAAGTTGCCTTTTCTTTTTATCGTAAGTCTATATATACTTATATAAGAGTGTGTATATATATACACACACTTGTATAAGTCTAGATATACTAACATACACTAAATCTCAAACTTCCGGACATCTAAGGAAAGGTGAAATACATCTTACCTGTCTTTTCACAGGTGTCTAGTTCCCTTTGAGCTGCCATATCTGCCATGGCCAGTCTCCATCTGCCACTCCAGAAGGTCATAAACCCATAAGTCCTTGGTCATATCTTCCAGTCCTGTGCAGATACCTTGGATATTGTAAAGCATCTCAAATGAGACAAGCCACATATGCAGAGGCAGATCAGTCTTGCCCTGAATGTTTAATCTACAGCTACTCTAGACTTCTGAAAGCACTTAGATCCCATGCTAGTGGACGGTCCATTGCTTTTATTGACCTGAAGCTTATTTTTTTGAGAACTTGTTTATATCTAACCATAAATTTTTTTAACTTGATATTTAACAAAACCAGTAGAAGTGGCAGTTGATAGGAACAGCACTGACAGTTGCTGGTCATATTATCATTCTTACAGAATCAGTTAGCCTTATTTTAACAATACCTAGTAGTATCTACCCTTACAGTCTAGCCTTTTTTCTTGAACTAAATTCTCAGCTGTTGTAACTTAAGAGAACTGTATCCTTTTCTTAAACTAAATGATGCATTCATAGTTCCTCTGCTGGTTTCATAGATTTTGCTCCTCAAGGCTATACATCAAAGGATTATTCACACTCTCCTTATAATGGAAAAAACATTGTTGGAAGTGTCTGGCTTTTCTAGAGTCAGATGTATCTATGATCATTTTCTATGCCAGTTTTTTTTTTGACGGGATTGTTAATTTCTCTTAGTCATAGTATTCTGTAAGCATACACTTTAATTAACAAATACCTATCTCTGCTTTCATGTGAATGAAAAGTTACCTCTTTTTTGCTATTAACTAAAAGTTAATAAAGTAGCAAAGATTTTTTTCTCAATTTCTTTGTAATATTTCTGTCATTGGAAGAACTTCAGACACTCATTTTATTAAAAGCAAAGATATGAAATGAAGGCATTTGTATAGTTGGTTTAGTCCAATTTTATTTTTTCTGTTGTTTGCTTCCTCTCTCAATACTTTTAAAATTTGCTTTTGAGGTAAATGCAGATATAAGCAATGACAGGTAAAAATGCCTGATTAAATATTTATCTTAACAACACAAGTTATCAATTATGATAATAAAAATAAATAACTTACACCCACCAGTTAATTAGAACAATTATTTGGAAATTATGGTGTCTCATGTCAACACATCTGTTGAAATCTTACTTCCTCTGACAAGAGTTTAAGCATCAGTGGTTCTGTGTTCCTGATGACACTGGGCTTAATCTGACAAATCTGTTTAAACAATGATGCCTGCTTCTGTCCAGTTTTGTAATTCCATTTAATCATTTGTTTGTCTACAGCAATCTTACAGTCACTGTCACCTATCTTGACCTGTTAAGAGTACTGTTGTCTTGCAAATTGTTCGTCTGTTGCTGAGATATCTTTTAATCACTTGCCTAATGGATTGTGCTACTGCATTTAAGTAGTATAAGCATTTCTATGACAGAATCTTAATTGCTAGGATTTGTCATGCAATCGTTCCAGTTTGACTTGCAATTAAATTATCAAGAAAAAGGGGTTAGAACAAAGATATATTTTAAAAGAAATTTACACGTGAATAATCACATATCTGCTTACTAACTAACTAAATTTAAGTTCAAAGAAAATGAAAGCCATTAAGACATCCCTTTTTAAAATAAATAGGACACAAAACACAAGAATTTAAGATTCCCTTTTAAAGTCTGTAACCTAGTCATTTCACAGTTCAGTCTCGTCTCTTGCTTTCTTTGATGCTATAAATGTTGCGTTGCATGCTCACAATAACACAGTTTCATGCTAATGAAACTGTCAGAGCATACCTATCCATCATCTAATCCATGGTCTGGGCAAGGCATCAGCCTCATAGAGGGTAGCACTTCTTCACTTGGTTTCTATGAAGCTAAGCAGAAATGAAGCTTGTAGGTTACTTTGATGGTTATCTCTAAACTTGTGAGCTTTTGTACTTCAAAGAGTCTACATTAGAATTTGGGTTTCTTTTTTCTTTACACTTTTGGACAAGACATTTAAATATGTGGTTGATGTTAATTTGCACAGTTCTTACATATATTACTTGAGGTACTTTTTAGAGAGCAAATACTCTTCTTTCACATTTAGAAATGTTTGTTATTCTGAAATCACTGCAAATCCTATGTACAATGTCTCAACTTTGATATGTCAAAATCTTTCTCAAACTTATTATGCAAACATAATGCACTAAACAGGGAAAGCTTGTGCAGTGCCTGAAATTTAAAAGCCAAGCTCCTGAAAAGTCCTTATTATTTTTATAACCACACAGTGTAGAAAAATAGTGTCTGCAGCACAACACTACAGCAAATGGCTTACATGATTGTTTAACATAGACATAGTGAAAATGATAGTGATGAAGGTGATGTTTGGTTTGTTTTGTTGTTTTTTTTTTTCTTGAGCTATAATAGATTGCAGGCTAAACTAACTGATAAAGGAAAAAGTGTCCTCCAGGTGAAAGACAAATTAGGTTAGAAAAATCTAACGTATTGCTCATAAGGCTACAGACACACAAATATACAGTGTGTCATAGTCTCAAAAACAGTCTCCTATTGATTTTCAGTAAAGTTTTAAATTAACTTTGAAATTGTAATTTGGGGGCCAAATCCAAAATAGGATCTAAAATGGGATTCTGGAAGATTATTAAATTAAAACCAGAGGCTCAACACAGTGGCTGCCAACATATGGAGGTCTGAAAACTCCCTAGCAATCTGTGGTTTTCTCAGCTGCCAAGTGTTCTGGCACCTACCTCTAACTACATCTTTTGTGTACACAGAAGCCTGTTCCACTCTGTGCAGATGGGACACTAAGAGATGGGAAATCTGTACAGTGTTAGTCTGCAACCCTGAGTATCATGTAGCCATCTATACCCATAACTGAGTATCATGTAGGTTACTGCTTAGAACATGTGTGCAAGAACTGAGAAGCAACAATTTAGTTCTTTTCCAGCAATTAAGTTCTTTTCCAGCTTAATGGAATTCAAATCCCCTCTCCTGGCTATGCCATTATAGGCACCTGATTTTTCTCAGTCTTTTCCAAAAAGTCTATGGAATTTGTTTTGATTTAGCATCCTTGAGTCTAAAATGAGGTTATTGCTTTCGTGCTTTACAACACATATGTTTTAATTGTGTTCAACTGCAAGTTTCTGAATTCTTCAGGTTTGTTTTTTTTTAATTGCATATGGCAATGTTACATCACAGCATGAACACGGCCTTTCTCATAAGTATGCAAAGCTAGATATTAATTGCATGTGTAGGGGCTGAGAAGAAAAGAGCCTGTTGTAAAGTAAGAGCGATGACAGAAGAACTGGTGATTTTTGATGTCTGGATTACTTATCAATGCATATAACCTCTATACCCTTTAGATATTTGCACAATACCAAATGAAGAAATAGTACACTTGTAATTTTCATGCAGGTACAGAACCTCTTGGGAATCTTGAGAAGTAAAACAACTTGGAAAGGAGACAAGTTGAAAAGTTGACAGTCTGTCTAAATGTTCACTTTACTAGATGACACATCAGTGCTTAAATGTCTGGTGTTTTGTTTAATTAGGATCAAGCGTCTTTGGCATGATAAAAAGGTTGTTAGTTTCAAATACATAAAATAACTTCTGAGGCTGCCAGAACAAAAGTGTAAAGAACATTCTGGTGCTTATTAAACATCTGTGATTGTTTTTAAAATTTAGAACTCTGTATATAAGAAATGGAGATTAACAGTGAAATGAATACTAAAAGGCATCTGTCTTTTGTAATTGGTGCATACTTAGCACAGTCAAAATGGGAAAAAATGTTGTTTGCTGAGATATTATATTGCATAACCTTTCAAGGAGAAAATTAAGATATTCAGAAATTTGTTGAAAAAAGATACTAATTAATGACAGAGATGGGCTTATGCTCATATACTTACATATATGATTCTTTATTATGATTCTTTATTATGATAATTATGATTCCTTAACAGATATGTACTATAGTGATCCATT